>NC_140663.1:127462715-128091286 GCF_054131305.1 Coturnix japonica
GGAACTTAGTCCAATTATACAATTTCTTAGGTAGGACCTATTACTTTTGGATTATTTTATTTAATAAAAATTAATTTCCCTTTAGTTTGGATGGATTAAAGGTTAGCAGGAGTTCGGCGATTCACTCCACCTACCTACACATTTCTTGGACAAAAATAAAGTAGGCATTCTACTTCTGGTGCAGAATTTCTACAAGACAAAGCAGTTAGGTTGTGGTGTAGGTACTTTCCTCTATAGTGAAAAGATTTCACCAAAGTTAATTTAGAGTGGGGAGATCAAACAGTTTTAGCATGCCTTCATGTGAAACAGACCCCAGCGTAGCTGAAATTTGACATTGTAAAATTGGCATTGTGGAACCACCTGTTTGCTCAGTTTATCAGTAAAAAATGTCATTCCCACCTCCTGGTTTTTCAAATGAGACCTTGATGTTTTGATCTTTCTATGTAATCACCCATAAACTTTCTACAGTGAACGTTTTGTTTTTTTTTGTTCAACTCTTACAGAACATAGAGTCTCTATTTGAACTGTGGAAGTTAGGTTCTGTAACACCAGCAGTACATGAAAATAGGTCCACTGAATGCAAAGGTACTGTTCTAAAACTTTAATTCAAAACAGAAGCAGTATTAAAGGGGTTTTTGACTTTCATGTACAAGTATAAAAATAAAAGCACTAGAAATATGAAAGCTTGTTTGTCCTGCATTCTTCATCTACTCTCTCATATTACCAGACTATTTTTGCAATAGATATTGTTACTATAGCAACATTCTTTAATGGATAAATAGCATATTTGTAACTGAGCTGAGGTGGTTTCCGCAGAACTAAGCTCAAGTAGAATAGCATGCCAGTTCACCTTTTCCATATGTATATGTGTTCCATGTGTATGTGTTGTAGTGAAAGAATTCAGGACCTGAAGTCATTATGCACTTCTTATGTTCATTGTATGTACATTTTGTTTGTTTTCAGTGCTCACAGCTGTATTTCTGTCATATTATATAAAAATAAATGCTTTGGAATGAGGGAAAGAGAGAGGAAAAAAATCAGCCTTCATTACTGAGTCTTCATTTATGTAATATTTTTTGCCTTTATTCTGTCCATTTTGAAAGTCATTTTTTAGCAGTTGTTTAGATAAAAATGAACCAGTTTTTACACGCACAGTTTTATTAGCTACTTAAGTAACACAGATAACAAGTGTTAAAATATTTACTTTCTGCAGATAATGAAAATGAAATGACTGCTTTTGTTGCCACTGAAGTTAATAGGAGTTTTGCCACGAACACTGGTGGGTACAGGGTAAGGCCTTTAGCGACTCAAAAAATATCAAAGTAAATATGTATTCTTATTTTTCAACTAAAACTATGACTAAACTACAGTGGTTTCTGTGATGATAGCGCTCTTCAGAGCGGAATTTTTTCAAGTGATCAATGTTACTCAAATCTAAAAGCATCTGGATTGCATATTCTACAGTTTTTAAATGCTGGAGAGACTGGGACTACAACAGTGAGGAAGTTCATTGCACAGGCATGGGATAGAAGTCTTCAGGTCAACCTGTTATCAGCATCTGTAAGAAAGAATAGTGAATATGGCTTTTCAGGAATCACAGACCATGCTAGTTGTACACAGATTCAAGACTATTGATATGGAGTAGTCTGCTTTAGTATTAAATTATTATGTTCTAAAGAAGGTGTACAAGTTGCGAGGGGATTAAGTCATATCACATCAGTCATAATTAGTTTTCTGAAGTTGTCTTACTGGCTAGTGTTGCCTCTGGTGATTGATAGAGTGGTGGTAAATGTTGATCCTATCCCCCGATGTTCCAAGCTGGGCAGTGGAAAGCAAATAAATAACATTTTGTCAAAATTTAAAAAAAGAGATTTTTATTTACCCTCATCTTCATCATCAGAGAGAATGGCCTGTCAAGTACTGAGTCTGATCCACACTCTGCCATTTTCCGTTGGAGATGCTTCCAAATGTTAAATGGAAAAATATGCATGTGAACTTTAGGCTAAGAGGTAAATATCAAAATCTCTGTTTTCAGCTAAAGGAATATGATTTGGTTTAATGGGAAGCTATGTACATATTGTATTCCACATTTCTTAGTGTGTTTTATGACCATCAAGTCTCCATGGAAGGTGGATGAGTCTGCTCAGAAAATGGCCATGTTCAGTCAGTCTAGTGATGACAAACTGTCTCTCATATTCTTTCGCAGGAATGTTACGTATAGCATGAGTAAATATTAGCCAGTTTCTGTCACTGTAGGCTGTGCTACAAAGCCCATAACTAGGAAGTGCAGTGCTAATAACTTCTAACTCAGTCCAGAAGAAAGGAGTGTAGCAGTGGCTGCGTAAGGAACACAAGCAGGTCAGGAGAAATGGTATGAGCTTGTGCTGAATCAGTATATTCCCACAGCAAATTAAAGCAGACATTTTCTCTTTCCTCTTAGGCAGGTTCTGAGTCACAAAGAACCTACTCATCTATTTAATCTATTGTGTATCATATTGCTTGGAGGAGGATGAAAAGAAAAGAGGAAGATGAGAGGTAATTTGGAAGAGTGGAAGCATATCAAAATATTTTCTCCACATCCTTAACATCTAACCCATCTATTTGTGCTAATCTAATTGACTTAATTTCTTAAAAGATGTTAAGATATAGGAAAATATTTTTGTGCAGAAGTACTTACTGGGAGAAGAAGAGGCGGAAATCTGGTGTAGCAACACCACAGCTCAAAAAACTCCATTTAGATCTTTAGTTGAGTTAGCCATCCATCACCCTTACAGGACTTCAGGTACCCAGAATAAATGTCTCTAAAAGTTTGAGGGAAATACTGCAACCTTAAAAGTCAAAATCAGTATGCATGATATTAATCACCATGTGATATACCTCATATTGACAAAATGTGATTCTTGGACAGAATTTATGGTATAGCTGGTACAAATAACTGAATAATACAATTTTTCTAGTTTCTTGAGAGTTCAACTTAGTATTACACAATACTCTGATTAAAAAAATAGCACTTTATGATGTAAGTATATAGCTGATATGAGAAAAGATAGAGAGAGAACTCTAATGAGAAGAATTGGTTCTCTCTCCATGGTCAACTTGAAGCACTGATTCTCTTTTAAAGAAATATACAAATGATTAAATATAGAATTGCAACTTTCAGGAAAAAAAATGCAGGTGGAATAATGTTTGATTTAATACTAACTTACAACAGTTTGCAAGTATAGAACAACCTGGACTGCTTATGAGATGGATACAGAAAACAGAAGAACAAAAGCTAAGAGCTTCCCTCTTCTTCATATTTATATTCATAAAGTTAGAAAGGGCTCCAAGAAAACATCCAGTCATTATTCCTAGTCCTACTATAGGGAGAACTGTATCTGCAGGTGATACCTGTTTGGCATAATGGAGTAATAGATTTTTCCTAAGCAAAGTGTACCTGTGTTTCATGATCTTCCTGCTACAGATTTGTGTAGATGGATCACAGCACTGTAGTTACAGATGTGCTTTTCTTCCCTCAAGATACATTTTAGAAGCTCTCTGCTCCACCTTGTCATCCCTTCTGATATCTAAAGAAACCAACAGCAGTTTAAAATATCAATCACAGAAATGAAAAACATTTATACATAAATGTCTTTATAAACTTCTGTATAAGCACATATAGACACATCTATATATGAATGCATATGAATATGTATGCATGTATTTATCATATACATTATTTAGTGAATGAATTTTCTTGCGTTAGTTTGGTTTGTATTTTGGTATTCTACCTGTAAAGCTTTAATTGTGGTTGTGTATGTGGGATAATAGTGATTAGGGATTCTTAAAGATTATAACAAGAGAAAGCTTTTAATGTTGAAAAAATCCAACATAACCCATTACTGTTGATCATGGGAAATTTAAGCCAGTCTCTTTATTTAGATTAACCAAAAGTGAAAATATATTGCTCTATAAAATGTAGAAGAAAATTATAAAAGAGTGAACGTGGTTGGGATGTCTGCATGACAGGAAAATCACGAACAGCAGAGTGTGAGGGGGTGGGGAGAAACAGAGCAAGGATGATGGTTTTCTAGATTTAAATATCATGAAATAATCCAAATGAGAATTAAGGATCTGCTTCTTACACATATGATTTTCCATGATGATAAAGAACCCTTGCTGAAAAAAAAATCATGTGCTTTTTTGGGGGGGGGATGATAGGAGAGTGGTTTGTAAGCATTCCAGTTCCCTTTCAGCACACAGTTATAAACACTGATTATTCCTGCTAGCAGTTATGTGCCTAAAAACCCATACATCACTTTCCAATGCTACCCTGAAAAATGTTTTTATTACTGGCACACTGGAGAATATTCAGTGAATTTGCTTACACCTGGTCTCTTTGGTGTTGCTTTCATTTTAAGGATTTTATAATCTGTTAATATGAATCCTTTGGTCAATGAAAAACAATTGTGTAATTGTAGTTTTCATAGCAGTCTAGATAAATAGGAAAAAAGAAATGAAAAAAGAAAAAAGAAAGAAAAAAAAAGTCCCAAAATTAGAGAAAAGCATTTAAAAACACAGTCAGTCTGGGAATGTTGCATACACTTACTTTGTGCATTTATTTGCACATTTATTTAGCACATGGTTTTGAATATTCTTTGAAGCAAAATATTAAACATCATTTTTATTACTTTACAAACAAAAAAAAGACTGATTTTTATTTTTTTTCCCCTCATTATTCATTTTGGACTCTTAACCTATGCCTTAATCCTTTTTTGTCTTACTTTCTTTCCTTGTTCTTTTTCTTCTCCCTCCCTCCCTCCCTCCCTCCCTCCCTCCCTCCCTCCCTCCCTCCCTCCCTCCCTCCCTCCCTCCCTCCCTCCCTCCCTCCCTCCCTCCCTCCCTCCCTCCCTCCCTCCCTCCCTCCCTCCCTCCCTCCCTCCCTCCCTCCCTCCCTTCCTTCCTTCCTTCCTTCCTTCCTTCCTTCCTTCCTTCCTTCCTTCCTTCCTTCCTTCCTTCCTTCCTTCCTTCCTTCCTTCCTTCCTTCCTTCCTTCCTTCCTTCCTTCCTTCCTTCCTTCCTTCCTTCCTTCCTTCCTTCCTTCCTTCCTTCCTTCCTTCCTTCCTTCCTTCCTTCCTTCCTTCCTTCCTTCCTTCCTTCCTTCCTTCCTTCCTTCCTTCCTTCTTTCCCTCCCTCCCTCCCTCCCTCCCTCCCTCCCTCCCTCCCTCCCTCCCTCCCTCCCTCCCTCCCTCCCTCTCGCCCTCCCTCCCTCCTTCCCTTTTCTTCATCTCTCTCTTTCTTTCTTCTCCTTCTTCTCTCTCTCTCTCTCCCTCTTTCTCTCACTTTGTTTCTCTCTCTTCCTCCCTTTGCCCTCCTTCATCAGGAAAAGTAAATCCAATCTGTAGCTTCCTCATTACCACGTGGGCACAGCAGTCATTTCTTTGATTTTCTCCCCGTTCCTGCCACAGCTTGGTACTCCCTGCAGCCTTGTGCTACATGAATAGCTTGGCCTATGGGGACCTTTCTGTCTGGGACAGTACCATTCTCTCCAGACAGGGAGAGACAAGGTGTTTTGTTCTCTAGAAGCAAAAAAAAAAGGGGGGGTGGGGGTGGGAAGACGTTGCTGCAGCCCTTCACTTAGGATTCCTCTCCAGGAATTCTAATTCCAGCTGCACAGTCCAAATAGGTTTGTGGCAGCCATTATTCCAGGCGTAAATCATCTTCAATATTTTTATGTTAACAGACCAGATCTGTACAGATTTTTTTTTTTGCTTCCATGTATTACTCTGTACTTGCAAATCATAATCAAGCACTACAGTTGCGAGACCAGAATCAAATACTTTGCTTGAAAATAATTGTCTTAAGAAACAGCTTTAAGAAATTATGAAAATCAGAGCTATTGGAAATAGTGATTATTCATATGCTGAATTAATGCATTGATGTTTTACCTATATAGAAGTGCATTTTATTTATTCAGTGTTCCTTTTCTTCAGGAATATTCTCGTCATCAGGTTTACAGCTATGTTGTGGCCACAGCTACTTGAATAATTTTCCTTTATAAGAAGCTTGTTCCTTAAAATTAATCATCTAAATATATAGCCTAGTTTCTGGAAAGCAAGATCCAGAGGTAGGTTAGAAGTTTGCAGTTTGCCCAAAAAGTGGTTAACACAGAACATGCCCTAAACTCTCTGGTTGTTTTTCTTTGTTTGTTTGTTTGTTTGTTTGCTTTCACAAGGCTGGAGCCAGATGTCTAAGTTCAGTTTTCATAGTTATTATTTCTTTAGCGCCTGCACTTTTTTCAATCTATGTTAAATGGTCTCTAAAAGCTTCATCACATGGCTGTTTTGCTTAATCAGCATGTTAAAGTCACAGGGTTTTGTAACCAAAGAAAGTTATTTTCCTTGAATTAAAATCTTTAATCTCTATAATTGTCGTACATATATCCTTAATGTACTACACAGTCTTCATCTGCCTATAATCAGACCTCTATAAAACTAAAAAGAAATCCTGTGCTAAGCCCTTCTGCCAGTCTGAACTTCACAGATCAAAACCCAAAGAGCAGATAATTTTTGTGTCACTATTTACTAAACTGAAAAAGATCACTGTACACTGAAGGGTCAACAGGTGTGTATGTACATAGATACAAAATCAGAAGTAACAGGTTTCACTGAATAGCAATATAAAGCACTGCACTTCTGACAGAAAACTGAGGCCAGTAAACCTAGTCAGTTCACTAAAAAAGCACAGTTAGGAAGGAAAACATATTTCTCATTTTCATATGAACAGTATTTTAAAGGTCATTAAATTGGGCTAGGCGTTTCTGGAGAATGGAGTGATTGTCCTGTGTCCCATTCCCCTTCTTCCCTCTTGAAAAGAAGGGAGTCCTTTCACAACAGTCTCTGTTGTTCAAGGCTGCACCCAACTCTCCATTAAAATGCTGCCTCTTCAGTTGATGAGACACTCCCTGCTTCCCTACTGACTTGCCAAGATCTTTTGTTACGGCTAAGAAAAGCTGCAAATATATCTACTCTGTTTACATAACAGGCTAGCCAGAATGGAGTTCACTGAGGGCAGTGTATAAAAAAACTATGAGATCTTGGCCTTAAATGACATGCCAGAGGTCACAGACAGTCTGTGGCAGAACAAGCATAGACATACAAAGCTTCAAAGAGTAGCAAGACCTCATCACTAGAGAGTCCTGCATAGGTAGGCATAAGTTCATTGCACACAAAAATCTTATGACAGTTAGCACCAAGGATAGCTATCTGCAGTGGTGCATCATTGCACTCTGTCCTTTCTTCATTTTTTGTCACTGCAGATTTTGTTATGCCTTTGACTTTTTTTAAACAACTCCATGCCTGGTGGTTTTCAAGAAATATGTGGATTTGGCACTGAGGGCCATGGGAAAGCACCCAAAGATTTCAATGGATTGTATCTGACACCTGCTGCTGACAATACAAGCAAGCATCCCTAGGCTGAAAATATCATTTTTTGTATCTATTTACTTTTGTATTTGACAAAAGATAATACTGACTTTTTTAGGTGTTAGCTACCCTTTCTAGGAGAGCACTTATGTCTACAGGTACCCATCAGTATTGCTTAAAGTTTCGCATACTTACAATAGCTTTCCAGATTCCAAAGCTAGATATTAGAGTAGAATAATCCCACTGAACTGCAGATGTAACTATTTTAACTGTTTTTCAGTACCCCAAATTGAAATAAAATAAAATAGAGTAGAATTACAAGCCCACCCTTCTTAGATTCAAATCCATCCTCTGTACTCTGATTAGATTGTCATTTGCATTTGACATAGGGGTGTGAACCCCAACTTGTTGTCGAGTGGTGGTGTTTGGTGACAAACTCCAACAAGTCTTGAGGCAGGATTCAGATAATGCCAGCCAGGGATTATGTGGTCTTTGCCGCCTTTAAGTATGAACATACTTGGTGTATGGATTAGCTGGATCTTTCAGTGCTTCCCTAGTATTCTTCCGTGCTCCTCCTTTTGTTTTTTGAAAGTATCATGATTTCAGAGTCCATTGGGCAATGTAAGCCTGTGGCACTGCATATGGGAATGTACTGAATTTGAGTTGGTTTTCTAACCCTATAGCCTGTTATCTATAAGTGGAAGTGACAAGGTAACTAACTATCCCTGATATTTCTATTTTCCATATTATATATAGAGAAAAGCATCAGAAAAATTGAAGTAATTGCTGCTGTTCTTGACTACGTCTCCCCACTGACTGCTGACTCTCACTATGGTCTGCAATAGACTGCGTCACACTCTCCTGCCAGCTGTGAGGTGATGTCCTCACTCACACTGTGCCACAAACCTACTAACAAGATTACCAGTAAACTGAGATCATTTTTTCCATGTCTGTATTCAGTGAGAGTGATGTGGTGTGCAGAGAGTGAACTTCAGGCAGCATGTAGCCCAACAGCATCCCACGGGAAGAGAATGGACAAATAAAGTTGAGTTTAGAAAATTAAGCAAGTGCACTACTATCTACACAGGTGATGTCTGAGAAAAAAAAAAAAAAAAAAAAAAAAAAAGGTGGCAGTATCACCAGAAAAAAAGATGTAGTTACCTACTTCTGTCTCCTCTTCTGCTACTAAATCTGTTAGAGATCCTTTTAAGTTCTGAATTTCATGAAGACCATCATTCAAGGGATTCTGCCCATGACATTCATTGTCACAGAGAACAACAATGGAGTAAGTTGAGTTCAGAAGAGCTCTTTGGCAGGATCACATCAGAGAATCACAGAATGAGACTGGCAGGAACCTCTAGAGGCCATGTGATACAACCTCCCTTCTCAAGCAGGGGCACCTAATAGAGATTGACCCAAATTGTATCCAGATGGCTTCTGAAAATCAAGGAGAGACCACAACCCTTGTGCAACCTATGCCAGTGCTTGGTAGGTTTTTTGATGTTCAGATGGAAGTTCTTGTTTTTCAGTTTGTGCCCACTGTCTCTTGTCCTGGCACTGGGCTTGATCCTGGCTCCTTCCACTTTTGCATTCTCTCTTCAGATAGTTACATACATTGGTGAGTTCCCCCTGAGACTTTTCCAGGCTGAGCAGTCCCATCTCTCAGCCTCTCCTCACAAGAGAGGAGTTTCCTGAGAAGGGGGAATGGAGAGAGAGGTGCTGGTCTCTTATTCCTGGTGACAGGATGCATGGGAACAGTGCAATGCTGTGCCAGGGGAGATTTAGGCTAGATATGAGATTTATTTACTGTGATGGTCATCAGACATAGGAACTAGCCTTCAGAGGTGATTCACGCCACAGGCATTTGGATAATGCTCTTAATAATATCCTTTAACTTTTGGTTAGCCCTGAAATAGTCAGACAGTTGCACTTGATGATGCTTGAAAGTCTTTTGCAATTGAACTATTCCAGGTCTCTCTTGTACTGAGGAGCCTCAGACTGGACCCAGTGCTCCACATTTGGCTTCACCAGTGCTGAGTAGAGTGGAAGGATCACCCTCTTCGATCTGACTGCAGCACTCCTCCTAATGTGTCCCAGGAGGCTGTTGACCTTCTGTGCAGCAAGGGCACATTTGTAGCTCATGTTTGTCTTGGTGTCCAAAAGGATGATTTCCACAGGCCTTTTTGTAGAAAGCTGTTTTCCAGATGGGTGACCCCCAACATGGCCTCATTCCTGGGTTTGTTCCTCTGCAGAAGGAGGAATTGGTACTTGTCGAACTTCATGAGGTTCCTTTCAGCCCATTTTTCCAGCCTGTCATGGTCCCTCTGGATGGCAGAACAGCCCTCTGGTGAAGCTCTCCCTGTTTTGTGTTAACAGCAAACTTTCTGAGAGTTCACTCTGCCCTGCCATCTTGATCATTAACAAAGATCATTAACATTAACATTGATGTTAAATAGAACTGGACATTGTATTGACCGTTGGAATACTGCTCTCAATGCTGGCCTCCAAACATTACTATTGTGAATGTCCAACTGACCAATAGACTGTGCAAGCTTTGCAACAAACCTGAGTTTTGGTGTACTCTTTGCACAGCATGGTTGTGAGGATGCAGTGCAACAGGGACCTAAAGAAGGCTACACTACAGATCTCTTCAATTCCTTATCCCCTTCACAGAAAGTCCAAGCACCCTCACTTCATATTAGTGTTGAGTAGAGTGAGTACTGCCTACTTTCCTTTTGTGCTTCTGGCACTGGAAGACCTCCCAATTCAATTTGTGTCTGTGATTGGAAGATCTGCTGCCTGGCCCTGCAAAGCATCTAGTCCTTTTTTTTCCTGCCATTTCCTGCCCTATCCCCTTCTTCTTGGAGAAAACAACACAAAGATAAATTCAGAAACTTGGTAGTAGGCAAAAATCGCATAGATCTGTGCAAGTAGTCGTAAGGGAATCACAGCCTTTGAGGAAATGGTCTCAATGCTGCTTTTTTCTTCTTCTATCTCAGGAAAAATGCACCAATGAGAGTGACGATAACAAGAGCAATAATAATAAATAGAATAACCTCTGTTTTTCTTGACAGAAAGTATCCTTTGTAGATTTGTTGAATTACTATCTTTAGTTCTTCCTCCAGTTGATCCTACTTTTGCAGGCGTAGTTACAGCAACATTCTACTTGTAGAAATGTAAAGTTGGCTTCCAGAACTAGCCTGAAAGGACAACAGATTTCATTAACAGCTTTAGAAGCTTCTTTCTCTCAGGCTGCTAAATAACCTGTCTGAGTTTTCCCATGAAAGCTGCTGGAAATTCTAAATGGGGAAAATTCAGAGTGCTCTTCTAATTGCATATTGAATAACTGTCCTAGATCTAATAACTACAACTTTCTTTAAGGATCGTGCAGATTTGTTTTTCATCTGTCTTTTGATTGGAAAAGTAAATAACCATGATCTGTGTGGTGGTAGTTCAGAGCAGTTCTGAGTCAATTGCTTTGAAATGAGTGTCTTGTTTCAATTTTGTCTTAAATGGCAGTTTAAGAAACATCATTTGCAGCAGCTATAAGTGGATATTTTAGAACGTTTATTTGTAAATTAGCCCTGAGCCATGAATTCTCATAAAGAACCTCAGTGCAGACCTTGTAACTGTTTTCCATTCAAAACTCCTGTCTGCTGGAGTAGAGGTATTCCTGTCTATAAGTGTTTTGTTGTCAACTGCAATACCACTTCCTAATGTCAGTTGAAAGTAACCAGTAATACCAGAGGTCACTGACTAGCCCCACTGCATTCTGCAAAGCGCTGTCTGATGGCCATGGGCCAGTTTCAGTGCAATAGCTGAAGATGTTGCTTCACTCCTGCCATGTGCTCACCTATTCCTGTTATGTGGCAATTTGAAGATGCTAAATCTTCAGTTGTATTTGACTACCATTCTTACTAACATTCCTCCACCTACTGGAGTCATATAGTTTCACAACGGTATTTGCTTTCAGCAAATAAAGATGCTGGCTGCATGCCTACTTGCAGCTGCAAATATCAACCATTTAACAGTAAATTATGGAATAATACTTAAGAGATCAAACTGCATTCAAATCACATGTTCACATGAGAGAAACCACCTTTCTCTTTATACTTAGAGACCCCAAGAATTAGACATTTCAATTCAAAATGTCAAAAAATTTTCAATAAATAATGGAGAAAAATAGTGCATTTTTAACAAAATACATACATCACAGACTCCTATTGTATGACACAAAGGTGTTCCTACCACATTTATTAACGTAACTTTCTTGCTAGGAATTACAGCCTAATTTCTACAATTGTATGCACTGTATATTTTATTTTATTTTGATAAATACAGTGCAAGGTTCGTACAGTACAGGGAAATGTCATTCTTGGATTTTGTTCTGATACAAGAAAGAACTTGATAACCCCACTTCATTTTTTTTCACATGGAAAGCAAAATGTTAAATCTAAAAAAGCCATAGGCATGATGAAGTGCTTTAAGATGAGGGCAGTTATTTGTTTTTAATTAAAAAAAAAAAGGAATCTCTTCTTTCCTCTACTGCAAGGAAATTTGCATATTAAAAAGCTGCAAAAATGAGGTTTATGTTTATTCTTTATGGCTATGATGTGGGGGAGAGGGCAGTTATTGTTCAGTGTTGACATCAGCCTTAAGACTGCAGACTGCAGGCCTTTGCAATAGAATTAGACTTCCATGTTGCATAATGGGATTCATTATAATTGACATGCATAATTCCAATCATGTTCTGTGTTGATTCAGCCTTTGTTGTCAAGACAGGCTGTCATTACATACTGAAATAACCTTACTCACATAAAAATTAAAACAAAACACCTTCAGTGGTCATTGGTTTGGGGTTTTCTTTTCCTGAGATGAATACAGAGTGCCCCATCTCTCCCCACCACCACTTCTTTGGCCCTGTTTTCTCACTGAAGCCAGAAAATCCAGTGTGTGGTACAGAACAGCCTATCTGCAATGAGCGAAAAACTATTCTTAAAGGATGATCCCACAGGACAGTTTTCTACATTGTAGTGTCAGAAACAACACTGTAATAAATATACAAATTAATAAAGCAAAAATGGGTCTTCTGTATTCCCGGAGTTAAGAAGAATGGCAATTAGTAAAGACTGCCAAGGCTGTTAATGTTCATGAAGTGCCAATCAAGGTCACTCAGAAGTACTAATTCACTGAAATATGGTAAAATCAGAACGCTTGACCTTTTCAGCTGCTCTGTGTTTTTTCAGAAGAGAAATAATGAAAAACTGGCCCACAACATCACATTTTTTTGCTACTCATTTATTTAAATTATATTAGTTAAAATTGCATTGTGCACTAGTTTTTCTTGGGCAGTTTCCCACAAATAGAACTGACAACCATTTATAGATTTGTAAAGGGAACCAAGGTGCCCAAACAGATATTTCACAGAGTCACAGAACCACAGGCCAGCTGAGGCTGGCAGGGCCCTCTGGGTCCCTCTGTCCCACTCCCTCTACAGCAGGGCCACCCAGGGCCATGGCCAGGCAGCTGCTGAACGTATCCAGGGAGAAAACCCCACAGCCTCTGGCAGCCTCTGCCAGTGCTCCATCACCCGCACAGCACAGTAGTGCTTCCAGGGCTTTCATTTCAAGGCCTGAGTGATGTTCAGAAGGTTCCTGCAGAGGAAAAGGGGTAAGCTGAAGTGAATGCAGGCAGAAGTAGGTTGGTGCTTATTGGAAGCAAACCTTCCTAAACCTCTTGGAAAAGACAGAGGATAGTACTTGCTGATGGCTTTCTGCTGTAGTTTTGCCTTTGTTACAGAATCTCAGCTATCATGAGAGTAGTTGCTTGGTGAAATATGGGATTGGAAAATGCCAGCACCCTCTGTGGTGGGGTCTTGGTGTTGGTTGAAAACTTTTATGGGCACTTTCGTCAGTGTTGGGACATTTGTAATTCTTCTTTCACTCATTAATTCCTATACTTGTGAAATTACGTAGCTTTCCTTCAGGGAGTAAGCTGAATGAAAGGGAAGAAGACCAGAGAATGGGATTTATATAATCCACACTCTTCTAGATCATCAGTGAGGAGACAGTGGCTACAGTGGCTACAGTGGCACTGTGTGGCAGCTACATCCCCTTCTTAGACTGAGTCTTAACAAATAAATTCAGACATGAAAGCTTAGCTATCTGGGTGCCCACTACATTCTGTGGAGATCCAGGGCCTGATTTAGTTGCCCTTTGTAATTCATAAGGTATTTGAGCCATCCTCGTGGTATGATAAGGACCAACTGCATGGTCCTCTGAAGTGGCAGCTGGAGACGGGTAGAAATATATTAAGGCATCTCACATGGCACTAGATGCCTATATTTAAACAAGTGACTACCACTTCAGCTTGTCATTGACTATAGTGTTGAGACAGTGGCTGGTGGACAAGCGTACAGTATTTATTTCAAGCTTCTAAATGCAGGTGTCTGAAATGAAGCTGAACTCACATTGAGGACAACTCTC
Source organism: Coturnix japonica (assembly GCF_054131305.1). Lineage (NCBI taxonomy): Eukaryota > Metazoa > Chordata > Aves > Galliformes > Phasianidae > Coturnix > Coturnix japonica. Next base: position 127,476,603 of record NC_140663.1, read on the forward strand.
TTCAAATTGCCTCTTCTTATTTTCCAATGTGATTTCTAGAAACACATTTATCTTTCAGATTTTAATCCCTGCACCAAACCTGGTAGAAGGCAGGCAATGGATTCTGAAATTAATGCAGTGAGAATAAGGTGATTTCTTACTTCATTCAACAGTTTGGAAACAGGTGTAACTGGAGACCATCTCTGAGTAATGTAAAGGTAAAAATTACTTTCTTAAGGACACATTAACTATGGCCATGATGGTGCCTGCGAGCCTTCTTTGCTACCATAAGAGATATGTAAAAGTGTTTCCCTTAAATCATTTTGTCAGTACATGTTTGTGGAAAATGGAGACACTTCATAAAATGCCAGTTTTTTTGTTTTGTTTTGTTTTGTTTGTTGTTTTTTTCTCCCCAAAAGATATACAAATTAATCTAAAGGTGATGTATGTAAGAAACATTAAATGGGACAAATTGTACTGAGAAAAGTTAATCTTGGGCAAAAAAAACCCAAAAAACGTACCTCAAAGACAAGATTTTTAATACAAAATGCTTCATAGTGAGCATCAATATGCCCCTGAAGCTTAGCAAATGAAATTCGTGAGAGTCTTATTTAGAAGTTAGCCATCAGAAAACTCACATTAGATAAGTTTGTTCAGACTAGAAAAATCTACTTGGGTAAAGAAAAAGGGAAGGGCAGAAAGAAAAAACGAGAGATTATGCATATTCTTCTTTATAATTTGCTGAAGTACTCTGGCACCCTAGGGTGAATGTTATTGCATATCTACTTACAAACCATTTACTTTGCCAACTAATATTGCCTGGAGTCTATCAGCTAGCAGCTGCAGGTACTTATGTCTATATCTTTATCTATTAGATTAACAAATCAAAGTTTTAGGCACTTTTGTTGATCCGTTATTTTCTATTTCTACTTGAAATAAAATAATTTTAAACGTCCACATTTATCTTGTGATCACAAATCAGTCCCTGTGTTTATACTTTTACATTTTAATACCAATCTTGAAATTCACAGTTTGCTTCCTGATTTTAATTACATCTAAAATGCTACGGAAGAGTTTGAACTAATGTGAAAACCTGCTAGCAGATTAATGGTAGAAGTCTGAACAAATGCCTTTACTGAATAAAGCCATCTTCTTCTGCTGACTATGATATATATCTGTGTGCATATATGTCAATAGAGTTCTCTATTGACAATGTTCTCTCCTTCACTTAAGTCCAAATCTGCTCCTATCAATCAATGGCAGTTCTTCAGAGACAGTCTAAGTAATACTCATTAGCTGAATTATACATATAATCATGCATATGCAGTAAGGCTTTTTAAATCATTCTCACAAGCTTAATCATTTCCAGTACATTGGTGAAGTCTTATGCCATCCAGTCTCCTGTAATGGTACTATAAATGCTATGAGATATGTTAAAATAAGAAACAGAGTCTTTTCTGCACTGAAATACTGAAAATAAAAAAGAAAAAGAAAAAGTATATTTTCTCCTATTTGATTCTGGGTAAATATCAGAGGTCTTTTATTCATTTTTTATTTTTATTTTTTTTTCCCTATCATAGCTTACATTAGTAAATGAGTCCTGAATTGCATTTTTATTTGAGGACTCCTATATGCCAGTCTGGCAGTGGGATAAAATTATTCAGTGGGAGTAAAATGCAGCTGTATTCACTTTAAGATATTTACGTAGTCTGAGATGGGACAGTTTGGTATCTGGCTTTCAACCAACAGTGAACACTTTGCTGTTCTGCAAAGTGATAGATGCTCCTAAGAGGTGCTAATGGAAACGGAGACCATATAGTACCTGATGGATTTTATCTTCATTTAAATGTGTGCCATCCATGCAGATATAGTTTAGGAACCTAAAAAGCTTTATCTGACTGACAGGGAGCTTCCCACAAGTGATAGCATATATGATTTTGAATCTTCAAATCAAAAATGCCTGTCTACATACACACATACCCACATATTCACAAAACAAGTATCATACATTCTTTTCCTGATGAACAAATGAATTTTAAGGCCTTAGGATTGTCCTTTCCCTAATAACTCTCTAAAATATGAACAGCATTCATTGCTGCCTGATGATAATAGTGACCTTATAATAGTTTCCATGGAAAGAATTCTGAGATCATAAACAGTGACAAAGTGAGTTTGTTAGTTACCAAACATACACATTCCAAAGGTACATGACATTTAATTCTAATCTATTTTTATAAATCATAGGAAAATTAAGACAAATTAACTTTTTCCAGCAGAAGCACTTACATTGTATTTCCAAATACAATTACAGAGAAGGACTTCTAATTGACTATTATTAGAAATCGAGTCATTTCTATTACACACTTTAAACTGTTCTCCAAAACAGGGTAGGTTTAAAAGGCAGCATTTATGATGGATGCAGTGAACTGAGCGTCTGAGTCAGATGACCTACATTCCTCTAAGCCCCTGTGCGTAATATTTTGTTTAGATGACACAAGGCTGTTACTCATTCAGCACCTTACTTAGGCTTTTGAACTCCAGTTCATACTACAGTGCAGTGTGTTCTTATGTATAGAGGACAGAAAGCATTGCACTCAGTCTAGGACATTCATCTTTGAAGCAAACAGATATTAACCATTAATTGCAGGGTCTCTTATCCCTATATTGTGACCTTGTAGAGCAGTGAGTACCTAGAGCAAAAGAATTGCTTCCATTTAAGGTGAAACCTTGGCACAACAGAAAGAGGTTTTTTCCATGCACCTGTCCTTATAGGTACTGGGAACATATTGCATTCAAGTGTGATTCTCTCCTGCCCTCCCAGCAGTTTCTCCAAGAAACCCTCACATCTCTCAAGAAGCTGTCAGCAGCATCTGATAAAGGCTGACAGAAACCACTGAGCTGATCCAGAGCTTTGCTTTGCCACACAAAGAAAGCATCTTTTGTACCCAAAGAAACAGTCCTCTGTTTTGTCATGCCCTTTCTTTACATCCATGGACAAGTCTCTCTGACATTGTTGTTCATGTGCTTAGAAGTTTTGACAGCTTAACTCTATTGGTTAGAAGCATGGGAAAAAAGTCTTCTTACTGATGTGGCTGTAGTCTCAAATACTCTTGTATAAAAGCAATTGCACCAGCAAAAATTCCTCTAGCAAAGATAAGTTATTCTATTTGGAGATAACTGCTAAGGCTGTGCTGCAGCAGAGGTGGTTTTTGCTTCTGTGAGTGACCTCCGCTGGGAGTGGGGGAGAAAGGTGATGGCTAAGAGAGGTGTGTCACGCAAACCATAGGATGGACTGACAAGCACACTGCGTCTTCCCTGCTAGGCAGGAGGTAATCATTTTCAGCCTGATAGACTATTTTAAAGCTAAAGCAAGATAAGGGGTACATTTTAGATAATGAAACACTCATAAGCCATAGTGAAAAGGGCCATCTAGAGAGCAAGAACTTTCATGGTGAAGAATGTTTGGCAGGCAAAAGCTGAAAATAGTTCTTATGGGAGGAAATATCACCCACGTTAGTGAACCCAGACACAGCTTCTTTCAGGCTGCTATCCCACTTCAGGCAGTGTGTAGTGGTAGAGACTTCAAAGGAAAGCCCTTACATGGCATCTGTGGAAGGACAGGGATAAAGTGCTTATTCCTGTGCTTTTCCAGATAGAGGCTGTTCTATGCAGATTAACATTTTGGAACTGTCATATTGGTATAGGGGACAATGCAGACAGACATCTTTGTGTTTCAGAGAGTATTCAGCTCACCAAAGGACAGTTATTGTAGTGTTAGCTTAAAATGCTTTCCATTAGTATGATATGCTGAGATTGCGGTATGCTTACTAGCTAATATTAATAAATACATGTTATTTAATTTCCAAAACAGACATGTGAATCAGTTGTTTGAATAAACTATATTTTTTCCAGGAGTAAGAAAATTCCTGATCTGTGGATACCTCTTTCACATCAGTGACGTTCTTGATGCATTCAGATGAACTGAAAGTGTGCACTGGAAGATCTCCTGAAAGGAAGGAAAGCAGGTTTATTCTTGAAGTAGTAGAAGCCCTGCAATGTTTGGCTGTGAGCTTGTTTTATAAATAGTGCACTAAACCCTGATGCTCACTCTTCTCTGAAACATCTATAATTAAAGGGTGATGGGCCAGATTGTGAATGCCTTATTCAAAGTGAGACTGTTCATGGTACAAAGTACTCTCCAGAGTAAGTGCATCATAATTTGGGCTGCTGTTGTCAGAGTTCAGTAATAGACTGTTATATAAATAGGCCCTTGGAAAGTACCAAAGTATTCGAGCTATTGTAATTGCATTAGTATAGCTGGCAATAATCAGTGGGAAATATTCTGGTGTTTTCTGGTAATTTCTGATTGTATGTAGGCAAAGGTAACTTTTAAAGGCATTGAAAAGGTGTCTTTTGCAATGGTTTCTACTCAGAGACATCTGTACAGAAACATACAAGCCCTTTGAATTGCTTATTCAAGTCTGAATTTATTGACATCCCCCTGATGAAGATGAGAAACAGTGACTTGTACATACTTTTGTTGGTGCTGGACTTTTTATGTTTAAGAGGCATCAAACTTTCAAGGTATTTGCATTCTCAAGGATGTATGCAGATGTCTTACAAAATTTTCAGGAGTTTATTTCTGTTGGAACTGGTATTTGATCTACACAGAAACTGAAAGTTATCTCTATGAGTCTCGAGAACTTCACTGCACAAAGCTATTAATCTAAAATTATTCTAGCTTCTAGCTTCATTTGTTCATTAAATTAAAAAGAATATTAATACCTTCTTTGCACACTGCTTTATCTGTAAGCTATAGTAAGTATTTGCAATCTTTCAAAGCTATTACAATGAATAATAGGACTTAATAACAAACATTTAGCTTTTCTTTCTAAAAATCTTAATAGGAGTTCCATTCACGGGATACACTCATGCTAATTCTCTGCCTCTATTGCTTTTGAATCATGTACTTTGAAGCCTCCTTTGGCTGCAGCTCTCTCTGGTCCATTAGTCTCTCTGGCACATGTTCTGGTACTCTGTTTTGTTTGTTTTTTTTAAGCTTTTCACATAAATGGGATTCCACAGCACAGTTGCCCTAGATCATCACAATAGTTCTGAGTGAGTGGTTTGCAAGTTGCTTAAATCCACCCATTCCCATACCTGTAAAGTCAAGGATCATGTGGCAGCAGTTGCAGTCACAAGGCATGCAGAGATCCTAAATTCTAACTTTAACTGAGTCTTTTGTCAATCTGAGCAATACAGTGAAATATATGCATACATCCTTATCTTGATCTCATCAGAATTCTTAAAAACAAATTTAGTAAAATCTTCTCCAATTCAGGAATTCATAACCCCATTTCCTTTCCATGACTCCTTTTCTTAATCATGATTTTTATCTGTCTCCACTTTGCAATGTTTCCTTCCACCATAACTGATGTAAAAAGTACCCCTCCTCTATGTATCGCTCCCATTAACCTTTTTTTTTAAAAAAAAACACCTATCTGTTCCTAATCTCTCTTGTTCTATGTCAGGAGGCATATTTCACATGTCCCTGTGCATATATTAAGTGTTCTTCTGACTGAACCGTCCAAGTCACTGAGTTACAGAGCTCCAGTCCATAGGCCCATGGATGGATGCACTGTCCTGATGCTTAGGGATATTCCACACACAGAGAATGGTCACATCTTCAATGCGTGTCTTACTCCTTCATTTCCTTTTCCCATTTTGACATGAGATACAGTTATCATCCTTTGTTAAGGATGAGGTTTTATTCAAATACACTAAAATAATGTGAGGGTGTTTCGCTCCAATTTAGGAGTGAGGCAGGGTTCTTTTGATATGTTATGCCTGGCGTGAGATTAAGAAGAAAAACATTCAAATGTTGATCTGACCAGTTTATTAGAAATAATAGACAGCTGAGGGGATGGGGAAGTGAGAACAGCGAATACCAAAATTAGGGTGATGGGGACAGAAAAGTGGGTGATAGAAAAGGTAGGAAAAAGGGCAAGAATTGAATGAAAGCAGGGAATAGTCACCACCTGGATGCAGCAGCGTCCTGTTGCACGTTGTTTCATTAATCCGGGGCAAAAATAGGCGTAGGGGAGAGCAGCAGCAGAGTGGCAGGCCGCAAGCAGCAGATCGGTGGAAAGGAGCAGAGGGGTCTCAAGGAGTAGCAAGGTCTCACAAAGCATTCTCGATCAGTTGGCCCAGGAGAGTCCATTGGTGGCAGTAGGAGGACAACCGAGGAATCTGAGGTCAGAAAACCTTAAAAGTTCTTCAGCACGCAGGCATCTTCTTCAGCATGCAGGCATTCACGTAGTGAGGTCTCTGATGACAGAAAACCTCCTTGTTTCTGCAGTGATGCATCTGATGTCAGAAAACCTAACTTCATGGTTTGTCCGTGCTTTTTTTATCCTACATCTATCCAGCCTTCGAGACATTCCTGGAAGCTTCAGACTGAGTCACGTGAGTACCTCGGAGATTGACATCTTCCTTGAGATAAGCCCACACAAAAAGACTACTTTAGGGTCATTCATCAGCATCTTATCTCCCTTTCATAGCTCCTGGACATGTCCACCTGTCACCCTCAAACATAGGGATTTCTGGAACCTTGACTAAGGCTTGCCTTAGACAAAGGGATTTCTGGAACCTTGGTCAGGACTTGCCTGAACTTGTCCATTTCAGCAATCTTTTGAGACAATAGTGTTAAAAGCATGGCCTCTTACAGAGAGTTATTCAACACCCCAGTGGAACAGTGATTTTATAAGCGTGAAACCAAGAGTAAGTGAGTGATCCAGATTCAGAACTTATGAGAGCACCTAAGATGACACAAGGCCCAGCAGTGCTAGAAGATGATATCAGGAAAGGAACCTGAGGCAGCCTTGACCATAGTCATTTCCAGGCACAATATTAGAACTCAGTGCAGCTGACGTCCATGCCCAGTCCTTGTTGTGAAGAGCTGGTTTGAGCCATTGAGAGCAGAGACATCAAATAAATAGTGCAGAAGATCAGTGGTTGAATACTTGTGGTGACTTGTAGGAGTCTTTTACCTAACAAATAATGTAGCCACCAAACAATCTAAATCCTCACATGTGTCTTTCACAGCTGAGTAACCTTGTTTTCTGCAAATAAACTCTTGATTTAAATTTACAATAATAGATTAAAACATAGAGATTTTAGCTATCAGAATTACTTTAGTATTTGTGTGCTATTTTAACAGTGATATTTGTTGAGTTATCCTTCACTCTGTAGCCTAAAGAAAACAAATTCCTTTCTACTGTAATGTGTTGAATGGATAGCTTCAATTGTTCTTAATGATTATTTTTGGATATGCAAGTGTCACCAATAGCTGAATTTTATTTCTGTCAGCATCAGTGACTATTTTTGCTTTTACATTTAAGGAAGGAATGTTTTCTGAATAGTCAGCTCTGAGTTCCTAACACTGCACAGCAGAGCATCCCCATGGCTTACTTTTCTACTAGTATATTCAGCACACCTAACAACAACCAGACTGCCTCCTGGTAATTGTTCCAGGCTGACATTAACAATCAGTTGTTCCCAAAATCTTTTTGGAGAAGTATTACTTGGCTCACACAAACACAGTGCCAAGGGCTGTTCAAGGAAACAGTACATAGGATTGAATTTCATTGCCTAGCCAAATTCACTGGGGCTGTTTAATTTCTCGGTATAGACACAGTCATGGTAAAAATGGATGAGTGATATGCAGTTGTATCACATTTACACACTAAATTAAAAGTGTTAAATAGGCTTTTAAAGTTCATAAAGCTTTCATATTAACTAAAGGGTGCATATGAATACAGAACTACTTAAACCCGCTACACCTGGTGGGTGAACAATGCTAGCTGTCAGTGTACTCCTAATACCCAATTGTATACAGTTTCTATTGGCACACCATTAGTTCATGTATTTAATGTTTACTGTGGAGCCGCCTGCTACCTGCCTACATTCCATAATGTTAAATAAACATCTATGCTTGCATTGTATATAGGTTTACATAAATACTTGATTTCGAATCTCCCATTATAAACCATGTATATTAGTTCAGTAGTTCTGTCTTTTGAAATCTGTATCTTTCAGGCCTGTTGTCTCTTTGAAGATCATTTCACTTTTGTTTATATTTTGAAAAAGAGCTTGCATATTGAACAAGTAAAAGAGAAATCTAGGCTATCCTAAACAAACAAACAAACAGACAAATAAATAGATAACATCAAGCAGATCCAGACAGTAAAAGGCTGTGGAGCATTTTGAGCTCAGATTTTTCATATTGAAGGCATTTACTGAATAGTTTTCTTTGAATGTTACAAAAAATTGATCAAGAAGATTTTGAAAATGACATACCTGGCATCTGTAGTAGGCTCTGGATGTCTTCTCACTCAGTTATAGTTGTACCAGAAGCATTTCTTTGATATTTCCTCACTTGTAACTACACATAAGTACAGTTCTTCCACCCATCTAGCAGAGCCTTCTTGAGATTCCAGGAAGGACTAATATCTGCATTACAGATTAGTGCGTTAATTCTCTGCTCCATTATGAATGCAAACACATATTCAGTTTAAAAATATTTTAATGACATGTAACTATGTCATTTGGTGAATGGAAGAAGTTCAGCACACTATCCTATCCACCCTAGAGTGGAATAGTGGCATTTGTGTCGTTTCTTGCATGAAAAGCTGCTGGATGACTTGTGAAATGGAGAACACCCAATCAAAAAGGACTAAACATCTCTCTAGGCATTTATAGTTTTCAATTTTGTTTTCATTCTTTCTTTTTATCCTTCTTTCTAAATTTTCCCTGGGAATCTGTAAAGATAACATTTAAAATAACCAATAGCAGATGACTGATGAGTCATGAGAGTCACAAGTGCAGAAAGGCCATATTTTATTCTCTTCCAGACTCAGCTTCTGCTCTTGCCTATGCAAACATAAAATGAGCTTGGATTATACTTATGTAGATTACTATGATAATTGCAATCTCCACTAACTAAAATTATTTTCTCATCCATTTTGAAAGATGAGTTGATATTAGATTACTATTTAAAACCTTCTACATACAGTAAAGCAATTCAATCTCAAAATAAAAACAGCTTGGAGAAAACCTTGCCCTCTTTTCAGGCTTGTTAAAATTGCAGTAAGTTTGGTTCATGCTTTGACTAGCTGGCAAATCTAGGTTATAGATTAGTAGGTGGACTTACATCTGCACAGTTCAGTGATAATGAGAACAGCTGAGAAAATCTTTCACTGTAAATTTGTGAATGAATATATAAATTCAAAGTCCCAGAAGGATCTTCCTTGGTTATTCTGGCCTTCAAGCTATTAAAAAGTAGCAAGCAAAATTCTGGCTTGTTACAATTTTTATTCTGTTGCCTCTTTACATTGTTCATAGCAAGTCAGAGATATAGGAGAGAAAAGAAAAACAAATCATTGGAGAAACTGCAGAAGTTGTAAAATAGAAATGACTGAGGAAAAAAAGACTCTCCGTTCTTATAGGTGAGTTTTCTGTTGATATGAAGACTTAGTGCACATAGTGCAGGTTTAAAGGTGGCAAGTAGATTTTTGCAGTCTGAAGATCAGAAGAAATTGTGAACAGTGAGGAAGTCTGAACCACTGCTTCAAATACCATGTTTTTAGCAAGTTTTTTTTTCCCCCAGATTTTCTGGAGGGAGTGATAATTTTGTGATAATTTTGTCTGTGATCATTATGTCATAGTAATTAAAAGCAAGCAAACAAAATCTCAAGAAAACCTTCATACTGAACTGCTTTATGTAAACATCTAGGTCACAGCACTTTTTCATTTTTTCCAGGACCTAATTTCATGGGCCACTTTTGTATATCAGTGGAATTGTATATGAATGAAATCACTGTCACATAGAACGGACAAGGTCAATACAGATGAAAAATAGATACAACAATCAACGTTTTATAAAGGAATAATGGCATTCATATTCATAATGGTAAATTTTAATTGAATAGCACGAGAAGAGACAGAAACACAAAAGGTAGAGTGCAAGTGGAGAGCTCCTCACTCCATTATTTTTGGTAATAATAATGTCAGCATTCACCATTTGATTCTAAATGTCAAAAGGAAACAAGTGCATCCAACTATCTTCAGGAAAAAGAATAAGCAAAAGAAATGAACTGAATTTCATTCAAGGTAAAGGGCAAGAAAAGAAAATAAAGGGGGAAGGAAAAGGAACAAAGACCTTTGGAAATGGATAAGACAGAGAATAAGAATGTGTTGCCATGAAAAGCATTCTTAGGGACATTCAGAGGGAAACTGACATCCTCTGAAATACACTGCATGTTTTGCAATGGTAAAGGACACCTCTTCTATCTACCTTGTATGCCTGTGTTTTCCGGTGAGTGAGTGGTGAAAACTGAAAGCAGATATTACTGTTATGCAGCAGGCTGCATTTTTTAGCATTTGTTTTTGCTGGTGCAAGTGTTCTTTCCCATAGTATTTATAGTGACCAGAGAAGAGATTCAGTGCTAGCTGAGCTTTTACTATTGTTTTGGTTTTAGCTGCCAGGAAAAAACTGACCTCTTATGGCCTTCAGCAAGTCTGGCTTGTGTTTAGATGGATGATCAACTACATTTCAATTTAAGTGAAAATAACTTTAAGCAGAAATAGGTTGAGGGCCAGTACCCTGGGCATGCAAAGAGGGAAGAACTAAACAGCCCCTTCTTCATCCTATTACATGGTCAGAATAAAATGGGATAATGAGAACAGTCTTTGTCTTGGAGAGAGGAAAGACTGTTTCCCCTGTGGAGTGCCTCATCAGAAAAAAATGGTGTGGGGAGGGAGAGCACTAGGAAAAGCAATTGCTCTTTTTCTCCTGCCATTTGGCAGGCTCCATGCCTGGTTTGCCGAAAAGAGGAGAACATGCCACATTCATAAGGAGACACGTAGCACATATAAGAAATCTGATGGGGCCTTGCGCCTCCCTTGTGAACAGCATTTCCCTTTGTTGCTTCAAGGACATGGAACCTCCTAATCAGGTGGCATCTGCCTGAAAGGCAGATGAGTTCATTGTGAAGTGGTAAATGCATAAAATATTCAATGGAAAAAATACATAAAACCAAGCTTATTTTATATAAGCCTGTGTTGAAGGCTTATTTTACCTTTCTCCACCTGTTGCCTAATAATTTACTGTAAGAGACACAAGTCTCTGTTGAAGAAACAAAACAAAAATGATGACATCTTACACAGAGGTTCTCAAACAGAAAAATAACTAAATATTGTCAACATTTCATCTCAGTCTGAGATATACTGAAATGTTAGGAGAGAAAGGCATAAAGCGCCTTCTCTAAAAATGATATTGAGTATTAAAACAATTCACCGCCAGATTGCTATTTGTGTTTCTGAATGTCTGATCAGAATGTGTGCTCATGGATAATTATAGTCTTTTCCACAGTTGAAGCATCTTAGGCACAGCTTGCCAGGTCGTAATCACATTTTGGTGGAAAACACACTAGACCTGAATGTAAAGTGTGGTGAACCAATTCACATACACAAACATGTGAGCAGTGCTGAGAACACGGGAGGATTTATTATTTTTTTTTCCATAACTTCATGCCAACTGGTCTCACAAGCTTTTATTGAAGATCCAAAATGGATCCTTTAAGCAGACAATTTTTCTTGCAATCATCTCATTTCTCTTTAGATTTCTGAAGAATAGAAAGTAGTAAAGATCTGCTGGGTTAAAATCTAAGAAAAACTCCTAGTTCAGATTCATAGACATAGAAAGATGGAAATATGCACAACAAAGATGTGTGCTTTGTTGCCAAGTTTTAGCCTCCAGTCAAGCACGATGGTAAATTTATAAGCCATGTAATGTGTTAGATTTTAGCAGGTCTGCTGACACAGCCTTTTGCCACGGTGCTCACAACAGCAATAAATAAGCCTTACACTTTTGATTTATGGTAGTGTGTGAGCTTGATCTACATTCCATCAAACTCAGTATGATTGCCTCCACTGGCTTCAATAGAAGCTGAATCAGGTATTAAAATGAGACAGCAGACAGGCTTGGAGAGCCCAGTTCAGAGCTGATACCAATGAAGATACAAGAAGATGGAAAGATGTTTTACTTTTCTTTCTTCTTACTCTACAACAGGTCATGTGTAAACTGAGCATGAGAATTTCCATATGATGACTGAGAACTGTATTTGTATGCATGGTACATGAATCATCCTTTAGCTCCCTTTGAATGTCTAGAAGCATGTTATTTATATATACTAACTACATTATGTGTTTTATATGTGCCTCAAGACAATTTCTCTTCACTCAGTGTGACCCAAGCAAGCCAAAATGTTGGACACCCATGGTCTAAAATATACAAGGAATGTGAGGGAAAAATAAAATTGTGGCAGTTTAGGTTGTGAATGAATCACAATTGTCAACACAGTCCCTCAGCACGCTCAGCTTCTCTGTGAAATACAGGTGAGGATCAAGAAGGGCATAAAATAATTGAAGCCAGAGTCATAACAGGTTGCAGAGGAAATCAGTAGAAACCTAGTCGTCATAAAGCAGACTTCTCTTGTCATGGTAAGTGCTAAAACTATTGCAACTGCAAGATGTGAAGTTGGCTTGTTCTCACAGAAATAATGAAGGGGCCAAGAGATTTAAGTATGTTGACCGGCTACTTCCACCCAGTCCCAGTTAAATCCCAGCTGAGGATTGTTCTGTCTGGAAAGCTGTTACCTGTCATGAAAAAATCAAAAGTAAGTTGATTGGTTAATACCACAGAGTGCTTTTATTTTCTTTGAGCTTTTTTATTAATTAGCTTTTTTCTTCTGCTACTTTTCACATCCCAGGCTAGACAAACACAGTGGTTATGTAATGGATGCCCTAGGGTAAATGTATCACTCCACTGTTAAGTTAACCGTGATCTTCAAAGCACTTTAAAAAGCCCATAAATTCTATACAGTCTTCACACTAAATGTTATGATGGAATACATTTGTTACCTTCTGCAGTTAAGCTGTTACAGCTGGGTTTAATCTCATACTCCCTTTGTGAGTTTCCTTGCCATCATTCACCTATATTTTTGTTAGAACACTCTGACATTCTGTTGCTGCATTTGATTTTAAAATGATTACAGTTGTTAAGGCTTTGTGGCTAAAACACCACTTGGGCTAAAATGTGCATCATAAAGCTGCAGCCATTTAAAAGGCCATACAATGACTGTGACAGTATGGATTTCTTTACTTTCCAACAAACAAGCTGACTATCAAATTAACACCAACTACAGATGAGGTTGTGCACACTGAAGGCAATAGAATTCATGTGATTTTTGAGAAGCTAAGAGGAGCACAATGAAAGCTGACATTGTATTTCATTTCTAACTTTAGCACAACTGCCGTGCAAAACTGAATCAGGATGCATCTAACTTTTTGGTATAAAATAATAACAATAACAATAATTCCTAACTCTACAGCCATGCAGCTGGCTGTCAAGCTTTATTTGCTTGAAGTTCAGCAGAAATTACTAATTGGTGGAAGTCTACCACATAAGACTCCATGCTACATCCAAATCTAAACTAACCACCACCACCACCACCACAAACAAATCATGTTAAGTAGATAGCTGTATCTAAATATTATGTACAGATTTATTTTTTCTTTGGTTAAAATATGCACTTCAGTTTGCTACTTGCATAGATCTTTTTTGTGTGTGCATTTGAAGGCTATAATTTTAATAGCTTCCTTCTCAATTTTTTTTGGTGTGGTGGTGAGGGGAGAGGAGGTGGAAAGGCACCTTTTTTCTGTTCCATGAAATGAGCATATGGACATGATCTACATGTCTATTGAATTTAACTAATAGCAGCATGCGCTTTGGTAGAGTGTCCTGGGAACAACTCCAGGAATGCAAAGCTTCACTCTCACCTCTTTCTTTTTTTCTTTTTTCTCTTAAAGAAACTTTATTTACCTGTAAGATTATCAGAGAAATACAAATGACTCTTTCATAACTTTACCTCCACCATTACTCTTCTTCAAGCTGATGAATGCCTAATATTTTAACTTAGTTTATGATTAGGGTAAAATATACTATAGGGATATGATGATCTCTGTAATCAACCTAAGTTTCCTGTTCATATGCCAGGAAGAATACAGGCATAGAAATGATATGGGCTTGTCCTGAGATGACTGGTAAAGAACATTTTGTCCTCACTCAGTCCTGAGTATAGTCTATTATTATTGGAATTGAACTGTTTTCAAATACCAGCAAAAAAAACCAAAAACAAACAAACAAACAAACAAACAAACAAAAAAAAAAACAAAACAGGAGATACGGTGTCAGCAACTGTATCTCCTGTTGGTCAGAAGAGAAGGTGGAAACTCTCTTACCTCTGGAAACAGGAAGCAGCTTTTGCTTTGGAGTCTCAAGTCATAGGGATTTAGCTGCTTGCTTGTAAAACTACAAACTGTATGCTTTACAACTACAAAGCCTACAAAGGACCCATTAAGAACTTTTATTAATAATTTTGATTATCCTTTCCCATACTCTTTGTCTGGTGGTAAAATTAAGATGTGATTTGGCATTTGCTAGATCCCAGAGGTGGCCAAAACAACATAAGAATTTAGGCATTCTTTGTTTCTAGTCCTGCACTGAGTCTTTTAGGAATGATCACTTTTAGAGTAGAATAGTACCAACTTTAGACAGTATGCCCAGAACGCCACCAGAAGGTGATCTACACTGTCCAAGGGGACCACCACACAGTAAGACTGCAACAGATTTGCAAAAACATTTCCCCCTGGGTTGGGCTCATGTATGTGCTTCTTTTCAGCTGTCTTTCCAGGGTATGCTGCAGCCTGGGGCTCTGAGTCTTGTTCTGACTCTGACAGTGTCTCCAAGTACTTTGTCTGTCCTTGTCTAGGCCTTCTCCTTGTGCTGTGATGATGTGTTTTATCACCTACAGCTTTATGTGAACTCTTGGATAAAGGAGAGCATTTTCATTGACCCATACATGACAAGATGGCACTATGAGGCTTGCCTGTATTTTTGTTTGAGAAGGAAAGTCTATAAACAGCTACGTAAGAGCCTTGGAGTTTGGCCACATGCTCATCCTTACAATTATTGGCCCAGACTCAAACTAATCTCTTGCAAAGTTGAAAGCCAGTAGCAGCAGAAGAGTACTCAGCAACTCTTTCTAAAAGTTGAGTCCAGGAAGTAAAAAACTGTATTTATGGATGTATGTATATCAAGTTAAAACTGCAGACAACATTTGAAGTAGCAATAAATAATGCTTCATTTGAATAACTCCAACCTGTGATTTATCCATAAGTGACAGGTTCTACTTCTGCAAAACCATGAGTGCACCATGCAGCAAAACTCTCAATTTCACAGCAGCTATCTGATATTGACAATAGCACTTTTTATTGTGTTTGAATTCTACTCACACCAACCCACTACTCATCTCTTCTGAATCTTCAATAAAGCAGTCATCCAAATAGATTTCTTTAGGTGCAAAAGAACCTGTTAAAATAAGCAAATATTTTCTTTTTAATGAGGATAGACATCTTAATTCCCAAAGAGTACTGCTTGTGTAGTGGAACAAATTAAATAAATGATTGTATTCAAATTTGCCTCCTAAAGAAGACTTCAGCTTTTGTTTAGCTGGGGGAGGAGTGGGTCAATCAATCTCCCAAGGCCAGTAGTGAATTCTTTACTGTAATCACTGAACAATTGTTCACCCTAGTAATCCTATTACTAAATAATCACTTAGACTACTCAGAATAGGACCGTAGCAGTGGTGATTTTAGGTGAAAAATTGTTCTTGGGTGTGGGCAGGATTTTCACGCTCTGATCCTTTGACATCTATATCTGTTGTGTGGAGAAGGAATCTTCCCAGTTAAGCAGCCCACAAACACATCAGTGCCCAGACATGCAAAGCCTATGAGTGAGTTAATCTTACCTGCCATTAACAGAACAGTCATCATCTGTTTTACGTAATTATCTGCCTTGTAGATCATAAGACAACAATATTTAGTTTAAAAAGCTACTGCACAGTAGTAATTCACCGTATTTCATACTATCTATATTTTTAAATTCCTGAATAATTTTCAGGAGCCCTATGGACAGAATATACTGGTGAATATATATTTAAATAGCTAGTAATAAAACCAACAGATCTTGTTCAGACCTGTATGCACTGCTAATAAATGTATTGCTGGAAAGAAGTTTCTTTCCATAAAATGATGACCAAGGATTTAATCAGGAGTAAGTCCAATATGGTTTTCTGTGGATCATCACAAACTGTACCTAAAAATGCTTTACATCTTAGAATATTACAACTATTATTTTATTTGTGAAGCTTTCTGCCTACATTTGTTTTACATATGCTTTTGTGTGTATTTACAAGCAGTAAGGAGATGTTTCTGTGTCAGGGCTGTGCCCACTGCCCTCCACTGTTACGTCCCACTCAGTCACTTTCGTCCTCCATTCTCAGTGTGGGTGTCCTCTGTGCTGGGCTGGTTTTAACTACTCCTCCACAATTCCTTGCTTATTTTGATGCAGTGATCCTTCCCACAACATTTCAGGATTTCATCTGAGCACTGATACAACCATATGTGTGGGTTCATGTGCAAAACAGATGCTCGAAGGGTATGAGGATAACATATATGGTGGTCAGGTGCCTGTAGTAGACACCTGCAAAGAAGCGGCCTTTGCCCATATAGATGTACTGGTTTTGGTAGCATTCCAGTTTTACACCAGGAGTAATCCCAGAGTGGCTAAAAGTGTTTATGGTTGCCCTTGGAAACAACTCCTCATAAAATAATGTTTGCATTGGTTTCATATTGTCATATCAGAAATTGTAAGTTCCTGAAAAAAATGGGAAAAAAAAAAAAAAAAAAAAGGAATAATGATAAAAATACACGTGTAAGAGTTTGCTTTTGAAAACATACTGGTATATAATGGTGCTCAGCAGACTATTATTATTGTAAGTTGCTCAAAGTTTCCACTTACAATCACTGTGTAGAGAATGCAATGTCCCAGACATTTCAAAACATCTTTTGATCAGACTTGATATACAAAGCACCTATAATCTCAGAGAGGCACTTGTAATATATCTTATCTGCTTATACCCTAAAATTTTTGACCCCAAGACCCTTTGTGAAACAAAATACTCTTCTCACTGAAAGGGAAGGAGATCTAACACAAACAGACCTGGAGAAAAATGAAGGCTTGGGTCTGTTTGTTTTTTAGATTTTACGTTGATATGTTTGGTTACCAGCAATGGAGAGGAAGGAATTCACAGGGAGTTGCCGATGGAGTACAGAAAAGTTTGGGCTCTGAAAGGCACTACTCTGAATATCATCAAATGGTTCTTGTGTTGGAGGAGCTGCACCCTCCCACTATCAACAAACAAGCAGCCCCAGATCATTAGTCTGCCTGAAGGAGGTATGTGTGGAAAGAATTAAATAAAGCTGTTTGATTTTTTGTCTGGTGGGAGGTTTGAGGTGGACTCCAGAATGAAGTAGATGAGACACACAAAGCTTAAAAACCCACTCCATAGATGGGGATTGCAAGCCACATACTAATTGCCTGCCCACGTAGCACCGGTGGCAAAGCAGAAACGTGGGTGCTGCAAGTGGGGGTGGTTGTGAATACTGAGAAAGAGAAGAAATCTTCCCCAGGCTCCGTACACTGCCAAGAAGCAGCCTATGCTGAGATGGTTTGGGGGCAGGTGGAAAGAACAATCTGCATGTAACTTCAGCTTTAATCCTCAAGATATCCTGTGAAAAGAGACTATACTACTGCCACAAAGAATTGTTATGATTTTAACCAGGCAGTGTATGGTGAATGATCGTAAACATGCTTGGAGATCTAACACACGCTATTCTTCATCTTTTCTTTTTTATGCTGTAGATGATACAGCAGCACTCTGCAATTCTAGTCTTTTGTCATGAAACGTGTATCCTAAATATATCAGCATTTCAGCAGGAGGTATGAAAGCTGAAGAGCCATAAGAAGATTTTTGGATTTTAATCTATGAACATTTATACTCTAATGCTAAAATAAAAGGACACGCTGATAGAAGCACTGTGCTGCCATCACAGGATCTCCTACCCCTGCATTAAGTTTTGGACTAATGGCTAATATCTTGACATTGTCCCAAGGTTTTGTTTAAAAAGTAATCTGTGCTTTCTGCTTCTCTGATGTGGTATGTTTGCTTGTATTCTGCATTTTATCACTTTGTTGTCTTCTAAGAATTGGCATTTAAACCACTGGAGTTCATTATTTTTTCCTGCAGTGTTACTTTTAGGTGACAAAAGGGTCACTTGTGACTGCACCGTTTTAGCTACAACTCTCATCATTTCCATTGTCTAGAACTGGACAACCGATGACTCTTTTACTCTTTGTCTTTTGAATTTCAGGTATATCGAACAATTTAGTACAGTGTTTCTGTATAGTCCACTGCTGCAGTATTGAACTGGCTCACAATAATTCCTGATTTTCATCCCTAAAATAATTCCATTATCATACTATAAAGCCATCTGATATACCTACCTAGGGAATGAGGATGTTAACAAGATTAAAAATTATAATATAATAATTATATCATATAGAAAGATGACAAATCCAACTCTTTGACTGACACGATGGACCATCTCTCCACTTATATAATTCTCTAGAATTCTCCGTTTTGTAACACTGAAACAAGTGTGTCTTTTTAAGCCTGTTTTAACTTTAAGATGCATCACTGTTTTACTTAGACATTCAAGAACACCTCCACAAAAAAAACATCATATGCAATAATTCAGCAGTGAACAGAGCTGCTTTTCCATATTTTTATTATGTTTTTTGTCAGACAGAGTGTGACATCTAGGGCTGTAGACCACATCAGGTGTCCTTAGTATCTTATATCCACTAAAGAACGATTTTATGGAGAGCTGATCTTCCTTGTCTTCAGTGTTATTTTGCTATTATTTTCAGTAGCACTCATTTTGCTGGAGGATCTTCTGAGCATTTAATACTGCTGAGGCCTTGAAGAAAATTCTCACATTATCCTTGCAGAGAGTTGGGGCCTTATCCAACTCAGCTGAATCACACCCCAATCCACAGTTTTGTGAATTCTCAGAGAAAGCTCTTATCTGTTAATTGTTCCCACATCTGGCTGTCTGTAAAATTTATTGGCGTAGTTGTTGAACTTCCAGTAAAATAAAGCACATATTGTATTTATTTACTTATTTATTTATATATTTATTTATATTCAGCTATTATTGGTTTAAATATTGACAATTTTGTTGTTTTTATTTGGGAATGTTGGTTGTTTGGGTTTATTTATCAATTAAACTATTTATTCATATCTAACTGAAATTACTCTCTCTAGAAGACCAAAAATTGTCCTAGCACTGAGTTGCTTGAACACTTACAACCAATTAAGCATTTTAAACCTTGAAATCTTAATTCATAATTATTTCCTCCAGCTTTTGGTCAGCTTTACCATGTCAGCTCCCCTGGGATTGATGTCATGCTATCTATCTCATTTTTTGGTTTTACTTTTTGTAGTACATTTACCTAGTGGGGTCAGCTTCCACACAGCAAAGGTTTTGTCTTTTGAGGCTGCAGAATGTCATGGATAAGGTAGTTTAATAGTTTTTATTTTTATGTAGCCTGAAATATACTGTGTTCTGCTATCTGTAGACATATTCTCACTTCTCTCACTATCAGATAGGCTCTTTGAATATCTCGTTCACTACTTACAAACTGTGTTCATAGCTTCACTCAAGGATATGAAGACTCTTCTCTGTATTCAAATCTTCTTGGCACCAAAATCTGAATCAATTTGTTTTTAGACTCTTGTCTTTTGACAGACAATATTCCTGTGGCATTCTTCTTATGAACTCCCTTGGAAACATGCCCAGGATTATTTTTGTTTATTCCTTCCAAATTCCATTCCACCCGCACTAACACAGAATTTTAATCCCTTCCTGCTGGCGGCGAGGGATTTTGTTACAATACTGGAGAAATGTACTAAAGAAACTTTTCTTCATTCTGCTCTCCAAATTCTTGGTCTGTGCCAGTAGTCTGAGGAAACACCACCTTTGAAATTCATTCCAAGCTGACCAAAAATGATGTAGTTCTGTGTCCCTGGAACCTCAAGCCTAGAGAGAGTAAAGGAGTGTATGTGTCCATTATCCCTTCACACAGGTCAGTTCCAGAGCATAAGAAGTCAAGATTTGCAGTGCAGCTTTTTGTGTTAACATGAACTCATGGGTGGGTTGTTTTTAACTTTTTGCAATCAGGTCTTTGTTGTTTAGTAAATGTATGTCAGGTTAGCATTCAAACCAGTTTATTCATGATGTGTTCACAGTGTGTAAATACTCAGGCAGTCTGTGCCTTCCACTCCCTCCCTTGTTTATGCTAGCTTATGACTTGGATTACCTCTAGGCAAAATAGTGCCAAGCCCTTCTGTAAGCAAACACAACTATTACGAGGTACTTGCACAAAGAAATGAACATGACATTTTGTGCAAATGATGAAAAACTAAAAATGTGCCTTGAGCTCTGGGATTAAACCATGCTATAGCTGAGGGTGCTATGCCATGTGTGGCAAAGATCTTCTCATGAGGGCTTCTTTGGCTGCAACATTCCCATTAACCCTGTCTGCCCTGAGGTGCACAGGAAAGCATTGAGAAAACTCAAGAACCACCATCTTGAAGTATTTTTGAGCTGCCAGCAGGAATCAAGGAAAGAAGGTCTGGTCAGATGTTTTGTCCATCACCTAATGTTTTCAGGAGGCAAGCTGCTACAGGCTGACCCAGTTACTGCTATGTGGCTTTCCACTTCATCTCCCATAAAACCCAATTACAATGGGGTTTGATTTTTCACCTGGCCTTACCTGGTGCCTCTCATGCATTTACCCTGTTTGATGATGAAACAAGTGTTACTCAGATGTTTCACTGTATTGTTATTATTATAACACAGACGTTTGACCTCTCCTTGCCCCCCAAAATAATGGAAAAAGTACAAGACACTAAAATTATCAGATGGAAAATCTGGCTCTATTGATAAATTTAGGTTCTTAATCACGGAACATGTAAAATATACTTACTATTGAACTTCAGTATAGTTATTTGTCAGTCTCACTCATCTTCAAAGAATCATAGAATGGCTTGGGTTGGAAAGAACCTCAAAGATCATCTGGTTTCAGAACCCCTGCTCTCAGCAGGGTTTCCAACCAGTAGATCAGACTGTTCAGTTTTGATTTGATCACAACTTCCTACTAGTTCAGTGCAAGGAAGCAAGAGAATAATGGACAAAAGTCAATATCATTAGCGGAATAGGAGACCCTGGTGTGTTCTCCTGTTGTAATAGAGAGCTGCAAAAGTTTCACATCTTGGATGACTCTGTGGTTTAATATTCTTAGAGGTATAAAGCTTGTACTCAGGTGTTTCAATTGACAAATTGATTGGATTGATTCAAATCTAGGCGGCAGCAAGGAAAGTGGCTATAAATATCCAAAAAGGTGCCAAGGTGTTCTAGGTGTTACAGTTTGCATGAGGTAGGTTTTTTAGCTGCTAATTAAACTAAGGCATTGCACATATTTGACAAAAATCTATTTACTGAGACTCATTACTATCTATCTTACCTTTTACCCCTCAAATGGACTTAGGTCTACTTGTGTGTTATCGATCTGGAGAGATGTTTAGATGTTTTCTCACTAGTGATCCTGGCCATTCTCCTAAAGTGTTCTGGAAAGTTCACATTCCTCACCACCAGAAACACTCAGGGAACATGATTCCTGTCACATTTTCTTACAGAGAAAAAGTGAGGTGGAATTGTCTGCATTTTAAAACAGGAAACTCCATTTTTTTTGAGCAGTGTCAACAGACATTGCTTGTACTCCTGGAAACTTAATGTGTTAGCAAAATTCACTCCTCTTTAGATTCACAATTAAGTATAATATTCTGATAGAAAAGGTGCCTTGATTATAATATAAACCTTTTCATCCAAGAAGTGAAAAAATATGTAGAAACTGACTATATCTTTGCATCGATTAGGAACAGATTATGACAAAGGACAAATGGGGCTCCTTTTTACAATAAGAGTATAGAACAGTTGTTTTTTTTCACTTTTACTTTAGAGGTGAAGGAAACCTTACAAAAGCTATGGCATTTACATAACCTTTTGGTAATCCTACCTAAAATTTCAAAGAGCAGGGGCAGGAGGTTGTTTTGCCTGTATTTTATTAAGATTAATTTCTGTTGCAGTAAGCCTGGAAGACTCACTGGTTTCTTCAGACAATGTTCTGGTTCACTGTTTATATGCCTCAGGTCAAACTCATTAACCAACAGAATCGACTGACTGGAGAACATGTATCCTCCTTACTCAATATATGATAAGAAGGATTTCCTAAGATGGCAGTCTTAGAGAGCCCTGAAGCTTTATGACTTTACCTTGTTCTAAAAATCAGATTCTACCTAAAACTGATTTGGAATTTCATAAGTAATGTGTAAAGACGAAAAACTCCAACTGGGGTATGAGACTGGCTGTTCCTTCCATTTCAGTGTATCTTTGCTTTTGTTCTCCATGGCTTAGTAATGCCCTCTTTTAGCACAAAATGATGGTTTGATATAGAAATGTGGAATGGGTTACCATGTTTCTGACCTATTTCACTTGTTTTTTGTGATTTTTTTTTTTTCCTATTTAGTTTGTTGATTTGTTAAGGGTTTTGCTGACTCTAAGTGGAATTAGGCCTGAATTTATTGATTATGGTTTTCTTTCTGCTCCTTTTGTCAAATGTCAGTGTCCTATTTTGAGAATAGTTTCATTTCATATAGCTATAATGTGTCTTTTTTTTTGTTGTTTTTTTTGTTTTTTCAGGCAACCCTGTAGCTTGCTCAGTATCTATTTATTGTTCCAGTTGTGCTGTTTGTTCGTGGGTTTTGTTTTCTAAACTGGCAATTCAGATGCAATTTGCAGCAGTAGAGAAGGATATAAAATGACTAGTGAAAACCAGCTTTTTCCAGGGATGAGAAAGTTCAGACTAGGTAGCAGTGAAGATCATTTCCTTCCTTCCTTCCTTCCTTCCTTCCTTCCTTCCTTCCTTCCTTCCTTCCTTCCTTCCTTCCTTCCTTCCTTCCTTCCTTCCTTCCTTCCTTCCTTCCTTCCTTCCTTCCTTCCTTCCTTCCTTCCTTCCTTCCTTCCTTCCTTCCTTCCTTCCTTCCTTCCTTCCTTCCTTCCTTCCTTCCTTCCTTCCTTCCTTCCTTCCTTCCTTCCTTCCTTCCTTCCTTCCTTCCTTCCTTCCTTCCTTCCTTCCTTCCTTCCTTCCTTCCTTCCTTCCTTCCTTCCTTCCTTCCTTCCTTCCTTCCTTCCTTCCTTCCTTCCTCCCATAAATCTGGAGTAGAGGACAGAGGTCATGTAGATGAAAAATAATCATAATTTCAGAACAACTTCTTCATGAAATGGAGCATATCTGTGTCCTGCAAAGAGAACAGCATTCAGCTCCCTGACTGTGATGCTTTATCACTCCGAACTCCATTTAAAGAGGCTCATGATACTTTCCTCAACAAGACAGTTCAGGTTTGTTCAACTCAGGTAACTTCTAATGTATCCCTAGGGATACCCTATATTGTTAACAGGCACACGCAGATGCCAGCTCTACTATGCCCCCTTAGCCATGTGGACAGTTTCCAGCTTTGTTGACTAATTCCCTGAAGAGCAGGAAGTTATCTTTCCTAAAATTTAGTGCACTATTTTTACTCCAAACTGAACCATAGCATGGTCACTACAGCCCGGGCATCCTCCAATCCTGATGTCACCAAGTTCATTTACACTGGTGAATAACAAGTCCAGGATTGCATACCCCCAGTGGGACCTTCAATTTCTTGACTCAGGAAGTCATCCTTAATGTATTCCAGGAATCTCTTGTCCTGTCTATAGCTCTCCATGTTATTTTTCCGTCGCAGTCTGGGTGGTTGAAGTCCTCCAGCAGGATAAGCTCTTGTGATCACGATGCCTCCTGTATCTGGAAGTAGAAGGCCTCATTGACAAGCTCCTCTTGATTGGGTGGCCTGCAGCTGACACCAACCACAGATGCTCCCTTTGCTGCTTCAGTCTCAAACTGTCACCCAGTAGGCTTTCAACTTGCTCCTGACTCATCTTAGGGACAGCTGTTCACATTCTATTCCTTTCCTGGTGTAGATAGTAATACCCCCATCCCTCCTTCCTTGCCTGTCCCTTCTGAACAGCTTGTGGCCATCAATAGCCTCATTCCACCCAGGAGAATCATCCCATCATGTTTCAGTGACAGCAACTATATTGTGGTTTTCTAGTAGCACAGTAGCTTCCAGCTCCTCCTATTTGATTCCAAGGCTGTGTGCACTGGCGTAGAGGCTGGGCTGGGCAACTGGTCTTGTCATCATCCTGAAGTTAACTCCTTAATTCCTTTTAAATATTTCTTATTATTTTCCCTATTGGCTTCTCCTATTGCCCAGCAGCCACTACCTCATCATCATAGTATACGTGCTGCAGCATTGCCAGCACATCTCAAGGCAGCAGGGCCATCAAGGCCCCTTTTAGCACATTGAAAAGAAATAAAATTTGAACCTTACAACAGCATTTGACAATTCAGGTTGGAACTTACTGTCGTTTAATCATAACTTGTTGGATAAACTAAATGAGATCTTATTGTACAATGTATAAACACAGAAGTTTTCCATTATTCTCATGAGATGCTCTTGAAAGATAGTAATAACAAGAAAATTAATTCTAAAACATACAAGTCAAACATCTGTCCTCTATTTTATGGCAAGATAAATAAGCATAAAAAGTGCAGGAAAATCAGGTTAATTTTCCTGCATACTTTATTCAGCTGTCAAAATAATAGGAAAATTTCCTTGTTGACTTATTTGAAGATGAATTTGAATAGAAGTTATAATTCTGAGGTATGTTTCCCCACCAAAAAAAAAAAAAAAAAAAAAGCAGGCAAAAATAGTTTATTTATATGATGAGTTAAAATATAAACCCAGGTAGGAAATAAAGTGCTTGCTTAGCTTGGTTTGAAAAATCCCTACCATTACTCTTGATAATAAGACATCTGGTATTAAAAAAAGGACATCAGGCTTTGTTGCTCTTCGAATTATTTAGCTAAATGCTACATTTTAAAATATATGTGTTCCCTGGGAAGAATATTTATCTGTTCATCCTATTTGGCATTTTTTAGTTCTCTAAAAATTCAATAGAAGGCCTTTAAATTCTCTTGATTACCCTGCGGCAAGCAAGAAAGAGGCATGAGTTAAAAGGCAGTGAATTTTGTGTGTGTATGAGTGTGTGCATTCATCTATGCAAATAACATCAACTCTATGAGAGAACAACTCTCAATCTGCAAACAAAATTAACAGTGCACCCCACCAGCTCACAGCCTGAACATCTATGTTTTTTTCATGGAAATAAATGTGAGTTAAAACATTATTGAGCCCTGAGTTTTCTTTTTAAATTTAAGTTACAGTCTTCGCTACCTGTTTGCTTGGTGCCAGAATTTCAGCACCTACAAGAGCAAACCTGGAGTGAACTTAAAATGACTCCTCTTAAAGCCATTAGAACACAGAGCAGTAGCTGGTTTTGAAACACTAATCTGACTATATTTCAAGCAACAGTTTCACAATAGACATGCAACCTACCATTTGGAGACATAGATTTTATGAGTAGCAGATTGTATTCTCATGAATATCGTCCTGCCCACTTTTTAATTCTATAATGCAAGTAATACCTGTGAAAACCTGGCCTTTGTTGTCACTGTTTAACAGTAGAGCAGACCCCTACTATGCAAACTGCTGATCCTTTCTTGTCCGTGTGCCTGTATTTGTTCCCAGTGTAAACAAAAGCAAAGAAAGGCTGAAGACAACAAAGTAGAAATTTCTGCCAGGATATAGCCAGAAGTAGTACAAGACTTCAGAACTAGAAAGGACTCCTGGTTTCAGTAGACATAAAGTCAATGTAACTTTGTCACTGATTAAATGAAAGTTGAGATTTCTCTCCATTTCTTTTATATTCGACTATATAGATACTTGTCACAGAAAATTCTGACAGCTGCAGAGCTAAAAAGTAAATTTGATTGCCTGTTATGAAACATGAAATAATTAGTAGACTCAGAGTGGTAATGATACTTAAAAGAAAAATAAATAAATAAAAGAGAGGGAGACTGAACAAAAACACCTAACTGGAATAGCAGGATAGAGAAGAGAGGGAAAGAAAGCAAAGCCTCAAGATGCTATAAAGATATTCAGTGCTGTTATCAAGAAATATGTTAACACAGATGGACTTGGAAATACCTGGAAGATACCTGACCAAAGATCAAGCGTAAGAGGAGAATGAAGGACATGACAGGTAGAAGTCATTTAAAAAGACTCATATTGCAGTGGGGACTCTTCTTCAGAGAGGAGGTTCTTTTCTGCCTTCTCAGACAAAGGACAACCTCTGTGGGCAGCTTCCCTTCAGGTCCCAAAGGGCAATATCTGCTTGAAATCTGGAGGGAGATGAGAAAACCCAGAGTTTGGAACCCAGCTGAAGAATGGGACACACAGGGGGCTTTGAACACCTAGGGGCACACAATGGCAATGGTGAAATCCACTTTCAATTCTAATTATCTGTAATTTTCACACTGACTTAAGGTGACATAGTAGCAAACTGAAAGCATTTTGAGAGATATGGATATCTTTTTTCACAGAATCTAAAAGGTAGGTTCAGCATAGCATCTGAAATATTTTACAGTGATTCTTCAGTTAATTCCAAGGTTGTTTTTTTGTTGGTTTTTTTTTTTTTTGAATTTAATGTTTTCATACTGATGAAACTAATAGCAAAATGTGATTCCTTATGGACATTTCTCCCACCCATTCACCCTATTTGCTACTGCTCCTCCTCATCTTCTCTGCAATGATGGATTTTCAGTATATTAAAAACATCTCTTCTCCTCATGGTGTCATCAAAAGCACCATAATGTGCATGTGTTGTATTGCCAAGTATTGCTTAGCAACGGGACCCTGTGTTCTGCCAACTTTCTTTTCACGCTGTCAATCTGAATTTAACTGAACTTGCTGTGTTGTGTTTCAGAGGACTGACTACATGTCAGTAACGTGACTGATGAATGCTCCAAATATACAAACAAAAACTGGCATTGAACCCCCTCTATTTATTAGAGTGTGTGAATTTCAAAAAGTCACTTTACATTCACATTATTCAAAGACAAATTGTTTACATTCACAATAATTAATCTTGATAAATCCTCATAAAACACTAACTACTTGGAAAGTATAATTAGACTCTTTCAGTTTCAAAAGTACATTCAGTAAGACTCTATGGCCCAGACTTCTATGGCTTCTACTAGTCAAGTGCCACTGTTGTACTCAAAACTACCCATCATTTGCCACTTAGAAAAATAAGATGCAGAAATTACTGCAGGTTTGTATTTGCAAGTTAACTGTTGGCAGTATTCACCATCTAAAAAGTTGTGTGGAATCCCACTTCATGGGTCTGTAGAACTTGATTGTGGCTTCTCATGCTACCATAATCAGAAGACTTCTCTTGGCAATGCTCAGTACACTGTAAGGTTAGGTAGTGTGATAGAAATACTGGTGGTTAAGAGATCATCATTGCAAAACTGAGCTCTCTGTTAATTGTTGCAGTTTATATTTAACAAGCTAGCACTAAAAAAAAAAAAAAATCTTCTGGGGTAGCTGCCCCAGAAGATAAAGGGCCTTCAACACAAAGATACATAGGTATCATCCACCTCAGAGAAAAAATGTACGTTCATGCTATGTAATAATGAATTTCAAATATGATATTGTAGTTGGGATTCTTCCTATCTAGCTTTAGGAAGACTTTCCAGTCAGATGAACACTGAAGTTCAGTATGATGGTAAATGCGCTACAGTATGCAAAATACTTATATGGGGCTGCAAGCATGACAAAAGGCAAAGGAGTCTTGTGACTATAAGAAAACCGAGACAAGATTCCAGAAGGCAGATGTTTAAATTAAAATGAAGGACCACTGGATTGCTACATCATAAATATCTACAGTAGGTCTACACAACTAAGATTCAGTACCAAATTCAGGCTCTTGTGTTTGTCTACATGCATTTAACTGTACATGGCTACCTATATGCAGTGCAGATGTCTGATAGAAATGTTATTATAGTAGCAAAGGTAAAATCAGAGTGGAGCTTAATTGCTCTAAGTGCTACTGTTATCTTAATATGCCGCTTGTGAAGGGTGTGAATTTTCCCCATACCCTGTATCATATCTTCTAGCACCATGCAGCTGTCTTGGATGTCCTCAGATGTCAAAAATGGCACAACGTACCTGTGTTTTGGCAATTGAAACCTAACTTCTGCATCTCAAACACATTAGTCAGCTCATAATGTTTGCCTGCCTCAAGGCTTTTCTGTCAGTCAGCAAGTACACCCAAATAGAAACACATCTGTGTGAGGTAACAGCTTTTTATGCCACTCCTATGCCTCCTTCGAAAGTGACAAGAAAACAATGTTCATGTTTTGCTGGGCTTTCAAAAGGTTGGGCCAAAGATTTGCTTAACTCATGAATGAGAATGGTTTTGATATGTTTTGGAAAAGACTTGTGTTGCTGATCATTTCCTGTAGCACAGGCACCTCACAGACAATTGTTTAAATATCTGCTTTACCGATCTGCTGTAAGACTGATATTACTGAGTGCTCCAGAGAAGGCAATTACAGAATATAATATTGGTACTGGTGCTGCATCCAAAATCAGATAAATTTGAAAAGATTAATTCAGAAGTCCCTCTGAAAATTGATCAGCTTGATGCAAAGGTCTTGAGTATATGAAGAGGTAATTCTTGCCAGGTAAACAATTTCTACCTGTGTATTTTCCCAGAGTCTGAATTACCTAACAGGCGACAACAGATACATGTCAAGCTAATTTGTTCTTTCATGAGAACATATCCAGGCACAGAACAGGTGTAAAGATAAGGGACTCCTGAGAAAGGGAATGGCTACATAGTCTACTAGGCCAGTCCTTAACCTGTCCATTCCAATAACTGGATGACTGCTTAAAGACTGAATTAGTTGTTTCGGCAGATGGAAACCAGTTTACAGACAATAGATTAGCCATTTGTGCTATGAACTTTGGAAGGGAAGATGGAGCTTTAGTAAATTCACTACTATGATAAAATGTTCCCACACTGATAATTGTTCTAAACAATAATCTTCTGTTACTTTGACAAGTGAATCTTTGTCCACCAACATCCCTTATTCACTCTTCCCTTCCTGTAGCTCCTCTTGTATTACTACTGATAGAACTTCTCCCCTTCCCATGTCTTCATTTATCCATTTTTTTATTTCCCTGGAACAAGCTGTTGCACTCTCAAGTGCAATAATGATAATTCTGTGACTGAAGAAAGTCTGTCTGTACAACACCTGACAGCAATCTGAATTAAAAACATAGCTACTTTTAGCTCTTACTGCACCCCTACCTCACTCTGGATGTGCTCATATCACTAATCCTGTAAAGTTTTAGTAGAGAAGTTCTCCAGGCATCTGAATTTTCCAGATTGCTTAATGTTTGTGACTAGACATCCAGAACTCTTGGTGTTTTTTGGGTACCTATTTCATCTAAATTCCCAAATAGTGTAAGAAATGTGCTACACATTCATAACCCTGGTACATTCACACATGCTTATTTCTGACATGTCTATTTCTCTTTCTAGCTTCATTTCAATTGGCCAGTTCATTCAGAACAGGTATGGACTGACAAGTAGTGTGTTCACGTAGGCTTTATTTCCTTAGATAAGCAGATTAGATGCTTAATAATTATAGATGTGAACCTGAACAGAACCCCTACATCTTGAAGCTGAGTATTCCTGGAACTTGGTAAAATTTTGGATTCACAGTTGAGATTCACAGCCAGCTTTCAGCTCTGTAACAAGCTGAACAAAAACTCAGAGTATGAATATTTCCTAATTTGGGGAACATTTGTGCAGGTGCCAGAGCTGTGTGACTCAGAACCATTTCTAGTTAATTCTGAGAGTAGAGAACATTATCATATCTTTCATGTGGTCATGTGATGTCCAAATAGAAACACAGAGCCTCTGCTTTTCCTGTAATTGATACATACAGAAATACTTTATTTTTAAAGATCAGAAGTAATATAAGTGCACTCTAAAGAATAGGTATATTAAATCAATATTCTTAAAAGTTGCTTGCTAGTGCTGACCTAAGCATATACAAGTAGGTTAACAAACCACCTGCTAATCCATCAAAAGCTGAATTAAAAAAGCGTTTCAGTTGCATAGCCAAGACTAAAAAAATTAGGAAACAAGAACAACAGCTTGTCTATGAAAATTTCACCTTTCCCCCTGGTACAAATGCATCACATGGTAAAGTGTGTCCTATTTAAACGCTCCCCAACATACACACTTGCAGACACTCCATGTTCACTCTGGTAACTTCATATTAACTCTCATTTAAAGTGACATCCCAAAACATACCTATTCTGCACCCACTGCATTGACAGAAGAAATAACAAAATAGCTTAGGTTGGAAACTTCGAAACTCCCTGATGTGAGCAGGCCTTCCCAGGACCTCAACCAGCCTGGCCCTGATGGATGGGGTCATGCACAACTCTGGGCATATGCTTTTATTTTGCTATTCCTGGCTGAACTTTGAAGTGTCCGTTTGTGTCATCTTGCATCTGAGGGCTGACACTCGCCATGCTCTATGTTCACCAACGTCCTCCAAAGGCACTGACTCTGCAGATATCCTGGATCAAGCCTGGTACAACCCCAGGAACATCAGACCTTCACTGTAGGTGGCTGTGACCACAACTCCCTGTTGTGCTTTCTGTCTATCTGGCCCAACAGTCATTAAGATATCTAGTTTGTGCCCCAAGAGAAGATAAAGATCTGAGCTTGACTTTAGAAAGGAACTCTGTAGAAGGAGACCATTCATCTCATGTACACAGGTCAAGAGTGTTGGATTTAAAACTAATTTCTGACCATCTGTGTGTTGCTTACTGAGCTTTCCAAATGTAGGCTGCCTTTATATTCTCCACAAACTCTCCCTGAAATGTTTTCCAGAATTAAGACAATATTTATTTTATGCCAAAGCTTGAAGTTTTTAAAGTTTTATTGTTTATTTCCCTATTTATTTATTTATTTATTTATTTATTTTTTGTAGCCTGAAAAGCTATTGAACTAATAAGCATCTTTTTGGTCCCTTGATGAATTTATTAGGGTGACAAAGTGGTGTGAATCACACTGCTTTTAAATCATGAGCTGACTGTTGAAGGAGGTCTCCACTGACCCTCTTGATTCTATTATCTGAGTCTGTAGGATGGTAGTGACAGGAGTTAGGTGGAGGAATTTGTTCTAGGAAATTACTA
This sequence comes from Coturnix japonica, assembly GCF_054131305.1. Classification (NCBI taxonomy): domain Eukaryota; kingdom Metazoa; phylum Chordata; class Aves; order Galliformes; family Phasianidae; genus Coturnix; species Coturnix japonica. The sequence continues at coordinate 127,507,955 of NC_140663.1, forward strand.
TGTCTGAACAGGAATAAATTAAATATTATCTGTGTAAAAATACAATTCATATTTTGAACTATTCATCTACTCATAAATGGCATTCAGATATGTGCACATAATAGCTGACAAGTCAGGGACATCAAAAATCCCCAAACAGAAGAGTATTGGGTAAACTTAACAAACAGCCGAAACAATCATCATACACAATCCTGGCTGTCAGCTTATAATGAAAAACCACATAATGCTGTCATAGAAGATCATTTTGATTCAGCTGGGTTTATACAATCCATGGCATAGGAATTGCTTAAACTTCTTGTTTGCATGTACTTATTTTCTACCAAGCTTTTAAAAATAAAGTTGTAGGTGATTAGAAAACCTATACTATTTGAGAACCTTCAAATAAGCTGGCTGGGTGTGCCACACAGCTGCAACAAAGCACAGATTTACCTGAAACATGGAAGGTGGCCAACCTTTTAAGTAATTGTTTTTGCTTGTAAATGGTCTTAAAGGACTAAAATAGTACCTCTTACAGAACTTAGTAACTTTGCAAACATTTACTTACTAATTAGATTGCTTCAGCAATATGTATCTTGTTCATCTGATAGATTTTTCTGAGTTCTACTTTAACTATTTCTAAACTTTATCTATGGTCATCCTGACAGCTAAAGTGTTTAAATAATTTCCATGTCTTTTCATAATAATGTGCATTTTAACTTATGGAAGTGTACTGTTCACTTGAAACAGTTACCTGTTCAAAGCACTAGTTGTTTTAATTAATAGTTTGAAATGCCCATCCTTCCATGTATAACCACAGGCATCTATCACGCATAGATCTCTAATCACGCAGCAGATGGAGTCACCCGTCTCAGATGAGGCAGACTTAATCAGAAGAAATATGGTCTCATTATGCAACCGTCTCTTTCTGTTTCCTTTCTCATGTACAAGAGGTGCATTTTTTTTGTTGTTGTTAACGCAAAGTCAACAGAATTTATACCAAAAATGTAGAAAATATGATGTAAAAATCTTGCCTGCTGGACATTTTAAAATAAAAATGGAATGCAAGATTTCAGCAAGCATTTGTAGTATTCCGATGGATAGCATCACATGGATGCTGTTCTGCAGCTTTTTATAGCATGCAGTGTAGGAGTTATGGAATATGTATGCTTTTAGTAGCCTGCTCCCAGGAACAAGCATTGTACAATACAGCTTGGAATTAACAAGAATAAAATTGCTGCAAGAAGTAATGCTTTAAAAAATGCTTGTGCCTTCAGACAAATTATAAATACCATTAGCTTAATGTACGTGTAAGTCTAGAGTGAAAACCAATAGTGCAGGCTGACATCTTTACAAAATGGTGCCTTTTGCACTTCTGTAATAAACTAAATCTCACAGAAATTGGATTAATTTTACTTATTGTTAAAGAAAATATATGACTTTATCTTCTCTTCCTTTTTTTTTTTTTTTTTTTTTTTTTTTTTAAAGCATGATTGATTTTACATTGTATACATCGTAACAGAATGTGAAGGAAGCATTTTAGAACTACTTCAAGTTCCTGAACATGACTGAAATACTGAGAATGTTCCATTCACAAGCTATTATTCAAATCAAAATTCTTAAAGTCAGCATAGAAAATAAAAGACCCTATTTAAAATATTTTTGAAGATGGAATAGCAACTATAATTTGTTTTAGACCTCTGGAATAAGCCCCACCTTTTCTTTGCTTTCTCCCAGTCTCATTTTTTTAATTATTTGTCGTTTCTTGTGCCAGCTTGGATCCTTCCTCTTTAAGGCAGTGACCAGTGGATATTCCTGACCTCAATGACATTGGAATGGCCCAGTTTTCTCCAGCAAGTTACTTTTGATTCACTGAGCTTTGAGCTCAGACTTTTATGTATTCCAAAAAGCTCTCACAATGCTGCACTAACTGTTTTCATAACTATATTGGTCGCTTTTCTTTTAAGATTGCCCCAGAACTGTGCTCTCCTATATTGAACTTCAACGCAAATCTCACATTTTCTGGACCACTTTATAATCCTCTGATCAGTGACCATATTGCTATTGGCACATGTCAACAGTGTCTGGAAAGGATTTAATAACAGATGCTTCAACACTGCTTATGAATTCTGGTCACAGTCATAAGCTCACGATCACTCTGCACACCTGTCTCCATATAAAAACATCCATAAATATCATAGACTCATTGAATCAAAGAGTGGTCTGGGTTGCAAGGAACCTCTAAAGACCAGCCAGTCCCATCCCCTTGCCATGCACAGGGACAGCTTCCACTAGGTCAGACCATCCAAAGCCTCCTTCAGCCTGACCTTGAACCCCTTCAGGGATGAGACATCCACAACTTGAATAATACAAAGAGCAAGCCAGGAGCAAGAGCACTGCTAAAAAAAAAAAGTGAACTTTCTTCTCCAACTAAGCAGCACCAGGAAAACTGAATGACAGAATTAACTCGGAAGTACTGGAAGACTGTGTCACAGGAAGGAGTCGGAAGCACTGCGTCAGCATCAGTACGTAGGTGCTGTTACAGAGGAGTGAGGTAAGATATGGCTGTGTCATAGCAGAGAATGATTAAATTGGGTAAGGGAAGAGTATGGCTCAGCAGGGAATGAGGACAGCAATTTTTGACGGTTCTGTGGGATGTTGTATCTTCTGCAGAAGGAAAAAGCTACCAACTCCTCACAGAAGTCTATAGGAAATGAATGGAGGGAGGTGTGTTTGACACGTAGGAGGTTATGTGAGGAGTTGTGGGGGAACAAGAAGGAAGGAGTCTGAGGCAGGCAATGTGAGTCACTGCACCCACCACAAAGAACGTGAAAAGGCAGCAAGCAAGCCTAAGATTATGCATGAATATTCACAGGGAGGAGGTGGAAGAAGCTGAATGACTAAACTACAAGCATTTAAGCTTTGCAAGATATAGTGTGCTTTGCCTGAGGATTTTCAGCACCCAATGTCTTCATTACATGTCTGTCTACAGCATGCCTATAGATGCATTTCCCAGTTTTATTGAATGCACAGCTCCTTTAAAGTGTTCTCCAGTTTTATTCCCATCTGCTGTGTCTGGAAGTAGAGGTGCTGTGGTTCAACAGCAAAATGATCACATGAAAGAATGCATCTCTTCATAAAATGATGGGTTGGCTGTGCATACCAGGTATATCCTCACTTATCCAGCAAGCAGCCCTTTGTGAGCCAAACAGTTTAGACAATCAGAAGTGTTTCTTAAACTTTGTGGAGGGAGGGGGAGTACCATCCTGGCATCTTATTCATCATCTAGTCCAGATGGATGGAAGGTGAAAGCTGTTACAAGCTCAGTGTTACTGTTCAAGAGGGTTTTGTGAAATGAGTTGGGGCATTTAGCCAAGCTCAAAGTGAAAATGTGTCTTCAGAGCAATTGACACCTGAGCTGTTAATCTCAGTTGCCAGTGACTGCAGTGGATTTTGCTTCATGATTCTTCTTGACGTAAAAGATTGATACAGCGCAGAAGAACTTTGAGTCACTGATTGAATGATTCCTACAGTTTTCACTGACCCTCAGTTGTTTGTACAAAATCAGAACCTGAATAATAAACATCTCTATAGGAATTAGTTGTAATAATTAGGAAAAAACTCAGTGCTCTATCTGCTAGCAGATAGTGATAAACATACCTCCATATAACATAACTTTACTGAAGTATGCATCCAATACTCTTAAATCACTTATTTAAAGCTCAGTACTCTAATCTCTAACAAACGTGATGCAGTGCTACAGTCCCAGCTGGAATTGGGAAGGAAGTTAGATACCTTGGTACAGGGCTCAGATCCGCTCTACTTGACTTTGCTATGTCACAAATTATTTGACAGCTATTGTGCAACAGAAAAACTACAACGTAACTAAGAACAAGGCCCAATATTTATGGACAGCTCAATTTCACACAACTGTTTTGAAATCTTCAGAAAGAAAATTACTGGAGCCAAAAAGTGATAGAGAATGAATGTGAGACACAACAGCCAATTTTGATCATTAAACACATGCAGCTCTGTGGGATCACATGTTGACATCAGTGTGGCCACTTTCTGAGTACATTACCCTTGCTAGTCATAATTTAAGAGACATCCTGAAACTACAAGTTGTCCATATTCACTTCATCTTATTTGTCAAGACCATTGTCAGTGTTAAATTTACAAGCCTAATAATTGGGTAAAAATCACATATTGGCAATCGATATCATTAGTATACAACTGATAACTTGCTATTAATAATTCTGCTTATAACTGCAGCTGACAGATAGATTGAAGTTTCCATAATGTGAATCAAAGTATGTGAAGTCAGAAGTATTTCTCTCAGTGTTCACTGAATTGGATCAAAGTTGCCATGCAGGTGGACTCCCCAGGTCAGTTCTCCTTTTCCTTCTGATTGTGTGCTGTGTGTCCCCAGCTGCCTGCATACCACAGCTTCCTTCTCAGGGAAACCAGAGCACTGAGCAGGGAATCACATGCACTCAAATCTTATCCTGACAGGAATTTGGGAAGCAGCCAAAGTGACCTTGGAGTTCAGAGTCATTCCGAGGTCCCTCAGCACAGGCACGGCCCCCATTAGCTCCAACTTAATTTGGTTTCACCTTAGTTACCTCATCCCCTCACATACTTGGTTTACTGAGGCACTTCCCCAAATTGTTTTCGGCATATTCATTGTCCCTTGTGGTAATCTGCTCTAATGCTTTATTTGTGCAGCAGTTCAGACTTGACTGCAGGTTGCCATTTGATACAAGAGGGGTTATGGATGGGTTCTTTCTTCTGTGTGCATGAGCCTAATAGTTGTTCTTTCATCTGGATTCCTCTGAGGTTTTCTCTGCTTTTCCATGAGTAAATCACACTCTGCATAATGATCATAGATGTCGATTCTGGAGTACTTCAGCATGATTGCAAAATGTGCATGTTGTATGTTATTGAGTTCTCAGTCCTACCATTCAGCTCCTTTCCCACTTTCTCTGAGTGTCCTAATCCTTACAGAGCTATTCCTTTTTTTTTTTTTTTTTTTCCCATCCAAGTTGCACAAGGCCCTAAACCCCTATCAGAACAGAGCATTTATGAGCTGTTTTACTCTGTCCCATATACAAAATACACACTGAAGTTCGCTCACTGAGGGGATGAATTCAGAAAGTCAATGTGAATTTGCTAACTGTATGGATTTTAGTATATAATTTTATTTTCAACAGAAATCTCATCAATGTGTATTTCAGTAAAATTTAGCCAATCTTTTATGTTTGACATAAATCTAAGGTATATTCTTTTTTATTATCTGTGAAACCGATGTCATTTTGATTTTCTCACTCTCCAAAAGAATGCTTCGCAGGAATATTCTAAGCAGAAGTTAGGCAACATATTGCCCGACACAATTTGCTTGGTTCGAGTGTTGTAATTACATATACACCCATAAAGATGTACACACATACACAGGGGCAATATCCCTAAGAGTAATTACAAAGCAACATTAGTGACTCCATGAACTCTGCGCTTAGAAGCAGTTGACATAGAATGGAATGAGGCACAGAAAGTTCCTTGGGACAACTCCAATAATGCAAATAGATCTGCTGCTGTCTTTTCTCTAATTCCAGAAAGGTGTCTACTTTCTTCCAGATTATTTTAACGAATAGCAGTGGCATATACATTACTGGACTGTTCTTAGCCATTAGTTCTCTATATTGTCACAGAGATTACTCTCAAATATTAGAACTCCCTTGAGAAGTCTTTCACCTGATTTCATCAGAACTCCCTCTACAACCTCACCTCTTTAAGGAAGGCATTATTCATAGGCATGGATCTACAGGCCACAGATCCCACTGGAAGAAAAAAGGTGCAGCGGCAACCCACTTGTAACTCTGATGCTCTCTTACCCAACTCTCACTGCAGTGTGAAGACATAAGGAATACAAAATTAATATAAGACCATAATCTTCTTCAGGATCTTCTATGACTAAGAGACTCTGAAGACACACCTGAACTGTTAAATGAAGTTAAAGGAAATTCTGGCATGAAAAATATTCAAAGAAGAATAAATTCCTGTTAATTTTTCTGTCTTGCAGAATTAGCATTTAAAACATTCAGCCCATTCAAAATACCAGTGTCAGCCTTTGTCTAATATCTATAAAGGTTTCTGCAAAACACGACTGTATAGACCAGGGCTAAAAATCTTCCTGTGAAAGAAGGGGCAAATAAAAAATAAGTATAAAAAAGAGCTGCCAGTACACTATGACACTAATAATAATAATAATAATAATAGTAATATATATGTAAGTATATGTATATAGCAAATGCTATTTTGTAATTGTTGCTTTTTTTCTACTTGCTTCAATAGCATTTAAAATCTGATTAAGCAAACACAAGGCTTTCCATTTTATACACAGTGAGGAAATCGATTTGGCCAGGACAAAATCTTCTCTGGTAAGACGTAGCACACCAGTATGAACCTTACAAACCTTGGTGAGGACACTATGTTTTGCCATCCTGGTTCTCAAGTGGCCTACAAAGAGGAAGTATGCTTGTTCACTGCAGCTCTGAACTATGTTTTGGCTACAAGCTATTGACTTAAATTTTCTTAGTTCTTTAATTTAAACTCCTATTGTTTGCAGTTCCTTGTGTTCTAAATGTTCTCTCAGTGTTTGTAGCTTTGGCACTGTTTGTAGAGACTGAGTTTAAGGGACAAGAAAATCATGTTATGTGAAATTAAGGAACACTTTATTTTTTGCTCATCAGCTACAGCCCTGCTGTGTTATCAACAAACTATGTACGGAAAATACCTACTCAATGGTAGACCAATAATTCACTCCTGTAGTTCTAGATGCTGAAATTATCTGTGCCTTTCTGTCTACAGATCCACAATATTCATGAAAGTCTGTGCAATGCCTCCTGTAGTCTGATACAGCCAAAAAAAAATGTCCCTAAAGCACAGAAAAAGCTAAAAGTTCTCTCCCTTCATTAAAGCAGGTGAAAAAGATGTTCCTTATGATGTGTTCTGCCAACCAAAATACCATTCAGAACATCTTAAAAGCTTCTATTTCCCTGCTTACAAGTCTCTAGCAGTCCCCTCCTTCCCTTGTCCTCACAGATGTTGAGTAGAAAACTGGCAGTAATAATTCAAATATGGAGTTATTCAGGCATATAAAAGCTTAATTTCTACTATCTACTTAATTTCTGAAAGGTATGCTGCACTCTCATGCTTCCTCTGCTTGTACTGTATGTATAAATAATTATTTTCTGAGAAAACGATCATAGAATCATAGAATTACTCAGGTTGGAAAAGACCTTGAAGATCATCAAGTCCAACTGCAGCCTAACCACAGTACCCTAACTCTAACAACCCTCTGCTAAATCATATCTCTGAGCACCACATCCAATGGCTCTTAAACACATCCAGGGGAGGTGACTCAACCACCTCCCTGGGGATCCTATTCCAGTGTTTAATACCCTTTCTGTAAAGAAGTGTTTCCTAACTTCCAACCTAAACTTACTCTGGTGCAACTTGAGGCCATTTCCCCTCATTCTGTCACCTGTCACCAGTGAGAAGAGACTTGCCCCACTCTCACTGTAAGCACCTTTCAGATACTGGAAGAGAGCAATCAGTTCTCCCCTCAACCTCCTTTTCTCCAGACTAAACAGCCCCAGCTCCCTCAGCCTGATTTTCCAAGCCCTTCACAAGCCTTGATGCCCTTCTCTGGACCTTCTCCAGTACCTCCATGTCCTTTCTGTACTGAGGTGCCCAAAACTGAGCACAGTACTCGAGGTGAGGCCTCACCAGTGCCGAATACAGGGGCAGGATGACTTCCCTAGTTCTGCTCACCACACCATTCATGATACAAGCCTGGATGCCATTGGCCCTCTTGGCCACCTGGGCACACTGCTGGCTCATATTTAGCAGACTGTCCGTCAGCACACCATGGTCCCTTTCCATCAATCAACTTTCCAGACACACCTCCCCAAGCCTGTAGGGTTGCCTGGGGTTGTTGTGACCAAAATGCAGGACCGGACACTTGGCTCTATTGAAACTCATGCTGTTAACCTTGGCCCATCCTCATTAGGTTCTTCTCTTGCAGTGGTATATAGTAAAGATTTCCCAAAGAAAGGAAGAAAAAAATGATGATGTAAATTATGTTCACATATTTAACCACCAAGACAAATTAATCCTATTCTTACTACATTCCTAGAAGTTGTATTATCCTACTATTAGGAAGTTTTCCTGTGCGTTATGTCTTCATGTTGATAAAACTGCCAAGATATCTGGTCTTTCAAAGGAACAGGGAAGAAATCTTTTTTTTTTCTTTTTGTTTCCCCCCTGCACTCTATGGTAAGCAATGGCCAAGTCCTTGCTTTTTCTTTCAAACAGTGAAGAAGAATACTCATGAGAAATTATGAAAAATACCCTTAGGACTGGAAGACTTTAGAGATGCTTTAGTAATGGTGCACATGCTCACCTGAACAGTCCCTCTATTGGCCTCTCGGGCTACAAGTTTCTACAAGGAGAATGCCTGTATTTCATAATCATGAATAGAGATTCTGCAGTTAATTAGAATACCTGATGACAAATTTGAGAGTGTAGTTTCCTCATGAATGTTGATTGCTTAGGGATATATATATATATATGTATATATATATATAATAAAAAGGGTGAATTGTGGGAGCTTGCGAAAGAATTATAGGACATTTTAGGCAGTTTTACTCTCATCTTAGCTAATTTTTCCAAGCTATTACACTGTGTAACACAGGAGCAATTCCACAGGACAGAGGGCAAGAACTATAGAGTATATCCTCTCTTAATGCTGAATTCATAATTTGAAAGAGTTCATAGTCTGAGGAAGAAATGGATTACAGTGAATGAGAGCCAGGTTCTTCTGTAAAACAACTGTTTTAATGACAATTTATTCAAACACTTACATTGAAGAAATTTTTTATGATATAAACTACTTCATGCAGTCAATTTGGAGAATAGAATTGGAACTACATTCATAAGTAAGCCCACGTATCTGTTAGAGTGCATCCACAGTGGACTTGATCTTCTACTTCCATACTCTTTGTGTAGACTTCTAGACCTTGATTCAGTGGTCCAAACACTCATGACACTTTAGATGTCTAAGATTGTCCTGCCTAGACTCATATATTGTCTGCCAGATCAGAATGGGATAGGACCTGCATCCTCCAGTTTGTTGGAGACAGACTATCTCAAAGGAACATGTCCTATGTTTTGGCAATTGACTCAGATTTCTAGGTTTAGAAAAAGAAGGTATGTAAGAGTCAAGCCTGTTTATGTAGTCTGCTATTTGTAAAGTAAACATAAATACTCGCATTAAAAGAAAGAAAGAAAGAAAGAAAGAAAGAAAGAAAGAAAGAAAGAAAGAAAGAAAGAAAGAAAGAAAGAAAGAAAGAAAGAAAGAAAGAAAGAAAGAAAGAAAGAAAGAAAGAAAGAAAGAAAGGAAGGAAGGAAGGAAGAAAGAAAGGAAGAAAGGAAGGAAAGGAAAGGAAAAAAGGTAAAAAGGTTAAGGAGGAATCTGCATAGTATCTCACTTTTCCAAATTATTGCTATCCATTCTGCTTACTATTAAATAAAAAAGCAGTTAATAATAGAAATGGTAATGCCAATGGGATATCCTTAAGCCTAAAGACCACTCCTGCTGCGGCTATAGCGAGTGTCAAGCAACACCTCTGCTAGGACACCTGTTTCCAGTTTTTGATTTAATCCTTCTAGAATGTGCTGGAGTAGTGCACTGTGAGAATTAAACATTTGCTTCATTTCAGTCTAAAGGTTAGGTTAAAAACCATTTGTTTTTAAACCTCATGCTGTCACCTATAATTAATGGCATGACCCTGACTACAGAGCTTGAAAGGGGTATATACCCTCTGGCAACGAGCCAGTTCTTTATTCTTTTATCTTTAAATACAAAAGGTTATTTCTGAGGAGAGTGTGCTTGGTTTATTTTCAGCATTTTTATTGTTTTCATCTGCTAGAATCAGCATTAAGGGAACTTTTGCTATTTGAGAACTATTGTTGTTTGTTAAGACTGTATCTCCCAAACTAGAATACATACATGCAGTTTCATTCAATGAGAATATATGTCAGTAGCTCTCTTGCCATCTTGCATTCTTTTCCTTCTAAACAGCCAGAATCAAACCTCACCTCCAGCACTGGGTGCAGGTTTGGGTGCAGCTCATCACAGGGAGTGAAGGGGCAATGCTGAGCTCTGCTCTGTGTGACAGTGACAGGGCCCGAGGCAATGGCATGGAGCTGTCAGGGGAGGGGCAGCTGGGAATCAGGGACAGGGCCTGCACCAGAGGGCGGTGGGCATGGAAAGGGCTGCCCAGGGCAGTGCCCCAGGGCATGGCCCCAAGTGCTGGAGTTCAAGGAATGTTTGGACAGTGCCCTCAGACATAAGGTTTGAATGTTTGGTGGTCCTATGTGGAGCAGGGAGTTGGACTTGGTAAACCTTGTGGGTCCCTTCCAACTGAGGATACTCTATGATTCTATGAAAACTATGGTGCCATCAGCTACAGCTGCTCTGGAAACAGGACAAATGTTACAAGCAAAATGAATCTGTTGTGTTCATCTCGAAAACTCCATTAGCATGTGAAATTACAATTCATAAACTTGTGAGGAATAGGTCTTTACTTAGGATGACAGACAGGACCTTGTTTTCCCATGCAGGGGAAAACACACAGGAGGAGTGTGGTTTCAACAAAATACCTGTATCAACATCCGAGAATTTTTATTCCAGATAAAATGCTGAGATGTTACTGAGAGGCTTGCTTGGTTGCAGACTCATTTTGCATGTAATACGATGAATCACACTGTGGAGAAGAAGCATGAGCACAGTTTTGTTTTCCTCATCTCTCTGCATGCCAGTCTCTGTACTTGTGTAAGTAACAACAGAGATCAGAGCAAAAAGGCAAAAGAGCAGACACAGGCACCCTGATATGTGATGCTGGCTTTTCTTCCAAAGGCCTTTCCAAATCAGCATCTCTCTTATGCTTCTAGAAAGTGAGAGCAAAGAGCCAAGCACTTCCTTCCATAAAGAAGTTGAACATGACTATGGTCCTGTCTTCACCAATTGGTAAGGAAGGACTTGTCTATAACACAGCAAAATTTAATTGATAATCACGAACTTTCACAGCTGTACCCCCATGAGCTACTTGACACTAGTACAAACTCATGTGTTTCATGAGGGCCTCACATATTAAAACAAAGATACAGAGAATGTGATCTTAAATGTCATGTTTGGAACCTTCCAGATGCTCTCAGTTTGATAGAAATAAATTAATACAATTCTCTAATTTTTTGCACAGCCTAAGGGCCTTTCAACATTTAACAAAGCTTAAAAAAAGTATTCTAAAAATTATTATCTCAGTTGCCCTAGGGAAAAGAAATTAAAGGGGAGGTAATTAGTTATTGTGTATATGTGGATTTAATTAGATATTTAACATGATATGTAAACTATGTCAGCTAATTCAATTGAAAAGCAAAACAGCATGAAAGGTTGAGCATGTAAGATCAGATATTACACATTTCTGTAGAGATACAATATATTTTCTTAGTGATTTATGCAAGATTACCCCAAAATAATCCTAAATATTAATAATCATATTTTCTTCAGGTTTATTAGGGATTTGCTCATGGAGACACTGTCTTCTTTTGATTTGTAAGGCAGTAAGATTGAAAGAAATCAAATGTTTTGGCCCATGAAACAGGAATGGAGTAGGATATATCTTGTCTCTCCTCTGTGGAGAAAACTTTCTAATTTGAGCAGCAGTACCTTCATAGTAAAACATGAAGCATGAAGCACGGACCAAAGAGTTGCATTGTTTGGCTACTTATAAAGTCATTGAAATCCAAAAGTTCAGATAGATCTCCTTTCAATTATACACCGGGGAAAAAAAAAAAAAAACAAAAAAAAAAACAACAAGAAAACAACATTGAAACCTGTATCTGAAGAAAAACATGAGAACAATATAAAATGCATTACCAACACCTATTTTATCTTTCAAAACATAAGGACGTGTCAGATCTGTTATCGTGTGTTCATTTCTAGGTGTTCTTACAATTCATTCATTATTTGTACTTTCAATAAAGAAACTTAACATTTCCCAGCTCTGTACTAATTGTTTCAGAGAAGAACATCTAATCAATGAAACCAAAGTATTTTAACAGGTATTTAATAACTGACTGTGGAAAAAAAAATGCATACGTCAACCACAGTTAGTGCTGCTTAATTCTGTGAGTGAGCTTTGTGTGCAGAACCCCCGTCAGTTCTAAGGACTGATGCTTCATTTTTCCAAGTCAGTGGAATATTTTTAGGCTTAAACAGTGCAAATTCAAGCTCAGGGTCACTCTATTAAAAAAATAGTGCAATTTTAGAATATTGTATGTGATTTTCATTTGGCTAATTGCGCATTCAATTTTTGCTGTCAACTGGAAGAACACATATTTCTTTCTGATACGTTTAAAGCATTGGAAATTGTTTCTGACTCTTTCTAGCTCTATTCTCTCTTTTACTCCTAATCAGAATAAAAGTGCTTGGGTGAGGGAAATGCTTTCTCCAAACAGATTGCAGTTATTCCAGTAGATTAATTTTCTTCTAGATCAAGTTTTTCTTCTCAACAGAATGAACAATAGTCATGATATTTCAGCACAGTTCCTATCCATATCACAGTATATAATCTCAGGTCCTCAGTTCATACCAGTTGGTATATTAATATTAAAGGATCAGACCTGCACGCATTAAATTTGTGAATATCCTATAGAAAATCTCGACATAGATTTATATCTTCTTAAAATAGGCATTATAGATGTAAAACATGAAGAAAAGCATTGCACTTAATTTTAATATCACACACATCAGGATACTGTAACTTCTGTCACTGCACGTAAGCAATTTGATTAACACAAACAAACAAATATAAATATAAATATAAATATAAATATAAATATAAATATAAATATAAATGTAAAAAGTATAAATGAAAATCAGACAAGCCCATGATCAATGCTTGCAGACATGGGATGTCAGTTGTGTTGGTCATTTTTCTGTTGTGCTCAAACTGATTATCTTGTGCTCACGTAGCATGTAGTATCTTTAAGTTTGAGTATCTCAATGTACTTTATGAAGACGAATGGGTGATATTTCACAACAGGTCTATTGAGTAAGGATTACTGTTATTTGTCATCCATTGAAGGTTACAGCATATTTGTTTTTATTGACTGACGTGATATACTGCTTACTCTTGTGCTCAAAAATGAGGTGGGTGTCTTTGTTGATGGTAGAAATGGTATAAGGAGCAGTAAAAGACATTTTCATGTTTCTCTTTGCTATATTTAAACAACAAAAACCGGTGATGTGCTCTCTCTCCTGTTGTGTGCAGAATACCATGCATGAATAGCTGAGAAGTAGGCCCAAGGAAGTACCATTTGGGAACTTTTAAAATGTCTTTCTTCTAGGACTAACTTTCACTTGTCCTGTCCATGACATCTGCATTCCTGCCTTATTTTTCGGTTACCTCTCACATGGTATCCACAGTATCTAAATAAGCCTTAAGAGCAGCAAAAGGTTGTGACCTCTCTCTAGCTACCAACAGCAGCATTTACATGAAAATCACAGCCTATGTCAGCCTGAAGACATGAAGACAGTAATTTTCTAACCACTCTCTCTCCTACAGATTGTGTACTGTTTGGTACTGAGGCATTAAGCTTAGAAACAATTTGTGACAGAAATGCGGGACTAAAGTTTACACTTAGTGTTAGAGGTGGAAGTGTCATCTATCAACAGCAAGCACAATCCAGTTTCCCCTTAAGCGCAATGATTTCAGTTGGTCTGGTGCACCCGTCAAAGCCAGCAGCTTTGGAAATGCAATACTGTTTCCCTCACAGCTCTTTGTTTTGTAAATGAGTAGATTCACTAAGTCACTAAAGGCTACTGCTTCAGCAAGGGAAAGGATGAAAAGTCAATTCAGCTTGTACTTTTCCTGTAGCACAATTATCCTGGCTATCTTCTCAAAATTGACTTAAGTAGTCAAATAATACCCAAACTTACTCACAATGATAGATGCTGCAAAACATGTATTGTATGATTGGACTCCACATGATGATTTCTTGTGAAATCACTCCTTATATATGGATGCAATATGTACTGAACTCAGCACACACAGTACTGCCATAGAAATCAGTAGGAGGTTTCTCTTTCTCTAGGGTCAAGTTTATTCTAAAACTCTGTGTGATGGGCCTTTTGCAAAGCTCAGCAGCAGCTCCTTCTCTCAGAACAGTCTAATAAGTGAAGAAAAGATAGAGGAAAAATATGAACAACCATAGAATCATAGAATGGCTTGGGTTGGAAGGGACCTCAAAGATCAACAGGTTCCAGCCCCCCTGCCACAGACAGGGCTGCCAACCACTAGATCAAGTACTAGATAAGGTTGCCCAGGGCCCCATCCAAGCTAGCTTTGAGCATCTCCAGGGATGGGGCATCCACAACCACTCTGGGCAGCCTTTGCCAGCACATTACCATCCTCTCATTGAGAAACTTCCTCCGATGTCTAATCTTAATCTCACCTCCTGTAGTTTAAAACCATTCCCCCATGTCCTATTACTGTCTACCCACTGTAAAAAGTTGATTTCCATCATGTTTACAATCTTCCTTTAAGTTCTTGAACACCATAAAGAAGTCTCCCCACAGTCTCTTCTTCTTCAGACTGAACAAGCCCAGGTCCCTCAACCATTTTCCTAGGAAAGGTTCTCCAGCCCCCTGATCATTTTCACGGCTCTCTTCTGGACCCTCTCCAAAAGCTCAGGATCAAATGCTATAACAAAAGCAATCACTTACTGTCTCCCACAAATAGGAAGATGCCCAGCCAGTCTTGCAGTGATGGTTACCTTGTAGACCAACTCCGTCCCAAACAGACTCAGTGCCATGTTTCAGTTAAATATTTTTGTGGAGTAATTACTTTTCCCAAAGTATTAAAAAATATATATACTTCTTTCTTAAGTTTAGATCATAGAAGGAATCTATAATGTGAGTGTCCAGTGTACACAAATATAGGGAAATAAATTTGGTATTTAAAATCAATTTACGCTTTTATAGGATTAATTTATTTTCAGTTTGCACAGAAATCAGTATAGATTGATTCCTTAATTCCAGGTCTGTTAATGCCACATATATACCATATTTTTGCCAATTTACAGAAATACTTTTTTTGTTTAAAAAAAAAAAAAGGAGAATTGATTATTTTTGATTAAATATACACGTTTTACTGAACGCACAAAAAGGGCTTAGCCTCTGTAGTTCAAGGCATCACAGTGGAGGTATTACTTCTGCAGGAAGTGCAAAAGAATCAAATACTGCAAATGACGGAGCTGCATGTGTGATTTCTCTGATAATAAGGAATGTAGAGTTGTGGTTCTCAAAGTCTCTTTTAACATGTTTTCCACTTTGTTGACAGAGCCTCAGCACATACGCTACAGACTGGAAGTGACAGATGGATGTTAAATCTTTAATGGTGGTCTAGTGAGAGAGTAATAACTTTGGAAAAGGAAGCTCTTGCCTCAAGGTGTTGAAATGAGGATATTTAAGAGATCAGCTGAGCTATACAAAAGCAAAAGCCAAGTACAAAATAGGATGGGAAGTAAAAATTAATGGGCAAATCTTTCTAACAAAAAAACCCTGACTTAATTGAAGCACCATTTAAGGTCAGAGAGCAAAAGCCAATTCACAAGGAATTCACAGGGAAGAAAACAAAATCAGGAGTGATAAGAATGTACAGCAGTATTTCTGTGGCCAATATCTTTACAGCAGACATTTGTGTCAAGAGATGCTTAAAATACTTTAAAAACTGAACTAAGTTCATATTTTAACTCTATGTCTGGTTGTCACAGCTCATTACCTGAGGGCAACGCTTAGCTTCTAACAGCGTTACTGATGAGTTTAATGTCATCTCTTGGTTTGGAGGATGAAACTAGTCATTTAAGAAACATGCCAGATAAAGAGTCCAATGAATGCGCTTCTTCTAACTTGTGTCTTTGAATGAAGTTTAATTTGGTAAGTACATCATGTAGACACCACCTGTCTCATGCCCTAGAGATACATCCAAGTGGAAGGAAAGTGCTTAAAGTGATCATCCATCTTCAGCTTGAATGTTAGTCAGGCTCATCAACTCCTGTTGAGTTTCCTTCATACACACAGAAAACATAAATTATTTGTCCCAGAGCATTCTTTTTTAATTCAGGTGGCAAACTTCAAGGAAAATAAATCCTCAAAGTTTTACTCAGAAGATTTGGAGACGTTTCATTTTGATATTAAAGTAAGTATTTTTCTAGTTCTGGCACCATTCTGTAGGAACAATTGCTTGGATCTTACTGTCCATATGTGGAAGGAATATTATTAAAAAACAACTGCAAGTTTTGATTTGCAGTTGATATGCTGTCTTTCTTGAGCAACATTTTGAAGGAAATCAAAATGAAACAAAATGCACAAAGACTGACCATGTGAAAAGATGAACTTTAACCCAAAGTTATGCTAAGCAGACTTTTTTCAGTCTTTTTTTCTGCCTAAGCATTGTTCTGTGTACAGACTTTAAGATCTTTACATTCAAGACACTGCATCACTTTGTGCACACTTTTTATCTGCTCTGCTTCTGATTCATCACCTTCACTCATTTAGCAGTGTTACCCTCCCACATGATCTGTGCTTTCTTGCACATTACTTCTTCTTCTTGGAAGGATTTTCTGAGCTGGTGATCAATTGCACTTGCCTCTTTTATACCTATTGTCAACTATCAATTACAGTTTATCACCAAGAAAAGATGTATGGGCAGAATTGATGAAAAATTAATAGTAGTCCAATCGTGTGACCTACTGTCACTTTTGTCTTATTTCTCCATTTCTTTCCATTTCTGATATTTTTTTTTCCTTGCCTGTGCCTTTTATTTCTGTCGTAATTAGATTATAGTCTGGTAGGAACAGTCAGAATCTGCACTTATTACTGTGGCATTTCTAGAATCTGGAAACTAATAAATATCCATCAAATTCAGTGATTTATGGGCACAGGAAAAGAAAGATCATTTGTAACCTTAAGTGAGGCTTGGACAAACAAATTCAAAATTGCTAAGGGACAGTATTGACATTGGTCAGAGCAGGACTTGCTGTATTTCTGTGAAAGCAAAGGACACTACTACAGAAATCAATTTTGTTGTACTTTTGCTCAAAATTACAATATTTCTATTGCTGTCACAAAGCTATGGTAGATCTCCTATATCTGGCTCTTAAATTTGTATACCGATAATCTCCAGATAGTCTCAATCCAAATGGAGACTTCCTCTGTTCCCAGGGGCATCTACAGCTTGATCAGGTTGCCCAGGGCCTGATACAGCTTCACCGTGAGGGTCACCATGGATAAGGCATCCACCACATCACTGGGCAACCTGCCAGTTGTTCAAACACTTGTTTGGAAGTGGAAGCTGGCTTCTGGATTGTGAGTGAATGGGTCATCCTAGCAAAGGGCGTTTTTAGACATATCTTGTGACAGTGATATTTGTTTAAATGTATGTTAATTTCTATCTGTTTTTGAGTATTCATTAGCCAGCAGAGACTGGTTTGTTCCCAACAATTCCAAGTTTTATTGTTGTCATATTTATACAATGGTGTTATGGTCCAGGTAATGGTGCTCTGGAGTCCTGGAATTCTTATCAAGAGATATGATATTTCAATTTTCAGGCCACTGACAAAGATAAAGTGATTCTTGTGCTAAATGTGAGTAATAATCCATGCATTAATCATTTGAATAAAATTCTTACATGACTGAATAATATAGCATTACATTAACTCTTCTGTTGACTCTGATGGGATTTTTATTTCCGTAAACAATCAAGCTTAGGAATCCATGTGGAAAGTTTTACCTTGTTTTTTTTAAGGACATAGTTTCATCACAGTACTCAGGGTGTGTAAGGAATTTAGGCTAGTCCACTCAGAGAAGAGCAATGAACTTTGAGTAGAATTTTCCAAAGACATACTATTGAAAGGTTCACAATACATGTTTTTTCTAAAGTTCCAGCTGCTGGAACCGAGAATTATAGGAATGCATGAAAATCTCACCTTTCAATTAAAAAAAGAAAATTCCTAGAAAACACGGTTGCAGGGAAACTGTGAAATTGGAGATATGTTGCTTCTCAGGGTTTACAGAATCTGACAGAAATGCAGAGAATAAGGCATTCGTTTGTTTAAATCTTAAAGTATTTAATCCTCCCAATTACTTTTACAAGAATGACTCATTGATTTTTAACTTACACAATTAGTAACACTTATTCGCAAAACCAGAGTTCTGAATATCAGAAGTTACTTGGGCATTACATCTATATGCATTCAGTCTCAACTGTTTTTTTTGTCTCTGGGTTACCTTGGCAAAAGTCCTCCTTTTGCTATTGATTTACACTGGAGATTTGTGTCTAGGTCTTCAGGACTACACTGAAGCTATGGAACACTTCTGTGTTGTTCTTTTACTTTATTCATTTTCAACCCCTCAGTTCTCCAACCCAATAGTTATCTGCAGAAAGAGTCACAGATCAAAGAGTCATTGTGCTTTGAGGAAGTGGAAACTCTTTGATTACTTGAGAGTTCGTGTTTGCCTTTTTGGTGTGTTGTTTGTTGTTGTTTGTTTTTCTTTTTTTCTTCTTTTTTTCTGGCAGCACTGGCTATCTTCCCCCTCCCACATTCCCCTATACAAACATTCAGTTTATTCCAAGCAGATGTTAACTAGTGCATCTGTCACTTTCCTTCTAAAATGACAAGCAGGACTGCATCTTCTCAGTATATCCTAGCCACCTATGAAAGCTCTTTGCCTGTCCACTTCTTCCTGATCTATGTTTTCATCCTTGTCCACTTATTTCCCATGCATGCCTCTGTCCCATCCTTTTGTTTCTCTGCTTAATCTTCCTTTCTTCTGCATCTGTTTTAAGCTGCCATCCTTCTTTCATTCCCTATTTATTTTCATTTTACAAAAGTGTCAAGCAAGAAGGCTTTACATCTGTTGTTTGTACATAAGGATGGGAGATTAAGTGATTTGTCCAAGGTCATGTGGAGTATCTGTGGCAGAAAGGTGAATAAATTTTAGGCCTCTGTGACTCAACAAACCCATAAAGAAGTCTAATTTGAAAGATATGTTCTAAACATCAATTCAAAGTTTGAGTCAAAACGAAAGCTATTCCAATTAGAGAGCTGATTTTATCTGCTGGTTTCATCTTAGAACTGTTAGGCACATGGGCTGTGTCTAGACTTCCCAGGTGGGGCATGCCACAGTGCCTGCCTGACTCATATGCCTGGCTTTTCTTTCCTTGAGTCTTACTCACAACACACCCAGGCCCATGAGCTGAAAGGTGATACACATACAAATAAACAGGGATGAGCATCAGAGCTTGAGATGCTGAAGAACTGTTTCTGAGAAGAGCAGAGTTCTTGACGTATTCGTCTGTGTTGATCTAATCATCAAAATAAGATTTTTTTTCCTTAGGAAGAAATGCTTTCTTGAAACATAATAGTACATTTCTGTTATGTCAAAACACCAACCTACCCGAGGTTTCATTGGTATGGCTTTTAGGTACAGGTAGGTGTTTGCTTATATCAAATGTCTTAGCAGAGTGATAAACAGAGTTGTTTACATGTGCCCCTCAAACCAAAGTCTAATGTTGTTTTCAGCTATACTCCAAACCATAATGTCATTATCCTTGGCACAGAACTACTAGAAAGTTTTGTCAGACAGTCCACAAAAATTAGCTCTGCAATACCATTGAGCTCTAGGTGCTAATCCAGTGCTTTGGCCTGACACAGGCTATCTCTGTTCTCCAAGCCATCAGCAAAAACTCTTTTAGAAAAACAACAACACAAGTTTATGATTCACTTTCAGACTTTGTTCGCCTAAATGACTTGTTTGTGCACTATGGAAGGGAAAACAAGAGATTCCAGAAACTTGCACACACAGCACATCCTTGTTTATGCCTTTTAACTATATAATAAATGCACACATAAATAAGTAAGGGAAGGGTCAGGCAAACATTCAATGAGACTTTTCAAGTTAACCGTATTCTACAGTGAAGAAGAACAGCGTGCTAAAAATGACGATTTCATATTTGAATTTAATATTAAGTTGTGTAACAGAGGGGAAGTGTTGAGGTGCATTTTTAATTTGTTTATTTTTTTTTCCAGCTTTGTTTTTACTTTTAAAGCATGAAGCCTGACCTGACCAAAACCATGGCTATGGCTCTGAGTTGGTTTAAGGAAAAGAAATAAGAAGAGTGAGAAAATTAAGACGCTGTTTTTCCTCTGTGATTTCTCATTTAAGGAGACTGTAAGCTTACCAGACTTTCAAAAGATGTTTTAATATCTTTTTATATTCAGTTTCTTACCTTCTGTGTAAAAAAACATCTTCTGGTTCATACTAAGCTGTCCTGTCCATCTGTATATCATTCTTTACTTCAGATTAGCTTTTTATTGTATTCCTTCTCCCTCTATCATGTCTTTGGGTCTATGTTATACAACATTTTAATGAGCAACATCCAACAGAAAAGGTGAATGAAGATGTACAGAAGACCAAAAAACAGATTAGGAAATCAGAGAAGTTGAACTGTGCCAAATGGCAAATCTCTTAGGATACTTCCTGTGAAGTCAAAGGAATTCTGACAGGAAAAAAAAATATAACAACTGATGGCTCTTGGCATGCTTTCAAGTACAGATGGGTAAGCTTCATGAGGTTCTTGTTATTTATATTATGGTAATATCCAGAAATTCCAACTCACAAATAGAATTGTTCCCCATTCTAAAAGAAGATAACTTGACATGAAGGAAAGTAACATCATGCTGAGAGGGATGCATTAAGAGTTCTCTGAAGATTTTTACCGAAATAAAAGAAAAATGTAGAAGTGGAAAAATAAGATATGACTGAGAATTAGACTGAAGGAATAGTAAAAATATAAATATACAGTCTTCACAGAACTCTTAATTTTCAGGGCTCAGCAAGCATCAGGAAACATAAGAGGGAAGGAAAAATATTCAATTAGTCTCCAGTAGACATAGGAACACATAACTCCATTAATGGAGCAAAAAGTAGGTGACATAGTGAATGTTTCCATTTTATTCCTTATCACATAAAAAAGAGAGATAGTAATCATGTATTAAAAAAATAATTTTAATGAAGGGGTAGGAATAGGCGACAGAACAGAAAGAACAGCAGGAGGTGCTCCAAGGGACTGAAGAAAGGCAAGCAGAGAATGAGCTACTGTGGAGAAGTGCAAGAAATGTAGATGAAAACACTTCAGTCAACTAGCTTTAATACCTCTGAAATACCAGAATGTATTACTGGACTACTTATTTGTATAGGCTGAGAAACAATCAAGTGACAAAACAATATCAATTTGATATTACAGATTGCAACACGTTAGTTTAATTTCCTTCTTCACCCAGACAGCTGGCCTATTGGATAAAGAATTAATTCAGAATTAATTACAGGATATTTTATATGAGACTTATTTTGCCTTTAAATTCATTCTATCCCACATGGTATCCTCAGAAGAAAATTGGGAAATGTGGCTTTGATTAAACCTGTCACAGTGCTGGTGCAACTGCTTGAGAAAAAATCAAAACAAAAACAGACTTTCAGATAGTTACAAATTACTTCCTAGTCAAACAATTGTCTCAAAGACAATGAAATAGGGCCCTTATGTTCCTAGTTATATTCAGTATTTTAATGTACTGCTTTGTGCAGGTGCCCAGGTCTCTTGTGCAATCATTTTTACAGTCTAGTAAAATAGGTCCTTAAAATAAACTGTATCACTGAAAAGAAAAAGGTGAGCTACCTGAAATGTCTCGTGAACAAGACTATGACAAGTTAGGAAGAGAGGATCTTCTTACATATGTTCCCAAATGTAGCAGTTTTTTCTTCACTGGCTTGTGAAAATAGAGGCACCTATTTTAGGAGGGTATCCATAAGAAGCTTATAAAATGTAGATCAAGAAAGCTGGATTCAATCCATCAACAATGAAGTCAAGTACACCTCTAGATTTCTTAGATATTTTCAAAAGTAAGAATACTTCAGAGCAACAAGTTTTTGAATTGTCTCCAGTAGCTGAAATTAGTGACCAGATAGACGAACATCTGTAATCTACAAGGCTTGTTTTTACTCTGTACTCCTCTGATACAATAAATACATTAGCAGTAATAAAGATTATGAGTTGAAAGCTGTGCTATTTCCATCTGGTAGAAGAGAAACTGAGCTACACAAAGATAAAGTGACTTACATGTGATGATATAGGACATCCAAGGAAAAGAGCCAGGGATGAAATGTAGATCTTTTAAGACACAGTCTGGAATTTGACCAAAAAAACCCATCTTCTCTCTGGCCTTTCTATTCAATGTATTGTATATGTATTCAAATATCCAGATGTTTATCAGAAGCCTGTCAATAGGGATCTTCAGCCCAACAGGCCAAGCTTCCCTTTTTGACAGAACAGCAGGCAAGTCCTGTCTCCTCTCGTAACCATGGCTTTGTTAACTGTTCAGTGAAAAGGCTCACTGTCACCTTTTGGACCATTTTTAGCCCCAAGGTACATTTCAGGTAAAAAGAGGGATTTAGGGGGACACATTTGCAGCAGAACCACTTGGTACACTGGCGTACGCAGCCTGGACCCCAGTGTACAGAACATGCTCTGCTCATGTTACAAGTAGGCTTTGTGAGATTTAAAAATCTCTGTCTGTCAGAAACTTCCTGCTCAGACAAAAGCTAACTCAGTTATGTAAGAAGGTGTTAAATGTACATGGAAAAATTAAGCTTTTCCAAGAAGCCGGCAGTGATTACATTTGCTAAATCTGCAGTCATTTTCCAGTAACAAATAAATAATCAAAGACAGCACATTCTGTGAAGAAATAATAATGTTGAACTAAAGGAGGCAGTTGCCATTTCAAATCAATAAAATGTAGTGCTTGTATTTTCATGTTAAATAAAAACAAAGACTTGCCCAAAGAAAGCAACAGCTAAGCTGTTTGTTTTTATATTCACTTGGATCCTCAGATCTCTTCCAGACAGACTTGTGGGTAAACAGGTTTGTTTATGAAAAATCTGTTCATTACTGCATTAGCTGTATCTACAGCATTTTCATTTCAGATGGAATTGCTCTTCAAACATTTGCTTGTTTAACATTAGGGGGGGATACACAGCTTAATGAGTGAAACCAAGGAACTGAAGTGGCATAAGTGGGGTTCTCAAGTAAATCCTTCCAAATCTGTACATTCGTACAGAAGGGATTCATTTTAAAAACCACTAACAAAGATTCAATAACCACATGATATGTAAAGCTTTTTTTTACTTCCTGCTTTCTGTTGTGTTTGATATTATTTCAAATTAATGTTGCTAATATTGTTTGCAAAGAGCTCCCAAAAACTGGTGAAGAACACCTTTAAATAGCATCCTTATTCCCACCTGTGTTCCAAAAAAGCTCTATTATTTTCAATGCACAAAACCCCTGCATAAAACTAGCTTTTCTCTGTGTCATATTTGTGAAAGAGAGACTTCCTAATTTAACTATTCTGATATGTTTCTGCATCCATCTTTTGGTTTATCCTGCCCATCAACATCCAGGTAAATAATAAAATATGTTTTGCATAATGGTTCTGCATTTTGCTTTCTGTCTTCTCTGTAAGGAAGTTAATTGGGCAGAAGTAGAGAGACTTGGCAGACAATAGTACACAGCCATCTAAACCCAACTGACAACTGTATTAATAGGCTTTTTAAAAAATGTGTTACACATCACTGACTTGACACAGAACAGCTGTATCCAGACAGAGAGAACACTTAAAAAAATACCACCTGGCAAATGATATATTCTTAATGGATAATGACTGTTCTTTGGAAGACCAGAGATGTCACTTTTTTTCTGCTTTGCTGGAGATTGATGGTCACCCCTTGAATGAGAATGTACTTTTAAATTGGAAAGCATCTTATTCAGTTAATGAATACCCTCATCCTCAGGCATGGGATGATTAGAATTAAAAGTCAGAGGATGTTATTCAGTTAAAGTTCTCTGTAGAACCAACGTAGTTTTGGAGGATATCTGGTTCTGTATTATTTTTTTCCTCAGTGGACTTTATATTTATCTCACTTGGAAAGAAAGTTTCTTTCTTGCAAACAGATTAATGCAAATTATCCTTGTCCCATGGGATGTTTCTCATCAATTATCATGAGAAAAGATGACAAAAATATTGCAAAGAAGAATGTGTTGTTGGTCTAAAAGACAAAGGTGTTGATGATTTCTAACGAAGGACTTCTTCTTGTGACAGAGGGCCTACAGGTTTTAACTCAGGGCAAATTGCCTTTGCGCACTGCAGTGATTAACTTGAATGGAAAAACAGGTTAGGTTTTTATTTTGTTTCATGAAATCTACAGACATCTGCTGACTGTGAGCAGAAGCTAATCATGACCAAATGTCTTCTGTTGTGTAGCCTACACAAAATCCTCTTTCCTTGTGCGTAACGAAGATCCTAATTATTTCACCCTTTCCTCTTGCCTTCTTATTTCCCTAGCCTTAGGGGACACTGATATTATCTCTCCTTTTTCCACTGTCTATACAATTTCTGTTCTATTGGCTGTGTGGATCGTTTTCTCCCCCACTTCCCACGTGTTCTACCAAGCAGTGCACTAGTTTTGACTTTCTTTTCAATATTCATTTACAAGTCTGTGTGTTTAGTGTGTTTGTGTATGTCTCATCATGCAAAATTTAACTAGAAAGCACTGCCCTCTTTTTAAATAGCAGGGGAGAAAAAGAACACATTTTCAGAGCACTAGCTTATCCCTTTTTAGAACAGTGTTTATCCAGTGACACTGCATAGTCCATTAAACAGCGTGTGTAAATGTTCTCGCATTTTACTTATGTTTTTTCCCAGAAGGTCATAAGGAAAGGATACTCAGAAGAATAAATTCTTTTCCTAGAACTTCAAGATTTGCCAGTTTCACCAGGGCTGATTCTTTCTTACAGAAATAAATTTATTAGGGGTTATAGGGACCATATCCTTAATAACTATTCTTAACTATCCTTGTGATTAATTTGGAATTTATGTCCTACTTAGAAACACACCGCTTGTATAAGACAACGCTCATGCTGGACTCATACAAGAGTCACATTAACTGGTATAAAGTTATGACAAGGTTACCACAGGCCCTGAGAGCAAATTTCCATGTTTGCATGTAAACAGAACATCCAAATTGAATTCCTGTAAGATTTAAGGTTGCAGACCCACTCATTCCTACACTTACACTGGCTTAGCTTTGGTAGCAAAATAATGAGGCCTTCTGTTACGATGTGCTGAATTTTCTGGTCTCTATTAAAAGGGATTTTTGTTGCTTTGTTGATTAAGAGAACTGTACTGTAAACTGTAGGTTTAAATTTTTTCTGCTATGTTTCTCATAATGTAAAATGTATAGACTGATATTACCACTGTGATTCAATGAAATGGAAAGGAAAGGAAAGGAAAGGAAAGGAAAGGAAAGGAAAGGAAAGGAAAGGAAAGGAAAGGAAAGGAAAGGAAAGGAAAGGAAAGGAAAGGAAAGGAAAGGAAAGGAAAGGAAAGGAAAGGAAAGGAAAGGAAAGGAAAGGAAAGGAAAGGAAAGGAAAGGAAAGGAAAGGAAAGGAAAGGAAAGGAAAAAAGTCAACAAGGTAATAAAGTGTTGTTTATTAGAAGTTAATATAAATAAAATAAAACTTGAGAATGCTATTTTGGTTCAAAAACAATTTCCCCATTTCCAATTAAGTCTGAATGAGTCATTTCTATTACTTTTTCATTTAAAGGAGAGGAGATTTGAATCAAAACATATGTATTCATTTCAAACATCTGCATGCTGAGTTTTCTATTCACACATGCATATGCTGTAAATGTGCACACAGCAAGACTTAGAAAACATTCTGGCATTCGAGCTCTGTATAAATGTTCCAGCAAGCAATTATAGACTTGCTTTTCAAGGCAATCAGATTTATAGTTAATGAAGACCAGTTCTACAGTGACCATTTTATAACTTACCCTTGTTTTGTTGGAAAATTGAAAAATAAGTGAAAAAAACAAGAGTGTTTTTAAATAGGATAAACTGAGATACATGTAGATAATTGGATTATTCTGCAGCTGGAATCTCTCCTTTGTTATAATTCAAGAACAAGACATATGTTGATAATGTAAACTAACTGATCACCTTTACCATGACATGTATAATGAGGTTGTCATCATAAGTTAATGTGTTCAGAAAGAGTGGGAACTTTTGCAAAATATCTCTTTCTCTGGTCCTGAAGAAGTTAAGAAGTAAGAAGTAATAGGATTACAAAAAATAAGCTATGTGATGAAGAGACATGTTGGCATAAGAGAAGGGTGAGGGCAACTGTTCTAGGTTCTGGTGGCCTGACTGAAGAATATTGCAAGAGTAGGTAAAAATCATGAAAAATAACTACTGACCTGTTTTATTTGTTATGTTGTCTATAAGGATGCTAAACAATGCATTCATAAATACAGGTGTAAAATACCAAAGGAAGAAGAATATCACCGTTTTGATAGTGGATAGCAATATGCTGGCAAATAAAAGAAAATATTTTCATTAGCCCTTATGCCTTGGTGGTAGCAAGCGATAGAATTCTTTTGAGATCCTGTTTGTTTATCAGTATGTGCTGCAGCAGAGACCATACCAGGCTCTGCCACATCCTTGGAATTCAGAAATGAGGAAAAAGAAGGATAGAAATTGAGTACTGGGGAGTAAGGGTGGGTGAATAAACAGTGCCAAGGTGCTGGAATTTAAGAGTTTGGAGTTCATTACTAGAAGTCTGTCTCAACTGTAGAGGCAGACAGGGCAAAAGGACAGATAACCTAAGGACAAGGGTCTGGTTGTAGGTGAGAGTCTATAAAAGAGGAATAATGATGAGAGACTTGGTAAGAGTCTAGGTGTGCACAGAACCCATGCCAGAAGCATGAAGCTACAACAGTGACTTTCCCCCAGCCACTGCGTTCCAGCAGGCATCCCCAACCAGAGCACTTGACTTCACTGCCACTGCTCATGGTGGGATTTGACCCTGCTGCCACCCCAAAATTGAGGCTTGCCAAGACCATGGTTACCAGGACTTTATCATAACTTTGCCAGAGTTCAGTTTCCTGCTCAGCTCTGCACCCCAGTGAAAGGTCTTGATGCAATATGGGTGCCTATCAGTCATGGGCCACACCTCTGGACTCTGCCATGGCTCACTCACCAGTGCTGGGAGAGTGGTTAGCCAGGCGTACTCGGAAGCAGAGTTTGTTCTTTCTGGGCAAACAAACCTGCAGGAGTAAATACTGTATCCTTGTCTCATAGTGCTTGTGAGTCACTTTGTGTTGATGGGTGGTGTTTTCAAGTGTGGGATTGTAGTGAGTAAACTGCTTTGTTTTTATTCCGTGGAAAGAATGTAACTACCACACTTAGAATTCTCAAAGCTATGTACAAGCCAATCTTTGCAACATTCCCATGAGGTAAGCAAGCAAAATTAATGATTTCAAAAGATGTGGAAAACAGGACATAAAACTACAAGTCATTTGCTCACGTCCTAAAGGTAAGTCAGGATTTGAATCTGAAAGCAGTGCCTGATGCCAGGTAAACTGATAATGTGCTAGATAAACTGATTCTTAAGACCTTCCTCAATTACCCAACTTAACAAAGTAGGACAGCTAAAACAGCAGGAGCGGTAGAGGCTGTGGGTCAGACTGAAGCTTCAAACTTCAATTTCCTGCCCTGAAAATAAAGAATGTTTGAGTACAGATCACAGTACAGCTCAGCTTTACATCTTGTTCTCATTTTATGGCATGATGCTGTAAGAATTTAATGAGGAACCAATGTAAGAAAGCTGCATTGAATGGCTTGCCAGTTTTTCATTCTGTCCCTGTAGCATTTTTCACCCTAGTCCAACCTACCATAATTGCCCTTTACTTCTTTCCTCAGATCTCACATCTCCTTTCTGTGTTATTCACACCCATACTCAAAACCACCCTCACCTACCTTTTCTTTCCCCCAAGAAACTCTTTCTCTGTCACCTACCTTCTTCAATCCACACTTATCTGACTTCAAAGACATCAATTTCCTCCTCTTACTCCTCCTCACTGGGGAGACTTCAGCTTCTTCCCTTCATGAGGCATTGTAGAGTCACCTTGCACTCCAGCTGTTGCCCTTGCAGCACCTGACACTGCACAGGCACATGCACATGACCCCAAGGTCCCTGTTGTCTTTCTCTCATCTGCCTTCTTGTTGACATCTCTTCCCACTCGTAATCCTACAAAGAAAACTGCTAATTTTGATTGAAATTGTTATGAATACATAACAGGAAGAAGGCAAATCCAAAGCAGACTCTACTATGTCCTACAAAAAACTGGGGTGGCTTTGATATTGCCAGGGAAAGGGCAAGTGAAGTCAGCCAAAAGGAAAACTTGGCCATCTTGACCCATTTTTAATTAAAACTGATAATATCTTCTCTGCAGCATGACTTTGCATGCATGTGTCATTCTGTGTGAGAACCAGGGGAGATCATTTTGTCCTTACAACAATCTTGTGCAAGTTTGTTTATATATTTAATGCCAAAGTAGATTTGTTTTATTATTACACTGATCCTGACAAATTATAATATAAAGGACGCCTATGAAAATACTAAACCATGTAAAGATTACACAGAATTCTACTGAATATTTTGGAGGTGTTCCCTGCTGTTATACATTTTAAAATGCTACTTCAATTTGTAGAATGCCAAGGTGTGCAATTTATAAGATACTTTTAAAAAAGACTCGTATATACTTACATTTGTGGTTGTACATCTGTATATACGTTTGTGTTTCAGTGCATGCATGTGTGTAGAGAAAGGTACAGAAAGGTCTGACAGTTTTTGAGTTGGCCTGTTTTCAAAGTCCACATTGTTAGTACTGAATAATTCATTCTGGAAACCTCCCTTCACAAAAAGTGAAGTAATATCTCTTTCAGTACAGTCTTTTCAGCTTTCTTGTCTAATTATGAAACTGAAACCTCTCTGCTTGCAGATATTATCCTGGCAATATCTGCTCACTAGCTCCCAGGCAAACACCCTGTGCTGGCATCAACAAACAGGCTTGGAAGACATGGTTGCAAAGGGGAGGTAGATGTATCTTTCGACAGCTGGGTTACTGGTTTATACCTAGCAGAGTTTGTTAGTCACTGAATGGCATGCTGTATTGCCAAAGCAACAGTCTACATTGGCACCAGATTTAATTTTTTTGACACACTGTTTAGAAAAAATCCAAGATTCTGAACTCCATCATATTTTATACTATTTCAATGAAATGGTTCTAATGATCTCAGCTTATATTCTTTTCTACATTTTTTTTTTCTCTCTCTTCCGGTAATCTCTTAATTAATGATTTGTTTGGCCTAGTTTTGGAAGACCTTTTCAAACTGAAGGAAGAACAAACAGGTTAAAGAAAATACTGCTGTGAAGTTACAGTTCAGCAGAAACTAACTTCATGGTTCTGCCTGTGAATTGATTCTTGGGAAAGAAACAAATTGAAATCATCAAAAATTCCAAACTTCAGATATCTGCTCGTAAACCTCAGTTAATCAGAACCGCTCTTGGAACAAACCTAGGTATGGCTATGAACAGGTCACCAGCAACCTTTTTATCCCATCAGTAAAACATGCAAAGATGAAGTGGAAAAAGGTAATGGGATATGGAGATGAGCAGCATCACAGAGAATGGAGGGGTGCCAGGGGCAGGACTGTTTTTATTTAAGCAATTAAAGCTCTAGGTGGCTGGGGGAAAGAAAAAAAAAAAAAAGAAAAAAAAAAAAAAGAAAAACTGACCAGAGGAGTTTCAAGGAATTATCTTAACTGTAATTCCACCTTCAGATCTAGTTGCTTCAAATAATTCAGTTTTTTGCTCTGATTCCAAGATTACTCCCTGGAACTGAAGCCTGATACATTCTAGGGGCCTTGTTTTGCTCTCCAGATATCAAATGTGTAGTAAACAGAAAAACCTTTTGCATACTAAGGGGTATTTAATTGCAACATATCGCTAACAGATAAGCACCTACACAGATTACTATGCTCAAAACAATGTAGAAGCATTAACTAATTATGCTGAGTATTATTACCACCAGTTTGCACATGAGCACATTGGACAGAGAGAGGAAATACCACACCCAGGATGACAAAGTTCAGAGGGTTCATAAGCCTTTTGACTGTACTACCTCTAAGTTTTACAGGTCTGTTTACTAGAAATACAGAACATTTTTGTTTATGAAAGATGAGGATTAATAATTTACCGGAGGCATTAGGCCCTTTGTACCTGGTGTACAGTAGCATGCGTTGGAAGTGTTTGAACTTTTTATAGACTACTGACAAAGTCTAAATAGGCACACGATGCCTTCAGGCCCTGCTGGCGTCAGGCATGACCTCTGACTGATAAATTCACATTCATGCTGACCATACACACAGGCGGATTTTAAAGACAAGAGAAGTCTCTGCTTCAAGCATGTTTTCTATTCCATGCAGTAATGACAACTGCATGCTAAGTCACTCAGAGATCTGTACAGTGTGAGATCTAGCTCCCTTCTTCTTCTGTCTCTTTACATGCAAACACCCACAGCACTACCCATTTCCAGTTATCTGGGTTAAAAGTGCACTTACCTTGTGCATTGACTATACTGAAACAAACCATGTTATTTCATAACCACAGGCCTTTCTGTCAATAAATTAAAGCTTAGATCAAAAGAACAAGGCTGCTTTCTGTTTTCTAATCCATCTACGTTGTTCAGGCATTTGCTTTCCTGAAGTCTTTAAGGACTTCAATACAGTGCATAGTTTCTATATTAGTCACTCATTAAAGTGCCAATATATTCTATTCAAACAAGAACTTTATATGTGTGCATATATGCATATATTTGTCCATATGAACATTTATTTCAGTCACTGCCTGAGAAGTGATTCTAAAGAGTACTTTTTCATAATGGAACAGAAAACTCAAGCATTTTCTTTGTCATCTTCTTTCATCATCCCATTAAAGGCCTCATCTCTCTAGATGTTTAGCTACTTCTCTTAAAGTATTTCAGTTTCTACAATCAGAAATTTTCTTCCACACTTGCACACAGCTGCTCCAAATCTGTCTGCTTGAAGCCCTGGTGTTTTCCAAAGCCAATAGCTTTTAATAGATCTTCTTGCATATTCTAGGCTGTGTTCCTTGACCTCTTAGACCAAAGAAAGATGCTATATTGTATGTGGGCATTTCCATCAGTCACTTGTTCTCTGTCCTCTCTCTATATTTTTTTTCTTTTCTTGTTTTTCTCTAAGACTTAGCTGATTGTAAAAAAGCCAGCACTGTCAGGTTACTGTATTTACTCTTGGATGAGCTCAGTAGTAAGACAGCAATATTTTATCAATTATCATTATTACTATTGATAGTTAGCATGTTAGAAGAAAGGAAGAAATCTCAGCTTCTCCAGTATAGCAGGCTTGTGCTTTATTGCCTCTGCTAATGGTTGCATAGAGTGATGAACTTCAGACGGCTGTGATGCTTACATCTGTGCTTAAGATAAACAGTGTAGGCTCTTCTTGTATGCAAGGGTCTGGAACACAAGTCTTATGGGGAGCAGCTGAGGTAATTGGTATTGTTTAGTCTGGAGAAGAGGAGGCTCAGGTGACACCTTATCACTCTCTACAGTGACCTGGAGGTGGTAGTGAGATGAGAGAGAGAGAGAAGAGTCAGCCTCTTCTCCCAGGTAACAGCAATGGGATGAAAGAGCACCTCCTCAAGCTGCTCTAGGGGAGGTTTAGGTTGGATATTAGGACTATAATAGTATGGATATTATTTCTTATACAAATTATTTTCCACTGTTGGATAAGGTGGTTTGGAAAGACAAGTGAAAGCATAACTGAATGAGGATTTAGATGGTTCTAGCAAAAAACGGTGTCCTTGCACATGAACATAAAAATGAAGAAATGCAATAAATAGACCATATTATGAGTCCCTGCATGGTACACACACATCACCTATAGACAGATTACTTTTCACCTGAATTATTAATACAGTTGAGCTCGTTTGCATTAGTTTATTTTAATGCAAATACCATTGATGTCAAACATTCTTTTGATTTCATTCAGGTTTGGTCCAGACAAATCTGGCAAAATATAAAGTATGGGTTTCAATACTAAAATATCCATTTTTGAACTGGCCGTTTTTTAGAAAACAAGTTGCATTCGAGTTTACACATTTTTAAAGCATAGTATAGGGACAACTCCTTTAAGACTTGACAGTGTATTTTAGCAGCCAGGCTGAAGGTTCCCATTCTCTTGTGTAACAGAAGATCTTAAGTGAGGAAAATGCCAGAAACAAACGCAATTAGCATTTGCTATTCAGATGGAAGTGTAGTTAAGTGAATGTGGCTTGTGGATGTTGAATTCCTGAGGAGCAGCAGAAAGCACTGGCCCTTTTAAGGCCACGGAAGGAAATGAATTCATCTGCTTTATTTGAGGGTACTTGCAAATGACAGGAAAGAAAAAATCCACAGAGCAGGTTCCCACAACCCAGCCAAACAAGCTATACTGAGTACAGTACAAGGGCTCAGACAAACAGCAGCTCTAAGAAACTGAGCATTATTTAAAAATATGCAAAGCATGCCATCCTGCTGCAGGTGTATTCTCCTGTTCCCAGCTGTCTGCTCTATACCGTAGCTACAAAATATGTCTCTATTTCCATGAACTCACTCATGAAGGTTTTTGCTTGGCTGATTTTTCAAGTTAATGACAGTCAAGGCACTTGGGGGAAAGATTTATGTCAGTGATACACAGGTTCAGCAAATTGTCAAAGAGTTCTGCTGTGCAATTAATCATATTTTCTCCGTTACAATTTGTAGGTGCCAAGCATATAGACTGAACCATCTTTGTAATTCAGATATCACAGGCATATAAGTACTATATGAATCAGATATTAGGGAAAATACAAAGAGTGCTTTTTACCACAAAGATTTGTAAATCTTTATGAAGAAACACCCCTCCAAAAATTGTGGAGGCAGTCACATTTAACTGTCATGATTTTTATGACAGCACTTTAAGCAGATCTGCATCTCAGTTATATCTGTGCTTGCCAAGCTGCTTCATCTCAAATTGCGTACACTGGGGTTGTGGGTTGTTTTTTCATTCCTTTTCACAGAGAAACCATTCCTAGAAAAACAAACAAACAAACAAAAAAACACCCAAAAATAGAAAAGGGAAGGGAAGGGAAGGGAAGGAAAGGGAAGGGAAGGGAAGGGAAGGGAAGGGAAGGGAAGGGAAGGGAAGGGAAGGGAAGGGAAGGGAAGGGAAGGGAAGGGAAGGGAAGGGAAGGGAAGGGAAGGGAAGGGAAGGGAAGGGAAGGGAAGGGAAGGGAAGGGAAGGGAAGGGAAGGGAAGGGAAGGGAAGGGAAGGGAAGGGAAGGGAAGGGAAAAGAAAAGAAAAGAAAAGAAAAGAAAAGAAAAGAAAAGAAAAGAAAAGAAAAGAAAAGAAAAGAAAAGAAAAGAAAAGAAAAGAAAAGAAAAGGGATCATCTAAGAACACTGACTTGTTGGCTTTTTTTTTTTTCTTTTCTTTTTTTTGTTAATAAAAGTAGGACAAAAGAAAGAATCTGTCTACATTAAGAGGTTGGTGGCACTCATTAGGACACCAGTAGTGACTCTGCTACATCTTCTCCAGCCTACCCAGCCCACTCATCTGGGGAGCTCTCCCCTAGGGCCAAGTGCAGAGACAGATGTTCATCTTTCCTCTGAGCTGAAACTGCTTCATCACCAGCACCAGCCCTGAAAGATGCCTTGATTCAGAAGGAGCTGAGGGTTGCTTTTCTCAGAGGTTTCTCTGAAATGCTTCAGTGACTCAAAACTGCTCTTCCAGAACCAATAGATGCCTCCCTCCTTTTCAAGGATAGGCACCCTTATGGTCTAGTCCCCAAAACTGGACTTTCAAACAGTGTAGGTGTAGATTCCTGGGACAGCCTGATCAAGCTACCTCCTGCCTCTGTTTGCCTCTATTTTAAATACCCTTAAAGCAAAGCTCCTTATTTCTGTGGAGCAACACATGCTCAGAAACCATGCACTTCGTATATGCAATGTAAAATGTATATGCAATTAAACAAAACAAAAGACTGGGCTTTCTCAGCGTATGGAGGAATTCCAGGGGAAGCAGCTCATCCCCAAAGGTGTCAGTGTTGTGACTGCTCACATCTTCCTCTCTGCAGAGGATTAGGTGAGAACTTTGTTAATTTTAAAAGTCACACCCTCAGTAACTGTTTTCAAGTCTTCTGTGTAATTTCTTTATGCAACTCAGGAATACAAAGCATCCAGATGATTAGTGTTTATTAGCCCAATAACTTTTGGAAGTAAGTTTTATAACGTGTATACTGCAGCATTCCATTCAGATCAAAGGAAACAAACTGCTCTAATTGGTTTTGAGATCAAATACACAGAGCTTAACATTCACTGATCTACATGTGGCTTGAATTATCTATATTGTTCAATTCCAGACTGCATAGTTCATGCTGTACAGTAAACAGAGCACATGTGGCTTGGAATGTCTCTACTGTAGGCTTTAGTGCTCATACTTTTGCCCTCTAACCAACAGGATCACTTAAAGACACTGTCAAGAGCCTAATAAAAGTTGATTGTGAGGACCAGATTCAGACCTGATGTGGGCAGACACCAGTGCATTGATTGCAGTGGGGGTAGCAGGTGCTAAAAGTAGCATTAAGCCTTTTATATGAGGCTTCAGTTGCATGAAGACAGAGTCAGCATATCACAGAGCAAACTCTAGCCTATCATCAATGTATTGGATTAATCTGGTTGACATGAGCAGAACAAATATCAAAATATGTGCATGAATGCATATTTAGATTGCAGAATTCCACCCCTTTTTGTTTTAGCATTTTTTTTTTCCTATACAAGAAGCACAGTGTTCACATGGATACAAATGTGTTGGTTTTTTTTTTAATATTGCTGCCAATAAAAAAAAAAAACATATTTGAGCCCCACTATAGGAAACTATGAAACCTTTTCTTGATTTCAATGGAGAAATACATAGAGACCAAAATTTTTTTTGACTGACATTAAAAAACTCTTTTCAAGGAAATGCCAAACAAAAATTGATTTTGAGGAAACTTCAGCACAAAAAGACATTTGAAGTAACCAAATGAGTGAACATTCCTGTCCTGATGATTTTTTTTTTTTTTTAGTACTTTTGCTCTTCCAGAAATATATCAGTTTGCTGATCAAATTGCAAAATCACTTTCAAATGCTCAAAATGAGTAATATTTCAAATGCTGTAGGAAATTGTTGATCACTAAAGTGAGGCATAACCAGAATATCTGAGTGCATTTCACCAGTCTTCTCACTCCCCAGCACTTTTGGCACCAACAAACCTGCAGGCACACTTGCTAGAGAGCTGTCACTAACTTGTCTCACAGTAACAGCTTTCACAGCTGACTATAGTGAAATCTTTGTCAAAGCTTCTACTGACGCACATTTCTTGATGCCACACTGTTTGGAAAGAAGTGTAACAGAAACAGAAAGGCTTGGGATGCTTTTGGAGAGGGAATGCAGAGGAGATCCACAGCTGTAAGCGGACATCTGCTAGGACAGCAGGGTAATACAAATACAAGAGATGAATTCCCCATTTAATCATGGTGCATTAAGCAAGAATTAACTGTACAACCAGAAACATTTAAGGATACAAAAAAAATAAAAAATAAAAAAAAATTTTTTAAAAATCCAATTCAACTTATAGACCATTACGTTACCATTAAAATAAAACAGAAAGTAAAAATGGTGTTGGTTTTTTGTTTTTTGTTTTGTTTTGTTTTTCTTTTTTCCTGGGAAGAGCGTATTTTTCAAGCGTTCCTATTCCTGAGCAGGTGACAAATTACCAAATACCAGTTTCCCAGAACTTCCTGCAGTTTGAGATGGAGGAGTTTGGTGTGTTTTAGAAAAGAGTAGACACAATCAGAAGCAAACAAGTTTGACTTTCCAGTAGAGATGAAAGTGAAATATCCAAATATCCTACTAACAGCTGACATTTTTGATCCTTGGGACATGAACTTAGAGAGCCCTTAAATATTCCAGTAGTACCTAAGAGATTTGTCCAGTGAGAAATGATTTCGTCACTGACCAAAGCAAGTTCTCAACCACTTTTATGATTCAGGGCTGTGCTACTTGTCTGTTTCAACTTAACCTTCTCAGAAAATCCATCCTCTCAACCCCTATGGATACTCAAGAGTCAGTAGCAGATTTCAGACTGAAAAGATGCAATGGTTGTTGTCTATGGCTATGTCCATGCTGCTGAGTGAAAAAGGGAGCAATCCACCTCATTGGAAGCAGAAGATGCAGAATATTCATGCCTTCACCATGCAAGCTAGACACTTTCTGAACATTTTGCTGACTCACTCTACCTGTGCTCCACAAAGAACAGCACATGGAGGACAGATGTATGATCCAGCCTGTAACAGGAGGGTTGTATGATCCAGCCTGTGTTCTTGAGAGAGCTAGCTAGAGTGCTCCAAACCAGAGCCAGGGGGTGAGATGACAACCAAGCCATAGAGATGCTTGTGAAACCTCCATCACACTATTTAGCCTTCTTTGAGTCAGTGAACTGACTTGATTCAGTTAGGAGCTATTCATTAGAGACTACAACGCTAAATGAGGAGGGCAGAAGGGTTCTTCAGGTGCAGGTAGGTTGACACATCTGGAAGCCATGTCCCAGGAACACATGCAGAAAGTTTTGACTAAATGATGCGGTCCCTTTTTCTTCTTCTTCATCATGGATTTATTCTGTCTCTGGAAATACTTATGTTAATGCATTCTTCTGTAATTCATTTTTGTATGTATTTTCCATATTTTCTCCCCTATTTATTTTGTTACCAAAGTATTGTTACACAGAAACAGAAATATTTTGAGGGTTTCTATTTCAGTTTTTCTGCTCTTCCTATGTCAACTTAAACTCTTTGATTATCCAACCTAATTGCTTCTGAAACAAGAGTGTTCCTCACAGACATCTGTCCAGAAAAGAAAAGGACGGTTCAGCTGTAACAGGGATATTCATGATAGAGAAGATGACATCTAGGCAACAGCAACAGCAGTCCTCACATTGAGCTTTTAAAATTCAGAGGAATCTGTTTCAGCAGACATGGACTTACCAGGAGGTGCACACAGGTTCAGGAATCCCACATCCTTGCTTCCTTCTGCTGCAGCTGGAGGAAAGCCAGAGCTGTATGCAGCCAGATGGGGGATGTGAGGGGAAGGAGTAACAGAGAGAAAGAATGAGAGACAATCAGCTTGTGTTTTTCTGTGTATCTGGTTTGGCCTCTCACAGTTAATTTTGCCCCTCAACAGCAGGCTTTACCAGCCTCATTCCCCTGCTCGGGTAGAGCCACATCTGCCCCTCATTTCTCTAAGTGAAATGATAATATTTTCCTGGTGCATTTTTTTCACTTGTATTTTACTGTATCTCTTTTCTAATCTACAAATTTAGTTTACTTTTCTCTGTCATGAAGATTGAAAGCACTAAGTGTCCTAGGTCAAACTCAGCTGGGAGCAAACAGCGCATCTGTGGGTGACATGCAGTAATGCTGCAGGAGTCAGACTTGGACCATCTACCTAGCTTCTGCGTCAGGATTGCTGCAGTATATAAATTCAAGGCAGCAATGTGCAGTTCCTAGAGCCTGCAACCCAGAGCTGCCTAATGTGGGTCTCTCTTGTAGTAATAATCCTGGGCTAGGCATAATACATCTATGTTTAATACAGCTCTGTGAATTTTTACTCATGTTGAATTCATCTTTGCTTGTTTGCAACATAAAATATACTAACTCCCCTTCATTTGCTCATTTTATTACTTTTTTTTTTTTTTTATAGTAAATAAATGAAAAACAGCTCCTAGATTGCTTTGTTTCAGAGAAAACTGAGAGATGGACTGTCGACTCTTACCTAAAGTTTAAGTGTTTTTTACTCATGGAGATTTGCTGGTTCAGTTTTAGAACTTTCACTACTAGGAGCTTATTTTAGGGACAGTAAAGCACACTGCTTTACAGTGGCCGCAGCTATTTTTGTAGTGAAATGGTTTAAAATGCTTAATTTTAGTTTCCTAAATATAAAGCATTTAATCTAAGCTAGTTAAATCAGCTCCATTAAAACAGATATTTCCAATAGACAGTCTACCTCTCTACTAATTAGAGATATAGTGGGATAGTCTCTACTAAACTATTAACACATTTTTAGCCAGCTTTATGAGACCCCTCACTTTGTAAACATTTCGTACTGCAGTCATTTTGAGAACAAAGATCAGGAAAAAAGATACTGTTTTCTCAAGAAAGGCTTCGGTTTAGAACAGCTGCAAAGTATTTTACTGTAATACTACTACTGATGCATGACACAGTTCTTTAGAAATCAGTGATTCTGTAGGAAGAGTTTCAGGAAAAGAGGTACATACAGAAGTTCTATGATCCGCTCTTGTTCTCCTGAGATATTTGACTACACATACATGTTCTCAAAGAACAATGGGGTAGCTGATGCTGGCAGAGACACCTGTTTCCCTCTTCAGTAGGGGTACACAGGCAGGGTGCCCATGGCCAGGCAGCTTCTGGAGATCTCCAAGGAAGACACCCCACAACTTCTGGGCAGCCTGTGCTAGTGCTCCATCACTTACAGAGCACAGAAATGTTCTTGATATTCAGAGGGAACCTCTGTATTCCAATTTGTGCCCACTGCTGCTTGTTCTGGCACTGGTCACCACCGAAAAGAGCCTGTCTCCATCTCTTGGCACTCTCCCTTCAGATATTTACATACACTGATGAGATCCCCCTGAGCCTCCTCTTCTCCAGGCTGAGTAGCCCCAGCTCCCTTAGCTTCTCCTCATAAAAGTACACCAGTTCCAAATCATCTTCATGGCTCTTTTCCAGAAGTGCTATGGGATGTACCTCATGCACAGTGCTTTGCTTCACATCCCTCATTATGCATAAGTAAAGGAGAAGAGTCCTTAAATCCCAGATAGTGCCTGTTCTACAGCCAAATAGGAATTGTCAGAAGAAATCTTATGTATGGCATGTGCTTCTGTATATGAATTTTAATGATTTCATTTCCAGCAGAGGAACTGATTCTGCCAGTTTGATTTATTGTTAGCTCAGCTCAATAGTATTGATATGATATGTGCCACTGCAGTTATTGTTTCTTTGAAATAATTTGCTTTGATACATATACATTGATCTAATTTTTACTCTTAGCAGTACCAGACATTATAATAGTGTAACACATGCAAGCACAATGTACTGGTTTCTGTTTCCTGAGCCCATGATAAGACACAGGTCAAGGTTACCAGAGCGTTTCTACGACTCCGTATCAGGGTAGCCAGCATCTTCTCTCATTCCAGCACCAGCTGTTACATCAACTTCTTGTTATTTAAAAAAAACAACAACCTAGTATGGCCAGACAATACAACCTGATGAAGTAGGGCAGAGAGCTTGCCATTTTCATAAGAGAGAGTGTTCTCTCCCTCCTGTGGAATGTGTTAGGTTTCCTCAAAATCCAAAGGATCATCTGACCTTCTGAAAACGTCTCTTTTCCCAGGTAAGTACTGCCAGTGGATCCATCTGCTGTGCATCCAGCTTCTCAGGGAGAAGGTGCATGCACACCATTCTGCACAGTAGCAAGAACCAGTAACAAAGAAACAAACCTTCTTCATCAATTTGATGTATATTTTTTGTCTTCTCTTTATCCTGTCTATAAAAGAAGAATACATAGCAGTTATACACGTATTTTCAATGGAACTGAGAGGGGCAGTATCTTAATAGACTGACACTAAACATCTTCAAAAATGAGTATTTCTTTATTCTAGCGTAAATGGCAACCAGTTTGTCCAGGTATTTCTTGTCTTCTGATCTCCTCATAACACTTTTGCAACCACTTTCCTTGAAGGGTGGGAACCAACAGGTACTTCTCTCTTCAGACCTTGGATCTCTGAACTGATGAATTTCTTGATGCTCTGTGTACAGGCAATTTTGTGTCTTTTCCTCTTTTGTTTCTTTTTTAAATTTAGAGTTTGCAGGATATTTCTGGAATTCGCTGGTTTATTTTGTTTTGGTTTTTTTTGTTTTTTTTTTTCTTTGTAAAATTTCAGGTTTTACGCAGAATGGAACCAGCTGTTCTTGATCTTGTTGAACACCTGTCCTCATATTTTCTGCAAACAGGTATTTTTCCCTGTTATCTGATCCTATCTCTTTGTGTGTGGTTTTGATAAGATGTACCTTAAATGTTATTAAGAATTTTTATGTTACAGAATGCAATCTTCACTGAAAATCTTTGCTTCTACCTGTTCTGAGCAACATTGTGTCCACTTCTCACAGGGAATGGTTTTTCTTTGATCTTCCTGGCAGTTCTAATGCTTTTAATTTGATCTCTAATTATTCCCTATAATAACTGTTTCAGTTCATGTGTCTCAGCTTTAATATAAGCGTGATTAAGCACTCAGTGATCCTGCTTGGCAGCCACCTTCTACTAAAGAAACATACCATTCCCTAACAATATTCCTACTGGCATCCGAGTGTTCTTAAATTTAAAAATGATTTTAGGAATACATGTTCTTCATGCTCCCAGGGTCTAAGGTATAGCTCACCACTGTGCTGAGCCTGTTGGAAAAGCCCATGTGTAATCTTTCTTGGCTTTGTAAATGCATTTGCTTGCTTTGCAATCACTGTTTTTGGATCTGCTTCTCTGAGTTGTTTTTAAATACAAAGGATTGTGAAACATGTCAGACCCGTTTGGAGAAAACTTCACATCTTGTTTTTACCAATTTTAGATGGACCAAGATGGCAAAAGATTACGGTCCTCTCATATGGCATAAAAAACTCTACTTACTATTATATCATAAAACATTGTCTACACACATAATTGTAGATGGGAATACCATTATGAATTGAATTAATTATAGCTTGCTGACTTCTTCAGTGAATGTTTCCAAAGCTGTAGTTAATATTTTATTTTTGACATAGGGTAAACAAGTGTAAGTTACAGAAACTGAATTTTTGCAGCTGTTAAAATGCACAGAACTGTAATTCAGAGATGAAGCTGACTCCTTTTTGTCTGGAAAGTAGTTTAATCTTTTAAAACCTGAAAGAGGTTTTCACCTTAAGAATTTTTCCCTTTCTAGATTCAAGAAAGTACAAAAATAAATAAATAAATAAATAAATAAATAAATAAATTGTTTTGAATTATGAATTAGAAACATAAACACATTTATGCATTTAATTGATACAGTTACACACATATTTTCGTTAAGAAATCATTCTCTTTTTATAATCATTTCCAAGCACACATTATTGAATTTATACTGATTTAGCACTCTTTTCAAATGAATGAGTATTCCAAAACCTTCAAGCCCATTTGTAAACCTTTTTACATAGCACTGAAGGAAAAAGTGATGCATTTTGACTCTGATGTACTCTTCTTTTCCAGCTCAACTACAGATTTTAGTACCATCTGCTGATAAACCTTTTTGTCAAACATATCCAAGGGGAATTTAAAACAGACGCTTATTTCAATGCAGGTTTATGAGGATGTGGTAGGTCAAGGCAAATAGATTATAACAAGAAATAATATTGGATAAATGACACCTGTTCTCAGAGATGAATTCCATGTTCATCTCAAAAGAATCAAGAGAAATTAATCGTCTCTCATACATATTCTAGACATTTCTATGTGTTCTTTGCAGGGGTAGACAGGAGTCAACATTTGACAATATTTAAATATTTTGCTATGAATCCATTCCAGCTCAGGATATCCTACAATTCTATTAAAAACACCGAGTTGGAGAGTTTTAAGTTTGGCAGTAAAGCATTTATTCCTATGGACATGGACAACTTGCACCAGATCTTCTCCACAGACAACTGATCTTCTCCTTGGCAGGTAAAGACCCTTTCCCTTCCTGCACTGAATAGATTAGTCAGAAAGTATCAGCCCCAAGCAAATACTCATAATTCCAAGGCATGTTTGTTTGTTTTTAAGCTGTACCAAATCATGGACCTGTTTTCCAACAGCACAGCCTCTGTCAGAGAGAACTCGCATCCCATAGAACAAGAACATCTTTCAGTCTCTTGTCAAGAAAACCAAAACACTAAAATTCAGAATTAGATCCCAGTTCAGTAGTCAGTGAAATGCTGAAACAAATACTTATATTTCAAGAGGCCTTCAAATTATAACTACTTTGATCCTGGGATCATCTCTTTGTTCTCTGTGTGGCTTTCAAAACAGAAAAGTTCTGATCCAGGTAGATGTGCAGTCTATTGAAACAGATGTTTATTGTACTAACTAGTGATCAAGTTGTTCTATAAGCAACAATTGAAAGCAAATAAAACCTTTGTACCCCTCTCCAGTCTTTCAGAAGGGTAATCTCCGTTCTTGAGAAAGGAAGCCCAAATCAAGTCCAAGCAAAGAGGAAAAACAGGTATTACAGGTCATACCTTATTCTAGGTTTTGTCAAGCAAATTATTCTACATGGAAGAGCAGGTATTGATGAGAACAGAGCTAGTACCATATTACAAAACAGTGGCTCGCATGCAAAGGTTTCCACTAAGGAGCTCACAAACTGAACAACTTTTGCCGCTCAAAGGAATTCTCAATTTGTCTTTAAATTCCACTTCTTCAATAGCTGTCTGGAAATGTTCTTATCCATCTCTGTGGTGAATAACAGGGTTTACAAGAAAAAAAATTGTTTGGGAACTTTCTGGTTGGGGAGGAAACATTCAGACTCATCATGTTGACAGGTGTCCATTTTGGCCCTTTTTTCTCTTTGTGACAATCCCTCTCCCATTCTGCTGACTTCAGCTCTTTCATAAGCTGTATAGAATGTATTATCTTCTCTCTAATCAAAAGGAAAGGAATTTCAGTTCTCCTTCATGGCTTTTGTGTTTCTGAAATCATGTTCTCTCAAACTCTTAAAACTTACTTTCCCATTTATGTCCAGTTGCTAGTGTTATTTTCTATTCTAAAATACAGGTTACTATCCCAGTTTCTTGACAACATTCCTCTTTTCTGCATCAGATTCAGGTTCCTCGCTTCTGTTTTAGGTCTGTACCATTCTGTCTTGTGGCAAGCCTGGTACACTGCTTTCTCTTTCCCACTATTTTACTTTCTTAAGCTCCTTCCAGTATACTTTGTGGCTTCTCCATGTAATACCACGTTATTTTCTCATGTATTACAATTTGTTTTAAATTCAGCTGTATATGAACTTTACCTTCCTATGGTTTTAAACTGTTCTCGATAGAAATACTAGCAGTGTAAACATTTATTTTTACTACTCCTTTGGATTAATAATACCAGCATGTACTGTATCTCTTATAAGGTGTAAATAAAACCAGATTATGATCTAAAATTTTGTTCTACAAGTCTTGGAAATGATCACTCCTAGTTTTGCCCCAAAAGGACACCCGGTCTTTAGTATCAGCTTTACAAAGTTCACATCATAATTGCATTCATATGTAACCTGACTCAGGCTTCACTTGTCATGAATATTTGTGTTCTGTATTCCTTCAAGGAGTATGACTTTGGGGTGGGTTTTTTGTTCATTTTTGGTGGTTTTTTTTTAGCAACTGAGCAGGAAATCCTTCTCAAGTGACCCCTAATTGCTAATCAAGTAAACATTCCCAGTTCCTTTTTACAGTATCTATCTAATATCAGTGCACTGAACTTAAAATTGGGATAGGCACATGAAACACCCACACCTATTCATTGTTTATTTGCTAAGTTTGGTTTTTGAAAAATGGTTTTCTCCAAGTCTTTGCTGCTCTCTCAAAGAAAAATGAATACGACTATATTTTCTAGTTATTCCAAGATCTGTTGTTTGTTTGGGTTTTTGTTGGGTTTTTGTTTGTTTGTTTTTTGTGATTTGTATTGATCTTGTTGTTTTGACTTATTTTTAAATAAGATTTGTTTACCTTTATACATAAGAGTGTAAACACACACATTTGGGATGAGTTCATGATGTACCTGAAATATTTATGCTGAAATGTGTGCTTGGTTTGGGATTCCTTACCAGCACGAGGAGTAATCTTGCAGCTACAATGACATGTTGCTAGCTATCTTTCTAACTCTATATTTGGTTGATACCTATGCCCTCATGAAACTGGCAGAGAATTTTTTGAGCAGGCACAGTGCCACCACAGCAGATGGTCATAGGCGAAGGCATGCCAGAGAACCAGTATGTGCATCACGTTTGAGTATTAAGGGATGGATTTCCATCCAAGAATGTCAAAACAGCAGTCAATGCAGAACATCTGAGGCTATGGTTGAGGGGATATGCTGACTCTGTTCCTGCCTGGAGCTAGATTAACTTTCAGAAAGTTGATTTAAAGAAAACTGCATACACACACATGAAGAAGAAAAGGAAAGGGAAAGAGATGAAGGAGAGGGAGAGGGTAGAGGGAGAGGGAGAGGGAGAGGGAGAGGGATGGAGAATGGTCTCCAGCTCTTTGATTTTGGATCTAACAAATCAAGAAGAGAAGGAAAGCAAAAAAGAAGCATTTCATGAAGTCCCCATCCTTTATAGTTCCTGACACGCCAAGCACCTGAAATCTCTCCAAGTAAATAAAAATAGGCTTCCATGGCAATGCTTAATTTCCTAGTGAATAGCCTGACTGATGGAAGAAATTAGACCTGCAGATTACACAGCATGGTCACCCAGGTCTGCTTTCTGTTAAACATAGGCTCATCCTGGTCAGAGTACACCACATACTATGTCAGTGCAAATTGCATATAACTCTGAATAACACCTTGTTCATGACAGGAA
Organism: Coturnix japonica; assembly: GCF_054131305.1. Lineage (NCBI taxonomy): Eukaryota > Metazoa > Chordata > Aves > Galliformes > Phasianidae > Coturnix > Coturnix japonica. The sequence goes on from NC_140663.1 coordinate 127,552,784, forward strand.
GGTTTATTGCATCTGTAACTGACCACACTCTTTGGACTTGGGAAAATCAAAATCCTAGTGCAAACAGAGTTTTGTGTCTTTCTGTTAATTTCTTACACTGATCCAAAGTGGGGAAAAAAAAAAAAAAAAAGAAAGAAAGAAAGAAAGAAAGAAAGAAAGAAAGAAAGAAAGAAAGAAAGAAAGAAAGAAAGAAAGAAAGAAAGAAAGAAAGAAAGAAAATTGAAGGAAAAGAAAGAAACATATTGAATAGTTTCTATTGGATCAGAATTAACGTTTTTTTTCTGAAGACATTTCTAAAGAAAATATTTCACTCTTCTAAGGACTAGAACATACGAGTTATCAAGAAAGTGTACATTCCTTTTCCAGGGCTTGAAAATGAATTGATTTTTGGAATTTATTGTCTCAGAGCTGTGAATCGGAGAAGGCACTGTGAGCCACAACAAGAAGCCTCTGCCATTAACTACTACTGAGGCCTACAAGAGCACCCTCTCCCCTTGCATCTTTCCTGGTTTGTTTTGACTAGTATCCCTGGTGTTTAGCTTATTCCCTGGCATTTAGCTTATATCTGCACAGGAATATCATGTTGATCTCACTTGTAAGTGTGGCAGATAAACTCTAATAAACTGTTCATTCCACTCTGCTATCTGAGTTAATCAAGCTTCCTTGTTAATCACAGTGTCAATGAAGCTTTGTGCCTGTGCATCTTAATTGTAAGGCAGTACTGAAAGAAAGAACAAACAACAAAGCAGCAGTGCAACTATTTTGTTCTACCAAAAATTACTGTTGTGATTTTTGTTGTCATTAGCTATTACCTGTGTACCTCAAATTATGCAAACTCCAAGGTACAGAAATAGGTTAACAAACTGCCTGATTGCCATTACATTTGCCAATTTCATTTCTGAACTACTAGAGCATAGTGGAAAAAGCACTCTGCTAAATGTCAGCACAATCATTGCTAGGAACTGTATACAGCATTTATGTCTGCTGAGAGCAGGTTTTTTTGCTAACAAAAAGAAGAGGTAAAATATTGCTTGCTCAATGCTAAACAATTTGCCTAAACAATTCAACAAGAACACAGGTCAAAGTTTAAAGCAATTGAAAACCCCTGTATAGAATAGAAGCACAGAATCATAGAACTGACAAGGTTGGAAAAGACCTCCAAGATCATCTAGTCCAACTGTCCACCTATCACCGATATTTCCTACTAAATCATGCCCCTCAGTACATTTAAATGATTCTTGAACACCTCCAGGGGCAGTGACTCCACCACCTCCATGGGCAGCTCTTTTTGTCACCTGACCACACTCCCAGAGAAGTAGTATTTCCTAACATCCAGCCTGAATCTCCCCTGGCTCAGCTTTAGGCCATTCCCTTTCATCCTACTTTGAGTTACGTGGGAGAAGCGGTTGAGTCCCACCTCACCACGAGCTCCCTTCAGGTGGTTGTAGAGAGAGAGAATTTCACCTCTGAGCCTCCTCTTCTCCATACTAAACAATCCCAGCTTTCTCAGCCCCTCCTTATAAGACTCATGCTCTAGACCCCCCACAGCTTTATTGCCCTTCTCTGAACACACTCCAGGACCTCAAAGTCTTTCTTGTAGTGAGTGGGCAGTAATTTCCCATTATCCACAGTGGTAATATTCTAGATCCATACTAAAATAGACATTCTCTAGGAAAATCCAATGAGATGTAACCCCTATACCATGCAGAATAAGGAAAAAATATTAGGTTTTGTCTCATGCAAGAAAAAGTATTCCAAACCAACAACTCTGCCTCCAGAGCAATGCATTTTTGGACTTAATTCACTGAAAAGGTGCTGCTTTAAACTCTGCTTTCATAGTCCCAAAGATGACAATATAAATTCCAAAAACATCTCTTCAATTACTTTTCTTCCATCCTTACTCCTACAGTTCATGATGTGTTCTGTCCACGTGATGACTGAAGATTCTTCCAGAATATTTATGCCAGGATAGATTAAACATTTGAGAAATTCTGATGATTTTAGGTAGGTGAAACAATTGGGGAGAAGCAAGCTAGTAATTGCACAAAGAATCACTTAAGTTGTCCAAATTCAGGGAGATACTTACTGCCCAGAAAACATAAAAAGATTCAAACAAGGCTTTCGACTCTCACCAAAATAGTCCAGACATATAGCAGAAAGGGTTTAACTTGTAGCTGTAGTATAACACATAAATGGCGTTTACATTTTTCTTATTCAGCAGTTTCTACAGAGAATTGAATGTCCATCTTTTACGGGAAGACCAGGGGACAGCTAGCATTTGCCCAGTGGTCTAATGAAGAGAAAGGTGGGAACTGCTGGGTTAAAAATGTCCCATTCTAGAAGAAGAGAAAAAAATAACTGAGACAAACAGGAGGACATAGGATCTGAACTGTAGGGAGAACATCAGGTTGAATGTTATTGAGTGTTTGCAGTATTTCTTTAACACCCAGAGTTGCTGAGGACATAGTTTTTAATTGCCCTTACAGCTTTTCTCGTGTTAGACCCCTGTCTCTAATAAACAGCACCAAGAAATTTCTGGGCAGCTTGCTGCTGCCAGCCATTTTGTATGGAATGCTGATGCAGTATCTGTGTCCATATCACAAAATCATTTTGCAGATGGCTCCACTTGTTAAAGAAGGATCCAATTCTTTGTAAAAGGCATGCTCTCAGAACCCCTTTTCTGGCCTCTTATTTCCAAGCACTGTTGTAGCCTTCCCTTGCTCTCCTTTTGAACTGTGGCCTTAGCTCCAGGGGTTGCTATCACATCTGCATTTGCTTTGATATATCAGCAGCCACACCCTACTGACTATGACCTAGATAGAACTGAATGAACAGTTCTCAGAAGCCAAGGAATTCCAAAATAGCCTAGTTCAAAGCACTTGGGAATTCACTACTCCATGTTATATATAAAAATAATAATTATAATAATAAAGAGTTTCTTGGAAACAGTTGTGAAGTTGACAGTTGTGCACTGTGATCCTTCTTAGTTATTTTTCTTTTTTCTTTTGGTACGTCATGCAGTTTTGTTCCAATTGGTACTCAAAATTGAACACCTCTAAATAAGGAGAATCTTGAAAAGCAAAATCTAATGGTTCAAGGACTGCTATTAGCCTTCTGAAGCTCTTCCCAGAGATTTGATAAGGATATTGTCCTTAAATCAGGTACTACTCCTTAATAGTCCAGTGTCCTAACGTTGAAAAGATAAGAGCTACTCCACAGAAGTGTCTCATTCTGGAGAAAAGGACTGGAAGAAGAAAAAGGAAAGTTAAAGAGGAAATCCTGGACAGCAAAATGGCTAATTTTGGATGTTTCGGATGTCCATTCCCGAGGAGCTCAGAAAAACAGGGGAAGGAGGAGTTGAGTAACTGCTCTTTTATTCTGAATAATGGTTGTTTTGTTTGTTTGTTTGTTTGTGTGTTTTTCCTTACAGAATAAAAAGACCTGATAGAACGGATGCACATATCTGTATATCTTACTCCTATGTATTAGATATAATATGAACATGATACCCCACTGATCTTCAAGCAGCTGGTAACACCCTTGAGTAAAACAGCCATGGAACAGGTCCAGAATGTGCATTATTTCTTATCCACAAGGGTCTGTAAATGGCAGTGTATACATCCTCCAAGAGAATGGTGCTGCAGAAAGATTTGAATAGTTCTCAAAATATTTTTCTTTTTTTTTTCTTTCCCCTCGCCTTTCAGGACTTATGTATTTGAACAGATTCAGAAAGTAGTGAACCTGCAATTCCCTGCAAATTCAAAAGATTGGTTATAATGATTTCATTTAAGAGCTGACACACCTCTACTGGAAATGCTCAGCTTTTAAGATGAAAACTGCAAAACTGGAATTTGTTTTCAGTTTGTGGGAAATGCCAGTATCCTGCACATTTTAGGGTTTTGATCCTGAATCAGATCAAGCACTCCTCTGCAAATCATCGTGTCTTCTGATCAGACGTTTGACATGACTTCTTTCTACTCCTTCCCTGCAATTTATGACACTTCTTTTCATTATAAAAATTAGGGTAAAACATTGTATCTGTGTTTTGTCTATAGAAAAAAATAACATAAAAGTAGGTGTGAATATGTACTTTTTTTTTTTATTGCTAATTACTAATCTTATGCTAAAATTATACTAGAATCTTTTCACAAAACAGAATCACAACACCTAAAACCTAATATATGAAAAGAAAATTAGCTTCCATAGGCTTTAAGTACTAGCATGCCTGAGAGTGAGGAAAAAGATATGGAATGGGTGATTTGAGGGATAAGAAAGGTCTTTTTCTGGATAATTTATTAAATATGAGCTGTTTATTCTTTCTCCTTTTATTATACGTCACTTTCCAGAACTATTTGATGCAGTGAAGTAGTAGGGATTTTTAATTTCATGAATAATTCACAGCTCACTTCAGTGATTTCAGAAAGCCCTAACACCTTATCATACATTCATATCAGTATGCAACACTGAAGGGAATACTGTTTTGTTTCTAGAAAGTGTTGTGATATCTTGGAGAGCAAGTGTAGTTTAGCTGAATATTGATAAAACTTCTTATGTGCTTACATGCATTTTCTTGCTTAGGATCTTCAATATAACCCATGGGTAAACATTCTTTTTTAACCACAGGACCCACCCCAAAGCTACTTCATGGCTCCTGTCCAGGGTTTCTTCACCTGTGATGCATTTCAATGGCATTTCATCCATTTTCTTGAGAACTTTAGAGCACCAAACAGCCAGGTAATATAATAGCTGAAGTAGATTTTGTGGATCTCATCTGAAAATAAATAAATAAGTAAATAAACCTATACTGCAAAGAAGATTGTTCTCATCTCTCCTTGTAGACGTGATACCCATATAAGAAGACAGTATAAACCAGAAGAGCAAATGACCTCCAAGTTAGCAGAAGATTTGGGAATCAGATTCATTCAGAGCAGGACAGGCAGCAATGTCACAAAGGATGTATAATATGAGAACTTAACAAAGGCAGATACTGACTAAAGAGAGAACCCTAAAAATGGGCACCCTCACAATACTTACTTATCTGATATCTTGGACAGCTTCCAGACTTGAGAAGTAAAAATATATTAACTCAGAGCAACTCCAAACTGATGGATTCAGGGAGCACAGATGGGGCTTATCCTCATGTGTTGTGACAGATCAGTTTCCCACCACAGACAACTTGCTAAGTTCACAGTAGGTCTCAGAAGTCTGAAAGTGAGAGAGTCAGCATTCACTGTTCAAAGGTCTTTTTTTTAACCGCATATAGAGGAAGAAACATCTATCTGTCCTTCTGCCACGGTACCTGCAAATCAGGGTCAATGGGAAAAGTACAGAGGCCAAGTTCTTGGTGTTTTACTGAATCATGTACAACTCAGCAAAAGGATGATAATATGTAAAATGGCAGCATTTTGTGATCTTTTGCACTGGGTGCTGAAACAGTTAAGATTTTAGTCCAGGATGACTAGTTAAATACCTGAGAACATTAGTACAAAGTCTCAGAACCTCCTGTTTACCCTTAACTCATTGTCATGAATAGCCCTCCAACTGTTTCCCATACAGTCCCTTGTGTTTGGAATTACTTAGGACAGTTTCAATGTGGCGTGATTTTAATACAAGGAAATAAAGAAAACCAACAGAATTATTTGCCACTTATGACTGAATAAACTAAACATTATTTGGACTAATAAGTATCCGTATTTGTGGATAAATTGGTAGTGAGCTTCAAGATCTGTGTAAACTAGTTGATAGTTGATTGGGAGGTAGGTCACGTTTTTAGTCAAGAAAAAAACAGCTTGCTTCAGAAATTTAGAAATGCAAGAATAAAAATGTACCTACAGCATTGCAAAACTGTTCTTTGGAGCTCACAAGATTGACTCAGACTGGAAGACAGTTGAACTATTATTCATTTGAAAATAAAGAATTAGAAAACCACGCACCCAGATGTGGTTTGGGATGAAAAGGAGAGAGAGAGTTTGGTTTGATAGACAGGTGAGGGAGTGTCTATCTGCTCCTGACTCTAAGAAGTTAAATAAGCCCCTAGAATAGCATTCACAGCAGGTTTTCTCTGTGCCTAAGACAGTGATAATGATGAGAATAATACATTTCCCTGGTAGGGCTCCACTTAGAACACAGCGTTCTGTTCTTGTCAATTCAGATTAAACAAGACATTGTGGGATTTGAGAAGTATGGAGAGAAAGTGCAGTCAACTATGAAGATGAAATTGTACAAAAACAAGTAAACATGTGTCAAAGAGGTTCAGGAGAAGCTAAATAGGTAACATATTGAACATGAGTACAATAAAACTGACAGATGTGATGATACAGCTTCTGTAGCCGTGTGTAAATATACTTCTGTATAACAGCATACTGGAAGTATCATAGATAGAAATCTAATAAAAATATATATCTAAGGCTTCCCAAATGCCTATTACAGGATCATTTTGCAGTGAATTATTAAACAAACCATTCAGACAAACACACTCATGATTTTTATTTTTCAAATACACTTTATACATTTGCCCCATGAAAACATCAGGGAACATTTCCACCAGGAGCTTGACAGTTTACAAGAACAGTTCCATGGAAATATACATTCTTCCTTGTTTAGGAAATAATTTAAAAATCATTTCACTGTCAATCTCTGATCTCTTTCGTGTACTTCAGAGTGAAGTCTTGAAACGCATTCATGCTGAGTTGCTCTGCTATCTTTTGTTATTCTTAAGGATAAAAAAAAAAACAGATTACCATAAAATAATCTGGGAAATTTTGAGATCATGTGCACTGCACTGAGCTGATGAAGACTGAGATGGAGTTCATCAGCTTCGGATGGACTGAAGAGTGCATTTTGATGGAGCTTTTCATTGTAGTTCTTCCACATAGCAAAATAGTGAAGCTTCTCATAGGGCAATGGAACATGGAAATTGCTTTAAGACTTTCACTTGCAAGCAAGATTGCTGTACTCAGATACAGGAGACAGTTCCATGTTGCTGAGAGTGAGCATCAGTTTTCCAACCCCTTCATCTCAAGTAATTGTGCAGTTCTGGGTACCACAGCATAGGAAGGCATAAAGCTATTAGGAAGTTTCCGAAGGAGGGCTATGAAGATGAGGAAGGGACTAGAAGGCAAGATGTATAAGGAGCAGGTGAAATCCTTTGGTTTTAATGGCCCAGAGAAGAGAAAACTGAGGGGAGGCTTCATAGCGACCTACAGCTCCTCATGAGGGGAGCAGAGGAGCAATGCTGAGCTCTCAGAATCATTGAATAATTTGAGTTGCAAGGAGCCCTTAAAGGCCATCTAGTCTTCCCTGCAATGAACTGACATAACTACAGCTCAATCACGGTGCTCAAAGCTTTGTTCAATCTGATCTTGAATGTCTCCAGGAACAGGGCACCACCTCCTTTTCTGGGCAACCTTTTCCAGTGCCTCAACACTTTTGCTGTAAAATGTACAGTCTAAGTCTCCCATCTTTTAGTTTAAACAAGATAATACTGTTTGATTAGCTATCCAAGGGAAAGGTACTCTGCTTTTTTTCCTGCAAGTGTTTCTTCTGTTATTTTTAATAAAACAAACAAACAAAAAAACCCAAACCAAACACTATATTTATTCCATCTGAAGAATATTAAAGTTTCAAACTTAATCCAAAGATTGATAGACTAGAATTAATGCTGCTTGTTCCATATTTTAGTAACAGGATCACATACAATCTTTTACAGAGTCCTTTTATAAGTCAAGGTGGACATCATCTATGAGTAAACTAGGAATGAGTTATAGTGCCATTAGTATCTGAGTATGGATAAGAGTGCAAAGAAAAATATATTTATTTAAGACACTTGCTCATAGAGCTTAAGAGTGTTCTATGAGGAATATTAAGGGGGAAAGATTAAGCCAACAATGTAGAGTAGGCAACTTCACTTAAAAGCTGATATTCCTATATTTGAATTTAATTAATAGTGTATGTTTCATCTTTACCTACAGGCTGCCTCCCTAACCATCATTAGCTGTCTCATTTCCTGAGTCACTCCAGCAATTGTTCCTACGGAGTGGTTTTAAGAGGATATTCTAGTATGCTCAATAGCAAATGTCCCTTAAGATACTGATTGGGAAGACCTCTATCCAAAACCGTTCATTTCTCTAACTGGACTGGTTTACCTAACAGACTCAAAAAACTTTACTATGGAATTGCACGTATGAAGGACAGTTTCATTTAATTGGAAACTCAATGCTTAGCTGCAGGAGCTAAGTTCAGATTGCAGACGTGTTTTTAAATTAAAAGAAATGAGAAATTAAAAGAAAACCCAGAAAGAACATACAAACTCATTTCCGTTTTCTGTCCCTTTTTATCCACCCAGCTGTACTCATAGCTACAGCTGGTACAGAGCCCTAATAAATGCTGCTGCAGAGAAATGTATCTATTTTAGTGGAGTAGCTTGTGTGATTTCTCATAAATGCTTTACAATAATGACAGCCACAGCTCGGAAGCTATCATGGTCTTTTTCCCTGGAGAGAAATATGTGAACCATACTTAGTGTTTAACCTTTTCCGAGAGAGCAAATGAAGCAGGAATCGGGCATAATCAAGAACCAGGGTGGGGGGGGGGTAATGGTGGGGGGGGAAAGAAACACTATAAAATCAAACATGTTTTGCAAAATCGCCATTCAAATACTTTATTCTGGTTTGTTGCAAGAAGTTCTTTTTTCCTTGTTCAGGGGTTTTATTTTGGAGAGAAGGAAGCTAGCTGTAAAAATAATTCATGACAGATCCAAAAAAATAAAGCTTTTCCACATTCATTTCCATATTGACCAGACAGTAACCTCACTCAAGTGAATCAGGGACCTCCTTTACAAAGGTCTGTTCCCCGCATGAGGCAAAGTGAGAATATCAGTTTGTACAAATGCACATAGTCCACCTGCATTTCTTCATGGTGCTGCAGCGCACTGGGGATTAGCTTGAGCATTTGGCCTAACAGGAAGGAAGTCCTTCATAGGTCTTGCAACTGATTTCACTGCAAGCAAGAAGAATAGTCTTGTAAGCATGCAAAATATGCACACTAAAATTTATAGAAAGAGCTCAGTCCCTAAATAAATGACCCTAGGATCATTTGTAGTATACTGTGGTACACTGTGTTACCAGTGGTTTGCCTTTAATGTGAAAGAGCACTTATGACTTCCTAATCTGAATACAGATCCTTTATTAACTCACTGCTGAGCGAGATCCTTTGTCTGCAGTGTAGTGTTGCTGCGGCAGCCAGAGCTACATGAAAGACCTTAGTGCTATAATGGCTACTGCTAGTGTGTTTTACCCTCTCAAAAATCAGAGCTATTGTCATACATTTAGCATGTTACAAATACGTATCTCACATCTAATTTGACATCAAAATTGTTGTAGTCGTCGTACTGGGGGATATTTTTTTCTTAAGTGCTAGGGAGGTAAATGAGAACATAATTACATTGTCAAAGTCAATAATAGCAAGCAGCCTCTGTTAGGTCTTGCTGCGCTCAGCACTGTTTCACAGGAACTGCTGGGGAGCTCTTCCGCCACCAATCCATTTGGCTCCATTTAAGAACTGAGTACAGGAAGGTAGTTATTGTACAAGATTAGTTTCCTGTATGCTGCAAATTGGCAGTAGCAGAAAAATACAGGATGAATTTATTAGCTTGCAAGGTCAGCTAATAAAAAGAGAACTATGCATCTTGGACTGTTGTTTATTTTAAGTCGGATCACTTATTAGGCTTCATGCAAAATTTAGATTAGTTAACTCCTGCATTTCCAGACTGCAACATCTGCACAGGGAAAACACAATAGAAGTTTCAATACAAAAGCTAAACTGGATGTTCCTATTCAGTGAATTTAGCAGGATTAGAAGCCCTTCCCTTTAAGAAACTATGTTAAACACACAGATCTTGAGCTGTGCAGGCAATTGTATCAGCTGTGTTCTGTCATGACTGCAGGAAGAACATGATAAAGATGTACCCGTCATATTTCATGTGTGCAGTGAGCACTAGTATTAAATTTTATATGTGAGAGGGAATGCAGTTGCTAATGAGACTAAGATTTTGGTCTAAAAAAAGCCCACCATATTTTTAAATTGAAGTTCAAGGAAAAAAATAACAGTAATTTGGAGACAAAGTATTTTAAGATGATAATAACATTGTGATATTCCCAAGGAACACTATATGATGTAAATTAAACTTACTGGTGCTCTTCCTTTACACAGACCTTAAATGGACTGTGATAAAACAGTACCACCACTTCAGAAAAATGTAACTGTACTTCAAACAGTAGATAATTGGGGTCACTTCAATCTGAACTTTCTCCAGAATCTCAATACATACACGCACACACACACACACATACTCATAGATGTGAAAACCTGGACAAAAAGAAGGATTTTAAAATCTGTTGTAATATCTTGACAATGAACTTACACCAGATCAGTAGCAACAAATTCTAAGTACTTAAATAGATTTAACTGGATTTTTTTTTAAGGCTCCTAAGTATGTTAGGTAGTCATAGTAGTGAAGTGCCCAACTTACTTTGAAGCACTTTGAAGCATATGAAGCACTTATTCTCATCATTTGTTTCCAAGGGGAAAGACTTGGATTCTAACTTTTATGCATACCAATGCAAACATTTTTTGGCAACAGTCTTGCCCAGCTTATTTAACTTGTGCTCCTCGTTAGGGCATTGTTTTGTCTGATCTTAGGACTAGACCATAAAATAATTAAAATTTTCCATGTAGCAAAATAAATAAATAAATAAATAAATAAAGAGCAAGTATAAAGCTGGCTATGCATGCAGGAACTTAATACATGAATGGTGCAGAGATAGGATCAGAATCATCAAGACAGTCAACTGCCAACTCAACATCTGCAATATAACAGAATAGTTGATAGAGATGCTGGTTTGTACTGACCAGTTTTGTGGTTTCCAGACACCATCAGCTTTTTAAATTGAAGGTCATAAAAAAGTTGTTCACAGACTTAAAACACTGACTGGTAGATGTCTTAGCGGCATGAGATCAAATTTTGATGTGTCTGGTGATCTTGCCTGACTGATTTTGGATTGAATAATTATTCTGAAATGTTTTCTGAAGCACTGCATGTGCAAGAAGAAACAACCAGTCATCAGATGTGTTCTGTATGCCTCTTCCTAAACAGCAACATCTTAATGATTCATTGTCTTCCTCAGAAGCTCACTGCTCAACTATTTTAAGTAATCAAGTGTGAACAGTGTTAAAATAAAGAATACAGTGAGCAGATCAGAGTACTAAATGAAAGCAATAGGCAGAGGAGGTTACCATGGTTGGTATAATCTTCATCACTGTAGAAAACTGAGCCTTCCACATTTTGGGATCTCACATATCAGGGGGAAGTTCTTTACTAGGAGAGCGGTGAGGTCCTGGAACAGGCTGCCCAGGGAGGTTGTGGATGCCCCATCCCTGGAGGTATTCAAGGTCAGGTTGGATGGGGCCCTGGGCAACCTGATCTAGTAACCATGGAAGTTTGGTGACCCCTTCCAGGCAGTGGGGTAGGAGCTTCACCATCCCTGAGGTCCCTTCCAACCCGGGTCATTCTGTGCTTCTGTGATTCTGTGATGTCAGCAAAATATTATAACAGGATGTAGAGTTCACTGATTCATCTTTGGGATTGTAAATTTGGGCTTCAGTGTAGCCAAGGAAGTAAAACCAAGGGCAAAGTAGGGAAAGATGAGGTTGCATTTCAGTGGGAAAGGGTAAAACCTTTCCCAACCTGACTGAGGAAAACTGAAACATTGCCATCTGCTTTTCTGTTTAGAGTCTATCCATAGGAAAACAGTGTCTTAGAATGTGGGAAGATAGAGGCACAAAATTATCTATCCTTTTTAAACACACTCCTTCCAGGCTGACTTGTGACAGAATGAAGAAGACATGGTCTTCTAATACAGACACGCAGTTGTCCAGCCAGTGGAAGAAGGGCTTCTGCATACCCAAACAAAGCTCGCCTTGAACTGATATCAACCTGCACTGAGTGAAAGGATCCCAAATGGGATTCATAATATTCTTCAGAAGGCCTAAACAATCAGGGTAATAAGACTTTGATTTGAGCTGTAGTGCAGCCAAGCAAGTAAATCAGGGTTCACCCTTAGGAATCCCTCCAACCCTCCAGAGACACTCCTTGTTTGCCGCTGCTGAGGTGGGGAGATCTTTACACACAGTGACTCCCAGCTGCTCTTCCTATTGAGCCAGGTCCAGGGTAGAATTCAGCATTTTCCCCATCCCCACAGCCTGCCCACTCCTGTGCAGGCAAGACAAGGGTGAGGTTATTTTCTATCTGTCTGGTTTAGGCCTGGGGAGCCTGCAATGCAAGTAACTGCAGTCAGTGAGAGAGTAAACAAGGAGCTGTTCCCATCACTGCTCATTCATTTCCTATTTAAGCATCATCAGATTAAAATTATCAGGAGCAGGAGCAGGAACCCAGAGTTTCCCTTCTCCCTAGGGAGCACCTTCATGGCTATAATCTCAAATGCCTTCTTGTTTATTAATCTTTTTCTTCAGCCCTTATGTCCCTGGACTGCCTGAACCCCACAGCCCCAGCTAGGCCTCACACCTTGTGCATATACCCTGCGTGATTTAGTTACAAAGACTTAGCCCAGCAGTTTCAGATTTGCTGATCTCCTGCGGCAAATGAATCAAAGGCAGAGTAAAATGTGAATCTGTGAAAATAAGTCACCTAAAATGCAGCTTTCTGAAATGTCTCAAGCCACCTCTAAAACAGGCAAGGAAGACAAATGCAGACTCTTCTGAGAATAAGGAGTGTAATGTACAGAATCAGATAGGGGGGCTAGAGCAATTTGCAGTACATAAGACTTCAGTGCTCAGCCTCTATTATCAGCAGTCAGCAGAGGCAAATGCTGTGCCCTTAGCATTATCATGCTGTGAAACTAGAGATTAAATGTAATGGTGTCAGAACCAAACACTGACCCAGGGTTTCAAACTGTTCTGCAGACCAAAAGCACCATCCACCCAGGGTTTCTCATGGGGAATTAGCAACTGCCTTAATTCAGGTTCCAAAGACTGCAGTCTTCAGCAGAATGCAGCTATTCCATGTCCAAGTCTTGCCTAGGTGAAAAAGATAAGAGGAAAGTACTGTTTGGTGGCACAAGGTAACATTAATTCTGATGCAAATTAACTGATTGATTTAAGATTGTTCAGCAGTGCTGATTCACACTATTTGATGATCTGTTTGTGCTTCCTGAGATGTACACTGTCTTCTGGAAGTGAGTCATAATGTGTCAAGAAAGTTTCATTGAAATAGATTATTTTGGGTAGATTAAGTAGATTTGGGTCCCTGGTAACAGAATGCAGTCAAGAAGTCAGAGATTACTTCTATTTTTGTGTGGGAGGAATACTGGAGAATGTTTTTCAAGTGCTGGTTCTGAGCCAGAAAGCTTTCCTTACATCCCTAGTCCTACTCACTGACATTCCCCACTAAAATAAATGTAAACACACAGTGATGTCAGCCAGATTAGTGTGGCTGAAGGCAGGATACTGCCCTGAGGTGTAGGAGGGCAGGTGCTCTGCCTGCTACTCTCCATCTCCCAAGATGGGAACCTTGGCACAGGATGAGAGTGAGTGAGTGGGCCTTTCCTTCATCCATTTTCTCTCAGAAGGAAGTGATGTTGCATATTGAAACCTTCTCTCAAGGGCCCATTAAGAGGTATAGAAGTTTAATCAATTTAATCTGGTAAGGTTTAGCAGAGTAACCAAGATGGTATACTGCAGGAAGTGAGGTAGGTCTCCTTAAGCCACAACGTGCAACAAAGTATTTCCCTGTTTGGACTAGAAGAGTTGATAAGTAAGTCTGCCTCCTTTGCAGGGGAGGATCACAAAAGACTTGTTCTTAGGTCCTCTCAAGGATGGTCAAGAAATTGTAAACTAGCCATGACACTACACTGAGCAAGTAAGATAGGTAGGAATGGATTGTATTCAACTGAATGAAGAATGCAAACAGCCTCCTTTCTGCTGCTTAGTTATTTTGGTCCTTACAACTAAAGTAAATGGCAATTCTGGGGGAATAAGACTTCGAAGACTTCGATGCAGTTTTTAATCCTCACACAACCACATTTTGAATTATAGACCAAATCCAAGTTTTATCAATCTCCGTCCCATAGTCTTTCTGAGATTGTTCACATTCCTTTTCCAGTTAGTTTAATTAGAATTGCAAGACTTTCATGTTCAAAGTGTCCACTTTGAACTGACAGGGTCAGGAGAGTTCAGAAAAAAGCATGAAAAACTCAGAAGTCTAAAACAGGGACAAGACCCAAGCCCTATCCCAGCTGCACAAATGCTGAGCAAGTTTGGATCTGAAGGCAGAGACTGCATTTTGAGTTTGCAGGCAGCAGGGAAAGTTCTGTTTTTCACACCATGGGGTATCTCCACGTACTGTAAAGCTGATCAACCTCCTTTCCACAAATCCTGAGTCAACAGAGCTGCAACAGAGGCATTCAGTCTGGAAAAGAGAATATACCCACTTTTCTTGCTTGCTTAGTCCACCACTAAGCTGAATATTAATATCTGAAGGATTTCCTTGGGGTAAGTATACTTAATGCGAAAGCATATGAATATAGGGTCATGCCTGATGTGAGTTTAAGAAATATTAGTACCAGCTTTCTGTTCTTTGTAGACATAGTTGTCACATTTCTTATGAAGAAAACATATATGTATATAACACAAGAAGTATGAGAAAGCATTAAAAAAACACATGTAAATGCAAAATTAACCTCTGCTGTGTAATGCCTGTTCAGTAACCTGCTTGCACATACGGAATCGTTACAAATTGAATGACTGGTTTTGAAATTCCTTGTGTTTATAAAGTAATAAGGTGTGTGTTAAACTTGGATGACAGCATTTCTAGTAGTATCCAAAGAATATAATGTAAAGATTTATTCCTACCCGCTAGTGTAGAAACGCAGAGCTAAATGAATAAAAGAATGAATACACACACCATAAAAAACATTCCTCCCTCCAGGCAAGATTAGATGTCTGGTTAAACTGTTCTGCATAAGGTCCATCATGCATAGCTGTGCACACTCTGCATACAAAGAAAACAGTTTCCCTGCTCAGGCAAAGGGCTGTACACATGGGGTTCTAGTCACCACTCAACATCTTAGATTCACAGAATCTTAGAATGGTTTGGGTTGGAAGTGTCCTAAAGGTCATCTGGCCCAAATCCCTTGCCTTGAGCAGGGACACCTTCCACTCCACCTGGTTGACCAGGGCTCCATCCAGCCTGGCCCAGAATGTTTCCAGGGGTGGGACATCCACATCATCTTTGGGCAACACATTCCAGTACCTCACCACTCTCATTGTGAAGAATTTCTGCTTTATATCGAAGCAAAATCTACCCTCTTTCAGTTTAAAACCATCATCTCTTGTCTCACTGCATAATCTGTAAAAAAATCCCTCTTTCTGTCTTTCTTATGGGCCTCCTTTAAGAATTGAAAGGCTACAATAAAGTCTCCCCAGAGCCAGACAGGCTTAGAAAATTTTTATCCATTCCTTATCAGCCAATCTGTCAGTTAGAAATGGATATATCTCATTTTCACCCCAAACCAAAGTACATGAAGCAAAGTACCACTGGAAGACAGAGACCAACAGCATACACTTTCTGTTAACATGAATGTAGTAGCAAGTCTTACATTGCAAGAGAAGAGCTACACCCCAGAGCTGAGGTCAAAGCAAGTTTAGCAGCAACCATTGTGCATATACAGATGTTTTTGGCTTTTCCTGGCAAAGCTGTCTCAGTCAAATATAACACTTATTCCTAAGATGGGTTTTTATGCAGCTGAAGTCTACAGTGTTACCAGGCTTAAGAATGGAGAATAGCTACATTAAGGTCAACTTTCTAGAAGTGGAGAACACCCAGAAATAATTCCAGCTATCCTGATGAAGGAGCAGATAAATTCTCCCAGATCATGAGGAGGAGGATGGTTGGAGGAATGCATCTTTTTGCCCTAGAAAAATGCACAACAGTCAAAGTAAAATGTCCAAAATGTGACTGAAAGAGATGACTGGGAATATTTAGAAGAGAAGAAAACTAGTAAGGTAGAAAACCTCTTGTCACAGTCTGGAATAGTCATGGAAGAGAAGTAAAAGGGACAAAGAAAAGATTAAAATGGGGAATGGGAGAAAGGACTATGTTTTTTTCTCTTTAGAACTATTATCTTCCTCTTCTTCCCTGTGCCCACCCTCCTCTTTTCTTTCTTCCTTCCTTCCTTCCTTTCTTTCTTTCTTTCTTTCTTTCTTTCTTTCTTTCTTTCTTTCTTTCTTTCTTTCTTTCTTTCTTTCTTTCTTTCTTTCTTTCTTTCTTTCTTTCTTTCTTTCTTTCTTTCTTTCTTTCTTTCTCTTTTTCTTTCTCTCTCTCTCTTTCTCTCTCTCTTTCTCTCTTTCTCTCTCTCTTTCTTTCTTTCTTTCTTTCTCTCTTTTTTTCTCTCTCTCTTTCTCTCTTTCTTTGCTTTCTTTGCTTTCTTTGTTTTCTTTGCTTTCTTTTTTCTCTTTCCCAGTAGATTTTTCTGTGGATGTAATGTTACAGCTATAAATTTAAACAAAAAAAGTGAAATCAAAACAGAATTTCATTAATGGCAAAACAGAGCTATTCTGCTCTTTGGACATCTGTACCACAAGTTGGACCATAAAAATACTGTAGAGAGCCATGGCTCATGCTCACACATGCCAGCTGATCAGTGGAAGCTTTGAGGAGTCTTTTGTAGGTATTTGTGTATGAGAACAGACACATAAGAGAGACAAAGATCAGGAATGTGTTGCTATTAGATACCTCACTGTGTCCCAATGCATCCAATGCATGAAGGCAGCACTGCAGAAGGCATGCTGTGTTATTTCTCTGGCATGATTGTTTTGGTCCTCTTATCAGAGCATATGTTAATAGCTTTATGCTACTTACACAGAGAGCTGGAAATTGTTATGAAAGCTCCATCAGGTAGAAAGCAGGAATGGTAGATGTCCCAGAAACACCCTACTGTGAGATTTAGCTCCTGACTACGTTTTTACCTTCAGGTTCTCTTTCCAGGCACTTCTTTTCTCTCAGCCTTCAGGTGTCTCAACAGACCTATTTCCAGCAACATTTCCCAGTTCAGGAAAAATAATCATATTTGCTTGTATTAATTAACTGGTAATACACTGTTCTTCTGAAATAACATCAAATTAGTAGAGCAGGATAGCATATTAGTCTGAAAAATGCTGAAGGAAGCTGTTCAGCATCTGCAGAAAAGCTTCTTATAAGCTCTCTCTATAAATCCCAGAAAAGAAGAAAGTGATTTGTACAGTATTTCACCTCTTTATTCCTCAATCATAGAATGCTGTCTTTATATTATTAAACCCTTTAGAATAACAAAATATGTATCACAAAATATCAGTAAATACAATTAAACAGTACACAGTTGCATTAGAGCTGTTTCTCAGAAAATTAATATAATAATGTGAGCTACAATGGCGTATTTCTTTCTGCCTTTTATTTTCAGCATTTCATGCTTCTTGATCACCCACTGCAGAATGATGCCCAGGAGAAAAAGGAAAAATAAAAAGCTTCTTCATAAAGTGCTGAATTTGTGAGATGTTATAACTCCTCTGAGAGATTTCATGGACATATGTTTAGAAACATAGTGCAGGCTAACAAAGTCAGTTGATGCAATATGGATAAAAAATAGTTAACGATCATATTTCTGCAAGGTTTCAAGGAAAACTTGGAGGCATTTGAATACTGCAAGAGCATTATCTGTGGTAGTGGGAGCTAGAATACCCTTACATTCAGCTCCATTGTGTTGATTACTTTCCAGTGCATAGTAGACTTCTTCAGATCAAGAAAATGGGTCTCTTAGGTAGATCGCAGTCTGTTCCTATAGTTGTCCTTCACAATTGCCTGGTTGGCTTTGCTTTTGGGAACACAAGAAAAAAAAAAAATTCCATCTTGCTGAGAGGTAAAAAATGAGATGAAGTGACATCTTTGCTGAGGTCGTGTTATTTTAATGGAAAGCTTCTTTGACCAGAATCTGCAGCAGGATCAATTAGTCTTGCTTTTAGGAAGTGCCTATATAAACTGAACTCTATGGGGGCCAGATCAAGACAGCTGTTGCTTTGATTTGTTGTCCATACTAAGGAAGTATCTGTATCATTTGACATACTACTTGCGAGAAAGTAAATTCCATAGGAAATACAGCAGCAGAGCAGTGAGTATTAAGAGAAAATAAAGGGTTCTCAGTTATGCTCTCAGGTTAATCTGCACACGTTAATTGATTTCTACCAACACAAAGATCTACATCCTCTATGCTCAGAAGCATAAATCCAGTCCACTATGTCACTGCATTTTGGAGGCTTCATGCAATTCTAAACCATGTCCCTGAGAAAACAGTGACCTAGAAGAGCTTCACAGGAGGTATGCAGGACCAGTCAAGGGTTGGGCCAGTAGCTCTGAGAGAGAATTAAATTGCCTTCAACCTTTCAGCTTGGGAAGGAGAGAGGAAAATACACCAGGAGCCTTAAGAGACAAAAGCAACACTGAGAAATGAGCATAAAATTTTGTGGTACAAAAGCAGTTGTTTATTAAAAACAAGAGAGTTTCACATTTATTTTTTCTTTCTTTTTTTTTTAAATTTTTTTTTCCAGGTTGCAAATAATTAAGCTACGGGACTTTTGGCTGCTGCAGAGTAGTAGAAAGCCAAAAACATATGTAGATTTAAAGCTGACTGTGTAGACTCACAGAAGAAAATCGATTGTGAGCTAGTAAGAGGTAACGTATGACATAGAATCACAGAATCATAGAATTGCTCAGGTAAGAAAAGAACTTAAAGATCATCAAGTCCAACCGCAACCTAACCATACTACCCCAGCTCTAACAGCCCTCCACTAAATCATGTCCTTGAGCACCACATCCAAATGGTGACTCCACTCCCTGCCTGGGGAGCCTATTCCAGTGCTTAACAACCCTTATTGTAAAGAAGTTTTTCCTGATAATCATCCTAAACTTACCCTGGCACAGCTTGAGGCCATTTCCCCTCATTCTGTCACCTGCCACCAGTGAAAAGAGACCAGCCCCACTTGAGCTGTGAGCAGCTTTCAGATACTGGAAGAGAGCAATCAGGTCTCCCCTCAGCCTCCTCTTCCCCAGACTAAACAGACCCAGTTACTTCAGACACTCCTCACAGGGCATATTCTCCAAGCCCTTCACAAGCCTTGTTGCCCTTCTCTGGGCCTGCTCCAGCACCTCAGTGTCCTTTTTGTATTGAGGTTCCCAAAACTGAACACAGTAGTCAAAGTGAGGCCTCACCAATGTCAAGTACAGGGGCGGGATGACTTTCCTTGTCCTGCTCACCTCACCATTCCTGATACAAGCCAGGATGCCATTGGCCTTCTTGGCCACCTGGGCACACTGCTGGTTCATATTCAGTTGACTGTCCATCAGTACACCAAGGTCTCTTTCCATCAGGCAGCTTTCCAACCACTCATCCCGAAGCCTGTTGCCTAGGGCTGTTGTGCCAGGTGGACCCTCGCCCAACAGCTACTGAAAGGCATACTTAAGGAACATTCATTATATTCTGCTTGCTCACAGCAAAACAAAGGAAAGAGCATGTGGAACAGCCAAGGAACTGCACTACAAGGAGAGTAGAAGTTTGATGAGTTTGAGGCTTTGCAGTGGGAGGCAGAGCTTGTATATAGCATTTTATCAATGAATCCCTTTCTGGGTGTTGGAGAATTCAGCTTGTTACATTAGTATATTTTCACCCAGTACTGTTACTGCTATAACTGAACAGTAGGATGAATGTAGGCTAATTTAGGTCCACTTATCTAATATCATCATCATTGACTCCTCCTGCAAAAATGAAAGGATGATCATGTGTCAGTGTGATAGCACTCTGTTCAACTCATGTCTGTTGTAAATGATTTTAAGATTTATTATGTTTATTAGCATTGAAAGTAGCTTCATGCAAGTGCAAAATAGCTAAGAAAGGAGTTTAAAAAGAGCGTGTAGTTTACGTTGTTCAAATAAACACCTCAAAAGATTTCACATAATAAATAGCTTAGTAGTTTCCATGTTCAGCTCAATTTCCTCTGAAATTAAAAAGCGTCAGAAAACAGCCAAGAAAATAAGCACTGGTTATTTCTACTTTGTTTACATTTTATTTATGTAGATCAGCTGCAAAACAGTGTTAATGCTATTCATCTTTAACGAACCTTTGTACTGAGTACAGGAAGTTTATGAAGACAAAACCCTGTGAATAATACTGGCCTTCCTGACTAAATCAGCATAGTAGGACTAAAATGCTTTATTGGATCTTATTCACAAGGGGTTTATACTATACCACTGATATCTTCCATTCCACTTAATCACTTTTATGAACATGAGCTGAGTCTCTACCACAAATTGCCACCAGAAAGCATAGCAGTATAAATGATACTTCACTGAAACTTCAGAAAGTCTCTGTTTTTGAGGAAACATATTAAATCACAGCAACTTAAACCCCTTGGTTTTCTTTTTGACTTTAGAAGGTTTTATGCCCACTCTTCTTTGCTAGGATCACATGCATGAACAGAGACTTTATCAAAATTTACCTGTCATTCTTCTGTATTGTCAGAGCCTGCAGTGCCTTTAGGTTATTCAGTCAGTGCAAGACATATATTCACACTTCCTTAGGGCAAGAAGTTTCGGTAACCCATATGACTTTAAATTTGTAATATAATTCCAGTTTTTTTCATACTGTATGGACATCATTGCTGTGCTTGTTATTGTTGCAAGTGTAAGTAGTTATCTCCCCGTTTATGACAGTAGTTGGGTCTTTGAGGTAGTTTTTACTTATCCAAGTGCTCCTTTATATCAGTAGCAACTCAAAGCTTGTCTGAGGGGGAGTCTGAGAGAGTAGACAGGACACTATCTTTTCTAGGGAATTAAACATGCTGTGGGCTGAACTCTGGAACTAAATCCAATTGGTCTGCTTCTGATTATGTCCTCTTTGCCTCCAGAAATGCTTGCCCATACCCAGCCCACTTGTAGGGCTGATCCTGTTGCCGTTAAGCTCTCAGGCTCTTTCCAGGAAACTGAAGAGTACTGGTTGATTTAGAATTAGATAATGAACTCTAAGATCATCTAGTCCAACTGTAAATCCATCCACACTAAACCATGTACTTCAGTGCCACATCCACATATTTGTTAAACACCTCCAGGGACAGAGGTGCCACATCCCTGGGCAGTTTGTTCCAATTACTCACCACTCTTTCTGAGAAGAAGTTTTTCCAGATCTCTAACCTGAACCTCTCCTGGAGTGACTCGAGGCATTAAGTTGCATCCTAGTACTAGTTACCTGGGAGAAGAGATTGCCCCCCAAGCCAGATCCAGGCACCCTAGGAATACACCAGGACAAGCAGTCTTTAGACTGTTCATAAAAACATTGCTTCTGGTTGCTTTGAGCTTCTGCTTCAGATCTCTATGAGGGATCATGGTACTTCACTGTGGCATTTGATAATGAAGATCATACAGCACTCAAATGCAATATTAAGGAGAGGCAGCAGGGTATACAGAGGTATCAAAACATAAGACATTTCCTCCCTGTTGACAATAGATGCAATGAGCCTTATAAAAGTATTTGATAACAGAAATTCTATCTGCTTTGGTCTTCTTGGTACTAAAGTGAAAAGTATCAACATGTCACTTGCACAATGACACAAAGGAATGTATTTCTAAGGAGATACCATGCAGTCAAGTCACAAAGGTAATATCTTGTGCTGTGCATCATTAAAGAGATTTAATTCCTTGTTAAAGAGCAAAAAGAAAAAGATATGGACACTATCATGAAGAGAACCTCCTTTACAAAAGTATTCATTTTAATCAGCTTTTTGAAGACATCCTCTTACAACACCACTGGAAGTGTCTTCTGACAGTAGCAAAACTGTTCCTGCATTTACTGATGACAGCACAAAAGAAAGGCATTAATTCCCACTGTGCTAAAACTAACTACTTCAGAAAAGTGAATAAACAACATCAACTACTCATCCGCCACGGCATTGCCAAGTAACAGACAATTTAGCTACCATTTAGACTGCCCACTTGGATTACTTTCATCAGATTGAGTCCTGGTGATCAATACCAAACATTTAACACTTCCCCCACCTGCTTTGTGCCAAGAGGAAAAACTGGAACTGATTTGCTGTATTATGCTCTCTTGCCACTGGATTTATTTAGATACAAGTTTACATTATCGGTTCTCCAAAATTTTAAAGATTTGATTTTAAATATTTCCCTGATTTTATGGTGCAATAGCTGGTGAAATCTGTAAGAAGCAACCTGCATAAGGGTGCAAGGTAGCACATGTTCCCATAACTTCGTGCATGCTTTGTGTGCACAGAGAGTAGCATGCTCTTTCCATTTATTTATTTATTTTTTTGATTGTAATCCCATTACCTTTTCTACTGATCAGGGCAGTCTGAGTCTGCCCAGCTGATTAGCTATTATTATGTCAAAATACTTTGTAATCCCCTCTGATCTCTTCTTAGCAGCAGTGCCAAGGCAGTGATACACTTGTTTGAATAAGCTCAAACATGCATCATCAGAATGATGAAGTGAACTTCTCAGTTTTCAACTCTGATTTCTTTACTACCAGAATCACAGGCCAGTTTAGAAAACAGTATTTTCTGTTTCTGACTTTTTACAGGTCCAAGACACGCCAGGAGGCCGCTCCAGAGCTACCTGGTGCACAGGAGAGGGGATATAGATCTTCTGTGGACTCTGGTCACCAGCTGCCCATGTATCCCACACTCCCATATTTCCTTTCCTTGGTTATCAATGCTCTGAGGGATGTTACTCACCCATGTCTTCCTTCGGCACAGCACCCGAATCCTGCTTTTGGATACAGAATGCGGGAAGCAAGCTCTGAATTCGCTAGTCCTCGGTATTTACATTTCCTGTGTTTCTGTGTCTTACAATAAGTAAATCAGCAGCTGTCCCAACTGGAGTTACTGTTAGGTAGCTGCATCCTGGGTTTTCACCACAACAGAGGAAAGACACAGCACGAACAGAAGAAAACAACCAAAATTTGAAATTAAATGTAACAAAACAAAGACACCGCTTTGCCAAATTCTCTGTTGGTAAATCAGCACAGGGTCATTGTTATTTACATCAGCTAAGCAGAAGAATGGGAACTGCTGACAGAATGGGAGCTCATATGCACACGAGTCACCTCTGATGAATTTCCATACTCTCATGACCTAGTAGTGTTGAAGGGACTTTTGGCAGAAGCTGTTTTCCAGATTTTTTTCTTCCCAATGAGTGAATTTGTGCATTCCGGGTGCATACTGGAGGTTTTCAAAAAGTTTTCTAATGACGAAGAAACAATTCAGGCAATCAGATTGAAATTAGTCAGCTTGCATCTCAGGCAAAAACGACTTGCCAGGCAGATCTACTGGGGTAAAACAGCCTCCTGAGGGAAGTAATGGAAATTTCATATCTTGACACATCACAAGCTACAGAGGATAAGGCACTAGCACATGCATAAGAAGAAGCAATCTTGCTTTTCAAGGGAGATAAGTTCAAACACTGAGCTGCTGAGATACTTTGGGGACAAGTGTGATGTGAGGTCTAAAATAAACAGAGCACTTCATTGCACTATCAGTAATGAGCTGTAAAGAACTATCCTGTTTGCTACACTGTGCTAATAGGGCTCTATCCTGTAAAATGTTGAACAACATAAATGCTTGTTTATAAAGGAAATAAAGTATTTTCCTGGGGAGGAAAAATAAATAACTTTGGTAATCGTATGTATGAAATATAACTAAAGAGCCAAAACATATATTTTTGACTCCCCCATAACAACAGTGCTTAATTTTAAAAGACATTTCAAAGGAAATACATATTCTAACACTCTTTTTAGTGTACATTTCTGTTGCCTTATATATATAGAATTTAATTACCCTCAGTTTCAGCTTGTTTTTTCAAATGGGAGTTATAATCAGTATGAATACCTTTCAACATCTCATTGTAACTGCTTCATTAAAAATACAAGTTAATGTCTGCTCTAATTTGGACATAGTCCTCACTAAGTTTAGTATGTCTAACTCCACCTAAATACCTCAAAAAAATATATATATATAATTATTCTTCTGTAGAAGTTGGAACAGACATACCAGCAGTGTTAATGGATTTCGGTACAGTGAATAGAATTTAAAGGTGGAACACTGAACTGGTTTCTAAAGGACTTACACACCAGTTAAGGAATTCCTCAATGTAAAATATTCTTCCTAAGGCCCAGAAATTCATACCAAGTTCTCTGCTGCTTTGTTGGACTACAGAAATGCTTACCGTTTTGTGGAAATCCTTTCAAAGAACATGATTGATCAGCACAGTATATTTTTCACTGTATTGAAACGTGAAGTCAGGAACTTAAGAGTCAAAATATACACAGAAGAGAAGACTTTCCATTTGTTCTGCTTTGTCAACATGTTTTTTTTCAGATAAGAGCAACTTTCCTTACCAAGTAGTTTATCAACTATTCCTTACTTATACTCCCTGTCATAGATTTTGGCACTTAACAATTTAAAGTTATGAGATAATAATGTTGTGCTTTTTGTGAAATAAATAGAAGTAGCGGTTAGACTTCACAATAGCAATTATGACAAGAAGTTGAAATAACTCCTGAAACACTTCCTAAAACTTGAACTGTTCCCATTTTCCCAAACCATGTCTCTGAAGCTTGCACTGAAGCTCAGTGTTCCTCTAGACGTGTGTAGAAAACTCTTTCTGCAACAATATCATGCTGCAAATTCTTGCATTACCAGTGTAGGAATGAAAGCTATCAGGAATAGTCAAGAATTTCCGGCATTGAGGCATCCATGGTGACAGAAAAAGAATACTCTGCCAAGTATTTTTTTCTTTTTTATTTGAACGAAAACTAATACAAAGTTTCCTATACCCAAAGCTTCTTCCCAAAAGAATGTATAATTTTAGCTATGCATGAAGCTGGGAAGACAGCAATTCTTGTCACAACTGGTTTGAAAGTGAGTAAAAAAAATATATTTTTTATGCTTTTGCAGGAAAAAAAAAGAAGTCATTTACTGTATTTTCTCATATCTTGCTTTTTTTTTTTTTTTTTTTTTTTTTTTTTTTTTTTTGAGTCACATTAGACTTATTTTAATTATCTGCTCCATTTGTATGCAGGCTTACATCTGACATCTGTAACTGACTGAGACACTTCTCAATATGTATTGTGACGTCTTATGGTAATAACTGCTATCTGATCCATGCAAATTCATTTATTTAATCCTTCCAGCTTCTGCCTTGGAGTATATCCCAACTCACTGAGAAAGCATGATCACTGAAGTCACCGGTCCTGAAGAAGCCATCCGACTGAAATATAGAAGTTGTGCTTCAGCCCAGCCTCAGCTCCCTATCATTTCTGACTGCTTTGTGTTTCACAGGATCAATATATACTAGGTGTTATCTATATAGCAAGGAGCAAGTATTGTTCCCAAACAGCAAACATTCAGACTGCATTAGACACATGGAATGAAGTAGTCTGTATACCAGAAGATGAGCATATAGGGCATGGAGAGATGGAAGGTGATGATAGTGCTTTCTAATAGAAAAGGAGCACGCTTATAAAGATCTTCGTTAAGATTTAATTTAGAAAGCGATATAGAAGAAGATAGCACACCCTTTCCAAAGACTAATGATATCTCAAGAAGAGCACAGTCTATGAAGAGACATATTGCTCTCTCAGCTACTAACTCTTAAATGAAGGTAAGGTTGCTCAGATGCAAGCAATGTACCTGAGCTCCCAGGATTAGCCACACCTTCTCACCTGGTGCTCAATCATTGGTTCAGGCCATGACCTAGCAATTCCTATACAGAGGGGAAAATAGTTGCACTTCTCCTGGGCAATACATTTGTAGGTTAGATTTTTGTGTTGCAGAAGTGATTTGATTATTTCTGTATTAAGCCTGCAAAGAAATATCAAAGATGTTACAGAATCACAGATTCACAGGACCAAAGGGACTTCTGGAGATCACCTATTCCAGTCCCCTGCTGAAGCAGGTTCCCTAGGATAGATTATACAGGGGAACAAGCCTGCAGGAGTTCAAGGTGTGTTTGTGCAGCAGTCTCACACATAAGGCTTGAATGTTGGATGGTCTTATGTGGACCTGGGTGTTAGACTTGATCCATGTGAGTCACTTCAAACTTGTGATCTTCTATAATTCTAACCTACTGAAGGCTGTGACTGAGTTTATAGACCTTGATTTCAAGCCATAATGTGGTTTTGATAAGTGAAGTAGTTTTCAGCAAAGGTAGCTTAGGCTGAACAAAGTTCAGTCAATGTTGCTGAGTAAGCGCTCAAAAGTACTTCTATGACTTATTCTCCAGGTCCCCATCTCACTCTAGCCAGATTCTTCAGGCTTCAGAAACTGAGAAGACTCTAAACCCAATTTTTTTCACTGCAAATATTTTACCTCTGTCCTCTGCCACGCTCTCCATGTCTAATGCCAGGACTTCCAGGGGAGGCTGCTTCTTTCAAGCTGCACCTGGAGCTGCAAACCCTGGAGGAGCTGCATTTCTTCTATAGTCATGAGCTACTTAACCTGATGGGGATTTCCAGAGAGCTACAGTAATAATTATCTCTGAAAACATCCTGTTTCTGTCACAATAAGCTGTTGATAATGCAAATCAAAACTCTACCTTGCTTTACCGCTTCACAACCAGTCCTCTGCATGTGTCAACTGTTTGTTCTTTATATAGTTGTTAACAATTTTTTTACCAGAAGTTTTCTTGTCTGCATTAAGAAGCAGAATTGTGAAGTAATATTGTGTTTTAAGCAGTAATCTAAAACATGAAGCCAAACCTGTGATATGTTTTTTGAATGCTTTTGAAATAGCATTATCTCCAGATAACACAAAAGGAAGAAACTTATTTCTTCTGAGCTTGATAGTTACTTTTTGTTGAAGGAATTCTTCAGGCTGAATTTGGAGCTCTGAACAAGATGTAATCAACATATGCATTGCTTAGCATTTCACTGTGAATGTCTGATGGCTTGTCTAACTGATCTAATCTTCTCTTTCCTTGTGCAACACTGAGATTAGGGACATCTTTAAAAACAGGGGAAGGCTAATTTCCTGAAGGGTTGAGGTCAGAAAAAAGGGACCAGACTCTTAATATATAAGACTGGCTGCCATGTTGTGAATAAGTGGAGCTTTGGAGGTCACCGCACCTAAAGTAGGTACAATGTCTGCAGGCTGCTACAGCAGTAGCATAGATGTATTGGTTCTGTTCCTTATTGGTCAACAAAACTCACATGAGGACTGGTAGAAGAGGTATTGCAAGAGAACTCTTTCTACCTTCACATTCTTCTCTTGAAGATGCTAGCAAATACTTCAGCAAAATATTTTATTATG
This sequence comes from Coturnix japonica, assembly GCF_054131305.1. Lineage (NCBI taxonomy): Eukaryota > Metazoa > Chordata > Aves > Galliformes > Phasianidae > Coturnix > Coturnix japonica. Next base: position 127,580,198 of record NC_140663.1, read on the forward strand.
GCTTGCACTTTGCTCAGAGGCATGTAGGACCAGCTTCTGCCTCTCTGCTCTGCTGTAGTTTGTGACATCGCCACAGAGCTAGCCTAACCATCCTGCTGTTGTGATCCTGGCTCAGTCATACAGTCACATGGTGCTTTCATTTGCACGGCCATTCCACCTTGGTAATGCCCAACCTTGTCTGACCTCAGATATAAGATGATGATCTCTGCCAGCACAACAGTCCCCACAGAATGAGTGTGAGACTCATTTAATGTTTGCAAATTTTGCATATTGCCTTCTTAGGTCTTCTGTTTAACACCATGATCTCCCTAAGATCACAGAGGGGGACCCCACAGTGACATCAGATAGCTCCACAAGAACCCTTGGGTGTGTCTCATCTGGTGACATGGATTTGCATATGTTCAGTTGGCTTAATGGCTTCCTAACTATGTCCTCCTGTGCTTCAGTTCCACACACTCAGCCTGGAATGGAAGCAAATGTTTCTTCACTGTTCTTTCTGGCCTAACATTGCTAGGACAGAGCTAGTCCTACTAGTCATACCCTCAAGCAACAAGTGGCAAGCCCCTTGTCTCAAAGCTAATGGTTTTGTGAGGATGGCAGAAAGTGGAATATGAGGTTGTTGTTCATACAGATAATTATCTGAAGCCACAGTGGCCTTTGCTGAAAGCCATGCTTTCAGCTATAATGAAGGACTATATAAATTGTGCATCTTTAGGAGAAGGCAAAGGTACATTGCAGCATCGAACTCCATTAAGTCCTCCTAATAGATCCCATCACAAAGGGGACCTTTACTATAAATGATTAATTTGGTCCACTGAGATAAATTTACCTCTAAAACTCTACTTTCACACATATTTTCATACAAAAAAATCCACTACTTCTGATATTCTGGATTTTTTAATGTGTATATTTAAAATGTCATGAATATTCTGAAGGCTTCATATTTGGAGGTCAGCAAGGGACTGTGCTTGCACTGCCCTCTTTAATATGCATATTAGTCACTGGTGGATGGGGAGATTGCTAATTGTACGGCATCAGCAGTTTGCTGAAGCCACAACTCCGTGCCTCCCTGCCATCAAACACAGATGAAACAGGGTTTTTCTTTAACCCTGAAAAACAGATTGCCTCCAGGATTGGAAGTCAATCTAACTAAGAAACAGGCATTAGAAAGATGAAAAGAGAATGAAAGGAAGAAAACTCTAAAAAGAAATACAACATTAGTTTTAGTCAGTTAGCTATATGTTGTTTATTCACTTCAGTATAGGTTTCATTGCAACATTGAAGGAATACAAATTGACACAAAATTAATGTAAATTTATGTAAATGCATATATAAATGAGTTGCAGCCCTCAGGCTCCTGGCAAGTTGCCACAGTGGCTCTGAGCAGAACAGAGATTTTGTGCCACTGTAGTACTCTGAGAGGCGTTATTGTGAATTAGAGTGTGGTTTTCTGAGAAACATTAGTAGCTTTATCAGTTCCTACATGAAGTTTGCCAAAGGCGAAAGAAATACCACTTTGTGAACTTTTGGCTTCTTATCTGAGTTAGTAATAGCACTGAGCCTAGAAATAGCTCATGTGTGACCACTACAAACTCTTTCACTTTCTCAGCAGAGTTTATAGTTACTGTGAGACAGAAACACTCAGTTCGTGAACATGATAAACTTCACTGGTATTTCTCTGAAATCTGTAATAGCCATTAACTCAGAAATAGCTAGTTCACGACCATTATAAACTCTTTTGGCTTCTCAGTGGAGACATTCTAAGAGCCATGAACACAGAAATAGCTGGTTCACAACCATTAAGATCTTTGTCAACATGTCCATTGAGAATATAATGCTTGTAAGCCCAGGAACAGCTAGTTCACAATTTGTACACATTTATTTATTTTTTTTCATTTCTCCATATTGAAATACAGACTCATACCCAATAATTTACTAGTAACAAATAATGCCATAATACGGGCTTACTTAGGCATTCAGGGATAATGCAACAGAATAAAATATAATACATTAAAGTAAATGGCAGAGCAAGATTTGGGTAGCTTGAAAAAACTCGTGGCTTATATCTGCTAGTTATCTATCTAGCTGCTCCATTGGACTGGTATTCCTTCTTCATTTGTAAGGACAGCTCACAGGAAGCATCACAAGTAAGGGTAAGTTCAAGGTTGTGGTACTGACTTGGAAGGGCAAGGGGCTGTCAGGGAGAGAGCTCTTGTTTTTCAGTATGTAGCATCTCAGAACTTCTATGGCCCATCTACAACAATCTGTAGGCAGATCAGCAGAGAGACTTGCTGGAATTTTATAACTGAGAATGTCTGTCAACCACATTGGCAGATTCAGGTAGCGGAGGTGACATCTGAAACCCCCACCTCAGCCCTTAACAGCCCCCATGGGTCACGCTCAGTCATGGTATGACTGGAGGAAGCCTGCTTACAGACCTCCTGCATCTCTATGCAACACCTCTTCTTTGCAAGTGAGCCTTATCTCCTTCAGAAGTCTTCTGGAGTAACTGTGGGAGGTTGTTGGGATACTCACAAGTCCTGTGCTAGCAAATAGCTCTCCTAATAGAAAGGAAACATAGCAGCAGTGCTCCTCTGCGACTCTCAACACAACCTCTGGATCCACACCTTTTGCTTCCCCATAAGCCCACCCTCTACTATATGATCCTTCCTTGTCATCAATATCCCAGCAACCCATCTGAACACACATCTTATTACAGTGAGATTTTTTTCTGGGAACTGGAAGACTTTCCTTTTCTCTTTCAAGATCACAATGTATAAGCCTAAATGGGGACAACATGGCATAAAGGTACTGGTGGCACAGAGGAAAGCACTTCAGCATTTACAGGGTCTTCTTCTTAGGACTACAGGGAATTTATTTCTTCTAGCAAGAAGTGTTTGTGTAATTCAGCCACACGTGATCTTACTGTCTCGGGACCTAATTCTGTTCCCATTTAACTCTGTGTCCAAATCTCTGTTGATTTCAAATGAAGCAGCCCTGGACTGTTTGGTGGATTCTCTATTTTTCCCACTAAGAAATTGTTTTCTTGAAAGTTCTGACATCACATGATTCAATCCACTGTAGAAATGGTGCTTTTCAGTGTGCATAGATGTAAAGAAATCATTTTCGAGTGATAACGATAATTCTCTGTGGCATAAAGAGCATGGGAGGTGAATCACTGCAGGACAGAAAGCCTCTGGAGGAAGACATGCTAACAATTCAGGTCTCAGGCTCCACTAATCAAACATAAGAGGAATCAACCATTTCAATTAATTTTACCTGAGTTTTCACTTTTTTGTTGTTGCAGTTTTTGTTTTAAAATTAAAACCTTTAGGAAACCAGTGACAGATGGAGCTTTCAAGGAAGTCAAGGGATTAAAAAAATATTGAATTGGCAAACTGGCAGGAAAACAATAAGAGAAAGAGATTCCAAAGAGTGTTGTTATGGTGGTGCTGGGAAAGGACATTAGTCCCAAGAGAAGAGAGGAGGCGATCGAGGGCCTGATCCTGCAAATCTTTATTTGCTTATGTGAATGATCTCATTGATCTTAGCTGGACTCTGTGCCTGGGAAGCTATTTGTGGAGTCAGATCACAGAGTGTTAGTGAGCAAATGCCACCTCATTCATTGCCCAACCTGCAAACACTCAGCCTGAGGGACAGATCAGGGGGTGCCAGGAGGAGGTGGGGTTGCCAAAGAAGGAATGCAGGAGAGATGTTGCTCCAGTGTTAGCAGAGTGTTATCATCGACATCACCACCAAGGGATGGCAACCTTTGATGTGAAGGAAAAGAGAGAGCCAAGATTTTAAGAACAGTTTTCTAAACACCTAAATGCTTTTCCTGCATTGAGGTTTACTCCACCTAGGGCTTAACCCAAGGGAAAACTTGACTATAGAGATATAGACCTCCTTGAAAAACAAAAAATCTTGGTTTGAATGTCTCTAGCCTGGTGTAGAAGCTGTATCCTATTCATTTATCATGCCAGGCCATGGTGATAATGAAACTGCTAATAAATAAATACCCAGTGAAGAAATAAACGTGTCAGAGTAAATTTCTGTGTTAAATATTCATTTAATACTTTCCCCCTGTACTCATTACAGTACCTGCACAGTGCCATATTCTAAAAGTGTTTGAGTGTCTGATTGCTGCTGAAACTAGCAGGTATTAAGCCTTTAATAACCTTTGAGGGCTTGAGTTCTAGTTCACTATTATTATGAATTTAACAGAGCTCTACTTGCTTTCTCCCAGTGATGCTTCATCTGCCTTCTGATTGTTTATTTTGTTTCACAGCACAAACAGCACATTATTAATAGACATTTACGAAAAGGATGCATCAAGAATGTTTTGCAGTGACAAAGATTTTCACTTCCAAAAGGTTTGGACAAGCCACGTGTACATTAGTTACTTAAAAAAAATCCTATAATAATAGAGAGATTCATGTATTTATGGCAGTTGCATTTTCTCCAAGACCACAGCTCTTTATTTATTCTCAGGGTACTCCTGTCCTTGATGACATTAAGTGTTATTTTACCAGCCCTTGGAAAAAAAAAGCAGAGGGGAAGATGCATTGTCTTCTAGTCTATTGCATAACCCACCGCTAATCACGGAGCGGCTTAATTGCCACAGTGAGAAAGCCGATGCTGCCAGCTCTAACTAAAGACACTGATGCTTTTCAGAAAAAGTTAGGGAAAGGATTTCAAGAAACTTAAACCATGAAGAAAATTATACAGAGGATTTTCTTAACAAAAGAAATGTAAAGGTTTCTTATTTGACTATGATATCTACCATACAAAAATGTATCTACGATGAAGCAATTGCAATCACTTGCTGATGCGCAATCAGAAGAAAAGCAGACAGAACAAAAGCATGTGATTTATTTATAAGTCTGGGAAATAAAGAATATTCACTTTCCACACTGTGTGCAGGTAGGGCAAAAAGACAGGAAAACACAGGTACGTGACAACAGTGATATCTTTAAAGGTGCTGAGCACCTTAGAATATGTACATATTATAATATAATATGTACATATATATACGTAGAATACGTATATATATATATAAATATATGAGAGCCTTCCAGAAGTGTTCCTCTTGTGTTATGATGTTAGCCCACGAAGTCAGAGGCAGATGTTGGTGGGATGGAAGTAGAGGCTGAACCTTCCTGCCAACATTCCATTACATGTTGTTGCCACGTGACAGATGGCAGCAAAGGTGTGTCACTGAATTCCTCCATGTGGGAAAAACATAAATAAATAAATAGATAAAAACCAGCACCCACTGACATGCGTTGATACTTGCTGGACATTTGTGGAGACCAAACAATGGATGTGAACACAGTGAGGCGGTGGGTCTTGTGTTTCAGCAGTGGTGACAGCAATGTGGAAGACAAGTCACATTCGGGATGGCCATGTACAGCTGACACACCACAAAATGAAGAGAGTCTTGATCAGCTCATCTACATGAATCAGCTAATGCTGATGACTACGTTGAAAAACCGTGTTTAGTAGCTGAGAATTTGCTCTACCAAATTGTGTTATTGTGCTCTTTTCATCTATTTGAGTTTCCATGGAAATAAATAGGAAGCCTTACTTTTGAAGCTAGCTACATGTATTTATATATATGTTTACTTTTGGAGAGCTATAGCTCAATAATGACATAATGGCAGAGAAGTCTGTCATTTCACCACCTGGGGAGCGGTTAAATCTGTCTAAGGACATGAGACCTCAGAGCTATTTTTAGAGAACATAATGTTAAATAACATTCTTTGTGATAACTGAACCATTGGACTAATCACTAGAGACATGAGATCAAGGTTAAGTTCTGACAGAACGCTGTAACTGTACATCAGCAATCTGTTCTAAAATAAAGATATATATTATTACTGATTCTGACCTCTCTCTGATTTTGAATGAATGAAAATGTAACTCAGTGGCTTTACTATAATTTCTTCACACTCACTGTAGCATCAATAAGGTCAGGTATAGTGCCATTCATTCACCACCCTGAGGAAAACAACTGTTTTCTCATAACGACAGAAAATTCCTTTTTTAACTGATTTGTTTATGACCGTATTTCCTTCCTGAAATATTTAGGGTCATGCAGGGAGCTGAGTTCCCAGAGTTAGAATCATACAGAAAAATCATTGAAGTTCCTGTTATTCATGAAAACATTGCTTTGGATTTCTTTTCCACTGTAAATGTATGACTATTCAGACTCAAAATTATCTAAATGCATGAATTCCATAAAATGTGAATATCATGATGTTTTGGACACATTTCTTTCATTTTATCTGAAAATCTAGCCCTGAGGCACTTTTTTTTTTTTTTAAATTACTTTTTAAGATAAATTGTGGAGGTTTACCCTACCTCAGATATCAATCTGCCCTTTACCCTTGTCAACAATTAAAATTCTTTCCAAAAGGCCATATAGGGCACTTACCAACAAGTCATCCAATTTGTCAGAGAGGGCCTGCTACAAACAGAGGGCAAGTACACTCATAAAGACCACTCTGGAACTAGCAAGTAGGAGTGGGTATAGGGTAAAGGGATGGTAAGGGATAAAGCAGGGCTACTGTAACAGGGCAACTCACTGTTTCATTCAAAGGTATATCCTGGCATTCAAAGGATATGTTTGAGGAGCACAACTCCTCCTGGAGCACTGCCTGTGGTCCTCATCGACACCACGTTCAGCACTAGCCGGTAGCACAGAGCAGACCTCTGCATTATTGCCACTAGAAGGACGTGCTCCAGTACCACCTCTTGCTTTTCTGTTGAGTAAAAGACAGGGTACAAGATGGCAAAATAGTGTTAGGTATTTATGGAAATATTGCTTCAGATTCTTCAGCTATTTGATGTTTTTTTCTCCATATATCATGAAAGCCCTCCACTGTGGCCAGCCTCAAATAGCAGGTGACCAGCACCCTCTCAAAGACAGGAGATCATTTGGCAGAGCATGAAAGCCTTTTCTGGGGCCCAGACTAACACCGCTACCACCTTGCTATGGCCCTCCTTGAGTACTCAGAGATAGAAATGGTGGCACCAAGGTGTTGTTATTAGCCAGGCTGTTAAACCACTCAGCCTTGTGACAGAAGATTTGATAATCTCAGGCCCTAAGAATACAAGCTGTGTTGTATAATTTGTACGGTTATTAGTATTTATTAAAAGCTCATTCGAATGAAATGACTGAGATGGATTTCTGATAAGCAGAAATCTCCATCTTGAATTTAAAGTGTCTCATTCTCTCTGTGTGCTGTGTAAATCTGGAATGTATTCTGAAAATTTCTAGTATGTGTCAGTTTCAGCTGAAGCTTTTAATGTAAATAGGAATAAGAACATTTGGCAGATAACCCAAATTACAGCTTCACCACTGCAGTTTCGTTAGAAAACAGATATATTAGAAAACTAATCTGCTGGGAGGCACAGCACAAACCGACACTTGCTTTTATGCTCTTACAGTGCCTGAATTACAGAATTTATTATTATTATTATTATTTTAACATATTTAAATTAAAGTCAATCAAGTATGTATCTGAACTCTGGAATGAATTATTATCACTGAGTCAGTGCTTTGAAATCTGTTAATTATCTAGGAATAATCCATTTGGAGACTTGCTGCACAGATAGATATGTACCATATGCCTGATCCGAAGACTTTCACCTGTCATTTAAAATAAGATTAATCTCTTGAATATCTTATATGTGAGTCCAGGGTCATGAATCTGAATGAAATGATTCCAAGGCAAACTCATAATAAAATTAAATTCCAGTTTCTTTTTCTGGAGGCTCAAATGATAAGTAGACTTTGCTTTCAAGCCTGATGCTTGATTTAATCAGTAATAAATAAACAGACCCTACCACAAGAGGACCAGATGACCAGCTCAGGTTCTGCATTAATCCAACACCTGTGTTCAGAGTACACCTATTTTCAAAGCAGTTTTCAAAGAAAGTAGCTTATAGGACATGTGACAAGCATTGATCAGGAATTAAAGTCTTGCAGGGATCTGTAAGATCTGAGGATTCTAGCCACTAGAGAGGCAGGAAAGCACCTTCTCTGCAGTGCAGTTTAGGACATTCAGTAGGTTAAATACACAAGGTGAAACCCTGACTCCAGTACAATCAGTAGCAAAATTCCCTTATTCTTTAAAGGGCCAACATTTCCTTTGATCTCATTGTTACTATCTGTTAACTCCACTTTGTAAGGTGATGAACACCCAGAAGTAATGACTCTTGCAGTGACTGACAGAGTCATGTTGAGATTTCAGTTCGGGCATATCTGATATATTTCTTCATCCCTCATAGGAGAAGAGGTGCTCTGTATGTGTGGGAACAACACTCCTCTATAAGACAAGCAGTAAAGCTTGTCTTCCTTCTCAGGGTGTGGATTGTGTTTCAGAGAGAGGAACAAAACTTCTACAGAAGGAAAATCTAAATTTGTTTCTTCCATCCATTCTCCTCCTCTATCCAGGAGTAATAAAAGTTCTTTTTCGTTGTCTGTACAAAGCATTTTTCATAAGTGCTTCTATCTGAATTTTCCTTGGACCAAGTGGAAAAGGAACCGATGAGAAAATTTACATTGGTGGTTACTAGTTTGTTATTAAAAAAAACCCACAAAGCAACACAGAACATCAGCACAGTTAGGAATAAGGTAAGAAAGCAGCCCTGGCAAAGAGTAACAAGCAGTAAAATGTTCCTATTGATTTCATAAAACAGTCCCAATTGTTCTTGGAACTGCAGTCAAGGTCGATTGAGAATTATGGGAAAAGGAAAAAGGGCAAATTTATAGAAAAAGACAGAAAATGGTTTTAAATATAGCCGACAGACCTGGGAGGAAAGAAAAATATATATTAAAGGTGGAGTATATCATGCAAGCAAAGAAAATAATACATCTTAATTAAAGGAGAAGTTTGATGGATTGACTTCATTCATTGTTTACTTACCTGGAATCAGTCAGTAGGATCCTAGAGTTGTTAATTCAAAACCATATAAAACTTGTTTTCAAAATCTGTAATTTTTTTTGATCGTTTTAAGAAACTTCATAGTAACACAGTAATTTCTTGCTAACTCCTGAACATCTCCTTCGAGGAGATGGCCAAAGAATAATTTTCTTTGTTCCTCCCCTCACATCTTTGTGTGCTCTTATTTTTGCAGTGTTTGCTTTTATCCCTATTGGTCAATTTTTTCAACCTCCATCCTATCTGACGATTTATATCCATAAACACAGAAGATTTCTCATATAACAGGGTATCTAACATGGAATATTCATAATTGCAGGAAGTTTTGAGCAGAAATGAACCAGAAAGCAGTGTTAGAACTTATTTTCATTCTTCATCCACAAAACAGCAAAACTTATCTCCCTGTCACAACTTGAATGGCTTTCTAGCCCTTTCTCCTCTACACAATTATCTTCAGCTACAGATCTCTCTACAGTCCTATGGTGAGCTAGCTGCCACCCAAAGTAACTAGCTGATATTCACATGCCCCCCCACACGGTTAACATCTTACTTGTCTTATGGCAAAAAAGCTGATTCTGACACATCTCTGCATAAAGTAATATTGTGGTTAAGTATATAATTCTGGCAGTGCTGACAGCATTGGTGTTTTACGGTATTATTTCCCATCACTGCAAACATCGGAGTGCTCTACTTGTCAAATCAGTAGCATTAGAAAAATAAATCTTCTGTGAACCACATTGTCATAGATGTTTTTTTTTTTCTCTCTCTCTTTACTTTGAAGTTTTGATAGGACATACTCTATATCTTTTCTAGCTTTTGCTGATGACTTTCATATTTCTTGGTGCTTGAAAAAGAAGCCTTCATAGCCAAGAATGCCCACAGTAGTTCAAAGCAGCAGACCATGCGCATCTTTGGAAAGAGCAAGAAAAATTCTTCCAAGAACTTCTGAGACAGATGAAATAACCTTGCAGACACTGTATTGCCTGAATTCTACCTAGATTATGGGGATACTAAAGCAATGAGACAGACACCTTTGATCTTTTTTATCCTTCCTAGCGTCACTATTATGGTTCTTACTCATAAACATTACAAACTCTACTATGACTCCTTGGAAGCTCTCAGTTTATACAAGAAAGAGCTAGACAGACTTGTTCTAGCAAACAAAGAAAATGAATACCGAACTCCACAGAAGCTTTCCAAAAGAATTTTGCTAAAGTTCAGGTACAGATCAAAAATTTAATCTTAACTCCCTTAATAGACCTCATTGAGTAGAGTAAGATAGCATTAGAAACAATTTGAGATAACAGTATCAGCAGCAGCTTAGCAAAGCATGAGTAGCAATTGTAAACAGTGTGCCTAGCTGAGCTTTAGTCATGGCAGTAAGAAATAAGACGTCTGGAATGCACTGCTGGTGAGGACATTCAGAATTTTAAGGCCGAGTGGGGGCTTTTAGTGAATGAAGGTCAAAAAGCAGATCTGATTGTAAACAAGAGCTCTGTTCCCTCTGACACTGAACACATATTCCTCTTTAGATTCCCATCAGCAAATGCCCTAAAACCTTTTTGAAACTTAGGTTCTGAACTGAAGTTAAGCTAGGCAGCATTCATCCCAAATGTCACACAACAGCAGCAATTTCTAGAATAAATATTCTTCCTTAAGTTATTGTTCTATAGCTAATAACAGCTAGTCTGTTATGATTTTTATTTGCTTAGTCATATGTTTGAGATTTTAAGTAATATTCTCTTTCTTACTATGATGATATTTTTTCTCTAAGACTGGTCATTTGAAGCGTCTAATTAACAACCCAAAATTTAAGAGTCACCACATCCAGAGGAACAAGTACGTTGGCGTTTGAGTTACACTCACATTGCTTTGAACACAAGAGAGGTAACATAAAATAGATACAGAATTTGATACAGGCACAGTTATGAAAAATAATTATTTATTTATTGTGATTTACAAACTGAGCACCTGGTTTAAATTCAAGTTTAATGTAATAGAGGAGAATGATGATTATATGTAAGTATATATACACATACTTTAGATCAACTCTAAGACACACATTTGCTCCTTCACCTCAAATACTGCCAGGATGCCCCCAGACACAGTAATTCTCATTCTTAGGGTGAAACGCTATTTTCCACCCTCAGAAGTAAATCATGCTGAAGGCAAAGAACCTGTGTTCAGATTATCATTGAAGCAATATTCAGACCCAAGCCTTTACCCCCATCACAGATACCTGTGATCTGCAATTTAATCAGAGTGATAATTTCAACACTTTTCCTGAAGTGTTACTGACCTTCTCCAGCTTTTGACTTGAGACTTAGCAGTGCTGCTTTCAGGTAGCAAGGTGGAGTCATCACCTGATGAGCAGAAACTTGCTGAGAACTATTTCTATGTTCGGTATAAACAAGTCATTAACCCACTGAGGAGACAATGTTCCCTTCTGCCTGGCATTCAAAGAATTCAGCTCTCAGCATATATATTCTTTACAAACTAAAACCTGTATCTCATACAAACATCTAAACTGGCAGTTGTAGTTTACACAAGCACATAAATTACAGTATGATGGAGCTTTTTACGTGCTGTTGATTGAGGGTGCACATAACACCAGACAAAGGACTATTAAAAGCTCATAGGTTTGAAGGTTTCTGAAGACTGGATTACTGTATTTTACAGGGACTGATACCAGGCAACAATTACTATGATGATGAATACTTTTTCATTCCAAACCTAGAAAATGTTCTTCATTATACCTGCAGGTAGTAGATAGAGTAAAAATCAGTCAGGTCTAACACTTAAGACCCACAAGTTCCTACAGTAAAACTGCTTCTTTGTTGATCCCAGGAAAAGCTTTATGGTTCCTAGCTAGCACCAACTCTCAATTTCTATAATCAAAGCTAAAAACACAGCTACCACCTTGAAGCTCTTAGCCTTTTGTCACTGTAGAGATTCTTACTTACAGTGGTTCAAATATCTAGTTCATCTGTTGCTGAAAATTATCAGTTTGCATTCTCTACAGTCTTTACTAGAAACAAACTTAATATATTCATCTCCTCTAATGGCAAAGCCATGTGAAAGAAAATCATGGAAACATAGAATGGCTTTGGTTGGAAAGGAATTTAAAGATCATTAAGCTCCAACTCACCCACTATGGGCAGGGCTGCCCCCACCAGTTCAGGCTGCCCATGGCCCAATCCAACCTGGCCTTGAGCACCTCCAGGGGTGGGGCACCACAGCTTCCTTAGGCAAAAGACCTCACTGGTACCCTGTACTGGCATATTTGCTCCCTTTGCAAACTCAGCTGACACGCCACCACAGTTCAGTGCCCTCAGCTGTGCTGACCTGAGGGGCTGCGGGGCTGGGTTGGGCTGTGCTCTATCAGTCACAACCACCAGAAGGATATAGAGGGATTTAACAACAAACAAACAACTGCTTCTAAAGTGGGATTTGGATGATTTCAGTGATGTGGCTGGCAACATAAATGTACAAGTGGTTGTATAAGTACAACTGGGAAAGCAGCAGGAGAAGTAGGAGAAGCACAGCAGAGAGTAGGAACAGATAAAGAAAAAGAATGGGAAGAACCTCTCAGGCTGGCTTTGCTGGTGGGAGAAGCATTACTGGGGTGAAGTTCTGGGGGTATGGCTTTGTATAAGTGGGAAAAGACATGAAAAGTAAGGAGAATGAGTTGGAGCAGAAGAAGATGGAAGTAGAGAAGGAAAAGAGTAAAGTAAGGTCTGCTCTTCAGGGGCAGCAGTTACTGATCTGGCTCAGATGAGTTATAAAATCTTGCCATTACTTTTAAAAAGCTGCAGCGCTAATAAAAATATAAGTGCTGCTACCAGTAAAAAATATCCACATACAGACATATTCCTTGTTATGAGGACAGAAATGGGGTTGTTGTAACTCAGCAAATCCTCTCTGCGTGATGTTGTTTTCACGGATGTGATGAGAACATGAACCCAGCACTGGCAGTGCTGTACTTCAGCTGGTAGAAACAAGGAGCTGCATTCCAGTCCAGACTTCAGAGCGTGGGTTACAAAGCAGCTAAGAACATGTCCCTTGTCTGAGGTAATCTTTAAATCTATTTGGAAGTCAACATTGTCACACTGAGCCATCCTTCAGGGACCTCCTTCCAGAACTTTCCAGCATGCAGCCTGCATTGCCTTCCACTCCTCCTAATCTTCATTTAACACATCAGTATCTCTTGGATGTGGCTCCAAAGCAAGAGTAGGTAGCAGTTTGCTGTTGCCAAAAGTCACTGCAGTGCTGCTGTTCAGGCAGTTTTGTCTCCTTTGCATTGGCAACATAATAAAAAATAAGGATAGATCAGGCTCTTAATAATAGTAACAGCTTTGAATGAGAAAACAGTAATAAAATCTTGAAGTCACTGACTTCTTAATGATGATACCACGTTATCACTGATAAGGTACTAAAAATCCTCTCTGATGCATACCTGTCATTATATGAAAATGCAGTTCTTTCTGATTTTTTCCCATCTTCATAGAAGAGACTTTAGCTTTCACTGGTGTACTCTATTTTGGTACATTGTTTCGTTGAAGTTAATCCCTGATGGACCAAACAATAATCAAGCACGTACTAATTTAGCATGGGGTTAAGAAACTGAGGATAGATAATAGAATCCAGGCAGCTTGGGAAACAAAAATGAAGCATTCCCCCTCCTCTCCCTCCCCAGCCCCCACACTCAAGAAGCAAGGTGAACAGCGGCAGGGGCACTGAACTGCTGTGTCCTTTGGTGTGACTGTGCAAAATAGCACTACCTGTTGCCAGAGTTGCTCCCGGGTCTAGAGTTCCTTGCCTGCAGCTTTTTAATGGTAAATCTGAGAGTCATTGCCTTAACCATTGCCTCATCCTGACTTTGCACTCGATTCCAGGAGCATCACCTAGTTTTCTGAGTTTCTGAGAATCTGAGTTGCTCAGCACTTTTCCAAACAGAGCCATAAGCTGGATAAAGTTCAGCGGTTTCATTGCAAACAAGTCTGCCTTCTGCTGGGTTGGTGGTGATGTTAAAATAGAAAAGATCAATCTGCTTTTTAGAAAAAGATTGTTTTCCTATCTGGAAAACATAAACAAACTCCAGTAACTTCCTCTGTTAGGAAAACCTTTTTTTTTCATTCCCTTTCCTTTGTCAGCATGCACCTGACTGCTGCTGTGGCTGACACTGAGCCTTTGCTCTGTTTACTTTAAAGAATAAGCCGCTGCTGTTTGATTTAGTTTATCATTTTTAATGCATAAGCCCTCTCTTGATCTTGCATTCAGGGGAGAAGGAACCAGAGTTCCTCTAAACATCATGCAGGATGCCTCTGGAGCTGGACTTGTGCATGCAAATCTCCCTAGCTAATTTGCAGAAGTGAGATTGTAGGGAAAACATCAACAACAACAACAAACATGTGAGAACCAAGTTTCCCTGACAGCATTAATGTGACAGGTGTATCTCAGCCTCACCGTCACTTCTCATTCCACTGTCAGTGTTCCTGTTCAGTGCTTCTCACTGCATTGCACCAGTATAGCTTCTTATTCTAAAGGTCAGCCACCCACATTAGAGTTCAAAAAGACACTTATTGCAAGCAAAAAAGTAAATCGAAGGTGGCTTTCATCAGACTTTACTTGGAACAGCTTGGCAAGATAAGATTTGTTGATGCATAGGTCCCAAATTAAAAAAAAAAAAAAAATCTTGTCAGGGATGTGTGAATTGCAGAATGAATAAGATATAAAGAGCTACGTTCTTCCTTGTGCTTCCATCTGTTTAAAGTACTCAGGTTGCAAACAGAATTGCACAGGGTGTTTTCTTTTTAATGCTTGTATCTGCAAAGAATAAACGCTGAAGAGCAGGTCTTAACGTTTCATTCTTAAGACAGAAATATGCACTAGGAGCTTCTCTCAGGAAACAGCAGTGATGAGGGTGGCCAGAAGCTGGCTTCAAACAACCTAGAGGAACTCCCAGCCCTAGGTCTTGAAGGCACTCCTCAGGGTGTCTCAGTTGAGGTGTCTGACACAGGTGTGACAGCTGCTGAGCATTTGCTGACAACAGAGCAATGATCAGGGCAGAGCCCTGCTGTCCGAGGCTGCCAGATCCTTCCCTATATCACAGAGAGACAGAAAATGAGCTGCAGTGATATCAGTAGAAGATGCCTCCATGCATTTGCAGAAGGAAAAAAAAAAAGCCCTTTCCCTTCCTTCAGCCTGTGTCTTCTCTTTCCTTTTTCATCCCTGGAAAGGGGCTGGCAGGGGAATCACAATAGCACTTCACAAAACTTGGGGATCCCATGGGGTGGGAATATTCCTTCTTCTGGCCAAATTGCCAATGTTGGTTGTTGGGTTTTTTTGTTGTTGTTTTTGTTTTGCTGCCAGAGAAACAAAGCAGTCTCTATGTCCAAGAGGAATGGAAACAGGGTAATAAATGTGAAGTTAAAGAAGTTTGGGGATTTTTAAAAAAAATTTTTTTAATTATTTTTTTCACACAGGACCAAAAAACAGCAACAGCTGCTCAAGATGTAAACACAGTCCTCATTAGCATGGAAACCACTTGTAGAAGTTGTTTGAATTGACTGATGCTCAGTAAGTGCAAGATGTTTACATAAATCCCACACTCCATCCAAGAAAACAGTGCAGCGACATCTTAATGTGAATGACACCAGGCCTGATATTTCAGACTACTCAGGTGTAGACTTCCTGTAGAATTCCCCAGGTCAGGAACAGGTTACTATCCCTAAATGCATCTGTCTGATGCAAATATTGGCAGTTCTTCACTCAGCAGTTCAGCCCTGGGGTATCTTCGCTGGTTTTGTGGTACTGTGCCCACACAGTGATCCTGGAGACGTCTCCAGGAACAAAATACAATCCCTGAGATGTTACTGGCTGTGCTAAGGTAAAAGGAACAGATTGCTGGGGCAATTTTCCAGTATTTTAAAGCTTATTTACAACTACAGAAAACAGCATTACAAATTATCCTCCCTGAGAAGAAATCAGTCTGGAGAAGCCCAGAAGTTTAGGAGCACCTAACTTGACCACTCTGACCATGGGGAATCGGGCTCTGCCTCAGGACTGACCGTATCTGATCTCTTCTTCTGCAAAGCAGGATAAACAAACAACAGATTTCTTATCCTTTTGTTTTCATGTCATTTATTTTTTAGTTTAAACCTAGGGATAATGGTCTCGCAATTTTCATGATTTTACATGTTTTGTAAGAATGAAAAAATAAAAACACCAAACACAAATGGTTTCCAGTTGGGAGTTTGGCTTTGAGGAGTGCATTGTTTTTTTTCTCTCATGGAGTATTGAACGATGTGAAATTTTTGCTATCAGCTGAACAGCCACTTCAAGTTAAAAGCAACTTTCTGTGTAAAAAAAAGTCATCAGTTCCATTCTGAAATGCAAATCATTAGAATCCTCATACAAAAAAAAAAAAAATAATAATAATAGAAAAAAATCTGGGCATTTCAACCTCTACTTCAAGGCCTTCTCTGTGTTCAATATGGATATGCAGGGGCTTGACTTGAATTGTTTGTTCAAGTGTTTTGCTGTAGAGGAGCTCCTGACACCTTGATAGTAGAAGGCATTGTGATTTCAGAGCTTGATGCAGGAAGCAAATTGCACATGTGGGCATCTTGCAAAGGGTAGAAAATAACGCTGTCTTTTTCTGAAAATATAAAAGCATGCTTTCCCTTGGATTCTAAATGCACAAATTAGTGGTCATCAGGAGGTTTGAGGAAAAGAGCAAGGAAAATGATAGGGAAAGCGAATCACAAGAACAGAGGTCTGCCTTCCTGCAGGCTTTGCTGAAATGCTTTCAAACAATTGTCTTTGGATCAAGAATTCCTGAATGATTTTGCAAAACAAAGTAGAGCTGCAAATGAAAGCAACACTCTGACAACCAAAGGAGATGTTTCCAAACAGAAATATACTGAAACAAAGGAAGGGGCGAATGTGTGGCTCTATGCAAGAATGGAAAGAGGTTTCTAGAGGGCTGGTAGTAGCTGTGAGGATGTTAAAGTATTTTACTGCCTAAGTTTGTGTGGTACACCCATATTCTCAGTGTTTTACAGCCTTATCTCTGGTTGGTGTGGTTCATAAGAGAATTTGTGTTTTCATCCTCCAGGTGCTGGTTTATGTATCAATAGAAGAGTTTTCCTCCAACCTGAGATATCCATGAACTTATTTTACTGACCCACTGTGTACTGGGGGTGCCTGGGCCCTTCCACTCAGCATTGAGCCCTCTGTCTGGTCTGTCTGTCTGTCTGTCTGTCTGTCTGGGGCCCTGTGGCACCCATCCTATGTGGGTTCTTTGGAACAGAGACTCCATTTTCTATTAGTTTTTTAAAGCTCTTAAACCCAGTCCCTAAAACACACAGTCCTTCCCTCTATGTAGGGCATCTGGCTTATTTCTTTAATTATTTGGGATTTCTGACTGAGTGATTGTGTAACATTTGGAAGGCTTTATTTTTTTCTTTTTCTGTGTGGAACTGCACATATTTTCACTGCACTGCGGCCATCCTGGACCTTGCCTCACTCATGGTTGCTTCACTCGCAGACACGTTGTGCAACCTGACAAATTGCCTGGTGCTGCAGACCCTTACACCAATCCTACTTGTACTTGTGGAGTGGAAAAACATGGTAAGAACCATTCCAAAACTGAACAGAGAATTGCTGGCCAAGTAGGAAGAGAAACAGCCCCATGCAGGTGCCCCTGCACAGCTCGGTCAGTTCACAGGGACATGAAGGTCCCCAAAGTTGTGCTTAAGCATACATGTCAGTCTGTAGTATCTTTCATTAGAGTGTGACAAAACTGAATGCAGCCTGATTTAGACTGGTAAAGACCAGCTTCTATCCAGCATTATTATCCAAACTTCCACAAAAACAATATAAAGTGGCATATTTATTGCCTGTATTCCAGGAACCTGACTGAATAAGCAATGGGTGCTGTTTACCGTAGACCAGAGAAAATTATCTGCCAAAGTAAGATTTTATTCATGGTTTAACAATGTTAATTCAAGAGATCCAGACCTGGCGCTGGGAGGCTTTGGTTCCACAAACACTCGAGTCCAGTACTGAAGCCAAAAGAAGCAGTCCCATTCTCTCTCTGCGGTGATTTTTTTCTGACTGGATGCTGTCCTCTCTCTTGTTCTGGCATCAGAAAGTGTGTGTTCATGCAGTGGACAATGTTAAAGCCAGCCAATGCCTTTTCCTGAGCATAAGTTTTCTCCTGGACTTGATCCTTTGCATGGTGGCACAAAGCATGTAATGGCACAGAGTATAGAGGAAAACAGCCCCAGGGCAAGGAGACTACAGGATGGCTTATGTCAGTGACAGTGCTGTCTTCTCACTTAACTTGTCTGTAAATTACATTGTGGCATCAGTTATTCCTTCTTGCTGTGGCCTCCAAATTCACTGACCTGTTTTGGAAGCACATCCTCCACAGTGCCTCGCTATAAAGAGGGTAAGAGGATGTTATGCACACAGGATGTTTATTAAAGTCACTGTGTAGCACTTGCCCAAAGAAAATATACAGAATGTGCAGAGAGTAGGCAGTGTACCTATCACAAGGGGTTATATATGCCTTAAACTATGTTGGTGCTGAATTTCAACTCAGTAGGCTGCATTTTCCAAACACTGGCATAAATATTGGTAAGCCAGAATGGGAAATGGGGGTGAGGCCAGATCGTCCAGTTCTCTTATAATCTACACTCTCATAATCTATGGGATTATTCTGTACCAGTAGGTACAGCAGAACCACTGTTAAAAAAGACCTGGTGAAAAATATGTTCCAAAATAATAAACTTGATTTACAAGCAGTTTAAATAAAGAATATTTATTTTTCTGTGCTGCATTTTGGATATTCTTTAATAACAGGGAAAGAAAAAAAAAAAAAAAAAAAAAAGCCAATAATAAAACCCAGTATTTTTCTGGGACCCAAAAGCAGCAGTTCAGTTGCTGGCATGAATCCCCATAGAGTACAGAGAAGAAAAGAGAGGAATTGGACTGTGCTATTTTAAAAGGCTGCTTTCATTGACCGGAACTGCTCACTGGACTGCAGCACATTAACACCAGGGGAGTATTTGACTTCTTTGTTGTCGTCGTTAATGCAGCTCTTAGAACTCTGATATTCTCGAGCACTAGCCAGACTAAATATTAAATATTTCTTCTATGATGTTGATTGTTCTTTTGCTTCTTCCTCTGCTCAGGATGCACTAATCTGCTGACTACCTACTTGGTCGGCATACAAATAGCCATTTTAATTTTTCATGATACTGCTAGCACCAAATGCCGTGTTGCAGGTGGTTGTCGGTGAGAACAGGGGTTTGGTTTCTCCTTATTAACACCTCTGTTTCACAGACAATATGACTTTCCTGGCAGACTTTACCCCATGGCAGGGAGCACAGGAAAGTAGCACCTTGAGATCTGTGTTTCCAGCACTTTCTCTTTTTCTTCTCTCCTTTCCTTTCCTTCCCATACCTCTTTTTTCTCTCATTCCATATCCTATTGAACTCTAGTTTTCCAACTCAGTTTCCTGCATTACTCCTTCTTCTGGAACAATGTCCACCTCACTCATATCAGTCTCTCTGTCCCTATGCCCTTGTCCTCATCAAGACTCATCCCAGACCCCATGACACCCTCCTGGAGAGTGAAACAGTGACCAGACTGAAGGAAAAACAAAGTAGAGAACAGGGCAGTAACAACTTCCAACCATCCCCATTATGCTGGTGGGGCAGAGGGCAGTCCTGGATATACCTTACAGACTCAAAGTGGAAAAGGGCTAGAAGAGGGTCATGTGTCTAACACACTGCAAAGCAGTTCACTGGTGTTACAAAGGCTCTGCAAGCATCAGCAGCTAATGATTTGATACTGCTTGATACCATATGTGTTTAGAGCTTCAGCTTGCTGACACTTCTAGAAAAAGGGAAGATGGAAGAATCATTGCTATTGTTTGGGATTTTTACTTGTCTTCTTTTTTAAAAAATATATTATTTACTGGAATTGTGCAAGTAGAGTGGTTACTGTACAACATAAGGCTGGTTATTCACTGACAAGCAGGCACTCTACATCTGCTCCTTGTCTCCTCAGGCAGTGGTCCCTGACTCTTGGCTCAAAGACAAAATGCTGAGCTCCAGATTCCTCTGCATTACTTGCAGCTGCCAGGGAAAGCAGGGCAGAGCACCAGACATCATTTGTGGTGCATTGCTTCCTCAGCACTGTCACACTGGACTATTGGAAACCGGGGTTCTCTACTTTGGATTTGATGCTGACCAAAAGATATCAGAAAGAGAAAATAACAAGAGCTGGATAAGGAGTTTTCACCTTTTCCTTTTCTCCAGTATTTTGCCAGTCTTTTCTTTCTGCCCTATTTACAAGGATGGAGAGTCTACCACCACTCTGAGCAACAATTTCCCATGTTAACCGTCATGTTTTATGTCCAGATTGAGGTGTTGAGCCATTGTGCTGCTCTTCATCTCAGCACTAGTCACAGGCTCCTGGTGTCACACTGCATTTTGTTGGGTAGTGGAAAAGCCATGTCTGTGTTTATAACCATGACCCAAACAAATACTTAGAATCGTAAAATAATTCAGATCTCACAAAGCTATTTACTTGCTTTGGAATGATTGTTATATTTAATTTATAAATAATTATTTAACACATTCTGGAGTTTGGACAGACCCTATTCTTCTATTTATGCTGAACTTTGAGCAGAAAAGTAAAGAATTCATGAAAAACTAGTTAGGTTGCAGTATACTGCTGATCCATAGCCACCAAAATGGCAAGTTCCCCCTAACCAACTCTGAAGGTATTTCATAGAATCATAGAATCATTAAGGTTGGAAAATATCTCTAAGACAATCTAGTCCAACCATCCACCTACCACCAGTATTGCCCAGTACACCACGTCCCTAAGTATTACATATACCCTTTTCTTAAACATCTCCAGGAACAGTGACTTCACCACTTCTCTGGGCAACCCATTCCAATATCTCACCACTCTTTCTGAGTCCTAATATCAAGCCTATCACTCCTTATATTCACATGTAGTAATGATGAAAGAAAACAGGTTACTTCTTCCTATAGTGCCAAGGGTGGAAGCATTAACCCCTGCTCAGCAAAAGTGAAAGGCTGTCCAAGCAAGGAAGGCATGTGCACAAGTTAGCCTCACAGATATATAGACCTGGTCAGCCAGAATTCAAGTGAAACACACATTTACAGACAGGACTGCAAACATGCAAGTGCCTGATACTCTCCAGATTTGGATTATAATGGTTACACACAGATGAGTTAATCTTCTTCACCGCAAAACCCGATTGTGGATGAGGAAGAGATGATCTATCTTAAGGGATCTTGTCTCTGAATCTCCACTCTGCTTTCAGAAGTGCCCCCAGCCAGGACTGATAATCTCATATAGATCTCCTACATGGAAGAGGAGGAAGAGATACCTCCAGTGACCTCTTGAAGTTATGCCAGCTTGGTCAGTGGCTATCTTCTCAAGCATAATGGGCTGTCCTAGGTTCACCTCGGTATACTGACAATGCATTTCCTTCCCACCAAGTGACACCACAAGCTCCACATGCCTCTTAGCTGTGCTGTGAGCAGAGTCCCTGCCACAGCACAGCTTGCTTAGCAAGTTGCCAAGGCTACCCCAAATCCCTCCCCTCATCTCCTCCACTCCGTGTATCCTCTCTGTGGTGTGCAGATGTCGGTGTGTGTGACCTGCAGCAGGCAGGCAGCTGGCAGCAATGGCAGCCCCAGAGGAGGAGGCCCTTGCTGGAATGACTCTGCTGGCAGCACGCTGCAGGCTGCCCTTCTCAATTCTCATTCTCTTGGCACTTACAGCCCTGTCTGACTGACTTTGACATGGGCAAAGAATCAGCTCAACAGATGGGCCTGGTGGCAGGCAACCAAGGCTCTGTGAATGCACATTGTCTGGGTGCGGGAACCCAAGCTGCCAGTCAGGGATATCCAAAGAGCTGCCCGTCACAGCTCTGTGACGACAGCACCAAGCTATGCCCCAAACAGACAAGTTTGAGTGTCTTTCATAGCAGCAGCGTTTGAAGAAAGAAGAAGCACAGTAAAATGGTGTCAGAGCTGACAGTGTTCCTGGAGCATCTGGGCAGGGCTGCAGCAGAGAGAGGAGCCTAGAGGAAGAGTGGCTGTCGCTGTTCATGTCATTAAACCTACCAAGCCACAGGAGAGGATTTTATGTAGGGCAAGGCAAGCAGTAGAGAAAGTTTATCGCTTGTCTCTCGGTCCCTTTGAAATTTGTACCAAAATCTCACACATCACATGCTCTAGCTAAATGGCTCAATAACCTTTGGACAATATGTGGTGGCCCCTGCACGTACCATGTGAGCAGACCAGCCTTGCAAGCCTAGTTACCAAGGAAACAGGTTTTAAACTTCAAACATAGGTAGTCAGGAAGACAAAGAGATTTTGTACTTTTTTGGAACACATTGCTTTTTCTGATCAAGGAATGTAGAATCTTGCTTTTAAGATCGTCCTCGGTTTGGTTGTGGGGTTGGTGGAAAATGCTGCAGCACTGCAGGTCCTGATTCAGTGATGGAGTAAAAAAGGAAAGAAAAAATATATAAGGAAAGTTCATTAGAAAGCATTGCCTGGCGGTTTACCTTAAAAGAAAGCAAATACAGGTGCTAACTGGGCAAGACCTTCCTCTTTGTGAGGGAAACAATCAATCAATCAATCACATTTTTTTCTGTCCTGATATTTCTGTAGCATAAAGCCTTCAAGTTTCAGCGCCATTCCCTGACAAAGTGGCACCAAACTGAAAGTATCTTTCTTGCAAAATTTATTCCTTAGACTCTTCTCTAATTCTGATCTTGAACTTCTTTGTTTAAATGATTAAAACAATTTAGTTCCAAAAGCACAGTCTGTTGCACAAACTTAATCTAGCTCTGGGACTGAAGAATGGGAAAGCGTGTTCTACACTTCTGGCTTTATATGAACTCCTGTTCTCAAATGGCCATGTGAGAGCCACTGTGAGCCCCTGCAGTGTGTCAGGCATCTGCCCTTGCTGGTTTCTTTCCACCTGCCTGGTTCTCCCTGTGGCACTGCTGCCCTAGCCATTGTTGCCCTCTTTAAAAACAGCTTAATGTGAAGTGCAAGCAGAGTCACCCTTTTAGCATCTCATTTCTCAGCCCCTTTAGAATACATAAACCATCCACAGAGAGTTTGAAAAACAGCTTTGGTGCATGTAACAAAAAGGGAAAGAATTCTGCTAGCTTCATTGTCATCTCATCATTTAAACGCACAAAAAAGTTACACCCTCTGTAGGATAGTACAGCGAAAGTTGCAAAAATTATTACTTTCTCTGTACTTCATTTGATCAGCCTGTCAGGCCTTATCTACACCATCAAAAATCTGAATTTTATTTCTCTGCAAAAATAGCACCACCATTTTTGGCAGCAGTGTAATGTAATGTTAATGCAGACTGAAATCTTCAGCATTGTTTCTCTTGAATTTCTCAGGTTATCTTATCCTGGCAGATTAGAAATCAAAGAATTGCAGAAACGTTTGAGTTTGAAGGGACCCTAAAGGCCCTCTAGTCCAACTCCCCTGCAATGAATAGGGACACTTACAGCTCTGTGAGGCTGCTCAGAGCCATGTCCAGACTGACCTTGAGTGAGGGATGGTGCATCCACCACGTTTAAGGTAACTTGTGCCAATGCCTCATCAGAAATACTGGGTTTCATTTGTTAACATCTCACAGAACGATCAGAAGCGGATTTATCACATAAAGACCCCCTTGTAAAAACAAGGCTTAAGAGGCAGCTTGAAGGAGTGATAACGGTGCTTGATAGCATGCCTGGCCTGGTTGAAACTAAGCTATACTATTGACTTCAGTGGGGTTGCATAAAAATAGCTGCTAGCAGTACTAGGAAGGAAGGAAGGAAGGAAGGAAGGAAGGAAGGAAGGAAGGAAGGAAGGAAGGAAGGAAGGAAGGAAGGAAGGAAGGAAGGAAGGAAGGAAGGAAGGAAGGAAGGAAGGAAGGAAGGAAGGAAGGAAGGAAGGAAGGAAGGAAGGAAGGAAGGAAGGAAGGAAGGAAGGAAGGAAGGAAGGAAGGAAGGAAGGAAGGAAGGAAGGAAGGAAGGAAGGAAGGAAGGAAGGAAGGAAGGAAGGAAGGAAGGAAGGAAGGAAGGAAGGAAGGAAGGAAGGAAGGAAGGAAGGAAGGAAGGAAGGAAGGAAGGAAGGAAGGAAGGAAGGAAGGAAGGAAGGAAGGAAGGAAGGAAGGAAGGAAGGAAGGAAGGAAGGAAGGAAGGAAGGAAGGAAGGAAGGAAGGAAGGAAGGAAGGAAGGAAGGAAGGAAGGAAGGAAGGAAGGAAGGAAGGAAGGAAGGAAGGAAGGAAGGAAGGAAGGAAGGAAGGAAGGAAGGAAGGAAGGAAGGAAGGAAGGAAGGAAGGAAGGAAGGAAGGAAGGAAGGAAGGAAGGAAGGAAGGAAGGAAGGAAGGAAGGAAGGAAGGGAGGGAGGGAGGAAGGGAGGAAGGAAGGAAAAGAAATCCTTAAGCCACAAGCAGTGTGTGGTTCATTTTGCAATTACTTAGCTCACCGATATATCGATGCTGAAAACACACCTCCCCTACTCCCAGACCAAAAAGAAATAAAAGTAGGAAAAGAAGAATTGCCTGCACAGGTTAAATGGCACACAAACAAACCAGAGCAGGAAAAACAGATTAATGAATATTCTTTCCTGGGGTAAACAAAATGCTGGCTCTTTGCCAGGGAGTAACACATTGACATCAAGCAGGGGATGCAGGAAGCGCGGTGGGCAGCTGGTGAGGCTTCTGCAGGGCTGCACACTGGGTGGACTCAGGCTGAGACATCACCACACCACACACGAGCGGCAGTGAACTATGGGCTGCAGGGACACACACAGAACTCTGCTCCAGGCCTGGGGTGGCAGGAGGCCACTTCCTCAGGGGATGTGCTGGAATACTGCCAGGATGGTAGAAGGACTCAAGCAAGGCTGAGCCTGATGATTTGTGACATTCCCCACTGCTACTGCTCATCTGTGGGCAGGTGATGCATCCCATTTGCTCAGTGATGGGGAGACCAACACCTGCTTGTATGCTGCTTCAGTACCTGCCAGGCTGAGGGGCTCTTAGCTGGTCGAAAGTCTCCCCTTTCTTCAAGTCCATCATGATCGAGAGCCACCTTGCAGATTAATGCATTAAAACACTAGTTCAAAATGAGCTTTGCAGAGCGCTCTCCCTTGCTAAATCTCAGTCACAGGGATTAATGCAGTGATTTAAATGCATGTGCTAATTGAGGCACACAGCCAGCAGTGCCAGTGCTGACAAAAGTCAGAAGCCCATCTGAAACTTCAGTTTGCATTCATAGGACATTCGGTCTTCTCCTTGTGAAGCTTCTCTGCTTAAAGGACAAGTGAAATAGTCACCCACTCATCAGCAAAATAAAAGCAAACAAAGAAATATACTCTCCATATCCTTGCCAATGTGCACACTGACATCTGTCAGGGTATATTTGAGTGCACACACAACTTGAGGTTTCTTGTGTAGCAATAAGTATAACTAGGCCCCTAGCACAGTACCCATTGATAAGAACTGGTGCTGCCTCTGCAGAAGATAAGAAGCAGGGAGTTTAGCTGAACAGCATGGGAGGACTCTACCCACAGAACAACAAACACCCCCAGGTGATAAGATGATACACAGTTACTTTATGCATCACATTGAGAATCATCACAGTGTAAATTAGCATAATTACTGGAGCTTCTGATTTGCAGTAGAATAGGCCATTCAGTAGCTGGACAGTTTAAAGTCAACTCCAAATGTAGCTGAGGTTATTTAGAACAAAGAAATCCTGGGGCTTGTTACCTTCAGAGAAATACAAACAGAGACAATAAAGTAATGAAATGTTTATATTGCCCAAGTATTTCCTGCGAAATAGTAGAATCATTATTTGATAAAAATAATATAGCATCCAGCACTGGGCTATTAATCACGCTGCATCTAAGGCAGAGAAGAAAACTATTATTCCTCTTCTGTCAGATCTATTTCTAAGAAAAAACTATGTTCAAAGTAAATACACTTCAATATTCGTACTTTAGATAATTAAGATGAAGAAAGTTTAGCCTATATTCTTCTGAAACCCTTAGAGAAATATTCATTTATCTGCATATGAAATTAATATTTGAATGCTTTATTGATTCATTGGCTAAAGGCACAGACTAGCCCTGGAAATTCCTCTCTGTTTGGATAGATGCCTTGAGCTGGAACGAAAAAAAATGTCATTTAAAAGCAGTTTAGCCTTGAGGAAATGTGCAGTCATTGTGGGATTTGGCATTCTAGGGGGGGAAAAAAGAGTTCTTATTGTATCCCACTTAAGAATGAGGATATTTATATAGAATAGCTTGGTTGACATGATAAATAACTGACAGCAATTACGTTAATTGAGGGACTGCTCAAGGGCAACAGAAACATAGAAAAGCCTTCACAAGACATAAGGTTTCTAAAAAGACCAAAAAAAAAAAGACAAACCACACACATAAACAATCTCTCAACTCTGAGCCAGAGTTTTCCTTACAGTAAATCACCATGAAAGCAGTAGTGGTAAATTTCTAA
This sequence comes from Coturnix japonica, assembly GCF_054131305.1. NCBI lineage: Eukaryota > Metazoa > Chordata > Aves > Galliformes > Phasianidae > Coturnix > Coturnix japonica. Next base: position 127,606,741 of record NC_140663.1, read on the forward strand.
TCTACGGTCACTGAGACCATGGCCTTGGGGTTTATCTTTGTGCAATAGCTTGCAACATTTAGCCTGCAAATTGGCAGCACTAAAATGGCAGTGAGTGGTCATTGGATATGTTGCAGGTGATCACTGTGATCCTAACACGGGTGTGCTCAGTGCAAATTTCCTAGCCTCAGTGTTTAAACTCTGATCCCATGGCAAATGCAAGATAATTTGAGGTAATCACTGTTCCACAGGGAAGTTATAAACACCTCACAGCTATCAGGAGTTGAGATTAAGTACAATGGTAGGTATGGCAGTGAGCTTGCTGCATCGCTTATTCCTTCTACAGTTTGTTTAAGAAGTATATCCATATTAATTTGAACTGCAACAGGTACATCTAGGTCTATCACACAGCTGAAGTAATGACATAATCCACCATCTCATGCTTTCCAGTCTGTTTGCAGGATGACAACACTTGTCAGAAAGCTTTAATATGAAAAGGCTGCTGGATCACACTGACCAGCTTTACTTCTAATGAGGAGCATGGAGGAGCCCCGTTCTGCTACAGTGCATCCTTGGCAAATCGAATTGTCAGTCTTCTGTAACAGATGGGAAGGTTCAGCTCCTCACAAGCATTGATGTCTCCTAATACAATACTGTACTTTCCACAGCTCTTAGGGAAGTCAATCACGGTGCTGCCATATTTTCTTTCTTAATTATTATATTTTTATAATAAAATCATGTTGTTGAATGAGGAGTTTCATCTGCAGCTGGATAAGAATACTTGAGCAAATTATCTGAGTTTAAATTTAGTGCATCCAGTCTTATCAGTCCTTCCCCTTCAACACTTACTTTAAAATCAGGACAATTCCCAATAAAACACTGATGCTACAAATATTATATGTATACTCTCTCTATTTTATTTTATTTTATTTTATTTATTTATTTATTTATTTTCCCCCAGAAGTAACTGTTCTGTCAAATGGGATCATCATGTGTTATATTCAGTCTTGAAGACCTTGTGGAGAACAACAGGACCTTTCCAGAGTCACCTGATGATGTACAGCCCTGTACAAAATGCCATTATGCTTGGGTGATAGGAAATTTGTTAAAGAAAGAGTATTAGGACATGCCTTAAAATTAACTCTGCTGATTTAGGGTCAGACTTTTCAAACACAAAAATACTATTTCAGATGTAGTGAATTCAGCCCTTTATAGAAAGGTTTCACCATTTGATCTAATGTTAATTCTTGTCAGATTTGGGGGAGTTTAATTTTACCAGTCCACCTGCAGCAAGTGGGATTCTAAGTAGGGGAAGCCTTTACCTTTACCTAGATCCAGCAATGTTCATGTTAATAGATGTTTCAAGGTGTGTCTTATTCCACCCTATGCCACCTCCACTCGCAGTGTGCAAACACAGTCTGATGTTTATATCCTCTACCTTGTGTAAGAGCTAGTATTTTGGCAATAGGGTTCCTCACATAGACTCACTTTAGCACTTACTGATACATTACACACATATTAATCACTTAGGGTGAGGGGAAAGAGAAGATTTGAAGATTACCTGTGAATAAGTACTGGGGAGCAATAATACTTTTCAAAAACTTTTGGAAGCCACGCATTCAGCATGTAACATGGTGTTGCCTAATAAAAGTAAAGTATCAAGCCGTGGCTTATATGAAGCAATATTATGTGTCATAGTCATCCCATAGGCTAGTAACCCCAGCTCTACTTTAAACAGTATAGAACATGGTTAGTCTGATATGTAGATTAGACTAATAGTAATAAATTAGGGACCTGTATCTTCAGAAGTGGATTGTGATGTTTTCTGTCCCAATTATTTTGGCAGGTCACTAGGATACTACAAGGAAGTACTGTTTTCAGAAATCAGATTTCCACTAAATGTCACAAACCGTACCCTTAAATAAGAAATACCTATACGATACCTAACTGTAAGTTGAATATTTAGGGTCCCTAAAATGCCAATCACTCATTCATTAAATACAATCTCTGTTTGCATATCCTTTCAGAGACTTGTGTCATCCAGGAAAAAACAGTTACAAAGGTGATGTTGATGAGCTAGTTGAAGTTCCTCATGGTGGAGAAGCTGTCTGGGAATGACTGAGGCAGTGGTAATACACTGAAAGATTTTGTGGGTGATTTGCCTCCAAAAGAGTATGAAGGCCTGCATCTCTGACCAAGTCTCTTCGCTTTGTGCGAGGAAGATACAGTTATGTATCTTCAAGGAGCTGAAGCTGAGCTGCATTTCCTCACCTGGAATATTCACAGATGGATACAGAATTCTTACAGCTGAGACCTGAACTCTTCCTTCTTTCCATTATCACTGAGATGACAAAAGAAATGGACAGTAGAGACAAATGTTGAAGAAGTAAATTTGCTTGACCAGTGCTTGTTATTTAAAGGCTATTATGAGATGCTGCCTTCATAGTGGTCACCAAGGCCACTCTAAAATGGAGAATTTTATAATGTTGCTAAGCTCCAGACACCAGAATATGCTCAATGTAACCAGAATCCATTCTGGGATGATATCTGGACATGTATGGATCCCTCCATGAACTATATTCCACAAAAAACCAAACCAAAGTTCGCAAGGAGGTCCTTCAGAAAGAATAATCACCGGATGGGAACCTAGGACAATTACCTGGCATCCAGGACAGTGCAAATGTTGCTCTCCTACATCACACAAAGCTACGTTGTGGGTAGATTGAGTAGCCAAAGGTTTGCCTTACGTTCTATCAGAAAGTGAATTCAAAAGAGTTCATTTCCAGATGTCTTATCAAATATGTCCATACTCTGTGTTAGCATAAGATACCACTCACACATCCCGCCAACATTAGAGAAGAAGATACTTACAGATAGTTGCGTTTCTCCAGAGCTATTTCAAAGACTAAAGCAATTTCTATTTTCCTTCAAGGGTGCTGGTACCGTAACATCCACAAGGTGCCATTTTGTCTCCTCAAGCTAACATACAGTAGAGACAGTCATGAAAGACAAAAAGCAGCTGAATTGTCTCTCTTGGGCAGCATACACATTGTCTATGATTTAAGTAGCTCAAGGTCAGACAGCATACCACTACTACCATTCCTTGAAATAAGGAGAAGTGACCATGGAGAAACACATTGATGCTGGTTCTCAGATGTAAGGGAAAGCAGCCTCCATCAATTGGTCAAAGTGGGTGGGGGAGAATGGATACACACAATATTTTGCCACTGTTTTGCACAACATTGCCACAAGTAAATATAAGAAATAAGCTGTTGGTAAAATTATAAAATGACCTGGTATCTGATTGGGAAGCTCTGTTTGAAAAGTATTGTTGGCTGGATGGGTAATAACATGGTGTTCTACAGTATTTTTCCACTAATGCTTTCTTTAAGAAAATATGCTTATTACACCTTTAGTCAGATAGGGTGAGAGGCGCTGCAGTACCTCACAGGGTGGGCATATAATGAAAACCATTTTTGAGTCAAGTAGAAGAGATGGAACAGAAATAGGATTTATATTCTTCTGCTCCAAGATGAAGAGCTCCCGAACAGAAAGGAAATGAAATCTGTGTGGGATTTCATGAAGTGAGGCTTAGCCACCGTGGCATAGGGTTGCAGAAAAGTATATAGATACGAATGCTTAAAATCAAAGGATTATTTGTAAGACGGAAAGCACTCCTGCTCTGCCTCATAAAGGAGGACTGGCAGGTAGGTTGGACTATATTGTCATTAACGGTCTCTTCCAATGCAAACCATTCTATGATTCTGTGGCTTATATGAACACTTCAGAGGCAACAAGATGATCCTACTGTAGTGACAGACAATTACAGCGACTTTCAGAGAAAGAATCTGAGTTTGCTGCAGTGAGATGGGGTTCTGTCCTTTTAGAAAAGGTTGTATTAATATACTTCTCCAACTGTGCCCCAAACACAAGGTAACTATGAAAATATAAGCCCACTTAGTAATAGATGTTACCAGGAGAACACAACACATTGACTGAATTTTACCCCAATTAACATTAAATGAGGGACTTGCATAGTCATTCACCTGCTGCCGGGATGAGAGCTTTATAAGCTGAAATTAAAAATTAAGGCCATATTCCATTCCTGGTTGTTTCCTTCCCCTTTATAATACAAATTTCTTTATTAATAAGAAAATATTTAAAATAGTTTCATGGATTTTCAGGGACATTCTATGTGTTAAAACAAAAGAAAGTAAGTATGGGCATAGCAGATTTACCTAGAATAAAAGCATGGTTCACTTAAAAGAGATAGAATGACTTTCACATAAACAACGCCCAAGCCCCCCACCTCTAGAGAAAAAAAGGTACAGAAATACTTTACTCTTTTCATAAATAATGTATTTTATTGCATATGGCTATTAAGGAGAGCATCCATGATCAATACAGACTAAATACAATACACTACTCTAGTTCCATTTATTCTGGTCTCCAGCAGCATCACATTTATCCTTATATACAGCGTGTACATTGGAAGACACAGCAAGATAAGTTAAGTCTCTTGTCATATCACAATAGCAAGAAATATATTTAACATCTTGATATCCAGAAACAATACGTACCCAAAAAGAAAACACTGCTTAATAACTGTTAAGGTTATATAGCAAAAAATATTTTAAATTTAAGGTAAGTCAGGCAAAATGTACAAAGACCCAATATACATTGTGAAGTTTAGCAAACATAACATTTATACATTTTGGTTCCGTTCTGTAAACTAAATTAAGAATGTAAGTATTGCATATGCCTTTGTGAAATCTACAGGATAGAGAAGAACTGACTACATTGTCAAGTTTTTGTTTTGAAGTTGATGTATGTATTTTAGCCATTTACTTTAGTGGCATGATTTTCTAATTGGTACAGGGGGCTACTTCAAAACAGAAGATCAGAATATTGTATTCAGCAGGTACCACGCTCAGTGCTATGGGGAGGTTCAGACAGAAAATGTCAACAATATTATTTGTATTTTAAGTTCCAGAATTGAACGAGCAGCATTTTTAGAATATTTTAGAACCATTTTTATCATTATTATTATTATTATTATTATTATTTAAAAAAACAAAAAACCCAACAACACTCAGATTAGATATTTAAATTGATTTTAGTTCTAATGTTGTATTAGCCTATGCATTGTTGTGATTTTAAATCCCCCAAAACTACAATGTAAATAATGTCATGGGGTAGAGAAGTAATTTGTTTACATTCATCTTTGTCTTGTAATACAATCCTCAGTTCTAAAAAGTCACCATGTAAGCAGGAAGATCGCGTTGTCATTTGTTACACTTGTAAGACATTGACTCTTATCTTCCTCAGAAAAAAAGATTAATTCCAAAAGATAATGCATTATTAATAATGACGTACAGGTCCCACCTAGCACAATGATTAAAAAAAATAATGTCTCACATAACTCAAATAACTTAGTAATACTTACATGTCTATCAGAGCAGGCACTGGGGAGGTACCATTAAAATGTATACAAACTCTTCAACAAATTTATCAAAGGAGAAACAAGGTGGCATGACATTCTGCTAGTCTGGTACATCAGTTGTATAAAATGTTTGTGACCACAGCCGCCACATCGCTTGTGTTTTCAGACTACTGAAAATGTGATGCACACGTAGTCTTGAAAAACCTCTGGATAAGCAACTGCAGTGCTTCTTCTTTCCCTGTAATAATGCCTGTAGCTGCAACAATGCTCTTTCAGTAGAAGGCAGATTTCAGGACTTTGTAGATGGCAAGATAATACTGTGTTAATATTAGTGTTTGAACCTGGCCAGTACCCACTATCATCCCTGCATTCCTAGTATGCCTACCTAGATTTTTGGTTACAAGAAACGCAGCTAAGAACAGGGTTAGCTGACAAAAGTGAGCTTGTAGATAGGAGAAAAGGCTTTTGCAATCTGAAGTACCTACATCAATACCTACATAGAGAGAATTAAACAAGTGTGTCAAAGGTAAAGAGAGATAACCCCAATACAGTTTGATGCTTTTAACTTACGTCGTTTCAGTTACATGTTTTTATTTTTACGTTTTTGACCCCTCTGAATTCTCTGTCCCAGTCCAATCCACAGAGTTCCGTCCCATGTTAGATTTCCCAGTGCCCTCTCCAGGCTCCATCCCAGAATCAGACACCGCAGCTTGTGATGGAGGAGCAGGTAGCAGCTGCATGCGTTACGAGTTCAGTAAGGCTGGCGACCGCTCTTGAGAGACTCAGCATAAAGATAAAGGAGGTCCTGTTGTACACCAACACCGCAAATCCGGCTTTACTTTGAACTGAGGTAGGTAGTACTGTGATAGGCTTGAAACTATGCCAGTAAATACCAGATCTGACTGCTTCAGCAGGTGCCACAGAATCCCCCAATATGTCGAAGGATAAATACAGTTTGTCTTTGCAGAAAAAGGAAATGAAGGCATTGGCCATTAATTAAAGAGGCCGGCAGAAAAGTTCCTACTGTCTAAAGAACATCTTCAACTTCTGTCAAAACAGCAGCAAAGTGATAATGTAGATGCCATTGACAGGACATGAGTTGGGCAGGTTGCTTTCCCTTCCTCGCTGATTTGCTGTAAGGTTTAGTCCTCAACAGTTTGAAAGTTAAGTAACTGTCCAGACCAACAATGACAACAACAAAAAGTAAACCTTAAGCAGCTTCAATTAAAAAACAAACAAAACAAAACAACAGAAAACCAAATATGCCGAGCAGCTTCTTTGAATGTTGTACTCTTTGAGGTCATGGTGATAAAACTAAGTCCTTCACTCTGAAAAGGAAAATGAAAGAGAGTCAGTAACAGCTGCAACAAAAATCACATAAACGATTAAAACAGCACAAAAAAATACCTTACAGAGATTATTCAGAATGGGCTTGGGTGGAAAGAAAGCTCTGTAATAACTGCTTTTCTATTTGAATATATTATAAGGCATTACAGAGGCAACAAATAGAGCTCTTTCCAATCCCTCACTGAGTTCTTAGTACCAAACTTCTCTGTTGTGGCTCTTCAATCCAGCAAGCCCCAACACAACCAGTTAGAAAACCAAGTATGAAATCCCTCCTAGTTCAAGTTGTGATCCCCACTGTTTTGTACGTTTGGTAAGAAAAAGGTGTTGTAGAAAGCAGATACTAACTAAAGTAGTTTTTTAGCTGTATGGTTGTTATTGAAAGCTATCAATTTACAGATATTAAAGGAGATTCTTGAGACCATATTGACTTAAGGGAAAGAGTCTTCCAAAAAACATAAGCAAAGAGAGATCTATCTTCTAATCCAGTTGTTTGGTTTACTAAACAATTATTATTCCGCAACTAAAAAAGCGAGCATGCTGGAAAATGGAAGGAATCCTCTTCAGATTACTGTTTACAAAGCTTCTTTAAACATCTAAAGGTGAATTACACTGTACCACAGAAGCTGATTTATGAATTGGCCAATCCCATCTTAAAGAACCCAGGTGACTTTTTTTTTTAACTGCAAAAAAAGGAATAGACAGGATGCGCCACTGCCAGAGAGATGCTGTCATAACAGCATCAAGGTGCTTTGTTAACATGGTCATAAATAATCAATTTTTTTCAATATCTTGTTTATTACATAGATTTGCTAATTTGGTATAACATTTGGAAAGCAGCAACGCAAAAATAGTTGTGATCAAAAAACAAAACTCACATTTTACATAGCAAAATACTGACACTTTGTTTTGAAAGGTGCTAACTGTGCCATAGCCCCATAGAATTCCAAGCTGCAACATTGCATTCCTCATACTTGCTATTAATAGTGTCTAGTTTATCTAGTAATTTACAGCAATTCTGACATTTGTATGTTGCTGTCCCAAGTTTACAAGTTAAGTAAAAACTTTAGTTTGTATATGTGTTACAAAAGTTTTCCTAGAAACTGAAATGATTTGGAATACTTTGGGTACTAACATTGCTACTTAGAAAAGCCGTAATACTTTAATTTCAACTGTACAGATACAAGTATTTGCTTTGGGATGGCTGTGAATGCTATATAAGACCTGGAAGTTAAAGTAGGCATAGTACTTGTCTATGCAAGTTTATCCCAAGTGAGTTTCAGATAAACCAATACAAAGTCTCCTTTTCAAGTCTATACAAAAAACACAGGTTGACGTACCTTGGCATATATGTGAAAACTGCTAAATTGCTATTGAATCTTCCAGAGCTAAGGTTTACTTATGAAATAAGTCCTGTCTAAGTCAATTGGAGCTGCTCTATGATCAGTTACTTAGGATGTTACTTAGGATTTAGTTTAGTGATGCACAGTGAGATGAATTAATAGCTTGCCAGGAACAAAAAGAAAGTATCTCACTGTCCATATCTATTAGCATTTCTCTGGTGCCACTATCCCCATCTAACACCAAGTAAATCTAGCCATTCTAACATCATAAAAAGAGCCTTTTTTTTTTTTTTTTTTTTTGGCTCTCTCAAATTGGCATCAAATTTATGATGCAACCAAAGGAGCTTCAAAACTGCCAGCAGAACTGAAGATACTGATTGAATGCACAGGCTGCTCAGAGAACTGGTGGAGTCAGTGTCCTTGGAAGTGTTCAAGGACAAGGCAGATGTCACACTGAGAGAGGTCACAGGCATGGGCTGATAGTTCCACTAAGATGAGCTTACTGGTCTTTCCAAACTTAATAGTTCTGTGATTTTGAGATACACTTTGCTTCTGTGTCATTGCTTTCCTCCTCCAACTGAAAACCAACCCAACCACTGCATTAGAGTAACAGCTAAAGCCAAATGAAGTAAATAATTTGTTTAAAAGGGAAAGCAGAGGACAAGGTCTTTGTACATGAAAAGATGATAAGCAAATATGTTTAAAGATGTATGTCCAACTATGGTGGTCACTGAGGAGGATTGTTAGTTACTGAGTATGTCTGACCCTGTTCTTGCAGCACAAGTACTTTCCAGACATAAACTGGAGTGGATGAGGTAGCCTGTGCTTCAAATGTTCCCCAAACCTGGTTCTTGGGGTTTTGTAAGAGGACAACAGGGATTGTGGGCCTAAGCTTTAAAGCCCAGAATTCAATCAACACATCACCCAAAGACACTTTAACACTAGTCTATAACCTCAGAATCAACCCCAGAGTCATCTTCAGTAATCACAAATGGCCTGTATTGGAAAGGATATCAAGTACCACGCAATTCCAACCACTCTGCCCAGGGCCCCATCCACCCTGTTCCCCAAACCCAATGCCTCCAAGGAATAGGGCACCCACAGCTTCTCTGGGCAACCTGTTTCAGTGCCTCACCACTCTCTGAGTAAAGAATTCTCCCCCAATATCTAAGCCAAACCTCCCCTCTAATGAAACAATAACTAGTGCAACCCTGCAACACACACAATAACAAGTGTCAGCTTCAGAGGAAGCCTACTAACAAGCAGAAAATTCTGACTTCCATGCTTCCATCCTTTTGTTTGTTTGTTGATGTTTTTAAATACATCGATATCACCGTTGTTTGTATTTTGTTAAATTCAGTCATTAATATCTCCTACTTTTTTTGAAGTCCCAGATCAACATTGCACTTAAATCTATCACTGCAAGTTAAACCTGTACACATTGCCTGTATCCAGGGACTAACTAAAAATCCTAAAGGATACAAATATATTATTTGATAACCTCATTCCCCTGGGCACACACAAATCACAACACAAAGTGCAGTACTGTTTCAGTGTTGAAGTTCCCTCTTGGTTCTGAGCTTTATTAAAAAAAAAAAAAAGCACAAAACAAAAAACCTCCCTGATTGCTGCTGAAATTTCCAGACCTATTTCACACCATATAATTCCATCAGTGCTTTCTAGATAATAAATCAGATAACAAAACACACACAGATTGCTAGGAAACAACCAAATGCTCGAAGATTTGCATAGTAAACTGTGAAGAGAATATACTAACTAATCCATTAAATATCTCTTTTGCTTATTTATTTTCAAAGCCAGTAAGCAATGAATAAAATTCTTCTAAATTCCTGAAAATGATTCTCTTCTGCTGGCAAGCACAAGAGCAGAGCTATTCACATGGCTGATGGCTCAACATAGTGCAGGCTATTCATCACCTGTCAATTTATTCAAGTGGTAGCACAACCATCCAAGTGGGTAGAGTGTGGGGCGGGGAGCCCATGGCACTGCCACAGACCCAAACCATGACTTGAGGTAAACAGATCCCTGGTTTTATCCCTTTGTTCCACCCCCCACCCCCCTACACACTCAGCCTACCAAATTGATTAAGGCTCTGATCCTGCTATTTTTTCCTAGAAAAGCAATCCTGTTGATATAACTGAATCCCAAGGTTAACAGCAGGAGTGTTTGTAGGCTTTGGGCCAAGCCATTAGATGGCACAGCCCAAGGACACAGATCCCACCTGAAAAGCACACAGGATGAGCCACTCCTTACCTAGCTCTGACTCTCATTAAGCAATTAATGAGTAATATATGTAATAAAAAGCTCAAAAGCAGCCTTGCTAAGACAACAGAACAGCTTATCTGCCTCCACCGGTACTTCCAGGGAATTCAGTGAGACTGGTCCAACCAAATAAAGCAGAGCTTGATCATCACCACAAGTAAAGCTTTCAGTCAGAGCTTAAACATTTGCCACAATAACATTTCACAGGAAAACATAAAGCAGCACGCTCTAACAGTTTACGAAGTCCGTGGATAACAGCAATCCAAAGTGAAGGGCTTCCACAGTCGATTAGAAAAAAAAATACAACACAAGTGAAGCCATGAAATCAAAAAGCTATGTAATAATTATTTCATTTAAACAAGTCATGGTTGATCATATTTATCTACGCCCTTTTGGTACTTAAGTCCACAAAGGAACAGCACACAATGTTATTTGGATATGTTTTAGTTGTTTTATGAATTTAGAAAAAAAAGCACTGGGTCAACGCGGACTATCCATGACCGATTATTAAAATTACCAGATTTCATTAAAGTCGCAAAGTGAGGATGTTGTGGCCACAGTTTTCTCTAATAACATAAGCTTTATGGCACTTTCTTGAGTGATACAGCTAAAAACCATAACATATTGAGTTCTACTATGATTAACATGGAGAAAGAGGTTATATTTTAAAGTAGGAAACAAAACACTAGATTGGAAAAAGATGCTGCATGCCAGCAGTAGCAATACTGTTTTTGTTCCCCTAGCATAGACACAAGAGGCTGAAATGTTCATCTGACCTATGCAGAAATCCATACAATTTTTACTGTCAACTTGTATCCAAAGCTACTAACAAAACCAAAGTCGTTTGTATTTGATACCATCTAGTTACATGAATAGCAATTACTTCACTTGTAATTTCACTAGCAGCTGAGTGTAAAGTTGAAGTGCAGATGACAGTGAGGATTACACTTAGTTGATTTCAGAATTTGATATAATTTGTAGTTCATATCATTTTGTCAAGGTTCTTATAGATTTTGTAATATGAATAACTAAAACATTAAAATGTAATTACGTGGAAAATAAAGGATTAAACTTACAAATGTCATTATAATGAATTTATAGCTAAAGTGCTGGTCCAGAAATACATTTCCCACATAAATTATAATAAAAATAGGCACTTCACATTTAAAATTAAGGGAGTAGACATGCTCATTTTTCCAGGATAAATTTAATACATTTGCAATCATACCTCTTAATTTCAGAGCTACAGACATTGTGTAGCATTAAACAAGTTCGTATATTTGTGATTTAATCCCGTGATTAAGAATAAAATTAATTAGGCAAAAAAAAAACCAACAAAAAAACAACTCAACATAGTAATGTTCGAAATTTGTTCAGTTATCCTCTTTCTTGCAAGCAGGGTATGCAACTGCTTAAATATATTAAAAGAATTTTAAAATAAATAAATAAATAAAAAACAAGCTTCTCCGAGCAAACAAAACATTAGAAAAATGTTTAGTCCTTTTCACCTTCCATTGGCAGTAAGTGGGACTCAGATAGAAAGAAGCAGATGTATAAACTACATAAGAAATTTGCTACTAAAAAGAACAGTTGGTAGTGGTTAGTCAAAGAGCTACTCTGCAGTTCACTAGTAGAGGATTTAGCCATAATGGAAAAAGGAGCAATGTTCTTGTTTGATCATAGAATCATGGAATGGCCTGAGTTGAAAATGACCATAATGATCATTTAGTTTCAACCCCCCTGCTATGTGCAGGGTCACCAACCAGCAGACCAGGCTGCCCAGAGCCACATCCAGCCTGGCCTTGAATGCCTCCAAGGATCGGGCATCCACAGCCTCCTTAAGCAACCTGTTCCAGTGCGTCACCACCCTCTGCGTGAAAAACACTTCCTCCTAATATCTAACCTAAACCTCTCCTGCCTCAGTTTAAAACCATTCCCCCCTGACCTGTCACTACCCATGCCCATAAACAGCCATTTCCTCTCCTGTTTATATGCTCCCTTCAAGTATTGGAAGGCCACAATGAAGTCTCCCTGGAGCCTTCTCTCCTCCAGGCTAAACAAGCCTGGTTCCCTCGACCTTGCTTCACAGGAGAGGAGATGATTTTTGCAAAACAACATGCTCAGCACCTTAAAAGAGTTGAAGGACAAGGGAGGAATGGATTGGTGACTAACGCACTAGACTACCTACTATCATCCTATTCACCTTAAGAGATGCAACAGGTATATATGCATGTCTACTTCTTACAGAGGACACTAGATGATATTCTAGTTTATTCCACACTAAGATCAGATGAATAACAGTTACCAAAAAATTTCCAAGTCTGTGAGGTGAATGATTTTGTATTCCTTTTAAGAGCAAAGACCAAATCCTCTTAGACGTTGATCAGTACTCATTAGCAAGGTCAACAACGTCTTACAGGAAAGATCCTTCCTAACTAGAGACTGATATTCTAACACATCAAAATGTGTAAGGTGGACCTTACTCATGCAAGGAACAGTGAGAAAAGAAAGATGAACTGGACTTCAGGAGAGAGCCACTAGCAAGAACCTGACTGACATTTCAGACACCAACAGACAACACCAAAGTCTGACGGCTTCTTCTAAGCCACTGGGTTATATCCATGACTAAATAGACAGTGGTAAAATGCTCTCAAAGACAGAAAAGTATGCCTTTTCTCTCTCGCCTGGGAGAAAGGCAATCTTTTCCAGTGATTAAATCAAAGAATTATTCATATTAAATATTTAAATATTCATGGGAACAGGGATAAGGAATTGCAAAAATTGTGGAAAATTGTGTTCACTCTCTCTTTCCGCTACAACAGATATCTAATTATTCTATGAAAACAGCTTCAGTAAGAAAGAATGAGAGCACTCTACTGAAGAATATAAGGCTAAGATGTGCTAAGGACTACGGGAGTGGGGAAAGAGAAATGTGATTTTTTTCTGCCAGAAAAGTACAGGATGCAGGTCAATGGTGGAACAGTGCTCTAGCCACTTAAATGTTATAGCTAGGGGAACAGAAATACTTTGTCTAGGACTTCTCCTCATTGCGAGGAAAGGGATTAGGCATCTAGCATCAAGAGATTTCTAATGAACCAAGTCAGTATGGAGATTTCTTCCATCCTAGAGGAACACATTTATCTTTCAGAGGGTGGCATGCTTTCAGTTTTCACAGTCAGCTATCTGCCTGCATTGCAAACTGACTTAGGACTGTTTACCAAGGAGACAAACATGTTTGGGCACATCACCTGGACTTTAAATTCTCTGGATGGTTATACACTAAAACTAGCTGCTGCAGCTCTGAGATCTTCACGTGCTGAGGGAGATGATGCTCCTCACTAAGAGATAGTTTGGAAGGAAAGAAATGAAGAAAAAGAAAGCAGGAAAATGCTAACAGGAACAACAGTGCATGCATGGTATGACAGCCTTGCCCCTATCTTTTCCCCTTTCTGTCATAATCTCATTTAACAACTTTTGAGAATCTGATAGGAATAGGAAAACATTTTAAGAGATAGTTTTCAAGTATTGACAATGTTTTTCCAGAAATCTTTCAGAAACCTTCAGTGTTCTCATTGTTGTCATTGTGAATTAGTTCATAATAATCAAACAAGAGGAAAATAAAGCCAGGCAAGAAGCTGCAGATTTAACAATCTCAAGGAAATCCCCAGTGAGAAAAAAAACATCCACGGGTGTCCAGTGCTTCTCAACAAAGCTCACTACTTTATTTTGCCCATTTAATTCAAGTCCACTTTTTAGGACAATACATAAATGAATAAATAAATAAATAAGCCTGGAGCAAAAGAAGTATTCCTTTTTAACACAGTTTCCTAGGGGGCTTTCAGTATTTGACACACAGACAGTGTCTCTAATTTGTTTGCTAACCAATTCTTTCTCAGAAGTTTTATATTACTTTTTTTCTAGATTTGTTTTTTAAATGACATTTGTTCTGTCCATATGTTGAAAGAATTGTACTTTTTTCCCCATGAGATCACGGAAAATTCTTTCACATTGAAAGAAAAGTAAGCCAATGTGTTTTGGTGAACGGTATAATGTAAGAACAGTTTGCTTTCTCAATTTCGTATCTTCCAAAGTATCATTATGAGTACCATTTCATAACTAGTAATTTTAATTCAGCTATTAATCTTGTTGCATATAATGTCACTCCTGCTTTTTTGAAACTATGTCTCTACTAGCTCTTAATGCAGCAGGACAAATTGGGTTAAGCCATTAACCATTTTTCACTTTTAGCTCCATCTGAACTGTAATTAAAGTATCCATATACAAAAGGGTACATATTAAAGTTATGTCTATTAATAAAGCCAAAGTCTCCTTATTTAAAGGCTACTTCATGTAAACTTTATGGCTTCTGCATTTCCGTCGTGCTAAGGCACTGTACACACACACAAGCACGGTATCTTTTTCTACTCACTGAAAACAAAGCATTCTAAAAAAGTGAAATCTAATACAAGGTAAATATCGCTCATAACAGACCTCAACAATTTGCTTGTGGCACCCAGCCACAAGTGATAGTCCGGTCCAGTATGTTGTCAGGGTCACACAACAACACAGACACAAAGGAATTACATCCTGCCTTAACAATGAAATGCATGCTTATTTTATTGTGGGTCAAGAACTTTTCCTTTTTCTTTTTTCTTTTTTCTTTTTTTTTTTTTTTGACAAATTATGTGGGATTTGGGACACAGCTCCTGCCCAGAACCAACAGAACCCAAGTTAAGCAAATACTTCATAATACCTCCACAGAGAATGATCAAAGCACCTTACCCTTTTCTCAGGTACACATAGGCCATAACCATCTTTCAAAATATCGTTTATCAAAGTAGTTCTAGCGATCTCATTAGAGACAACAAGCTGAGCTCTCCCTAACATCCTTAGACTGTAGGCTTGTAGCCAACACACACACTTGGCATACTGCTTACTGTCTCACACTGAGACTCACAAACATAGCGAGGTGCTTAGTCCCCACTGATTTCAACACCCTCACCCTTCAGATTCCTTATTAACAGACTAGATTTATAACATTGTATTGTGTATTAACAGTTCTGAGAAATGCTAGAAAAATTAAAAGCATCTCTATTTTGCATTTATAAAGCTGGCTTTTAAAACAAACAAGGGTACTTGTAGCTTCTTTTACAATGTGGTGCTCTGAAGATAATCTCTAGATGAATTGGCATTTATTTCTGAAGCTGATATGGATTGTAATGCACATAGAAGCAAGTATATGTTAGGATATAAAAGGAAAGAATGTATATTTATCACATGGGCATCATAACCATCATCTGCATATCACATTTGCAGGATAACTGCTACTTTGTTTGATAGAAAAGACAAAAAGCTCAGTAAACTGTTTAGAAAAGTACTTTTTGTTTAAAATTTATCTCCTGAGAAGACCAGTTTAAAAACTGGAAGTCGGCCATAAAATAACTTGTGAAAGCAACAGCTACATAGAACAGCCTCCTCAGTCCTACTCATATTTTGCTTTCTTTCTCACTCAAAAAGCACAGATTGTACAGAATGAGACTGTTCCCAGCTCCTCTACATGCACCTTGAATCCTCCCTAACTTTCCTGCAGAAATAACGTGAAGCAAGCCTAGATTCATTTGTTCTGCAGGACCAAACAACAGATGCTAAAGTTTCACTTTTTTGAAAGGTAGCTAAAGAAATGCAGAATGCCAAGTTTCACCTACCCCAAGGAACAAGTAAGAGTGATACAGACAATGAATCTCAGCTTCAGAAACAGCATGTACTTGTGTTGTTTCTCCATAGTGAGACCTGCAGTACAAAATGTTACTTTTCCCAAGAAAAGAACATTTGTTTAAATATAAGAAATATTATGTTCTCAAAGCACAGTGTGCTTTCCCAGCACTCTTATCCAAACTTCAGAGACTGAAAGAGAGACAAAAAATAGGTATCAATCATGTCCAGTACAGCTGACTGCAGAGCACGAGGCTCTTTCTCCTGTAATTACGAGAGCACTCAGAACATATTTGCATAAAGCTGTACTTGGCTGTCTCAGGAGCTCTGTTTTTTCCTTATCTCACAGGTGCTCTCACACATGCATCTTTGCCTCCTTTTGTTTAATGTTTCACTGATATGCTGCTGTGTAAATACACTTATAAGCAACCATCAATGCTTAATTTTTTTCTTTTTAAGGTTTGCCAGTATCTCGTGGAGCATTTTGAAATGCTTAGAGCAGTGAATCTGACCATATGACCATGTAACTGAGACCAGTCTTTCTGAAATTGTCAGGATTGTTTCTATACAGCAAGAAGACTGAAACCCATCTTTGTCACTTCATGAATGACACTTGAAAGTTTGGCTCTAGACCTAACAGTGCTCATCAGAGTACATCTCCCTAGACTTCAGTGGATGTTTCCAGCACAGAAAACTGCATATATTTTCTCCCATTGACAGCAAGCTAACTTTCTAAACCCCTTTAGGACATCTCAAGTATGTGCTGTGAGCATTTCAGGATGTTAAATTCATGATCTGGAACCTCCTGGAGAATACCATGAAGTAGATGAGACTTTGTAAAAGCTAAGATGCTGCTTTAGAAAGGAGATTGCAAAAGAAACAGTTTGCAAAACAAGTATTTTCCCAAACATGCCTGTAGCTTTAAAGCACAAGTTTGTTTCCAAGTTCTAAGGAGGTGATATCATTGCATATTTAATGTATTGTGATTGAGACTAGGAAATGCATTGAAAAGTGTTCAGTCAACAGTGCAGCAGCTGCATAGCTAGAGAAAACACAAATCCCTTTCAATTTCACATTTACTGAACACACACAATGCATCATAAACTATCATAGAGAGTAAGGCCAGGCCAGGCAGGACTGCTTAGCTACACCAGTGTATACACATATGAGCATCAGTCTTGTTTTCAAGCCCTTTTGTTTTAAATAGCAAATTTGATGACACGAAACCACAGCCCTCCAGAAGTTACATGTCTCTTTTATGCTAAGTGTGTAGGCTCCCTCTATAGTCAGGGAAGGCAAAAGGTTTGTATCAATAATGAAGACTGTCCTTGACCATCCCCTTCAATATACCTTAAAGGTTCATATATCTATCTTTCCAGTCTGAATCTTTCCTGATTACTAATGGGAGTTTGAACATTATTTTAAGAGGACTTTTTAATTATGCTCCTAACAACTTGCTAATGAGATGTCTACTCCTTAGATCTACATGTAGTGAAAAAACACTGTTTAGATTAAGAAAGCACCATACATGGAGAAGCATAAAACAAGAATACTGACACTTGGTGCCTACTGGAGACATTTGCGCTGGAAACCTTCAACACTAAACAGCTTCATTCTGAACACATGTATTAAGACCCCTAAAATTTTACCACAGAATCACAGAACTGTTTGGGTTAGAAGAGACCTTTTACAGCTCACCCAGCCCCACTCCGTACTGTGGGCAAGGCTGCTCCCCCACCAGCTGCCCAGGGCACCATCCAACCTAGCCTTGACTGCCTCAAGGGATGGGGCTCCACAGCTTCTCTGGGCAGCTGTGCCAGCACCTCACCACCCCCACAGCAAAGAATTTGAGGTAATGTGATCACCTTGTTGCCTCAGACAAAGATATTTCTGCCTATTAACAACACTTTTGCATCCATCAGGAGTCCAGAAATACTAAATCCCACAAAACACATTAGGAAAAGAAGGACTAAATTGCCTTCTCTGGAATAAGCTCCTTTGCCTTGCAAATAGTCCCACCCATCCTATGCTAAACAATCCAACTGCAGCTTTTCCGTAGCAAACACAAGATGTCTGTTTACAAACAGAAAAGCCAACCAACCAACCTGAGGCACAACTCCACCACTGTTTCCCAGTTTGATTTTCAGCCTCCACAGTAGTCAACAGAAAAGTCCCTAAACCAAAAAGCCAGATTCAATCAATGTTTAAGATAAAAGACCACAGGAACACTTCCCCATACAGTAGATACAAGACTTGGACATGTTTACTCAGGTGAGAAAAATACTTCCATAAAGCAACTATAAGATAAACCCAGCATGAACAGCCTTTAAATGAGTGGTTCTTCCACACAGCCTAACAAATTACAGTCCATGAACTACTTCAAAGCTGGCAGCTTACTCTGTATCAAAGGTCCCAATGTCATAGCCCCAAACAGTTACCTCAAGTACCATTCTGGGTACCATTTATTCCCATTGTTTTTTTCTTAACAAAATCACAGAATTTGGACAAGCGTTCCCTGCTCCTGGATTAACTGAAAATCAAGCATAATTGTTTTCATCACTGTGCTAGCTTTTGGTTTTTAAACTGACAAGGAACAGTTTTCTGTGTATCAAACACACTGCATTTCTTGCTCCCTAGCAAGAACTTGCTTTGCTTGTACTTTATGTAATTAATGAGTTAACACCTTCTTTGACACATATTAAAATGCAAGTTGTTTCTTAGAGTACAGGAAAAAAATGAAAGCTTTACTCAGGTGCACACAGGCTGCTATGCTAATTTGAGGATGACAAAGCCACTTCACCATTGAACAAAACAATGGTTTTACATAATTAAAAAACAGTAATAAAGGATTACAAAGAATGTAACAGGTTTTTATAAAGGACTTATTTGCCTACTGCTCTGCCACCTTCAGCAGAGCTTACTGGAAGCTTGCATACAGAGTGCAATGAATAAGAGTTGGCTGCTCAGGTAGCTGTCAGCACAGTGCTTGGGAAAACGCCTCCAAAAGACCAGTTGAAAATCAGTGCTTGGTAAAGAGAATGGGATTGAAACCAAATGAACAGGAAGTGCTGAAAAAAGAAACGTTTCTTAATACTCACATCATCAGAGCTAAGATACCTAAGGACAAGATGTGTACACATCATTCCACCTGGGACAGAGAGTCTAAACTTTCATCCTACACATCAAGCCTCTGAAAAGCTCAGTGTTTTCCTTTTAACTTAGGCTGGTAGGGAACTGTAGAAAGAATGGCATTTCTCTGTCTAACAGAAATGACTAAGACCCACGACTCCCATCTTCTGGGAGTCTAAGTCCTAGGAACATACCTTAATATCTTACCTAATTTAAAGAAACAGCAAGCTGCTGTTTAATTTAATTAATTAGAATTGGAATCAAACTTTTAAAGCAGTGTAGGGGTACGTAATTTCACGTAAAATTGTATGGCTGTGGTGTTATCATCTTATAAAGCTATAAGAGATGATCTGTGAGTACAAAGAAAAATACTCGCTGAGGAGTGTGAAGAGTATGAAGTGTTGCATTACTTCCTCTTACTATGGTGACAAAGGATCCATGGAGCCAGGAAGGCAAGTCAAAGCTTGCCAGGTTCTTGATGGATACAGCAGACGTGGGGATAACTTCCCTCACAGAACATAGACCAGCTCCTTCTGCCATAAAACACACTAGTTAAGTTGTGCTCATTCAAGCCCCATGTCTAAGGTCATTGTTTATACTTTCTATCATAGCCAAGAATATAGAAACACAGAGGCTGAGAGGGACCTCTGGAGATGGTTTAGCCCACAACCCCTTGCTAAAGTAGGTTACCTAAAGCAGTTTGCACAGGACAGCATCCAGGTAGGTTCTGAGTATCTCCAGAGAAGAGGACTCCACAGCCTCTCTGTGCAGCCTGCTCCAGTGCTCTGTCACTCTTAAAGGGAAGATATCTCTCATGTTCAGATAGAACTTCCTGTGTTTCTGTTAGTACCCATTGCTACCAGACCTGTTGCTGGGCACCACCAAAAACAGCCTGGCCCTACCCACTTGGCACCTGCTCTTTAGATATTTTAAATCACTGATAAGTTCTCCCCTCTCCTCAACTTTCTCTTCTCCTAAGTCTCTCAGCCATTCTTAATTAGGGAGATATTCCAGCTCCTTCATCATCATCCTTGTAGCCCTGATAACAAACAAACAACAAAAAACAACAGATACACTATTCTAATGTTACCAGCTCTTACACTGCATTAAGTTTACTGTCACTTGGATGTTCACATTAACTGGGGGGGGGGGAAGGAAACACCTATAGACCTGGTCTAGAAATCATTTAATTATTTACAGTGCTGAAACTTATTGGTGCATTTACATCTGGAAATCATCCTATTGGCTAACATTCAGCAACTGATTAATACCAAAATATTTATTTAAGACCCATACAATCTACTATTTATTTAGATTACACCAGTTAACGTAAAAGGTTTATCTTGACAAGATGTTTGTTTGACATTTACAGATTAAAACAGAGAAGTATGATGAATTATATTTTTGTAGAACTCCAAAAGAAAGCAACACCATCCTAGCACTTATTTGTGCAAGCAAGAATATCTCTCTGATAGTTGTGAGTGGAACTGCTGGAATATTGGGTTTATAAGGTCATTAGCACTCCCATTTTATGTTTACAGCCAACTCCCTGAAGCATTATGTGCTTCAGGATCATACGTTTATCCCTTATGCCTCTTCACGTACTCATTTCCTGTAAATACTGTTAAAGTCATGAACATTAATTCTGTGACCACTATGGAATGAATTACATACCCCTACACTGCTTTACAAGTTTGATTCCAATTCTAAATATAAACATTCAGAGTTTTATTAAATCAAGACTAATTAGCTGTAAATAATGCTCATAATAAAGCAATTTTTGCAGTTCACAAACAATTTGAATATTTATCATTATCACAAGTTTTTAATGAATAGCTCTTGGTTATTACAACAGAAGCATAACTTTTCTTCTTGTTATGTTAAAGAGACAATATTACTACAGTTAATGCTTCATTGATTTTGGCAGAAACAATTGCTCAGGAATTAAAACTTTATTGTAGAAGATGCAAGTCCAGCCTCTTATAAACTTTTCCAAATGATACAATAACACAGTTGAGAGAAACTACCACACAGATGAATTTCACATCCACCTTTCAGAACCAAATCTCAGAAAACCCTTGCCAATAAATCCTTTTCCGGGTGTGACCTATGGGGGTTTGTATCAATTATACTCCTACTTCTTAAATATAATGCTAAAATGTAGCACTTGTAGTTGGTAGCAATAACTTTGTATAGTGTCAGTTACTCCATCCCTGAAGGCAAACTAAGCCAGCCTCACTACTACTTTCCCTTCCTCAGGGACCCTTCCTGCTGTGCCGGGTATCTCACTTCCCACACAAAAGCCAAGCCTAACTTTACCCCAAAAGATGTTCACAGGAATGTCTTGTTTGATCAAGTTTGTAACTTGCAGGGAGCTAAAGCCCAGATCCAACAAAAAAATCTTCCAATTCCTCATTCCATACATTAGCTTGACAGTGTTTACCAATGTAATGAGGGCTTAAACTGGACATAGAGAACCCTCTTTAATATCATTTTAAAATAACATGCTGCCAGGGAAGACACGAGACAATAGGTAAATCTAACATTGCTTAGATCTAACTTTACTGACAGGATTTTCCCACTGCTACTGGAAAGACTTAGTGATTTGCCTTTGACTTCAGAGAAGCTGAGTCCTCACCTCAAGTCTCTTGAAACTGCCTGTGAAACTCAGCCAGACTGAACAGTGAGTTTCATACCTTGCACTCATCACCAGAGCATGTTTCAAACATGTTTTTTAAAGCATGACTTAAAAAAGCTTAGAAGACTTTCCACTGTGTTCTGTTGTTTCTAATAAACTTCTGCTGTTTGTGGTACTGGTAAGTTCCCTGGCTTGGCATTGCACTCAAGCCCCAGTGCCTCCATTTCTGACCCCTTCAAACAAAAACAAGCTGCTCAACAATGTCTAATCCGTGCGTCATGTAATCCCGCTTAATACTCTACAAACTCTGGGTAATATTTGGGTAGTTTTTAAATTTAGCAAAGAACATCCTGGCCTACTTCAAAGACACCCTCGCCATGGGTAGCATCCACGAGGGACGTCACCCATGTGAATTTCAAATCAGAACGGCAACCAAATGTAAACACACAAGTGAAAGAAAGACAAATTGAGAGATCCTGGCCTAGTGACATAATAACAACATTTAACACTAGAAGGCAGACAATGGAAAAATGAACGCATTATGCAACAGCAGCACACACCATTCATAAGCAGCTAACAGCAGCCGTGGACCCTCTGAGCAGCACAGGGCCGTGCCCCTCGCCAGCACCCCACAGCTCTGATGTTAAATCACACACGTGCTCCTACCATCTGCACTGAGCTGCAAAATAGGAAGTCGGGTGTCACTCCAGCAGAGAAACAGAAAATCCCTTCTTTGAGACACCCTACCCTACCACCTACAACGTAATTATCTCAGAAGCATCTCGCACCACAAGAGCTTCAGAAGAAGGCTAAATTAAATGCCACGATAATTCTTGTGTATACACCCAAATGTCCTTCCTAAGATCTTTCAGAGCCTGGCTGAAGGACAAATGTGCTCCTGTTTTGTTGAGGCTGTCAGGCAGACAGTCTCCCGTCATTAGCCTTTTGTCAACAGCGATGCTGGGGTAGATTACGAGCGCAGAGCCTGTCGTGGCAGGTGCATGGCCCTGGGGCTGCCATCTGCCAGGAAGGAAGTGTTCTCCTCTAGGATGCTGAAGAGATTGACAAAATGTAAACAAAACACTGAATCACTACTAATCTATGGAATCAGGCTACTACGTCCCTCTTCCGCAACGTGCATGTTATGATTAGGAGGAGGGGCTTAGGTCTGGCGCTTGGGTTTTTCTGTCAGCAAACCAATGACAGAAATAGTTCAGATAATAATGCACTCTAGAACTGTTTATTTATTTATTTATTTATTTGAGTTTAACCAAGACAAGCAAATCCAGGCTTGACAGAAAACAAAACTCAGTGCCGAAAAGATGCATTACTTCTCCACTTGCAGCTTCTAGTGTGTTTCTTCAGAAAACACATTGTCCTCCACTGTGTGAGCAAAACATTGCTTATTGTTATTATTTCCCTATACCTATGCATAACTTGGGGGTGTCACTGCTGATAAATAATCATTTGAAAAGAAAAGCACATAATCTGTAAATAATGAAAACTGTGTGGATAACAGAACTTTAAATATTGTCTTTGCTTTTTAAAAAATAGACTTTCAACTGAATCCCTCATATTTTAGAGCAAATATTTATGCTGAACAGTGCTAGTTTTGCTTTGACTGGTGTTGGAGATCTGTGCTTCACTGCAGTTGTCAGACAGCAGCACACTTCCAAGGCACAAAACTTACCAGAGGAGTCCCGGAAATAATGCCTGTTCTTCAGGAGAGCTGCCGATAGCACCTAACAGAGATGACACTCCTCTGTTTTCCTTTAGGAAGCTTCAGGTGTTACTGTCTGTCTTAGCGCTCTAACACTGAAGTGCTCTGTTTTACATTACCCTCTGTAAAGGTGCAAGTAACCTTTACGGTGTTTCTTCTAGTTTTCATCTAAGTTTTCATTCCAACTAACAATGCCTAACCCTAAAATATAAATAAAACCCTGAAATTACGGGATTCATCCAATGTAAAGGAGCGTGGAAACAATAGATGTGATCTAAACCAGTAACCCAGGCTTCTTCTACAGCTCACAGAGGTGCAGCAAAGTGGAGGGAAAATTCACCCTGCTTTCTAGTAGGTGTCAACATTAGGTGGGAGGATGAGCTCCTCTAGAGGAGTTCTGTTTACTTCTGCTGATTCTAGAGGATTACCAGGATACACACACAGTCAGGCTGCAGAGACAAACACCAGGGTGAAAACAAAAAGAAACTGTCCTTTGGACAAGCTCCAGGAGGAAAAGCAGTCTTTTCAGCAATTGGCAGCAAGGAACTACTCCGCTGAACTTGGCTTTTCAGGACTGCCACTCTTGACCCCCTCCATGTATACACATGGAAACTTTAAAAACAGCTGCGCTCCAGACAACACGCACACAAGCAAAATGCATCTGAACTTTGGGGTCAGTGCACTATCTCTAAAAATGAATGGATGCTTCTCATTACCACATGCATACAGCTCACTTTTAAGCAAGCATTCAAAGAAATAACAAAAAGAACTGTGAAACCCTCAACATTACACAACCTTATTGATCAAATTAGTCACAATACTCATGTTTTACTGTTACTATACACACTTTGCTAACGTCATGTTAAAACTCCCACAAACTGCTACAGTACAACACAACTAATACATAACACATAGACAACAAAGAAAACAAGCAGACAACTACTGTAACAACATACTACACCCTTAACAAGTTAAAAAAAAAAAAAAAAAAAAAAAAGAGAGAGAGAGAGAAAACAAGCTATGGCCATTTATATTTATTACTTTGAAAATAAACATATTTACTGTGATTTCTAAGCGCTTTACTGAAAATCTGATAGAGAAGAACGCCTGAATGTGTCTATGTTGCCACTGAACTGGTGAATAGGCAGGAAAGTTGCGTTACATACACTAATAATAGCATTTCTGTGTGTGTGTAGATGCTTGCTGTGTTTCAACTTTCAAACCACTTCAGCATTCCGGTATAATTACTGCTATTTAAAAATGACAGTAAATCAAGTGTAAAGAATCCCATGTTATTCCCTCCTTATTAGAGAAAACACAACCAATACACAACAACAACAACAACCAAACCAAAGACCACCATTATAAAACAAGTCCTAATGCTCTTTCTGTTCAAACACTCCTTTATGCATTTTAGTTACAAGGGAACGTTAGTCTCTGTAGCTATCTTGAAAGAAATCAAGTAATCAGAAGCAATCATCAACCTAAGCATTTCCTCTGCCTTGAGCAATGACTGTACCGGTGCATTTTAGAACAAACCCTCCATTCAACTCTGTCTATAACAATTTATCTTAAATGACTCAAAGCAACCATGACATTCCTAACAAGAACAGTATAGCTAAACGTAATTTAGTATATAAAGCAAAACAGAATATTAAAACTTGTAACATGTATGAGACTTCTATCTGCTTGTAAAAAGCTGGCATCCACATAATCAACAGAATTTAAAATATCAAAGGCTCCATTTAATCTCAGATAGCTTCAGTTTACATTTTGTTCCACAAATGGTGCTGCTGGGTTCAGGCTTAGCCATTTTGGTGTGGTTACCTGTAAAATGCAATCTGAGAGACAAGAAGTGCATTCATAGAGGCAGTAAAAGACAACCTCAGATGTTTAATTCTAAGAGGTAAAATCCAACTATGAGAGTTGTTAAAAGCAGTTCAGTTCTTTCGGGTGTTAATTGTGATGTTCTTAAGGAGCTTATCAGCAAGGGAATATACTACGCTTACAACTACCTTACTCAAAGATGACTTTAAAATGACTTCTAATACAACATACAGTTCTTTCAATCCTTTTAAGAAGTCACTTAAAAAATGAATATAAGTTTTGGAAATGAGACAATTAAGCATTCTCACGCTGCTCTCAGAATCAAAACTTTAGGGCTGTTGGCATACTAGAATGGAAAGAATTTTAATAATTCATTGTGCAAAGCAATCCGAATGAAAAAGGAAACAAGGGTTGTGTTTGAAATAATCTGAAATGCCATCAGAAAGACACAGGGAGAGAGTTCTTAAGATATGCTTTTTATTTGTTTTAGGCACATTCACAAAACCCTCACAAAAGTAAGAACTAATTAACAAGGGGGAAGTTTATTACTATCAAAAATCACATTATTACGATCTTCAGTAGATGCGTTACAGATGATTACTTTAAATAAAGGCAACAAAACTAACACAGGAAGAACACAATCCTCAGTTGCTGTTGCAGGTTTTGTTTTTTGTTTTTTTGTTTTCTTGTTGTTTTTTTTGTACCACTATACATAATATCTTTCCAGCTTTGGAAAATTAGACCAACTACTTTAAGCACTGAAAAGTTACAGAGCATGATGTTAAGAGAAGACAAGCCTGGTGTTTTCAATTAAGCAGAACTCCCAATTACACAGTCACTAACCTTAATGGGAATTTTACTTATGAATCCCAGGATTACATACAAAAGGTAAAACCTTTACCCCACTGAAACTGAGACAAACCCCCCCCCACTTTACTTCAACAGAGTTAAGATTCACCATAAAAAGTCACCTCACTGTTGAGTGTTACCTGCCATAAATACACTGGAATAAATAACTGACACTGTACAAGAAAAATCTGCAAATGCCTCTATAAATAAAACCATACACAGAACACACATTTCTTTAAGCAAAAAAAAAAGCCAACCCAAAAGTGGTCAGAAAGTCAGAACAAAAGGCTAGCTAATTATCCGTATCCAATAAGAGCTTTAATTGACCAGTAAAACCATTATTTTATTTACAGATTGGATGGAAGCAAGGATTTCTCAGATTCTTCAATATGCACATGCTTTCAGCGTACAGTAAAATCAAACATGTTGATGATTTCAAGCAACCTTTTGATTTCTCTGTTGTCACAGCCATTGTGGTGGCACAAGCTCACTCTTGTCTTGAGATGACAACATGGAAGAAGATCCCACAAATACAGCACTGCTACAGCAGAGGACAGGTACTGGCAGCAGGAAAAATCTACATGTGAAAACCAACCACCTTCAAATGACAAAGATTATTTCCCACAAAGCATTTATCCACGTGAAAATACATTGATCGCTACAGAGCTTAAGGAAGAATTCAAATTGATTTTTTCCATGTATTTTACACTAATTTACTATTAAAGCAATTACAAGGAGCTTGTTTGTATATCCTGTATCTGACTTGTTCTCCTGCTCCAATTGTTAAGCGCACGTGGATCCTCCATTGTCTTATGAACTGCATAGAAAAATCCCTCTTCTGTTGGAAGAGGCAAAGCCTGCCACTTTGATATATACAGAAAAACAAGATCTGAAAATAGTGCAAACAGCTCAGTAATCAATGCTGATTACACGTGATGTAAGAGATCTCTCATGCAAACCATTATTTTACTAAAACAGACTCTCTCAAATCTACCTGAATTACCGCTGTGTTAAAATAACAGTGAGTTAAAATAACTTGCTTTTGCTCACATATAGTTTCCTTTAAATTGTCTCTATATTTCTCTGAAGAATATATAAGTCTTAAAAATCTCCCAAGCCACAGCTTTCGGAATTCAAATACACGATGCTAAGTGATCATTTTAGCAGTGGCAGAAGCAGCTCTGTAAACAAACTTCAGTGTGAAATCCTAATGAAAACCAAAAGAGAAACCTGGAAATTTGCACAAGTGCATCCCACATATCCTAACAAGTTCCTTCCTGATGTATTTCTGCTACCCCCTGCTACAGCTTTTCCTGCTCGCCTGCCACAAACGCAGCTCACGAGAAGCCCTGAGTTTGACATACAACCCAGAGCACTCCGACTGATGCTTGTGCAGCTTTTTTCTTACCGCCCTCGCTTCATATTGGCTACAGCAATCCCCGAGTAGAGCAACTGCGCAGCAGGCAGACACATTTTCCAGGGAAACAGGAGGGTGGAAGGAGAGCTTTGCCTCCTACGTGGAGATTAAACCTCAGTGAGTTTACCCAGAGCACTTCTGGATGAGGTCTACGTTTATGAGCTTAAAGGAAATAGGGAAAATAAATACACATACAGATTAAACATTAAAACCTGTCTATAAACCACGCTTTGATAAATATACAATAGAATTAAATCCTCTCCTCAGTACGTTATGTACCAAATTAACGTGGCCACGTTTCTGGCGTTACCCCTTTGTTTACTTTGCAGGAGGACAGCAGTCAGTCCCCAGCTCGGCTGCCCCACTCCTGCTCCCAGCCCGGCTGATGGGAGCGCTGCCATACATGCCAAGTTTTCTCTGTCACTGCCTCCCTCTGCCCTCCCCCTGACTTCCCCCTCTGCCTTGGGGTCAGCAGTTTGGAGACTGTTGTGGAAATAGTTATTTCCCAACAACAGCTTGGTTTTCACTTAGGGCCATAGGTGGCTCTAGAAAACCTGTTATTTCTGTGAAAAATCGGTTTGCAAAGAAACACACACAATAGCTTGCTAGTGGCCTAGGCTGTAAATTCAAAGCTGGTCTTGTATAGGGCAACACAACCCATATGCACAGCATCTGCACCCGCTTCAGGTCACGACATACGAATCCCAAAAATGACCCCAGCGAAAACAAAAGCAACCACCAAATAACACTCTGCCCTCGGCCCTTCAAGTCACTCAGAATAAGCGTGCATCCTTTAAAACTTTGCCATCTCATTCAACAATCCTCTCGCGTTAATTAGGTTCAAAGCTTGCTCTGCCAACGCTGGAGCTCTCATCTTTTCCATCTTCCTTTACTCCCTATCAAAAGAGAAAATATTTTCTTCTTCAAAATCGACTGGCTAGGAAGAAAACAGAAGGAAAAACATTGCGAGCGTGGCTCTTAAAGACTGCCACTTTTTGCACATAATTGACAACCTCTATCAACAGCACGGATGCAGAAGCAACACGTATTTACCTCCAAGCAACCGCTTCTGTGCACTATGTTGTTTCACCCAGCCAGCCCCATAAACATCTATTACAGCTCTATATGCATACAGGTTTAAAGTACCATGTCTTGCATAAATGCAACAGCAAAGAGGATCCCTACGGTGCCTCATCATTAACTTTTAATCCTTGACAGATTGGCTGTTCTGGGTCCTCCCCAGCCAGCATTCACTTGTATACGAATTCCCGCTTGTTAGGAAGAGGCGGGTTGCTATTTGGGGGGGGGGTGGGGGGAGGAGGGAGAAGGGCCGGGGGGAAGGGTGTTCTTTGTTCTTCCCCTTTTAAGAAAAAAAAAAAAAAAAAAGAACAGGAAAACCAGCACCTCAACAAAGGAACAGCTACAGAATTAAAACATACATTCTCCCTCAGTCCTTGTTTCAGATTTCACTGGCTTGCTTTTGTCATTGAACACAGAGTGCTGGTGCCCCAACACCCTCCCGTCACCCCCCGGATATGAGCCCAGCTGCCGTGGGGTTGTGCTCCAAGCAAGATGCACAGTGCCACATGGGGCAGCCTGGGTGCACAGCAACTGCTGGACATACGGGGGGAGGTTTTTTTGTTTGTTTGTTTTTTAATTTCACATTCCACACTCGCCATGATTTACTGTTAAACTTTTGCAAGAGATAAGAGATTTCAAAATTGAGATATTGAAATAACCCTTCTAATTTTGTTACGGTTGACCTTCTTAGCTTGAGTGCCAGGGATTTTTTTTTTTCCTGTAATCCCGTGTCCTCACCCCAACTCGATCGTTTCACATTGTTAAATAATATTTAGAAGCTGTATTAACATGAATTATTTTGGCCACGTTTTCCAAACACTTTCTGAAATCTTACATGAGAAAACTCTGAAGTATAACCCAACCATGGCAACAACGTAAACATCGGCTTCTTCGGGGTATCCCGAAGTAAACACTCATAGCAGCCCAGAAGAATTTAAACACAAAGGAATATCCCCAAAGTAAACTTTTCCCTCATACAAAGAGGCAGCGAGCTCTTTCAAGACTGGCGATTACAGCATGTGTTTAGGAAAGGAGATTTTGAAGAAAGAGCGATGGGAGAGCGCTCTCTGCAACAAAACCCAGACCCCCCCGTGAGGAACAAACCCACTCCAGCCAAGCACCATCCGGTGTAGCTACTCACCTTTCACAGCGCTTGCTTCTTTCAGGTTGTGAGACAGAAAGTCTATGCTGGCGTAGGCGCTCATCTCCACTCCGTTGACACCTCCGTTCAGAACATGCCTAGCTTTTGACCTGGCTTTGTCACAGCCTGCCAGGCTGCCATCCACTAAGTCAATGGCAATGTAGTTGAGGCCGTTTTGGAAGCCAGCTGAAGTCTCCCGGCACATGGGGCTGCTGCCCTGCTCCTCCTCCAGGCCTTCGCTTTTCCTGAGGGACACGTTCTCCACTGAGGCTGAGTTGTGCCTTTTGGGGTTGTGTGCAAAGGAGGGGGACACGGGGGTCACAGTGGTGGTGGAGGAGAAAGTTTCCGAGCTGTGCCTCCTGCGCCCCTGGGGATCAGCCCGAATGACCTTGGCCCCACGGTTGGGGTCTGGGGGTGGGCTAGAAAGGATGAAGGCCTCCACTCCAGAGAGGGTGAGCCTCTTCACCCCGGCCGTGGGGCTGGTGACCCGGGCACTTTCTGGCTTCTGAACGATGGGTTGGGGTGGGGTAGTGGCCATGCCAAAGGTCATCTCAGTGTAATCCCCGCTGTCAGACGGGCTGGACAGACATGCCACCCCTCCAGCTGCCTTCATGTAGCGCCCATCGGGCTGGCTGGTGCTGGAGGAGGAGCCAGGCGAGAGAGCTTCCAAAGAGCCCACCGAGACCGTGCCTGACTGGGAGGGTGACTGTGAGCTGAAGTCGATGTTCATGTAGTCGGAGAGAGGGGATCGCCTCTGCCCCGTGCCCGAGCCCAGGGAGGAGGCTGGGCTGTCAGTGGGCAGTGAGGGGGGAGAATAGACAGCGGTGTCCCCGAAGTCAATGTTGATGTATTCCCCGGGGCTCTTGGGCTCGGGAGGCAAGGGGTGTTCATTCATGCTGGGCAGCATCGTCCGCAAGGTCTCCAGAGAGAGGCGGCTGGGCCGGATGGCCCGCTGGCACCGCTGGCTGAGGAAGCCCTCGGTCCGGCTGTGCCGCAGGGGCGAAGGCACCGTGTGGCTAGAGGGGGCGAAGGTGCCGGCCGGGGACGGAGCCGCTCCGCACACCGCCTCCTCCGGGATCATCCTGCCCGGAGAGTTCATGAACACGTACTGATCGCTGTCCTTAGCCGGGCCCTGGCTCTTGTAAGAGCGGGGCAAGGAGCTGTAAGAGTAGCAGCCGGGTTTGAGGGGCTCGCCAGCCCCGTGCGCTACGGGGGCGAAGAAGAAGTCCGGGGGGGTGAGGGAGGGAGCCTGGGACCCGTGCTGGGGGTCCCGAGGGGACATGTTGATGTAGTCGCCGTTGCTCAACCTCCCGTCCGAACTCTCCACGGACAGCTTGGAGCCGCACCACATCCTCATGTAGCCGCTGTCGTCGGGGGAGCTTTCCCCTGGCGAGCTGGTCTTGTAGCTGCTCCCGTTGCCGGGGGAGCCGCCTCCCACCCCGGCCCGGGGCTGCAGGATCTGCTTGGGGGCCGACACGCTGGTGGGGCTCATGGGCATGTAGTCATCGCCACCACGCCCCCCCCGACCCAGGGCTGCGGCCACGCCGGGGGTCATAGGCATGTAGCCATCATCATCTCCGCCCCCGCCTCCTCCTCCCCCCCCTGCCGGCGGCCCCAGGTTGGTGCTGCTGCTGCCGGAGCTGCGGTGAGAGCCGATCTCGATGTCCCCGTAGTCCTCGGGGTAGGGGGTGTAGGTGACTTTGGGGGAAGCCCCGGCCGGGCAGGAGGGGAAGAGGCGGCCGGCACTGCCGGCAAAGGTGGCCCGCATTAGAGTGTACTCGTCCAGGGAGGCGGAGGAGACCTGCGGCGGGGCGGGCCGCTGTCGGCACGGGGTGGTCAGCGAGTAGGTCCGCTTGCGGTGGCCCCGGTCAGCCTCGGGGCAAGGCCGGTAGCAGAGACGACCGCTCGGGGGCCGCTCCATCGCCATGTAGCCATACAGATCGGTGCCGCCGCCGGAGTCCCGCACCGGGGGGGTCTCGGCCACCGATTCGGGCGTGATGCTGCGGTTGCTGGCGGTGGAGGAGGAGGAGAAGGGCCGCGGGTCGCCGCCCGGGCTGGAACCGTACTCGTCGAAGGACATGAAGCCCGCGTCGCTGGGCGAGCCGGACACCGAGGCGCTGCCGCTGGACGGGCGCTGCGGGTGATGCGGGTGGGCCGGCTCGGAGCCCAAACCGCTGCTGGAGGAGAGACTGACGGGACTAGTGGCGGAGGGGGGTGAGTGAGAGGCGGGCATGGACATGGAGCGGCTGCTTTGCAGCCCGCCCCCGGCCAGCACCGGCAGCAGCTTCCCCGCCGGTCGCCCTCCACCGCCGCTCAGCGTGTGCGAGCGGCTGAGCGGGGTCCTCACGGGGCCGGGGCTCATGGGGCTGCCGGCGGCCGAGCCCACCCGGCAGCCGTCGCCCTCGCTGGCCGTCCGCACCCGGCACGGCGCGGCCCTGCTGCCGGCGGCCAGGCTGTCGGTGCGGGAGCGGCGGAGCAGGCCGGTCTGGCTGGGCGGCAGGTTGACCAGGTGGTGGTGCCGGCGGCCCGGCACGGTGATGGGGTGCGTAGCAGAGGGGCCGCCGCCTCCGGCCGCCCCCCCGGAGGAAGAGGAGGACGACGACTGGCTCTTGCTGCGGGGCCGGAACTCGGACAGCTCCTTTAGAGCCTTCATAGCCTCCAGGATCGTCTCATGGATGTTCTGCGCCACCACCGAGTCGTCCGCCTGCATCCACAGCTCGCCGGGCCCGGTGGCGGCCGAACGGCCCACCTCTATGAAGAAGAAGCTGTCCGAGTGACCGCAGCGGCGGATGTTCATCAGCTGCAGCGTGACCGAGGGCAGCTCGCAGTTGAGGCGCACGAAGCCGATGGTGCGGGCCGACAGGCACAGGCGGTGCACGCCGGTGAGGTTCTTGCTCTGCCCCAAGCCCTTGGGCTTCAGCGTCACCTGCCAGACCTCCCGGTAGGCGGCGGTGGCCGGCGTCACCAGCCCGTAGTCGGGCTCCTCGCCGGCGGCCAGCGCGGCGAAGGGCGAGGGCAGGGGGCGGTGCGGGGAGCCGGCGGCCGCCTTGCCCTCGCTCAGCAGGTCGGTGAGGGCGCGGTACCAGCCCTCTTGCTCCTGCTCGTTCTCGGCCGCCACGGCAAAGTACTCGTCCTTGGTGTAGAGGGCGATGAGGTACTTGTGCTTGGCGTCCGCCCGCTTGTTGATGTTGAGGCACGAGTCCAGCGCGATCACCCGCTTGGGCGCCCCGGACTTGTTCCTCCATTTCTTCTCGCTCTCGTAGTACTCCAGCCGGGCTCCCCCCGCCTCCTCCCCGCCGCCTCCGGGGCCGCGCAGTACGAAGAAGCGCTTGTGGCCGTGCTTCTGTTTGCGCAGGTAGCCGCACTTCCTCACGCCGCGGTTGTTGTTGTTGTTGTTCAGGTTGGGGCCGGGCGGCAGCCCCGGCGCTGCGGGGCTCGCCATCCCCCGGCCGTGCGCTGCCGACGCCGAGCGGCTCAGCCGCGGGGAGAGCGCGGCCGCCCGGGCTCCTCAGCCGCGCCGGGGCCGGCTCTAAGCGGCGGGTGCTGCCGGCGGCCGCCCGACGTCCTGCCCGCCTCGGCTCCCGGCGGCGGCGCCCGGCCGGTGCTGCTGCTGCCGCGGCGGGTGCTGCCTGTGCCGGCGGGAGCGTGGCAGTGAGTAACGCATCGCGCACCGAGTGCCCCAACTAAAGAGCAAAACAACACGTGACCGCCGAGTTACCGAGGCGCTCGCACACCGAGACGGGGCGGGACAACGCCGCCGCCGCTCTCGCCCCGCATTGGTCGCCGCTTCGCCCGAAGGACGGCTCGATTCGCCAATCGGATAGCGGGGCGGGCTCTAAGGCGCGAGACGGCGAGCTACCATTGGTCGTTGGGCGCCTCGCCTACCCCCGCCCACGGCCCCCCGGCTCCCCTCAGGCACCGCCCCCTCAGAGCGTGCCTGCGGCGCGAGAACAAACGCGCCCGGCGAGCCCGCGCGTCAGGCGGGCGGTGGGGCCGCTTGTGGGGCGGCGGCGGCTCGTAGCGACTGCGGGGGTCGTGGCTGCGGCGGGGGGAGGCTGAGGCTGAGGTTGGGAGGAGGCTGAGCCTCTCTCGGCGTAGCCCTCACCCCCCCCGCCCCGGCAGGGGAGCTTCCGGGCGTGTGTGCGCGGTCCCCCATCCATCACACGCGGGCGTGTGTGCGTGCGTCAGCCCTCCCCACGCACGCACGCAGCGCCCACGCTCTCAGCCCCTCCACCTGGCGGGTGAGCATCACACCCCCACCGCTATCTGCACTCATCAGTTCATCCCCCCATCGCCACCGCTACCACCGCCTCCCCTACTCCACGCAGCCCCCTGGGGCCTCCCGTTGGTGCGCCGCGATCAATGGGCTCCTTTCTCCTCCCGAAGGAGGGGCGCGGTGAAACTCCTATGAGAGGGGGATCCGGGCATGGTGGGGCCCTGAGGGGGCTACGAAGCGGGGGCTGCCCGGGGGGAGAAGGGACGTGAATGGGGGTCGCGAGAAAAAGGCGAGAATAAAGGGAAAGGGAAAGGGAAGGGAAAGGGAAAGGAAAGGGAAAAGGAAGGGAAAGGAAAGGAAAGGAAAGGAAAGGAAAGGAAAGGAAAGGAAAGGAAAAGAGGAAAGGAAAGAGGAAAGAGGAAAGGAAGGGAAAGGAAAGGGAAAGAGGAAAGTGCTGCTTGGGAGGTGATCCCCGTATTCCCTCCAGGGTCATCGTAACCCGGTTAGAAATCAACAGCAGAACAGGGAGGGGGCGGTTGGGGAAGACCACTGTGACCGCAATACCGGCGGGCTGAGGGAAAGCGGCTCCGGGAGGAGGAGGACCTCTGCCTTCGTCATATGGGGAGCGCTGGCATTTACGTATGAGCTGGTAGTCACCTGCTTCTATTGTTGGTTTTCTTTAAGAAAGGGAGAAAAAAAAAGCAACCGGTGGAAAGCGGAGGCTGTGAGCTGTCCCTCGGAACGAGGAGGGGCTGTACCCGTAGGGCAGCTCCCCAGTGCCGGCCCTGCTTGCCCCTCTGCTGTCCTCGCAGCCTCTCGCTGGGCTCCGCGTTGGGAAAATGAGAGGCATAGGGAATAAATGCGGGTGATACGTTCTGATTGCATAACAGATCTCAAGTTCCGCATGAAAAAAAAAAAAAAAAAAAAAAAGGAAAAAATCGGGAATTGTCGCTTTTCTACCTACAGCTGCATTCGGTCTATTGAAGCCTTAAGGGGAGTGAAGTTAGGTGAGCAACTGCTGCCCCTCCGAGCAATGCAGGCGCACACACTGATAGGAGTCATCTGTCTGAAAACCCCTCACAAATATGGAAAGATTTCCCCCGGAGTTTATGAAATACGTTCGGTGACCTTGAGCACACATTCCTGGGTCTGACATATTAGAGGAGATGAATATTCATTCGGCTAAGTGATATTTTCATACATGGCGCTCGTTACTGTGCAGTCAATAAACATTTTGATAACATTTCGCAGCAGAACTAAGCGCCCTATTTGTATGACAGGCATTAAGGCACCCGAATTCAAGATTTCTGGAGAAAAATTACCCAGTCCTTTCAGTGTAATTACGGCATCTTTAATTAAAATACATGGACTAACGCCACTACTCCACCCCACCTCTCTGCTGCAGTTCACTATTTCTACAAGCTGGCTTGTCTTATGCTTCCTCTATTGCAGTGTTAGCAGACTGGCTTTGATTTCTGTGGGCTTTCAGAGAGGCAGGATGAGAGTCCGAATGGCCAGAGATTACCACATGTTCTCCTGTGCCACCAAGTTGGGCAGAACACAGGGGTGGACAAATAGGGACAGTGGCATCTTCAAGTATAATCACAATAGATTTTGCAGGAGGATATTTGCTCAAATCATCTCCAAGGGATAATTCCATCGTGATCAAAGGGAAAAAAAAGAAAAGAAAAAGATCGTTTTACCTCTCCCGTTCCTTTTTGCCTGTCATATCTCCCTGCCCCATCTCTATTTCACCACATTTATCTTGTAGCTTGAGGTCTCTGCTGGGAATTCTTTGCCAATATAAGAAGTACACCAACAAAATAGTGCTCAGATTCACATCTTTCAACTGCTAAACTTTGCTTTTGCCAGCATACCGTGTTCCAGCCATCTCCTTTTTCGTCCAAGAATAATAAGCTGTGCTGGGTAATGGTCAGACATCAGAACAGACTATCCATGATAGGGGCCTTTGCCTACAGTTACATCAGCCATCAAGTGTTGCCTCCTTTCACCCCAAGCTGGCAGAGACACAGCAAGGGAAGAGCAGCCTTTGCTTGTGGAAAGGCTGAAGTTCAGTTTAGATACAGCAAACAGAGTTTTGCCAGCACAGAGCCTTACTGATTTCGTGCTGCCACTCTTCAACTATTTGGAGGTCCTACATGCCAAAAGAATGCATGTGATCTTTTCATATATTTACAAATGTACTTAGACTCGTGTTACTGAACTGTATGGATGGATAACAAACAGCGATCAGCAACGCCGTGATCTGCAAGCCGTGAACCTCTCAAATAAGTCTTGCTTGGGAAGACTGCCAAAATGTTCAGCATTACCTGCACCTGGTCAGATAAAAATATCACCTCTGGGGACATGCAACTGTTTTCAGGTGCATGTGGAAGCTTGAATCTACAAGCCCAGCACACGCAGGTTCCATCTTTAATTTTTTCTCATGCTGGGGGGGATTGGAGCTCCAGGTGCTAGGGATATATCGCAGGTATTGCCCCAAATCACAGGCAGGTTATCCAATGCGATCAAAGAGGCTGAGTGCATGAGTCAGCTGGATTTCAGGATTTGCCGTGTGCTTCAGAAATACGGTTTTGTTTGTTCTTAGCCTAAATCTAATTTTGAAATGCTGTTTCAATCTGAGGATAAGGAGTAAGAGTTGAAAGGGATGTGCCTGATGTTTGGCTTGGCCGTTGCCTTCTACCTGCTGCCAGGATCACAGAGCTGATGGTAGTCAAGCCATGGGAAAAGCACAGAGAAAGATTATGTGCGTCAGCAACACTTTCTTGTACTATCAGGAGTGCACTTATCTGTTCCAACAAAATAGAGTGATTTATATTTTGATGTCCTTGAACTTCCACATAAACAGGTGAAGTCAGTTTATTCCCTTGTACATTTGTTTGCATACTTGCGATACAGTGTCATTCTGGTTATACATTTCATAACCTTACTGTATGAGGACATGAACTCTCGGCAGCGTCTTCCTCCCTAACCTTTCTCAGCTCCTTTGAGCGCTAATGGGCCGTGACAGCTCCTGCCCAGAAGCAGGGTCTGTGGTACTAGGGTGGGGAATGAGCATCCATCCTTCATATAGTTTTAGGGACCTGCTTGTTGATACTGCTTCTTGGCTAGTGTCTGCTGCAGGTGTGTGTTATGCCTTTGTAGTGGGAGCAGCTCAAAGGGGTATGATCTTCTCATTCCCCAGACTGCCACAAACACAACAAAAGTGATGTTTGCTCGGACCGGGGAAATGCACAGGGAAATCTGGCACACGCTCAGTTCCCAGTTCATGCGATCACAGAGTTGGGTATTTTCCTATCTAGCTCACAATTTATGCTCCCAGTGGGGCGTTCAGAACGCAACACACCGGGACCCGTTGGGAGAGAGCGTTCTGGGGACAGCAGCAGGTCAAGCCCATGCAGTCTGAGCACAGAGGTGATGCACTCAGGTACACCAAGACACTGCTGCGGGCACACACCTGGGGAGGCTGCTCATCCCGGAGCAGGACGGGGCCTCGGGCGCGGTCCCGCTGCCCGGGAGCGCGCATGCGAAACGGGCTGAGGCGCGCTCCCGCATCCCTAAGCGTGCTCCCTACGGTGGCGCGCCGGTGCTGCCCCCATCCGGCGGTGGTTGGAGCCTGTGCTGCTGTTAGACGAGGCAGCACGTAAACAAATACGTAGCGCTCCTTGGAAACGGTGCCCTTTTACATTTTCATTTTTGAAGAGATTTTGTTCCGTCCTGCTCTGAGCTGTAGGGATACCCGAGGTCTAGGGTCTGCCAGGGCCTTTCTCTTCAAAAAAAGATGCTGATGTTAGAATTCAGGATTTCTTTGATGCAATATTTACAGTGAAATTTCACCAAGGCCTTTTCGCCCAAGCACAACAGGATTCCAGCAGAAATTGGGGTTTGTTTTCTTTCTCTCTTTTATTGCTTTTTCTTTCTCTTTTCTTTTTTTTTTTTTTTTTTTTTTTTTTTTCCTGATCTGCTTTTTCAGTCTATTTCTTCCCAAGCGGCTCCTGTGTGAAAGCCCATTTGCTTGCCCCCTTCCCCAGCAGGTCCCTCCAGCATCCATCTGTTTGCCTCTTACTGCCTTTGGAAGCTGTTCCTCAGCCAAACAATCCCCAGCATTCAGCGCTTCCCTCTACCCTACTGCTCCATTGACTGTCTCTCTTTGTTTCAGCTCTGCTTTAGGTAGTAATTCTTTTTTCCTCTTTTATTTTTATCCCCCCTCCTCATAAAAAACATATTTTGTTATTTTGTTTGTTTGTTTGAACTTCAGAAGGGAGCCCAGCATCCTCAGTTTTTTATCTTGATGCTGGGATAATTCTAACAGCAGGGGTTATGCAGTCCTGGGGCAGAGTGTCAAGGGATTTTTATAGAGGCCCCATCACTGGAGCATTTGAAGCTAGGCAAATATTTATCAGGACTGACACAAGTACAGTCGTCCTGACTCAGGGCAGTGTGATACCTGCATGATCTCATGTTTACTTCCAGTCCTGTTTTATTGGATTTCTATGATATATACACCTTATAAATAGCCCCGGGATTGTTACTGATGAAAGGGGAAAAACAACCTTCACTCTGTCTTTTTGTGTGTCTCTACTTGTTCTGCCTACCTATTTGATAAAGCGTAACAAGGAATGTAAAACTATTAATTATCACAACTATTAATTGTCCCTTAGTGTTTGGAATATGCCATCAGTGCAATTCTTACCCATGCAAAACATTCACTCAACCCATGCACATACAAGCCCCAGAAATATGGGCACTACAGAGGAAAACCTTGGCACTTTTTTTAGCATGCTCCTTCAATGGGAGTTTTATGTGAATAATATGAGGAAAGCTTTCTCTCAGGATGGACTGATTGCTTTCAGAGAGGGTTATCATCTATCTGCATTATTTAGACAGCGTCTGGGAAACTTGCTGGAGCCTCAGGCTCCCATTGTGTTAGACATTGTGTAGATGAGTAATTAATGGTGGGCCTCCTTCTGTTTTGCTTAATGTATATATTGTACGTATACAATGAGTTGAGGAAGGTTGCCGATGTGGGGAGTCAAATGGGAAAGGCAGTTCTGCAGCCTCGTATACAGTCTGGCTGGCAGAGAGGCTTCAGCCTGTCAATGGCCTCACAGGGGGACACTGCAGGTATTTTCAGGGTTTAAAGAAGAACCCAAAAATGCCAGCTTCACACATTTATGGCCATATGGGGAAGGCAGGCAAGGCAGTACGTATGCTGAAGGAAGAGGTGGAATGTCTTCTTTAACATGCTGTTCCGTATTTTTTCAGCTGTGCAGTTTAGATGTAACTATTCACTTCAGAACGATAAAGCATACAGACAAAAGAAATAGAGAACTGGTGACGTTTGGTATTTATCCAGTTTCCTGCATCTACACTAGAAGCTGAATAAAGCCTTCCCACAGTCAGTGGGCTTGGTGGTATGGCTACTACACTCACTATGGACTGGTTGGTGGGGCAGAAGAAGCGGAGGGCGCATTGCCAAGATCACTCTTAACAAGCACCACCATGTTCATGTATCTAAATAATAGTGACTTGCCAGGATAATTACGATCAAGTAATTTCCACAAAAAGACAAAAAGGAAAAAAAAAAATAGGAAAAGAGGATGCCACACGTGGTCTGCTATTCGTAGACACAGAACAAAACGGTCACTTAATGATAATAAAATATTCATGCGAGCATTACGTTTTCATTACTGATGTGGGAGACCACAAAATCAAATACAAGCAAAGAGTGTGCTTTCAGTTAAACTGCTGATTTTGCAAAGGAACATTAGATGGCATTAATAACAGTAGAGCATGAGGTAATCATGGCAAATGGACGTGTTTTTAATTTCATGTCTTGTATTTAATCATACAACAAGAGAATATTTCTAGGTACTCCATTCCCATTCACTTCTGTTTCTTGCCTTTTTCCCCACTTTGTTATTTTCACAGAATCACAGAATCACCAAGGTTAGAAAAGACCTACAAAATCATCCATTCCAACCATCCATCCATCACCAATAGTTCTCACTAAACCATGTCCCTCAACACAACGTCCAAATGTTTCTTGAACATCTCCAGGGTTAGTGACTCCACCATCTCCCTGGGCAGCCCTTTCCACTGCATGACCACTCTTCCAGAGAAGTGGTATTTCCTAATGTCCAGCCTGAACCTCCCCTGGCATAGCTTGAAGCCATTCTCTCTAGTCCTATCACCATTTATACTAGAGAAGAGGCTGACCCCCAGCTCAGAACAACCTCCCTTCAGGATGTTATAGAGAGCAATGAGGTCTCTCCTGAGCCTCCTCCAGACTTAACAATCCCAGCTCTCTCAGCCTCTCCTCATAAGGCCTGTACTCCAGACCCCTCACCAGCTTTGTTGCCCTTCTTTGAACATGCTCCAGGGACTCAATGTCCCAAAACTGGACACAGTACTCGAGATGCGGCCTCACCAGAGCTGAGCACAGGGGGACAATCACCTCTCTGTTCCTGCTGGCAACACTGTTTCTGATACAAGAATGCCACTGGCCTTTTTGGCCACCTGGGCACACTGCTGGCTCATGTTCAGCTGATCATGAATCAATACCCCCAGGTCCATTTCCTCTACACAGCCACTCTGCCCCAAGACTGCAGCATTGTCTGGGGTCATTGTGGCCAAAGTGCAGCACCCCACATTTGGCCTTGTTGAATCTCATCCCATTGGCTTCAGATCAGCTATCCAGTCTTTCCATATCCCTCTGTAGGACCTCACTACCCCCAGGCAGATCAGTACTTCTAGCCAACTTGGTGTCATCTGCAAACTTACTGAGGGTGCACTCAATGATCTCATCCAGGTCATCAATAAAGATATTGAAGAGGACAGACCCCAGCACCAACCCTTGGGGAACCACTCATGACCGGTCACCAGTTGGATTTAGCTCCATTCACCACCACTCTCTGAGCCTGGGCCTCCAGCCAGTTCCTTACCCAGCCAAGGGTGAACCTGTCCAAGCCATGGGCTGCCAGTTTCTGCAAGAGAAGTGGGGAGACACTGTGGGAGACAGTGTCAAAGGCTTTGCTGAAGTCTAGGTAGACTACATCAACAGCTTTTCCCTCATCCACCAGACAAGTCACTAGATCATAGAAGGAGATCAGGTTAGTCAAGCGGTTTTTCTCCCTGTTGTCTCACTGATATGTAGAGAAGACTTTTTTTCCTCCAAACCCACAAGGAATAGGAAATGTCCACTGGGCCACACTTTAGTCCATTCAGATCATCTCAAAAGGAGAAGTAGGCTGCAAATTTGAAGTTCAGGACACATCTGAGCTCAAAAATTCACTTAGTTCTGAAGGAAACTGCAGCCATTTTTGGTTAAGGAGTTGTTGACTTGTAAAACCTTTTGAGGCTATGAAAGTAGATTGTTAAAAGGTGAATGACTTCAAACACAGATGTTGCATAAACTGCAGCTGCAATGGATGTGGATCAGGTAGCAAAGGCTCAGTGCTAGCAAATCAAAGCAATCTCTTCCTGCAGCTGGAGCATTGCAAAGACCTGGCAGAACCTTCGGAAGTGCAGCCCCCTATGTATCTTTTTCTTACACCTTCTAGCGCTCTGAAAGAGCCTTTCTTTTCTGGTACAAAGTGTTCTGGGGTTGTTTGCTAACAAAAACTGCTTTTGTCCCAGCTGACTCGCATCTGACGAAAGATCCTTGGATGACTCTCCTTCTCGGCCTTTCTTTTATCTTTCCCAGCAAATGTATCTGCCCCACAGTCTCTGCAACTCTTCCCTGGGATGGCGTCCCCCTTTGTAACAATATGACCTTTTTTTCACTTTGCTTAGAAACACGTAAGAACAGTAAATGTGCAAAACATGTAACTGTATCACAGTGGTATAAATTACACAGATATACGGTATTGATTGTGCAAAGATCAGATAGTTTTAAAGTCAGTGAATGGCTGTCAGGTTGTTAATTGAACATTTGCTGAAAAATGCCTATGGCAAGGGATCTAGATATTGCTGCAGGATAATGGAATTTAAAAACAACATTTGTCTGCCACCATTCTGCCTTGGATGTATTTAAAGAAATATCAGGAAGCTCAAAACATTCACACTCGAACGTCCTTACATTACTAATCCTTTAGAGTGATAATAATGAAATAACCCAATTTAATAGCTTGATGATTTAGCTACTTTTTAACTTTCAGCTGGTTAAAAAGGCTTTCTTGATTTTCACACTTCTGAAGTCTGTTTATAGTTAATTTTGATTTGCTCTTTCCATTTGCAGGTTCAACTTTGTAACCATTCTGCACACTTATATCAACTTAACCTGTTACTTTAAACAAAGTTATTTTCTCCAGCCCGACTTCAATAATTTAAAAAATATTACAGAGTATTCACTGTGAACTGTTTCCGTGAGTCTCAGGAATACTCAACAATTGCTTCAGAGGAGGTTCAGGTTGGATATTAGGAACAATTTCTTCTCAGAAGGGATGGTGGTGCTACAGTGGCACAGGCTGCTCAGGGAAGTGGTGCAGTCACCATCCCTGGAGGTGTTCAAGAACTATGTAGATGTGGCACTGAGGGATGTGGTCAGTGGGCATGATAGGAATGGGCTGGTGGTTGGACTGGGTGATCTGAGAGGTCTTTTCCCACCTTAATGATTCTATGATTCCCTTCTTTTGGAAAACAAGCCCACTGAACTGACAATATTTTCTCTCAAGTTAGCTTCAGAAAATTAATATCTGCTCCTCATCATAAATAAGCACAGGAAAATACAATTTTTAGCACTTACATAGACCTGGGGTATTTGACACGAATGCTGCAGCTGTACTCTGTGATTCCAGAAGTGATGTTAGAACTCTCTCTACTTTCTGTAAAGGAACTCTAGAGAACTAATGTCCCAGATATTTTCAATAGCTAAGATGAATATATGTGTTTATTTCCTTGCCTGTCTGGATAACATATGACCCCTTTAGAATTTATTGGAAACAAAACTAAAAACTTCAGGAAATGTTTTAGACACTATGGGGACAAATTTTAATAATTTCACTGAGAATCTGAGAACTGGAAGACATCTGTGCTTTAAAGTTGCTCATTGCTCTTGGAGTGCTGTGTGTCAGCTGTAGGGCAGATGTTTAGCCAGCAAGGGAAGTCAGAGGGGAGCCAAATTAAGACATCTGATTTTTTCCTCTCCTCCCGCACAGACTGTCTGTTGTTGATAGTAGAGAAGGAAGACACCAGCTGTTAGATCATTGTTTTTTGTTTTGTTTTGTTTTGTTTTGTTTTTTTAGAAAGGGCAGAATTACAGACTTTGGATGTATCCACAGATATTTGGATGGGGGATTAAAAACAGAAGCCCAAAGTATCCTTAGTATGGCGGTGAAGATGCTGAGGGGCAGGGATGGTATACCTGCTACTGCTCATTAGCACTTTAATCAGAGATACTCTGTCCTTTTTTTTACCCATTTTCATCTATATGGATCTTCATATTCAATACAAATATCAGTGGTTATTAGCTAAGGTGATTTTTAACTCATTCTGTCTCCCAGCACTGGTATCCACTTGCTCCCACCTGACCCTTCTCTCCATTTGGTTCACATCTCACGTATTTTTGCTGCAGGCTCCTCTGCTCCATGAGCTGATGTACTAGATGCAGCAGATTAAAACAAACAAACAAACAAACAAACAAACAAAACCCCACACCTTATTTTACTGATTAGATAGAGATAGGAT
This sequence comes from Coturnix japonica, assembly GCF_054131305.1. Lineage (NCBI taxonomy): Eukaryota > Metazoa > Chordata > Aves > Galliformes > Phasianidae > Coturnix > Coturnix japonica. The sequence continues at coordinate 127,650,570 of NC_140663.1, forward strand.
CACTTGTCAGTTCACAGAGGAAAAGCTGCAGAACCTAATTGCAATGACTGACCAGATACCTTGCATTCACTGGTATATGGGGTATATGCTCCCATTGCAGGTCAGCATGAGGGTCATTGCCTCATACCATGATCTGATGCCTCAGTCTGATTTTCTATCATGTTAGCTGACATTACTACTCTGTTATCCACTGGCACTGAGGAATACAAAAAGATTACTTGGTAAGACTCTTTACTGATGGTTCAGGCTTGCAGCAATGAAGTTAATGAGAGAAGCTTGAGGGCTATCATAAGAGGCTTTAGGGGACTGGGGCAGTTGTTAGATGGAGCAGGAGGGAATACAGGTGGTATTTTCCTTTGTCCCTTCAGTGGAAGGGAGGGATACTGAGAGGACAAGGAAAACTTATCTGATAAAGACATGGCTGAGAGGCTGATGCCATCAGTTACAAGGGGAAAAGAATTCTGGTTCAGGAGCTGTCTAGGCTCATTGACAGGACCTTAAACTAGGTTTGAAAGGAGAAGAAGGTGATATAGAGCCTGTCCATGACAGTGCAGGATAGTATAGCTAAGCTAGAGGAACAAGCTCTTAGTGGGGGCCTGCAACCTGCTACATCTTGTGATGATGAAGGCAACAGTGAATCTAATGGTAATTCAAAGGAATTAAGGAGTTATCCTCTCAGGGGGTGACAAGACCAGCTGCCCAGCTAAGTGTCTTTACACTAATGCATGCAACTCGAGGAAACAGGCACGAAGAGTGGGGAACAACTGTGATACAGGAAAAACATGATGTAGTTGCCATCACTGAAACCTGGTGGGGTGATTCCTATGACCAAAATGTGATTGTTGATGGCTACAGGCTGCTCAGAAGAGACAAGCAAGGCAGGAGGAGACATCTTTCCTTCAACATCAAGGAAGGATTAATGTGTGAAGAGCTGTCCCTGAGAAGCAGGTCAAAAGCCTGTGGGTGAGAGATAGAGAACAAAGCAACAAAGGGAGCTTTATGGTTGACATCTACTATAGGCCATCCAATCAAGCAGAACATGTTGATAAAACTTTCTTCCTCCAGGTACAGAGACGTTGTGATCACAGGCTGTCATCTTACTGGGGGTCTTCAACCACATTGATATCTGCTGGAAAAGTAGCACAGTGCACTGTAGGTGATCCCGGAGACTCCTGGAATATAACAAGGATAACTTCCTCAGCCAGGTAATGGACAGCCCCATCAGGGGGAGAATGCAGTGCTGGACCTGTTGCTCACCACCATGAATTAACTGATTGGTGATATCAGGATTGGAGACTGCCTGGGATGTAGTGACCACGCAATTGTGAAGTTCAAATTCTTGAGTGATATCAGGCAGGCAAAGAGTAAAATCAGGAAGTACTGATACTCTGAATTACTCTGTCTGCATACTACAAAGTGGAGTAAAATGTGTTTGCTAAGTGGTAGCTTCCATTGTTTACGCCTTTCATTGTTTATGCCTATCTCTATGGAGACCTTAATTTGCTTTTGTCATCCCATGAGAAGGCCATCTCTGACCCCATCCAGAGTAATGCAATGGATCACATCAGCCAACTTAGTGTCATTTTTTACCAAAAAAACCCCCACAAAACTATCAACTATTGTCTCCCATTTTCTTAGAGCAGTTACACTCCTCAGGCCTGCAAGTGTCATCTAAATATCCTTCTCCCAAAATATGTAGCCTTCAATTGGCAATACTAACGTCCATATTGTTTCTGCTTAGCCAGAAATCATCTGGATCACTTCCTGCTCATCATCTATCCTCAACATTTCTCTTTTCCTTTTTGTTGTTTGCATAAATTAGAAATATTTCTAGAGTTAGTTTTTTATTTTGTATTTTGTTTGTTTGTAATATATATTTCTTTCTCTCCATGCCATAGGTAAAATCATTGGATACAATCTTGGACAAGAAGATGGATCTGTTTAGCCTTGAGAAAAAAAGGCTGAGAGGGGATTTGATCCAGGTTTATAAATACCTGAGGTGTGGGGGCCATAGTGGCAAGGCTGGTCTCTTTTCAGTAGTGCGTGGGGACAGGACTAGGGGTAATGGGCTGAAACTTCAGCGTAGGAAGTTCCACGTGAATGTGCGGAAGAACTTCTTTACAATGAGGGTGACGGAGCACTGGAACAGGCTGCCCACGGAGGTGGTGGAGTCTCCTTCTCTGGAGACATTCAAGATCGGCCTGGACGCCAACCTGTGTGACGTGGTGTAGGGAACCTGCTTTGGCAGGGGGGTTGGACTCGATGATCTCTAGAGGTCCCTTCCAACCCCTACATTTCTGTGATTCTGTGATTCTGTGAAGAAAAGTTCTCTTAACACTGCACTGGTGAAACTTGGTAGGTTTTAGTTAACAATTACATATTAAATTTCCAAGTTATACAGTTTGATCTCATTTAATAAATATTTTCTTGATTTTCTTCTGATGTTAATAACTTAATCAAAATGTAATGAGGTATCAGTGTTGCACAGGTGAGTGAAAGCCATTATTTTATCAGCATACTTAACTTTATAAAATAGACCAAACAATGGAAATTCTGATCTCAGAAAAATACTATGCAATTTGTTTAACTTAACCTGTTTTGCATAAAATCATGTTGACTGACAGTAATTATGTTTCCATTTCTTATTTCCTTATGGACAGAGTCCCGTATCAGCTGTTCCATTCTTCTGCACAGAACCAAGGTCAAGTTAGCTCATCTACAATTACCCTGTTTACACTTTTGAAATATCAGTGCAGCATTGGATATTTCCGGGCCCCTTTGGTTTCCACGGAATGCCAAGGCTTTTTGCCAGAAAGCACCAGTACAAGCTTCCTTTTAGAAGCTTTAAATAAGTTATCCACTCCTGCCAATTAAAGAATTTAATAGATGCTCTTTACCATCGTCTAAAAATATATCAAAATAGATGGTATTTTAGAGACAGTATTTCTTTCTTTATAGATATCTTGCTTACAGAAACTAGATGGAATGGAAATGATCTCACCTTACTTGGTAACACAGATATCAAGATCTAAGCTTGTCCATTCCCTAGGGTGACCATGCCTCTGTCCATAGTGAAAACCAGACATTTTAGAGCTCCTTGAATCTGAACTATTTTAGCTGCTTACATTATAATGGAATGAATCATGCCTTACAGTGCCTTTTTTTTTTTTTTTTTTTTTTTTTTTTCCCCATAGAAAATAAAGGGGGACCAGAGTGATTAGTCCCAATCCAGTTCTTTGCACTGCAGTGATCTATGCCTGGTCAATTCATACTACTGAACAAAAAGTGATGGTTATACAATTATGAGGAAAAAGCAAAGAAGCATCTGAGCCTGAGAATTTTCAAGATTTTTTTTTTTTTAAAAAAGTCATTGCTTCTCTTAACAAAAATAACAATCTAGACCATGACTCTAGGAGTACCTAATTATTTTTAGTTAAATTAGATGAAAAAGCTTAAAATGAAAGTTAAATGAAAGTTAAATGAAAGTAAAATGAAAGTTAGATGAAAAAGCTTAAAATTTTAAAATTTGCTTAAAATTTGCAATAAGTAATAATTATAGGAGTAGATATTACCAAACTTTAAGGTTACTGTCTGTCACACTAATCCAGTCAATAAAGCATTCTCAAATTCCAGTAACTATTAATTAACTTAAATTTGTTCTGTTTTTCTTTTCTTTACCCAAATGTTACTTTTACTACACTTGAAATTTTTTTATTTTTTTTTTTAAGTTTCTAAGGCTCTAAAGTATATTCAAAATTTAAAGTTTAAGGTAGTTTGTTGGTTTTTTTTCCCATTTACAAGTAAATGATCAGGTTATGTCTAACTTGTTAAAGATCTATCTGAAGGTACATGTTGAACCTGGTTTCAAATATCTATTTTATTAGCCTATCAATCAATATAGCAAAAGACTTCAGCATGCCGAATAAAGTATAAATAGTGAGATAGGTGCACAGATCACTTTAAATGGCTTTGGCCAATGGGTGAAGAATTACTTTAGCATTTGACAATTCTGTTCTAGTAATGAAAGAGGCAGGAAATCCTTGGAATAAACTGTTGGATTTCATTTATTTTGTAACCCAGGTTTTAAAATTCACTCCTGGTCTCACCAACATGATTTTGATAATCATCAATATTCTCATTAAGCTTGTAATTTGAACAAAGTTACTGATTCATCAGGTAGAAGAACTCTAGAAATAACAATACATTGCAAATAAAGTCTATGTAAGTAAGAATCTTATGTTAGAAAATGCCTTTCCTATTGTTGATGTTATTTATTTGTTTCCTTTGCTAATTGAAGACATTTGCAGTGTTGACCAGTTCCCTTCTGCTTGTATAAGCTATGACAACAAAGCCTGTGTACTAGCTAATACTTTCTCACTACCTATCACTGTGAATGGAAAAACCTGTCATACGGGCCTTTAGCAAATCCCCCAAAGATTTTATCATGCACAACATCAAAGGCTCTTGTTGCGTGTGTGTCTCTACCAACCAGGGACTTGAAGGAAACAACAGTCCATGAGAAGAGTATCATTTGCTACAAATTACACAATTTTGCCAAGTGATTGAGTACCTCTGAAGCACATGGCATTACGCCAAGGCCTCCCCACCTGTCTGAGCCCTGTAGATCTCAAGAGGAATTGAATTTGTTGCGGCAGTTATAGGATACAGAATTCTTCCATGTATATGGCTAGCAGCTGACTCACAGTTCTTTTAATATTAGATAAACTGCAGTCTTCTTGTCCTCACTTGCTTATGGCCACACTGACTCTTTTACTGAGTATGGCAAGAACTAATTAATTTTAGAATTAATGCAAGAGTATTTCTCATAAGGATGCTCCCCTATATGTAATTCACAGCATTCTGACACAATAGATGCATTGTCAAAGGTTTCCAAATGCATGTGTATGTCCGTTTTACGTGCAGTCTCCAGAAAGACGTTTGCACAGCTATGTGACTATCAGGATTAACTTTGCCTTGGTGTTCCTACTTTATTTAGGAACAATTGAGGGGTTATCACAAGCAGTATGGTTTTCTGGTCAATTCTGGTTCTTTGACCCAAATAACGTATTTCTGAGTTGGCTGTGTGTAGCCTTCACCACAAATTAAAAGCAGCTATTGTATTTACATATCCTGATGGATTTCAAGATGCCCATCCACCTCTTATTCTGTTAAACATATTGCCTCCATACAAAAATCATCTTCCTTGAATGGCTAGTGTCTAACATCACTAGCACCTGTAGCCTCGGATACAAAAACTAACATACTTCAGTGTGCAATACCACAGTCTCACTTCCTGTAAATGTAAAATAACCCTCACATGAAGTCTGCCAAACTGTTCTTCATCACTGATGCCTCTATCTCCCATTCTGCCATTTACTTCAGATTCATACCTATCCTGCATGGCCTCATGATTAGTACTCAAGTTTATTTTAATGGCAAGTACAGGATAGAAAATAAATAAATAAATAAATAAATAAACAAACAAATAAATAATGGAATTATTTTTCCTGGCTCATTTTCATTATGCTTCAGCTTTGGACTGAACTTCAAAAGGTAAATCACCCAACTCTTGACTACACAAGCATTTAAATAACTACAGAGATTTTTAGCATATTTTCACCTTTGGTGACTGTGGATTCATGTTTGTTTAACAGTTGACCTTAAACTGACCTAAGGGTATTAGAAAAGAAATCTTCAGGTAAAGATAATACTCGATTTTGGAATGGATATTGAGCAATTAAGCAATGAACGGTATTTTATCATTCTTAGCACAGAGGCTATTCCTTGGGCAATGGCTATCTGTTCCTTTTTATCTTTCCCACCCATGCCATATTGCAGCAAATGTGGCCGCAGGTGCCTACACTGGATGAACACCTGCCCAATCTACGCAAGAAGGAAAGGAAATCAAGGGATGTCGTGCTCACTGGTATTGTGTACACAACTCAGGAGAGTGATAAAAAGGAGAAATGGAAAGAAAGTTAAATTTAGCATGGTTAAGAAGAGAGAGTAGAAGAAAATGTCTGTGACCTACAGAAAGAGCTTTTGCAGGAGATGGGAAGAAGGTAAACAAGGTAAATATAAACACATTTTATTTTTATTTTTATTTTTTTTCAAAGGCAGAACACCATTTTCTGTGTCTGTCAGCCTTTTTGTAACAATGCATCTACTACAGTGAGCTGACAGCAACTTTACAAAGTTCAACAAGAGGAAGCGCAGAGTCCCACAATTAGGGAGAAACAAGCCCAGGCACCAGGACATGCTGAGGCCACCCAGCTAAAAAACAGCTTTGCAGAAGAGGACATGGGGCACCAGGTGGGGACACCACTTTGGACATGAGTAAGCAGCATGCCCTTGCTTCTGAGAAGGCCAATGTTATTCTGAGCTGCATTAGGCAAAGGATTGCCAGCAGGTTAAGAGAAGTAATCCTTCCTCTGTAAGGCTGGAGCGATGTGTCCAGCCCTGTGTCCCCAGTATGGGAGAGACATGGATGTAATAGAAAAGGTCCAAAGAAGGATAACCAAGATAGTCTGGGATTGGAGTACCTCTCTAGTGAGGAGAATGTCATAAATGTCTATAAATACCCAAATGGAAAATGCAAAGAAAATGGATCAAGGCTCTTCTCAGTGTTGCTCAGTGTCAGGACAAGAAAAAAAAAAACAAACTCAGGCTCCCTCTGAACACCAAAAGTTCTGCACTATTTAGTGATGGAGCACCAGCACAGACTGCTCAACGGCTGTGGGGTCTCCTCCTAGGGGATCTCCAGAAGCTGCCTGGCTATGGACCCAGGCAGCCCATAAATCTGTGTAGAGACTTTTTACACCAATTTGCAGGTACAAGTTTGTCCTTTCTCATTCCATGTTGCAAAGCAACAGATAAAATACATTTTATGTGAGACCATATAAGCTCATTCTTTTACCCACGGAGATGGATTCTTTCTATAGTTCCATAGAATATTTATCCCTGCTTTCTTGCCCTAAATACCTTATAATTTCTGCAATTATTTTTGTAACATTACTACATAAACCTTTACAGAATTCAATAAATTCCCTGTGTGATTTATTAAAATCTTTTCTGTATACATTTTCTTTTTTTTTTTTCTTTTTTTTTTTTTTTTTTTCTGTCTCCTGTCCTAACAGGAGATTCATTTTGTTCAAAATTCTGCTCTCATTTAGTATTTCAGTTGTAGTGCATCTCTGGCTGTTGCGCTTCTGACAGCAGAAGTGCACTATCGCTACTTTCTCTACTACTCAAAATGTCTCAGAGTTCTCCTGTTCACTTTGCTCTAAAACAAATCTGCATAATATGGAAGAAATAATTCTCATATGAGGCAAACAGTGCCAACCCAGGATCAAGTGTTTCTGACCCTTTCTTCAGTTGAAAGTGAATCCAGTGAAAGGCTTCGTTAATGGGGGAGAGATGGGACTATGTGTGTACTAAATCTTTCCAGATGGACAAGAATAATCACAGCACTATCAACTTTTATATTTCCCCTTAAATGAAAAAAAGAGAAGAAGCATTAAGTACCCTAGTGTTTCTAAAAATGTAGGTTTCTTGTACCTATCTATCACATTATTCTAATATTAGCAAGTCTTCTGTGGTGATCATCTGTCTTCACTACATTGTAGAAGAATCCTGCCTTCTGATAGGTATGATATGAAGTGAGAACAGCCATACTGGTCACATTAATTACCTAAACATAATGAGCTACCTCCAAACATTTAGATTTATCAATAAATGCCTGTGCATTCCCAACTTACAAGGTAAACAGTTTCTTAGCTGTTGCACATGGCTCCTTCACAACAATCCAGACCATTTCTTTTTCTGTGAATTTCTCTCTTCAGAAATGGTTACCAAATGAGAATGGTGAGACTACAGATGGAAATGGATGATGGTATTTCACTGTGCCAGGAGAAATTCTTATGACATATTCCACTCTTACAGTTGTAAGGCAGTTTCTCCATTTAAGGTTCCTGAAAGTTAATACCCCCAAACTCTGCTGGCTGTCCCTGCTCTGCATCACTATTGAGCCTTACCATTTCATGCTTTAGTTTAGTCAGATGTCTCTGCTCAGTTTCATCCACATACATGTCCCTGTCCCTAAAGATATACAAATAGCACTAGGAGCAGCCTAGTAGTTCCATGTGGTTTCTGCCTGGTACCAATCATACCTTTTCAAATGTAGATGCCTTCTATCATCACGATGAAATGAAAGAAAATGTGGGATATCCTCCACTATCTTTTGGTGGCATCTTTCACAATCAGCATTGGAAAAAACAAAACAAAACAAAACAAAACAAAAAAAACCAAAACAACAAAACAAAACACAAAAACAACAGGAAGGCAAAGTAATAAGTGGCAGAATCAACAAAATAGCAGTTTAGTAATAGTGGTGAAGACACAGTGATTCCAAAACCTGGTATAGACATGATCAGCCCTAACACAGATTGCATCACCCAAGGATAATGAAACCCTCTGGACACATTGCTGCCTGTTTCACATGACTTATCATAGATACAGATGTCCAGGGTTAATTCAACTGCATGTAGAATTTAGGTCCTTTTGATAAATTGTGTGCTCTGTATTCCATGGTGAATGGACAGCAGAATTGCTTCTGAAGAGTAAAAGCAGATGATAAAGGCTGAGTCTTTGCTCCTAAAAAGTACATGATACTTTTGTTTTAAAGTCACAAATGGATGTCAGATATGACAAACTAGTAACACAACCAAGTGCTGGGTACTTTAATTTTACCACAGGTTTGCTCAGCAAGGTCAGCTCTGTCCTCTGGCCTGGGACTGACCTTGGAAAATTCACCTCAGTGCAAAATTAAAGCACCTTATCTGGACTGTGGTTTTACCACAGGAGGGCTGACGCACATTGGTTTCTCTGATGTTAAGAAAAAAAGAAATTAGTTAATCTTTTCAGTGATGAATGGAAATCCAAATCAACAGACCCTGTTTCACTAGGTTATCTCTGCAAAATCATATGTTACCTGTGCTCTTCTTTGTGCTAACTATGCATTAGAATATGATTAGTAGCCACAGTATGGACATAACACGGCAGTGGTGTGGCTGCTGGTGGCTGTATATAGAATTGCTCTTTACAGTAGCAGTATGAATTGTGACTTTGAAGAGACAGAGGCTAGCACAACAAGCAACTCTGGCAGTTACACAAGCGACATCTGAGGTGCTTTCTCTTTTATCTTTTCCATACTAGCCAATGGGAAAACCCACTTATGGCACGGATGTTTACAGGCTGTTTTGCACTTTTATTGTGGTGTAATTGCATAAGTGTAGCACTTTTCTCACTGATACAGGCTCTCTGTATCTTATGAGGGCATCCACTCACCAGACAGACTACACTAGCAAATCCTTCTTGATGTGGATTTGGCTCTAATTTTTAACCACGGCACACTATCTGATAAGTACATCTATGACAGTGTAAAAATGATTTTTTTATTGATCTCTAAGATATTAATGACAAGTTAAAAATGAAAATGCCATCTTATACCAGGAAGGTACAAAATACAGACAGGTGCTATGGTGACTATATCGGCATCAAAACTAATTATATTTACCCCAGTGTAGCTTTCCCCCATAGACAAACACAGAAGTGCCAGCTCCATCAAGCATTGCCTTACTCGCCTCCCTGACCTATCTTTAAAACTAGAAAAAAAGCCTATCGTCTCCTCTCCATTTCAGTTTTGTGCTCTCCAGCCTGAAGATCTTTTCAAGTCCCAGCTCCTGGCACAGTGCCTTCCAGTCACTGGTCAGATTCAGCAGTGCCAGCTGCTAGCAGAAAATCCTACTATTCAGGAGATGACCTTATGTGCTCCGAATCCTGCTTTCTCATTCTGCTTAAATCGTCTCCCCACATTCAATGCCTGCACTGACGCTGTGATGTAGAGAGATAGGCTGCAAGATTTCTAGAGCAAAAGTTATTATGTAAAGGCCAAGATATTGTATATATTTAGTCCAACACCACAGCCCTTTTACTAAAAGGAATATTTCACATAGAGTACCAGAATTTTATTTGGAAATCAGTGACAGTACCCATCCCTGATTCACTTATGAAAGATCCTCTGTAAAGCCTCGTAATGCCTTGTGAATAATTTTAGTGATTCACTCCCATGCAAATCTCTTATTTTCCAATGCAAATATTGCATAAGGGTAGCACAGTACTCTTAAACATGAACAAGACATAAACCAATTTCATTCAGATTATGTTTGTGTCATAAATAAGGCTCTGTATCCACTCAGTTCAAATCAGCCTCCTTAAGCAGGCTTGCACTTGTTAAATCCTGTCTATGACCTCAGGCAGCCTGCTCTAAATGCATGATTCTTGCATGTGAAGAGAGGAGCTTGGAAAATAACACTGCACTGAGCTAAGGCTAAATCGGCTTGGATTCATCACATCTACAGCCAGACTGTCTTTGTAAATAACACTTATTTACAAATATTTCAAGATCTCTCAGTTTTGCATATGGAGGACAGAATCACGTGAATATGGGAAACCCACTGAAGTTTAGGTGACCCCTAGCCACCAAAAATTAGCTCATTATCCCTTTGTACTTCATAGAAAATAGTTAGTGAGTGAGTGCTTACTAAAGTCACTACAATCCTTCTGTCCCACTTTTCACACCTCTTTTTCAGTTTCCTCCTCACCTCGCCAGCTTGAGCAGGTTTTATACATGCAATTCTCTGCATATGTCTGAAATAACTGAGTGACAAGCCAATATCCATGAACGTTCTGAAGCATTTTTTTAAAGAACTTCCAGCAACATGAAGCACATGGAAGTAGAAAAGTTACATACGAGGTAGTGACTGTTTTTAAGCACATGTTCAGAGAGTTCTTCTCACTGAAGCAGACCTGAACATTTCAGATGTTAAACTGATTTACCTTTGATTTGTAAAAGTACGCTTCTGTTTAATTTCTAACTACAGTTTATTTTCTTTATTTTAACCTTTGCTTAGCAGATCCAGTAAGGGGATGTAGCTAGAAATCTTATGTGGTAGCACTGCCACAATCAGGGGATTTGACTTAGGCTCACACAGGACTCTGACTCAGGAGAAAGAGTGTCTTAAACTGACATGACTGTAATCTTTCCTGCTCCCAGTCAACTATTTTGGTCCAGCTTTCTCCTCTCTTTCATGTTTACTAAGTCCACTGCGCAAAGAGCTAGATTTCTTGAAAAACAGCCATAAAATCAAAGTTTTTTGACCTGTCAGAATAAACTAGCACTGATACCGGGGTCTTTAATTTATAGCCATTGGCAACATCATTCACAGTGAGATGGGAACAGAGAACTGCAACTGGGAAATGCTCTGTTCTTGACCAGCGTTGATCACCCTTGCTCCTCAGTAGATGCTGTGGAAGTCCATCTTCTTCCAGGTTTGTTCATGGTATCAGATATTTCCATCATTTGTAGCCAAGCACTGGCAGGTTATGTCAACTAAGCCAGTTATATTTAAGAAAGATTAAAGGAGGTAATGGGGTAAAACAGACAGGTACCTCCCCTGAAAGGTCTCTGAGAATCTTGGATATTATCAGAATATTACACTCTTTGCAAAAAAAGGTCCATTATAAACAGTATGATGACCTGTGCTACAACTGCTCAGCCAAAAAAATAAACAACCCACCTCCCAGCTAAGAGTTGTGTGGATCAAATGCAAGTCCACATGTTGGTGTATCAAGTCCAAAACCTGACAGGTTATTTTAATCTCACCTCTATTAAAAATTTACAGCAAGATATTTGACTGCTACAAAATATCTGCGGATCATTCACGTTTTTTTTGGTTTTTTTTTTTTTTTTTTTGGCTGACATTCTCCTGAGAAGGTTATAATCTCGATCGAGGGAAAAAGAAAAGGCAGAGGACCAATTAGCTGCAGGTGGTAACCTCTTTAAATGCTACCATTCATCCCTCTAAGTATTCAGTGTTGAGAACAGGACCAAATGGACATCATGTGACTGTATAGAAGTCCTAAATCCCATTACACAATTAGTGTGCAAGCTCCACCTCTGCTTTTGCTTTAGGGATACAGAGTGTATGCACACTAGTGTAGATAAACCAATTTGAATTGGCCTAAGGGTTGTTACCTTTGAAAAAGAGTATTTTTCCAAGTTTAATAGGTATATTATTTGGCTCTAAGTATAACTTTGGCAAGCCAAAATGGATCCAAACAGCCTAGAATTATGAGTAAATTAGCAATTCAATAAAGCATCATAATGGGAAAGGTAATATACAAACAAGATGGATTAATTTGCCAGGGAAGATGAACTAGATGAGAGCTTCTAGAAACTGTCATTTTTAATGTTTTTTGTCCCTTGTTTTTTTTTAGCAATTTACTAAGAAAAAGACCTTTTACATTATTGGTCTTCTTATGAGAACGCATGGAGTTTCTTGGGAGAAGGACTAATTAGAGGCATTGTTCTGGTTAGACCCAGAAAGGGAAAGTTCTGTCAGGTGGCAATGGAGCAACAGTTTCTTTCAGAGAGGCAGAACTGCCAAAAGGAGCACTGTTATCTTAACGGTGCTTTTTTTTTTAAGCATTCTTGTATTTGTTGCCATTTTGGATTGTCAGTGGACACCACTTACCTTTCGTGAGCTACTGGTGTGACAGGCAGTGCAGCTGTACTCAAGCCAGCATGTATGTCAGGTACTCTACCAGCATGGCAACCTTATCAATGTGGAGTGTGCAGTCTGAAACATAGCAGGCTATGTCTTAAACAGCAATTGATATTAATACCTTCCTCCCTGGGATCCTGTTGATACTGTGTTAAGTACCACATGCCATTACACAACACCTTTTGACTGGGAAACACTAAGGAAGTGGCCACTGCTGTGAAAAAACATTTCTGTGGAATTCAAGGTTGCTCTGTTGTTAAGACAGAGGTAAGCTTAGAGCTGAAATATTTAATGTTTGTGTTTCAGGTGGTTTCTGTCTTCCTTATTAAGAAGACAGAATGTTGCGCATTAGTCCTCTGGATAGGAACAGCGCATATTTCTTCAGAGGTTATTTCCAAAATTTGCTTCAGAGAAACAAAAGCAAGCTGACAAAACTTCAAATGAAAAATCAACCAACCAAACAAACAAAGCCTTATTAAATTTAACACATAGGTTTTAATCAATTAATTTGCTTCAATTCAGTCCAATGGATTTAAACTCTACAAAGGGCAATAACAGACCCTGCTGGCAGAGGTCTTATTACTTTCAGAAGAAGGGCTTGTTGATGAATCAAAGCTCAGTTTGAAACTCCTCACACAATTAGAGAAAGGTGCTGCTTTTAGCACCACAGAATCACAGTCAGTTTAAGCCAATTTGAAAATTCACTGTAACTAGTGGGGGCCCTTGACTTCATGTGCCTGCCACTCCTCTCATGCTGGCACACAGGTGATTATTTTGCTAATCTTAGTAAGCACTGACCTTACAAATAAATAAATAAATAAAAGGTTGTTTTTCAGCTGGATCAGAGGAGATGTTAATGCACTGTCAGGACAAAATGACCACTTTTGTGAACAGAGCTGTCTTGGGTCTCCACCCCATCAGAATGATTGATTGGTGACTGTATTCAAGAAATATGGTCTGCCTATGGTTAAAAGTTCCTTTGAATAATGTTTTTTAAAAAACAGTATGTATTCAAGTTGTTCTTTATAAGCTCTGTGCTCCCTTGTATAACAATTCTAGAACTTCTAAGATATTACAAAATTCCTAGAATTCTAAATACACTAAATCTTGGAATATTTATGAGGTTATTGTACGGTCATAAATACTGTAACTTCTTTTATTATATCACCCAATGAAAGAGATGTTATTTGAAACAGGTATGGGTCCAGAACCATAGCAGCTGAACTACTCAGAAAATAAAAACAAAATGAGGTTCAGGCTAACTTTTATGATGTCTTTATGCTAATTGTCTGCAATTAGCTTATACAATTAACAATTCTGTCTCACATGTCTGGTGCCAAAATAGTACTTCTTTAGCATTGATAGATTAGAATTTCATGGCAAAAGTAGACAATTAAGGAGTTAGGCCTCTCCATTTGGTCTCGAATGAAGTTGGCCAAGGATAAGTTAAATCAATAAGATTTTATTTACATTTGCTGAAAGGTACACATTAGTTCACAAGGAAAATGTTTAAATAGGTTTTAATTACCATTTAACTGTCTAAACAGTTCAGATTCTCATCTGTTAATCACTCAGTACTCAATACTGTTTGTTCTGTGGCTTTTATAACATACAGTGTACTTGAGTACATACATTTGAGTTAATTTTCCCCACTGTAAAAGCTGTCAGTATAGGCATGAGAACAGAAAACCTGCCTGTACCTTCTCATCAAAATCCTCTCTCATCATGGAAACCTCATTGCAATACTTGGGTATACTGTCATCTGTGTTACATTGCCATTCTTCCTTAAAACTGTTTATGTTAATTAGTCCATCTTATCCCTATTAGATTGTTATCCCAGAGTCTTCTTTTTCTGATTGTCCTGAAAATGTTTGATTTCACGAAATGGTGAAATGCAGCATATTGTCACATTTTACTGCAAGGGCTTTGAAGCATCTATATTTTCACAGTGATAAGCACTGTGAATTCTAGTCACCATAGACTGTTAAGAGAGGTTTAGTTATGAAAGAGCTGTAGCGACAGCAAGACCCGAGTTTACCTAAATCAGAAGCTAATGCATCATCAACAGATATACCTTTTTACTGCTAAAGCTCTGTAACAAAACCAAACAACTCATGGATTGTTCAAGACAATACATTCCATCCAGCTCACATCAGGTTATTTCTGTTGAAAACCAATGCAAATGAGGTATAGCAACTAATGACATAGGTCTTCTCTTTCCTAATATAAGGCTGAATTTTTCATTGGTAAATCATAGTATGCCTAGATCACTGATGGCATAATGGGCAATTACATTTCAAATTGACTTCAAAATTAGCTACTTCCTTTATACTTTCAATCATTTAATAACTAAGCACTTAAATCTTCAAGTGATCATTTGTATTTCATTGTCCTTCCTTTTCAGTACTAGGTAGGAAGTAATTAGAAGGCTATCTTCTTTGCTGCTCCTTTCGTTTCAAAATAATACCTATTATTATGTGTGTAATCAGAAGTAGAGTGGAATCATTCTAAATATATAAAATTAAAATGGAATTACGTTTGATAGCTCTAATAAATTAGTAAAAGGACCTCTATGACTATTTTTATTTTTTATTCTTTTACGATTCCTTAAAACTACTCTAGAACACACTGCCTTTTAAAAAGGCTTCTATTCAGCTAGTCTTGTATTTTATTCTGTAACCTGCATTGGAAATGTATGCATACGTAAGTCTTAAATGATTCTTGTCTTGTTAACAAAAACACTTCTATATACTACAGAAAATAGATGGTAAACTTAATGTGTTTCTCAAATATATTTGAAAGTATAGTATTTTCAGATCTTTTTGAGCAACAAAGCTGGGAGTAGTTGCAATTTCACATTTCTGAAACAGAAACTTCTTGTTGAAAACATGCTCTAGTTTCAAAATGAATGCAAAATGATTTTTTTCTTCAATTAGCGGATATACTTACAGAGGTTCAGATAAAATTAGAATTCAGTCAAGATGAAAAACTACTTAACATGCACAAAAAGGGACCCACAGTTACAGACTGGAAGTGGGTTAGACACAATAGTGGGAATACATAATGCAAAATGTCACTCAGAAATCTCCTTTGGAATAACGTTAGTTGTATACTGATTTCCTTGTTTGGCATCTGAAAATATTCTTCAGTTCAAAACAGGAAAAGAAAGTGTGTTTCACATCAATCTGTTTGGGAGCATGACAAAAATGGGAACACTTTCTGACTGTTTCAGTAGAATTCCGTATCATGTTAAATAAGGTGGGTGTCTTTTACCTCGTCTTCACACAAAAATGTAATTAATCTGCATGCAATTCATTACAGAATTCCTAAAGTCTTCAACATATCTGCCTCAAGGTTTCAGTTTACAGAGTAAAAAGTAATGCAGATTAACCTGTATTAGCTTGAAAAATAGGGAAAGAAAAAGAGGAAGGGAGCTGAAAAAACATTATAAAAACTCTAAGTCTTTTCAGGAGGCAAAAAGGTAAGTGCAGTTCACTTATCCATAGTCTGGAGTTTTATTCATGTTCTTCCTCATGACTTTTGGAAGAGGAGAGCTGAGGAGAAAGGAGGGCACTTCATGGAATAGATGGAAAATACAACTGTAAGGACAGCATATGTGCCATGAACAGTTGTGGAAAACTGTCAGATAGTGACAGGAGAGTCAATTGACAGGTGCAAAGGTCAGCATAAAAGAAATCAGTATTGAGGCCCTGAAGCATGTAGAGAAACATCTACACACTAAACAAAATTGTTTACTCGGTTTTGATTTATAGCTTCTGCTTCATGAATTTCAGTTACAGTTTGCTGCATAAGACAACAGTTCTTTTCAACACAGACCTTGCCAGTAAATGAAAATACCTGATTTTCAAAGCAACATTTCAGAAAGGGAGTATTAACAAATTTAGTACCGATGGGCAACTACAGTACATTAAAATTAATCTACTCTTATCTACTTTTTAAGTCTATGAGTCAGTTCATTCTCAAAAGCTGAAATGATAAATGAACTGACCAAAAACACATTTAAGAAAGGCAAGTTAAAAAACAAAACAAAACAAAACAAAAACTGAAAAAGAACAACAACCCAACATTACAAAACTTCAGGCTCTGCTTCATGTTCACAGGTAGCAATCAAATTATTTACTTAATGATGGTAAATGATGTGACTAATCATTAACCTTTCTGGATGCCATCAGATATGATAACATCTTGATACCAAATTAATATTGTAAGGTACCAGCATTTATGAGAATGCTTTCGTTTCTTGTAATCTTTCTCCATTAAACTGTTCTACTGCTGCAGGGAGTTGTTGAAGCAGCTGTTTTAGCGAAAGGTGGTTCTTCCTAAATCACATAGGGAATACGGAGAGCGCTGTTACACATTTCGGGATATTGTGCAGGTGGGACATCACTCCAGAGACCTCCAGAAAGACATAGAATGAATTATAGCACTTATAAAGTGTTTCTTTAGCTCATCTTCTCACATGGTTGTGCCAAGTGGGACACAAACAGATGTTGACAGCCAAGCACGTGAACTTAGATTTTTTTTTTGTGTGTGCTTTCCAGCTACTTAAAATCACCTCTCAGTGTCTCATTTCTGTGACAGAACAGTGTAAGTATTCTTCACTCAGTGCAGCGTGAAGACCTCTAAGCTATTTTAAGCTATTTTATTACCAAAATAGATAAGATGTATTCACATAGTCAGTTCTAGCATCTCTGAACACTAACTTCAAGTGAAGCTTTTTGACAACTTGAAGTGTCATCTACTTAAAATGAGCTTATTGAAATACACTCCCGGTTACCCCCGTCTACCAAAGATCACCTCTTGCAGGTCATGGCAGAAATGCAAAATCAGCAATGGTTTAGCCATAGCCAAAAGTATGGAACTTACATCCATTCTTGCCAGTTCCACCTCTACTCATAGAGATACCAGTTGGACATGAGACCTTTGTCACCAAAGATAAAAACTGGAATTTATTTTGCCTTTTATTGTGCTGGCTTCTAAAGCCATTGTGGACATCTAGCACCAAGGATTTATCTTTGATAATGTCTTGGTCAGTTACTATATTTATAGATACTTTCAAGCACTGTTATGTGATGCAACAGATCTGCTTAGTGTAAGCAGGTAGCAGAGTATTTGTCTGTTTGAGGACACAGGAAAACTAGGTATCCAGTAGATGAAGAAAGCAAATGAAATTAACAGCATAAAACTGCTGCCTCGAGTTGCTGTTAGAAAATAAAATGCAGAACTGCACCTACCATGAAAATTTTATAGAATGAATATTAATACTATGAAGATAAGTAGGGTGGATTTGCATTATGTATTTGACTTGTCCCTAGAGCACAAAGACTGAGACAGACTTGTGACTGCATTAACTATAGCTAAATTTTAATTGAAGATGATTGATTGTTGAGCATTCCATTAATTAACCTTTTTATTCAACATTTTCCTACAGAATCTGAAATGTCCTCTGAAAGCAAGTTTTCCAGATTAACTATCAAAAAATATGGACATGAGCCTCATTTACAAGAGATGCCTGGATAATGATAATAAGGGAGAAAGAAAAGAATGAATGACAAGTATAGTAGGATTGGATTTGAGCTCAGAAATGGTTCAGTGCAAACAGGAAACTATTTAATCCAGGCTAGTTACTTGTCATTTCAAAGCTAGAAGACCTCAGAAGCTGACAAGGGATTGGTACTCATAATATAAAGGTAAACTCTTGGAATCTCTTTTAATAAGCACAAGAAAATTAAACTAAAACATATTTAATTTAAAATTAAAATCAAACAAATCCATGAAAGAATCTTTTTTTTTCCAACTAAATGCAACAAATTGTGCTTCTTATGAGCTTTTGCTTCACTTTTGATTTAAAATTAAATACAAATTTAACCACAGAATAAAATTTCTTGTTGAGTTCTGCATTATTTGCTGACAGGTTTGTGCAATGCATCTGATTTCTCATCCTGATGCAATACAAAAATCAGATTTGTGATATGAATGATTAATATCATTTGCTTGGGTCAAAAGAAAACCCACAACAGAACACTTATTTCCAAACGCAAAATAGGCTCCTTCTAAATCATGTATCTTTCTCAAACAATTGCAAGTACTATGTGAAAAAAAAAGGAACCTTGCACCCACAGTGAGCTACAGGAAGGGAAGGACTCTTCTCCAGTCAATATCAGTCACTTCAAGCAGCTGTTCTACATCTCATCAGGCATCACTCCATCACTCTTCAGCTGCCACACAAATGGCATCTTTGAAGCGTCTTGTCAGTGACAGTCTCATGCAAATTTCAGCACCTTTGCTTAATGGTTCAAAAAAGATCATGATTCACAGAAAACCAGAAGAAAAACAAGGCAGTTAAAATGATCTACTCACTTTGGGATGGCACACTGTACTGTTCAGATTGAGATTTAGGGTGGGATCAATCTAAACACTGAAGTCATCTTAGCACCAGAGGCTGAAGCCAAATTGTTTCTCTGCACTCCCTCAGTGTGTGTGTCCAGGAAAAGAGATAGACATCACCAGACGGTGATCACCCTCTCCTAACATGGGTGTCAGAGGAGGTGTGATGAATTACTTCCTAAGGTAACTACTTCTTTTCACTGACTGCAGAGGAAACACAGCTTAAACATCTTATTTTACAGGCTAAAATTAGCTCAGAATAAGGCTACCCAACTGCTTCTAACTCAGGCAGAATTAATTTTCCTCTTATATACTTCATAGAAGGTGCAAATAATAGGGTGGAGAAAGGATGAACAGAGATCAGTGTGTGGGTAGTTCTCCAATCTTTCATTTTAAACTCATCTTTCAATCTGTGCCCTGTCCATTATTTACTGCACACATTCTGAGTGCTTCACTGAATGGGAAATCACTCATTTTCTCACGAGCATCTCGATGATCTCATTGTAGTACTCTATTTCTTTGCAGATATTAATGAATTTATCTTCCCAACACTCTAGTGCTATTATTATTTTCCTCTTATGTGTTGTGAGTTGAGACACTGAAAAGTGAAAACTGTCCTCTAATTGTGTTTCCTTCACATGACATGCTTTCTAGCTGCTTTTTTTTCAGAGTATTTAGCAATTTTTAGGCCTTCATAATGTCAACATACAGTTCCTGTCCACTTCTGTCGTGATTATTGTTGCCTGGCATTCAACTGAGTAGGCTGCAGGGTGTTTTAAGATATCTGGATATCCGGAAAGCAAATTAAAAACAGGGATCCAAAGTCTTCTATTTGAAGTTATTTTCCATATTCATGACACATTTCCTAACATTTAAAGTGAAACAGATTTGAATCATAGAGCCGTAAGAGTTGTAAAACACCTCTGAGATCATCTAGTCTAACCATCCACCTACCATAAATATTGCCCACTAACCTGTGTCCCTAAGTACTACTTCTACTCTTTCCTCCAGGGACGGTGACTCAACCACCTCCTTGGGCAGCCTGTTCTGATGCCTGACCACTCCTTCTGAGAAGTTTTTCCCAGTATCCAACTTGAACCTTCCTTAGTGCAACTTGAGGCCACTTCCTCTTGTCCTACTACTTGTTACATGGGAGGTGAGGCCTTGGGTATTTTTGGCGTTCAGTTTTCACTCATTCCCTTTATGAAAGCCTCTCTTTACTTTTACCTGTCTGGGAGAGCCTTGGCTTTTGGGACTGCTTGCTCCTAAAAGCTTAATATATCCTCAGATGTTAACAGTTACAATCCAAGCCATTCCCCATTCTACTGGGGACAGAAAGAGCTCACCTACAGGCAGGTCCATAAGACAAAATTGAACACTGGGTCCCTCATCACTGTCACTGTTGGCTCTTCCTTCCCTGCCCAGCTTCAGTCATCTATGTGTATGTGGTGCTCTTTTGCAGTCTTGGTGATAGAACATACCTGTCAGTGCTCCTTAAATGCAAAAAGAAGGAGCCTGCTTCACTCTGGTAGATAGCAACAAAACCCTTGCCCCATTTTGGAGATTATAAACCAAAAGAAATTCCCATTAGAATATCATTTATGGCCTCAGACTTCAGGAGCCATCCCATGGCAATATACTTTGCAGCACAGGAACTCATTCTGTGGAAGAATGCCATGTGGTACCAGTAGCAGGAATTGGTCTCTGGCCCTCTTATTTAGCGGAGGTTCTCCTCCAGGCTGTGTGGAGTGAGCAGGTCCCCATTCAGGATAGGCTGACCTGCCAATATTTGTCTGAAGGGTGTGATCCTCCCACTTTCTGCAGTTCAGCCTACATAGTGTATTTCAGAAAGAAATACACTGAATAGTGCATGCTCTTCCACTACTTTGTTGTGAAAACGGTACTAACAGAGTTGTAGCTGGGATGGATTAAGAAGCGTGTTTGTAGGAAGAAATTCTATTTTTTTACCAATCACAAAATAACTGCTAATAATTTTAAAATCACTTCACCCTGTAAATCATACTCATATTTCAAAATGAGGCATTTTTCTGTGTTAAACCTCACCTGCCAAAAAAATAACAAAAGAAAGCTTCTTTCCTCTCCTTCCTTCCTTCCTTCCTTCCTTCCTTCCTTCCTTCCTTCCTTCCTTCCTTCCTTCCTTCCTTCCTTCCTTCCTTCCTTCCTTCCTTCCTTCCTTCCTTCCTTCCTTCCTTCCTTCCTTCCTTCCTTCCTTCCTTCCTTCCTTCCTTCCTTCCTTCCTTCCTTCCTTCCTTCCTTCCTTCCTTCCTTCCTTCCTTCCTTCCTTCCTTCCTTCCTTCCTTCCTTCCTTCCTTCCTTCCTTCCTTCCTTCCTTCCTTCCTTCCTTCCTTCCTTCCTTCCTTCCTTCCTTCCTTCCTTCCTTCCTGCCAGGAATATGTTTTTGACAATGCCGCAATCTGTCCAGGTTGTGTGGCAGCGGTGCACCAAGTGGGTATGTTAGCTGAATAAGCTTTTCTATTTCAGAGAATTTCATTTACTCTATTAAAATAAGACAGACCACTGTACTTAATAATGAAAGAAAGAAAAATAAAACAAACCTACTGGGAAATGCAGAATAGAAGTCATTGGTAATGTGGTCTGATTTTAATTTAATCCAAGTTAAATTAAGATAAGTACAAATGGTAAATTAAGATAAGTACAAATAGCGTTTGTGGAATCAGTGTAAGTTTTGGCTAGTAATTTGATATAAAAATAAGAAATATGAATAAGATATTCAACATTGCCAAGTGAGTGGATTTCTAAAAATAAATGTGAGGCTAATCAGTGTCCATTAATCTTTATTCTCTGTCCGACCAAACATAAAGAAATCTTATTTTATCAGCTTTGTTGGTCATTTTTGCCATTTATATTTTTTACCTTGTGCAAACCTCTCATTTGCCACCACATTCCTGCTTCTAATGGGAATGCTCTCTGTAGGAAACTGTTGAAAAAGATAAATTTGACATTGCATGGCTTGTCTTCATAAGTCCTTCTTTATCTCTGGATCCTTTAGCTGACTGTTTGCAATATGGATTTATTTCAGTCTGCTTCTTGCACCATCAGGGTCTTTAAATTAAGTTCTGCCCTTGAACATGAAAAACCGTCTTAATTCATAGTTTCACATTATACAGAGATTAACAGTAAAAGGTTATTAACAGTGCAAGGCTATTAAAAGCATGCTTAATATTATTTGAACGATAGCAGAATCCCATGGAATCCCATTTTGGTGTAACTTTATTAATGACAGAAGTATTCAGCTGATTCCATGCTTTTTGATAGAATAACCAATAATAAATGACTGCAAATTAGCATACATTTTAAGCTCCTTTTCAAGTAGCTGTTGACAGTTTTTTAGTTTATTAAAGGATGTGGTTTCTTGGTGTAAGCAATGAGAAATGGATGCAATTTACCAATGGCAAAGCCAATAGTAGTATTACTGGTATTTTATGTATTCTTTTTTTTCTGGTTTATTTACCTGTTACTGCTGATACATTTGGAAGTTTTTGAGTTCAAGTGCAGCATTCAGTAGGATTTGTGTTTCTTAAACACTGTGAGAGTCAGACACTTTCCCATTTTACTTCTTTTCAATTCAGTCAGGAAAAGAACAGTGCAGTTCAGTGGACCTATCTGCTAATTTGTTTTGTAAGACATCAGAGGTGGCCTCTTCTGGATCTACCTGGGGATGAAAATTAGCCTATCTGTGTTTCATTACTAATCCTCAGCAGAAAGTCCTTCTCCTTTGAGCTCAGTTGACATTGGGGATAGCCCAGGAGGAAGTTTTCCCCTGTGTAGCCACAGGCACCCAAATAGATGGTAACTTGACCAGCCCTGTGACTTGGAAACTCTCTCCAGATCTCTCACAACACCTGTGCTGGTTGATGGTTCCACCATCAAACCACATGTCAAGTGTAAACATCTTAAACTGCCATGACTTGATAAAGTAATCATAAGTCTAAGCTTTTAATCAACACCTACACTGTAAATACCATAGACTTACAGGAGTCAGCTAATACGTTAAGAGCTCACACCTACACATACCAAACAAAACTATTCTTCCCCTAGCCTGGGTAATACCTTTCTCATAAAGTTCCAAACTCTTACAATCAGTCTCAGTTCTTATCCCTTTTTGATTTTCTCACAACATTCCTGCAAAGCCATCCTAAATGCACTAATACAATTCACACAGTTAAGGATCTCCTTCTTTAAAAATTCACATTCTTTTCCACTAGAAAAAAATAAACAGATGTTTTGCTGTTGTAGGACAGACTTATTTTGATTTCATAATTAAACAGTGCTTAACCCTTGGAGCCTTGCATTCATGACACTTTGTTTCTTTATTTAAATTCCCTGCTGTTGCACAGCTTCTGCAGCAGTGGGATGCTCATACAGATGAGCCCCTGGCAGCTATCAGTGCTTTTTAATCTTCATGTTATCCAGACCTACTCAGAGCAGGGCTATAGTGTAGTTCCAGACTTCATTTGCTCCTGTAGCAAAATCAATTTAGTAGATTTCCATCCCTTCTCACCCCAGTCGTTTATCCCCTCCTTTGTACTGCAATTTATCACCTCCTGAGCAGTGCCTGCATTCCAGGACAATGCATGTTCAGTGCCATGCACTAAATTAGATTAGTGAAATAATCTAAATTGAATATATATATTATTTATTATTATTATTATTTAATATATATATATATATATATTTTTTTTTTTCTGGGAGATTTTTTAGCTTAGAACTTTTTGCTGATTCTATTGAGTAAAATCTTGTCAATGACTGAACTGGAAGAAGTGAGGTGATATACATCAGTACAAGAATAGGAGCAAGCAGCTAGAAAGAAAAACTTTGTCAGAGGGGAGCTTGTTCACAGACCCATAGATGCTGTATGTCAGACTTACTCCTATGGATAACCAGAGCTCCAGTTTTCTATAATGGGGAAACTCAGCTATGCAAAGAAATACTCAGAACAAATTTAGTAATGACTACGAAACCCACAGATTTCAGAACATTCTAAAAATCCATTGAATACTTTGGCATTTTTATTCAGACTAGAATATTCTTATTTGATTCCAAATTCTATTGCATATTCAGCTTTTTTTTTTCTTTTTCTTTTTCTTTTTTTTTTTTTTTTTTCCTGGCTCACTATTTGCAGTTCTGTAAGAGCTGACTTTGCACTTTCCACTTGAAAACCTATTTTTCTGCTTGGGAGGAAGGTTTTGGTCCAACACATTGAACAACCTTTTGTTGCCTAGCTTCTTTTCAGCCTGGGAGTGTGAGATAATTGACACAGAACAGACAAAAGCTTGAATATACTCTCCACAACAATGGTGAAATGGTATTTATGTACACACTGCACAGGAACAGTCAAAAAGAGGTTGTTCAGTCAGTGACTGAGATCCCACAGAGCAAAGCAAATCCTGGAAACACCTGTCTTTTAGGTATGCAGAATGGGCATGGAGTAGATATCTGCCTAGATGGAGTGGTAAGATTTTTAGGCTCACATTTAAATATGCACAGCTTTCATTGTGACTCCTTTGCATAGAAATATTTGGGTAACTGAAGGTAAGCTGATAAACAGTGGAAAAAATAGAGACTATTTTAGATAATGTGTTATGTGAGCAGAAATAAAGTGAAAAGCGAGGCCAAGGACATGCTAGGCCAGGATGTTAGCCCACAAGTGGGGTTCAGGATCAGTCCCTGTGAGGGGAACCGAGGTGACAAGGATGGCAGAGCAGTGCCAAGGGCTGGGACAGTCCAGGGCTGGGCTGGGATTTGGGCCTGTGGTTGGACCTAGCTTGTCAGGCCCCATAGCTGGGCAGGAAAAAGCTGTGTGCTACTGGAGACCAGCACTGCCAAAGTCTCACTGGGGTAGGGTTGATGGCCCCAGGGTTGGTGTTGGTCCCTGTGCCTGGGCAGGTTGGGGTGCACTGGACTGGGCAGGAACAGGGAGGGCCTCAGTGTCCTCAGGGCCAGGACAGGCTGAGAACTTGAGGAGCAATGATGTGAGGGGGAAGAATGTAAAATAAATCTGCCAGAACTCATTTGCCATGGATTAGGTGAAGAGCTGCTGTGGAAAAAAAAAACTAACAGATTTAACAGTTTGCTGAAAGCAATTTGTTGTAATATTGATACAGAAATAAAACATACTTTGCCCTCTAACTCAGTGAAAAGCAGTCATAAAATTATCGAAATCAGTAAAGATATAACAATGCAAACGGGACTGCAGAGTAAATTTTTAAGGCCTAGTCTTACCCTGCATGTGAGAGGAGGGGAATCTGAGCTATTGTTAATAAAGGTCACGGAAAAGACTCTGGAGACAAAAGGTCTTGCAAATATGTTTTTTTTCAAGCCTAGTGATCCTGCCTCTTTCCTGCTCCCGCTACCTTTGTGGTTAAAAATGAACAGTAGATCTCGCTGTTTGCCTTTCCCTCTTATCTTGTATGTCTCTGTGGGCAATTAGCACCCTACGGGAAAATAGATTGTTTACTCTCTTTTACTGTACTTAATGAATAGGCAAAGCTGTTTCAGTTTTGGTTTTGTTACAATAATAATAATAATAATAAAATTGAAAAAGACAAAAGGGTAAATAAATAAGTAGGAAGCGGATCCATTTGGTTTTATGCTACCTTGAAAAAATAGGATGTCATTCTACTGGAAGATTTTTTGAAAGAAGGAAGGCTATTTCCATCACTCACAACATAGATACCAATGGTGGACTTCATGAAGGTGGTGGCATGTCTGTCCTATTCTCACACTGTCCATTCGCCCCTCATACCACATACTTTTCAGTGGCTACATGGTGAAGAGGATTTAGGAATCAGATAAACTTATTTTCACTCTTACATCAACATATCCTTGGCAAATGTGTCTGTCTACAAACATCTAAACTGGAGGGCTTGTTCCATAAAGACACTGAGATTTAGAAAGGGTCTGTCATACTTACTATATAGCTGTGTTTACTACCGTGCTTCCCGTAGAGTTTCACTAACATTCTCTAAGAAAAGAAAGTATGGTTTTCTTTCCTTCCATTTTAAGCCTGACTGTACTTCATTTGCAGATGGTTATAAGAAGAAGCACTAGTCTCAAGCTACAGACTTTAGCATTTTATTTTGAATCTGAGGTAATGATGGGTCCTCTGCAACTCTCTTACTGCTGCTTTTGGAGTTTATATTTTATATGAGATGAGATTACATCAAATAACTAAAATATGCTTTTTCCCCAGTGATTGTTTGTAATTATTGTTTGACTATAAAACTGAATGAGGAATTAGATTGGGCAGAATGACAGAGAGTTTGACATAAACATTCAAAATGAAAAATCAATTCATTTGGGAGTGGGGAGGAAGGGAGAAAAACAACACATGCAACCCATTTTATAATTCAGGTCATTCTTGAGCGTTTCAGCTATTGCTTCAGTCTGACAGAGCTAAAGTCAAGAAAAGGCAGATTACCAGAATTCACCTACTTCAGAGTTCATATGAAGATAAGGTGATTTATTTTGTTGAACTTTCTCTACTGAGACTTATGTTCTAATGTGTTATTGTATAATTATGTTATAAGTTCCATAGGCCTAATATGTAAAGCCTTTCATTTTCAGGTGTCATTTCCAAGCTGTCATTTCACAATATGCTGTCCTTAACCACTCATTCCTACCTCCCCATATTGTACCACCTCCACAGTTGTGTCAACACAACTGCTTGTGGAACTGCAATCTAAACTGGATCACTGAGCTGATTTGGATTAAAAATAACATTTGCTTTGGAGGGGCCAGGGCGTGGGAATGAGCATTGAGGGGCAGAAAAGGGCTGACTGAAACACGGGGAGGAGAAAGCACAGGAGATCATTAAACTAGTCTAACCACTGAAGTGGAGCTATTGTAAGATTGAATTTGCTTACCTTTCAGCTAGTACAGTCATGCTTTTCACAGAGTATTAATCAAGTTAGGCACTTCAAACACTCATTCTCTTATATTTAGTGTAAACAAGTGGACAAATTCCATGAAGAGCTTAAAACTGTCACTCAAACTACATCCGATCCATGTAGAACTCATTGCACCGGCTGAGTCAGTAGCAAGCAATACTGCTGTAAATGTCTCATTCAGACTTCACAGAGAAAAGTAAAGTTGCATTTTGCTAAACAACCAAGAGCCATGGAGTAGGCTCTAGTTCTGCTTTTAACTGTCCCCACAACAGATTTGTTGCTTCACCCCCAGTCTCTGTCCTGGAGTGTCACATCTTGCTCTTTTCAGGCAATTCGTGTATAAAAAGGACTAATTTGAAACAGTGGGTGCAGTTCAGCAGTTACATGTAGACTTCAAGTCAAGTACTCATACCTAATCCACTGTTGTTGAGCCACGTAGAGAGACCTCACTGCCCTTCCTTGGGTTTCAGAAGACTTCAGGTCAGAATCCAAAAACTGAAATGCTAAAATAAATTGTTCATACTTGAATTTAACACGCAGACTTGCAAGCAACACAAATACACTTGTACCCTCTTCTGTATGTTTTGCTTAAAATAGATCTGGAACTACAGGAATTCAGAGACTGAATTAGAAACTGACTCAGTAAAAGTCGATTCAGTCTTGTAGAAAGTTGCCATGATTACCCAGTGATCTGGAATTATCATTTAATGACATCAGTATGTCAAGTAAACAATTCCACAACCAAACACCAGAGTGACCCATATGTAATTCCCTTATTTATAGCACAAGTATCAACAGCGCATAAAATTGTAATTAAATACACTAGCTCATTTGCCACAGCTTAATCAATTTGCTTGTAAAATCATTGTTAATATGTCATCAGCTTGGGTAATGTTTTGTCATATCTTAAAATATTATTTCATACATTTATGTCAGCTTTCTCCTAATGAGCAATTATTTCCCAGATGTCCTATCAATCCACATAAATAAAAAGCCTAGGTAATTTGCTAACATGTAGCACTGAGAATATACTTAGACATTTGTTATTGAAACGCCCTCGGGATTATGGCTAGAAGCAAAGAGAATCAGGTTAATAGAAAAAGATTTGATCTTACATCCTCTTGGGAAGAAAAATCAGCATCAACAAATTACTGTTTCCTAATTTTCTTGTAATGATTCTTTTACAGGCTCAGCCACACAAATATTTGTGATTCATAATCTATCTTGATCTGTGCTAGGATACAATGCTTGTATACAATCAAGTGTAGTATCTAAGTTAACATACCCAGAGCATGTTTGACTGAGAAAAATAAGTTCTTTTATTTTTCTGAGTGCCACATCTGTGAAAATTGTTGGTAGGGCAATGGGTAGTGATGTGGACAGAGACATTCAAGTGTTCTTGTTTAATTCTGCTTAAGCAAAAGTTACTTTTTGACAAGGTTATTACTGTCACTGTCGTAGACCAATTAGTGTCCACTGTGTTATTTTTAGCCCAAAATGCTATGTAATTCATTGTGCTCTATGGCTCCCATATGGAATATTTGACAGTGAATGACCCCCCCCAGAAATAATAAATCAGGCCTGAATTTCCCATGGAAGAATGGGATGCCGCGATGCTTAAGCTTTTGTCTCCTGTATCACAGACAGAAAATTGACTGTTTGGCTCCTTCTGATCACTGTCCTTAAGACGAGAAAAGCTTTTCACTTTTCTTATATTATTCCACTTTCCACCATGGGCACCAGATATAAAAACAACAGAAACAGAATTTGTAATACAAATTTCAGGCTATTGTTTATTTATTTATTTTAAGATAATTGTAAAATTATAAATGGATGCAACCTGCATCATTTTGGGGAAATGAATCTACACCCTCTGCTGCACAGAAGAGTAGCAAAAGGGAATGACAATGTTTTCTTACCTGCAGATGCCTCCTCCACATTTTTTTGTAATAACTAAACTATGCAATTATAATGAAAAAGCAGCTCTGGTGTCCAATAATAGCTCTATCGATGTACTGAATGAAGAGACACTGAATTTGAGGATTCAGATTTAGCTGGCTGTTAGAAAAATAGAGCATGCTGATTTTTCAAATTCTGGAACAGAAAGACCTTCAGTGTGTAGTGTAACAGGTGATTTCTGGTCCATGCTTTTGTACTACAAAAAGTCCATGCAAGATTAACAGAGCTGTGTTCATCTTCAAGGTGTAATGCCACAAGTAAATTCTCAGAAGATCTGAGGGTTTGCCCTCAGCCACAATGCAAGGCAGCAGGAGAAGAAAAGGAGAAGAATATCCAAAGCTGGTGTTCATACTATGATCTTTATGAAACAGCATTCAAACACATTAGGCAAATCAAAAGACCAGAAATCACAAGTTCTTGCAAAAAACAAGAACTTTTGCATAACAGTTCAGAGTAAACTGCCAGAGACTGACACATCAAAATTTGTTAGTCACTTGAAGAAAAATAGAGTATATTTAACTCTAGGAGTTGTTTATGTACCTCCAAGAGGTAAGGTAGGAGGGCAAGATTATTTTTGATGAATTTTGGTCTATCTCAGAAGAAGAGAAATTTTGTTTTAATTAACTTTAGTAATGCACAGAGATCAGTTACCTCAATAAGAAAGTGTTACGTTTCATAAATAAAAGAAAAAATTAATTAAAACCTGCAAAACACTACTGGCAAGCCTGACCAAATCATTATTAAAGTCATCGCAGACAGCTACTGAAGTTATTGTGAAATAAAGGAATTGTTTTGTAGAGGTAGCTGGCAGAAATTCTATTCCCTTACACATGGAAAAGCAGAATGAGAACTATTTCTAAAATACCTAGAAGCTGTGGATCTAAGCCACTTTTCCAGCAACTTCAAAACTAATGATTTATAAAAACATAGGATATTTATAAATGTGTCACTAGGAAAGAAAAATCATCCCGAATTTTTAAATACATATATTTTGCTTTGAAATTTAACTGCAAAATAATACTACTTGTTGAGATTCAGAGTAACAGTTAGATTTTAAAACTGCAGCATGCTGAATGGGGATCACCATAGCTCTGGGTTTCAGTGAAAATTTGTACACTGTTCTATTCATTTTCGGGAATGGTGTTCTCAGTTTTCCCAGTGCTGACTCATAATGCTGATTAGGCAATTATATAACAGTTTTCAGTAAATATGAAATAGCAAAAAAGGGGTCATTTTATTTACCAAAACTTAGGACCATTTTATGAAATGACATGCTGTTTGTTCTCAACATCTTCATTAAGTATTAAACATTGTCACTCAAAAATTAGATCTTATTCTTCCAAAGTCACGATGATATACTTCATAAACATATTGCCACTACTTATTACTGAAATTTATTAGAAGTTCATAGGGCACTCCAGAAGTAATGCCTCCAATCAATTTCCATAGAAATTACAGTGGATACAAATAGCACAGTAACACTGGTTGATAGTGCAAGTTTTCACCTACAGAACACATTTCAACATAGTCACTGCCATTAGCAATGTGATTTTGCTTGCAATGAATGCTGAGCTTGTAACAGTCTGCATGGCCATCTGGAACAAAGCTTGTCTTTTACATCACTATCTCCACTGCTGAAATGTACCACCTTCCACCTCTCTGTGCTCACATCCACTGTTTGGTCTCCATAAATGTTCAGAAACTGTTGATGAATGTCAATGGGTGCTGTTTTTTCTGCATGGAGGAATTCAGTGACAAACCTTTGCTTCATGTGCACTTCCATGTTAGATGACGTTGTTTCAGATTGCCCCTCTGTGGCCATCTGTTGCATGGTGAACACACCTAATGGAACACTGGCATGAAGGTTAAACCTCTACCACCATACCACCAACTTTCACCTCCGATGCGGGCCGATGTAATAAAATAGGAGGCATTAAATTCAGAGTAGCTCTTGTATATTACCATGTACTAACAAGGATCTTGGACAACAAAGAAAGAGGGATGCTCAAGGACAAGATTCTTGACTGGTGTAAAAAAAACCAGTAGATAGCAGATTTTAAAAAATGTGTATTAACCTGCACCTGCAGACAGAATGAAGTCTGTAAGTAGACAGGTGTGGACAAAAACAGTTTAGTGAATTTATTTGCCCCCTAGCAGTTTACATACAGACTCCACTTCATCCCATCCCCTTTTCACTCAAAACAACCTGCACATTCTGAACCAACCCAATGTGAGTAGGAGTGGGGAAAAACAAGGTCATAAATTACCTCAAATCAGCGACCTGGAACTTTGGGAAAGGAATTTTAGTTCCCATGTTTTGTTTCACTTGAGGAGTTAACTATTGAGAATATTTTTCCAGTCTTCAAGTAGGAACTTGGCAGCTTCCTTCTGAAAGGCAGCACTTTGGCTAGGATCCCCTGACAGCAAGAATGTCCTTACTGTGGAGCACGTAGAAGCCCTCAGAAACAAAACAAGCATGCTTTCTTCCCATGGGTGATGAATTGTCTTCTGACAAAGCTATTATCATGGATGAACACTGTGGCAAGCACTATTGCAAACACTTTTTCCATGCTTTTACAAATATATATGAAAGGGGATGGTGCCCATGTATTTAACCAAAAAGAAATCCCTCCTTACTATATCCCATAGGAGAATGCTTGATGGTAAAAACAAGACCAGCTTCATGACTGAAATAGAAAGTGATACAGAGAAATGGGAAGGATAGGATGAATTCTCAATAAATTAATGTATTTGAAAATACGAATGTTTCCAGCAATCGTACAGGAGAGGAGCACCTCAGAAGGGACTCAGGAGTAGTTAGTAACTTCAGCTGAGTGTGATAGATGAACTGACTTTAAATATGAGGTCAAGTGCTCCCATTTTGTTCTCTCAAGCTTGTACCTGGGGAAATAAAGAAATCAGCAAGGAAAAGAAGCTGAGAAAAGTTGCCCCAAACTTGTAGGATCAGAAATGCCAGCTGTTAAACCTTTAATTTTATTTGCAGACTGCCCCTTTCCCTCTCATTATTAAGGCTCATTGTGACCAGTTGAAATGTTTCCAAGGACCAGATGTGAACAATTTACCTCAACCATTCATTACTTAGCCTAGTAACAGCAAAATTTTCATCTACTGCTGGTTATTTTCTATATATGCTTTGTTTTAAAGAGATCTTATTGGTCTACTTCTACTTGTCCTGAAATAAAGCAGCAATGAAGGCTTAAAGTGGAAGTCTGGAATAATGGTTTGCATGGTCAGTTCTATCTCCATGAGGAAGCCTGCATTGCCTTTCTAACACTGTTCCTCCCAGTTGCTAACAAGTTTGTAGGTGACACATTAGGAATTTTATTTGCCATTTTCAGAGCTGTGCAACTATTTTAACATTGTTACTTAGATGCTTAATAATTTAAAACAGCGCTTCGCTCTTTTATTCTTCTAAACATAATTTAAGTAACTGTCATGTGAGTCCACCAGGAAAAGCTTTATCTCTCTTGTTTCTTCACTGTTAAGGAAATGACAAAAATGATTAAGAGAGAGAATTCTGGTGAGCATTTACACTTTGTGATATCAATATTTCACTTCATATTTGGTAGCAAAAACTAATTGCGTATCCTTAGTTTAGTCACTGTGAAGCGGCTCTTAGAAGAGAAAAATGGGATTCTAGAGATGACAAAACAACTTATGTGACTGAAATTCAGTTGAAAGGTACCAGCAGCACACCACACAGAAGAGCTGGCAGAGGACACTTTACATTCTGCATCTAGTTGCCTGCCAGTGTCTTCAAGGTTACCCTTTGTCACATGAGAAGCATCAGTTTCTATGGAGTGTAGGGTTACAGTTACAGCAAGCTTAAATCTGGTATGGTTGTCCTTCCCCGTTCATAACAGTGTTTAAAGTATTCGTAGCTATCTCGTAAGCTCTTTCTGGCTGAAGAACTTTTGCTATTTTACAGTCCAGGGAACAGTGTGTGCTGTGCTCTGGAATATCTTCTAGCTGTTCTTCACATACAGCTGAGACATGAATCATTTGATAGTAAGACTATTACTTAGCACATTACAGTTTGTCCCTTGCCTATAGATGTTTTCTTACCTGAGTTAAAATTGCAAAACCCTATTGTATAATACTTATATTAAACCTAATACATGCAAATATACTGAGTCTTAGCTGCCTTGGTTTGCATTAAACTGTGGCATAGTAACAATAAAGAGAACAAATTATTTATTCTTCCAAAAATTGACACACCTGCCCGCTGGAAATCTCCAGATATTTAAGAGACATCTGAACATAACTTGATCTTGAAAGACTTCTGGCACATGATAAGAGAGTCTGAACTCTGAAACAAAATCACTGTATAAAATCATAAATTATTGAGTATTGCCACTTAAATCACGCAACCTGTTTCTAAAGTGCCAGCAAACAGGGCTATTTACCTTTTGAAATCAAAGATCTTACCAATCCTTAGTCATCATAATATATTCTATAGCCTCATTTTGGATAATGTCTGAAGAGCAATAAATCCTGTAATTTGAATAATAATAATAATGACAATAATTATAATGATCTTATTTTCCTGCCATGAATAGAAATAAGTCAGTGGACTGCTCTTCAATGGTACTTGGCAGCTAGCAGATCCATGAGTTTGAAAGCATGACTTCTCAGTAGTAATGGTAGCGGATCTGGTCACTAAGCACTTTATTATACATTAGTAGCTAAGTGTGCATATATTATTCTTGTATGACGTTATTTCTTTGTAAGGCTTATACTACAATGCCATCATAGATATACCCTGAAAAAGTACTGGCCTGTATCGCATATACTGACACATTTGTAAGGCTGATGTTGTTATGGGTGAAGAACACAAAAAATCAGTCTGTGCGTTGAGTCTGTGACTTAATGTGCTGGATGAGGGTGGGTTTGTTGTGCATTTGACTTCCTTTTATGCTTAGAAATGTGACATACAACTAAGAACATCACTGGTGCTCTGAGCAATTTTGCTCCTGAGGAAATCAAAACTGAAGTAACACAGAGGAAAACCACCCAGTGCACCTCACCTGCAACCTGCTGATGTCCTCCAGCAGTCACCTGCCATGCACTACAAACATCGTGTGTGTCAATGCCCTGCCATTGGCATGTACCTCATTTCTGATAAAGATGCAACTCAGAAGTATGGTGCTAAAATTGTAATAGGTCTCTAGAAAGTCGAAACTCAGTGCTTTCCCTCTGCATTGCAGCAGCTTCTGATAGGGATGCAAATCAAGTATTAAAACGAACTCTACAAATAATAACAAATATATATCTATTCTAAAACATGACATTCACATTTCTGACACACTTATTTATCACCGACCATAGCCTTGTCGTATTTAACAGAGTCTCTCCACATTTATTCCAATGCACTTTTTATTCCATTACCTCATGTGTATTTGTACATAGAAAAAAGGCAGACATTAGGTGCACTGCATGAGCAAATTTTGTCAGTACCTGATCAATGACCTGATATGTGGTCAATAACTTCTTAAGCGAGTGAAGTCCCACTCTAAATTAAATCATTGAAAGCTCAGTTATATGTCTGAACTGTAAGTAATCTGTGGCAATCAAATAGTAAAGCAGTATATGTGGAATGTGTATGAATTTACATAACGTTTATCACCAATCTGGAGTGTATTTTTTTTTTATTATTTCTTGCTGTCATAGCCAAGAATTTTACATTTTAGTTAACAATCCAGAGCTCACATTCAAACATGGAGGTGCTTTGAAAGCCAGCTGGAGAAAAGAACAAACAGAAGTTAATTTACTTATTTCCTTCAGACACACAAGAGAATGCAAAGACAAGTTTCTAGGATGTGTTTTGCAGCAGCATGTACTATTTCTGACATGCATCTGTTCACAAATGCTGCTGTTTGTGCTTTTGTTGGTAAACTATTAAAGGATCAGTGAGCTGTGATAGTTTCCAGTTCAGACAAAGCAAATATGTTTAAGTAGGAGATGCTTCTGTGACTTTCATGTGCTGCTTTATCACTAGGGGTTAACAAGGAGTGATGTGGTTCCTAGTGCTGGGCCAGCATTCCTCACATACCAGCAGTAAATGAGAGTAGCTACTGAAGTTGCGGACATCCCTTTCAATGTTTCAAAGCTTAAAATGGAGATATGTTTGGCAACAAGAACCCAAGCAGTATAAAAGGCACAGCACACTGATATAGAAGTTCAAACTAATAAGGAGATTAATTCCTCTTATTTACAAAACAAGTCCCATCTACCCTTTCCACAGGAGTTCTTCATTTCTGCAGTAAACAGCTACCAGCAGAAAAAGTGAGCAGACACTAAGTTTGTGTATTACATGCTTCTTCAGGTTTAAAAGGAGTGACATTGTCTAGAAATAAGGAATGGCTGACAGGTAAAGGTATGGGTATATGTTGTAGCAGAAGGAAGACCATTTTGGCAGTGGGTTTTATATATAATACCACCACAAGGTGGTGAAGATCAAACAAATTTGTCCAAAGTAATTAATGCAAACCAAGTATGATATGGCTTTGAGAAAACATACCCTTGGACTGCTGACAACAGAATGCATCTTCAAGGAAGCATGCATTTAGGGAGCATGCCTGTCTACAGCTTTATTCCACAACACTGAGTTCCTTGGCACTTCCAGTCCTTTTTCTTCTCCTTGTCTGCACAGACTTGATATTAAATACTTTCCCTGCAGTGAGCTTTGTGTACATGTTATGTGTATTGCTTTACTTTTAAGTACTTGACTGCTAATTAACTCACAATGATAGTGGTATCATAAATTGAGAAGGCCTTCCATCTCAGCAAAAAATAAAATAAAGGAATAAATATGAGCTGAAATAAATCTTATAGACTCTGAAGAACTATTTATATGAAATTACAAGTTATCTGGGGATTTAAAAGTGCATTCTTCTTAACTTCATGAAGTATGTATCTTTAATGAGTCAAAATACTAGCTAAGCATACTTCATAAAGCTTTCTATCCTAATCCTGTATGTCAACAGCAATGTCAGTGAGGAAAATAAAATTAAAAGGCCTCTGTAATTGTCATCATACAAGACAGTCGAGAAGAATAGGAACAATGAATTTCTGAGACACATAAAAACTCTGTCAAAGCACCATAACTTAGGTTTTAGAGAGAAAGGGAAAGGTACTTGGAGTACTGAGTTGAAGGGATTATTTTAGCAAACAAAAGAAGTCATGATGCCTGCAATCATGAGGAATCACTCCTTAAATCAAAGGTTTATTCCCTTCTTCCCTGTTTTCTGTAAGAAGTGAAAACAGAATCGAATGTCTATCCACACTAATGGCCAATTTTACAAGCAAAAGAACCCTAAACAAAACTTTACTTTTCATATAACACTTCATGCCCTCAGTTCTTAAAAGAGGTGCCAAAGGACAGTATTGCTCTCCACACTTCTCACAAACATTTGCCTCTTCCTGCAGTCTTTGACTCAGTCAAGGCTCCCAGTTGTGCCAAAATGTCAACCACTCTCATTTCGAGGCCCACACAGCATCAGACATGAGCACCTCAGCATTCTGGGGTCAGGGTCTTTCTTGCTAACAGGACAGCTGGTGTGCAAGGGGTAAAACATTTGCCTGGGAAAACAAGGATTTTCTTCCTGACACATAAACAAAGTAGCAGAAGCCAGATATCACCTTAAACAAAAACAATAAAATGCAAAGCACTCAGAGCCAAAACAAGATCAGTGCTGTATTCTGGGGGAAGAAAAAAGAAAATAAAAGGAGCTAGAAAAGTACAGCAGAAGGCTTTCAAACCTTAACATCTAGCAAATAATTGCCAGCAAATGTCTAACAATTTATACGAGGGAATAAAAATACTCATTGTGTGTGTGCGTATGTGTGTTGGCTTTGAGCACTGCGTTCACCCTCCAGCTAAGGAGCTGCTTACATCTGCCAGCCAGCAGCCAGCCAGCAGCAGGGAGCTGGCAGGGCCCTTATGGGCTTGTTGTGCAGGAGGCTGGCCAGGGAGCACGGCCAAGGCTCCCGCTTAGGCTCTCCCCAGCCACCAGCAGCAGCAAATCCCCTCAGCAAGCTAAAAATGGCCTCCCTACCTGCTGCCTGGGCCTGACTGGGGGCCAGGTCCAGGTTGGCTGAGTTGGACTCCACTCCCTTCACGTCCCTTCAAGTGTTTCCTCTGTCTGCTCGCACCTGTGTGGCGAGCCAGAGGCCCTTGGACAAAGACAAATAGATTTCACACAAAACTAAACATTTCAGCTTCTGATTTTTGTTTATGGTGGAGAAAAACAGCAGTGGTCCTAGTGCAAAATCACCCCCTGCATTCTCACAAAGCCATAGCAGAAGTAGAGAACTGAAGGAAAATTCCCCCAGCTGAGCCCACGTTGGGAACGATCAGCCCAGTTACTTTGCTTTCTATCTGTTTCTTCAGCTTCTTCAGAGCTGCTGGATATGAGCTTGGTTGTATTCATCCATGTGTGGGAAGACAACTGGGAGGAGTGCATAGTGTTGTACCAGAGTTGCTGTAAAACCAGCAAGGAATAAGGGAAAATAAGAGGCCTTCAAGGAGCTTCTAAGGGCAGTCTTTTTCTTTGCTCTTAAGCCACCCAAGGCATCTGTATGATGCCTATGAAGTAGTACCATCTCAAAAACCTCCAAAGTTAGCAAGGGCCTGATAGCCAGAGCCCAGTTCCAGCCGCACAGCCCAGCTAGCACTCTAGCACGAGGGTATGCACCAAACCTACCTTTTCCTTTCTCAGGGCATTTTGAGAAAGTTGTGTTTCTATTTGCCTGTAAGCGAGCATAAATGTTACCCATAGTCACAGAATATGAATCATTAGCATATTTATGAACTGAAGCAATTACAAATATAGATATATCTTGAAATACAAAGCAACTAGAGTTCAGCTCTGCAAGTGCAAATGCTTTTTGTCAACAGATGTACAGTGTATCATAACATTCACAGTGATGGACATGCCTCCTTCAGTCACTCAGTACATTGATCCTAAGCAAACACGATTATTCAGAAGGCTATGGCACATGCTGTTTTGTAATTCAGATTTGTGATCTTTATAACAACTCAGTGGGAACTATATTTGCATTTTGCAAGTAGAAGATGAATTGGTGGCAAGTCCATAATTAGCACTCTCATTTGTTTCACTCAAATTTGATTTTTGCTTTCCTATTCCTCAGTGTCCAGGATAATTCCTTTAAAGTCCAAACATTCTGCCACATGATGTTTTTACTGTCTTATTCATTTTATTCAGGTAAGTCCTTTGGAATTAGGAAATGAAAAGACATTTTATAACCAGTTAAGAAATGAGATGGAGAGGAGTGGGCTAAAACTGAGATTTTCATAACCTTAAAATGTTTTTTTTCCCCTTGAAATAAATAAATAAATAAATAAATAAATAAATAAATAAATAAATAATATTATATAATATTATTTATTATATAATTATATAATTATATATATAAATATATATAAATATACAATTTATTATATAATTATATAATTATATATATTATATTATTATAATATATAATGAATAAATAAATAAATAAATATTATTAATAATAATGATAATAATAATAATAATAATAATAATAATAATAATAATAATAATAATAATAATAATAAAAGATGATGAATTAATGAGTTTTTATGTAATGCAGCCAATCGGAGCAGTCAAGAATCACAAGTCATTCACAAATCCTGAAGCTCCAGAGAGGAATCCATCTGGATTTTAGAGATATAAGTTAAGAAACAAAAGACCTGAACTCTTTTAGTTGTCTAAATCCCTCATTCAGTAAGTGGAAGGGAGGTAATTTTGGAGGAGGTAGTGAATGACATTAGCAAGCAGATAGATGGGAGCAGATGAATGATGAGGCAGTGAATAAGTAAGGAAGGAATGAGTGGTAGGTGTGATTTGAAAGGACATAGCCCAAAGCTGCTATCTTACAGCCTTAACAGGACTCCACAGCAAAAGAGAAAGAGGACTAGGAGAAATGCCTGAGTCACAGCAAGATCAACTGTTGTCAAAGATTTCACTGCCTTTTTTTTTCCTTCCTTCTTCTTTTTTGTCATTTGGAACTTTTATGCAAGTATTGTAACAATAAGGCCTCTGAAACAAAGAGACAGTCTCATCAAGTCTTGTTTACTTTCTTAACTGGGAACTCCAGATCTCTTTCTTTGACTAGAGCTTCTAGAAAGACACCTGAACACCTCCAGCTCTGGTAGAATAAATTTATGACATAAAAGCTTACGCATGTTGTCACCAGCCAACTCAGCTGAGATAGCTGAGCTTTAACCCACAGCCATCTCATCCCTCCCCTGGAAGTTGTCATCAGAAGTGGCTGAGCAGGACAAATAGATAAATCACTTCTTTTTTCAGTTTGTCTTACAGTCACAAACAGAAATTGATAGTGGTTTAGTGTTAAGGTTAATAATATGACAATACATATACGTGCTGAACATTATAGCAGCTGAGGACTGGGTGTCAATCTCATTTACACCTTTTTAATATTGTGGTTGATACTTTGGGAAGGATGGGCAGCTGAGACACTGGCCACTTCCCAGCTAAATCTTCTAAACTCAAATCAAAGTCCAGATTTAAAGAGTCTATAGCTGAAATCAATGATACTCAGGTCTTTATAATTTTCAAACAGTTTTATGACTCAGAAATTCTGTTGCATATTACCAGCAATCATAACAATCATTTATGAGTGATTTGGGGTCAGTTTTTAAAACATCCTCTGAAATGCAGTTCCTTGGGACTGAAGAATCCATTTTCATTCTGCAACAAACTTTCCCATGTATAATTTGATCGCCTGTTATAGCTTTACCTGTAGCATCATTTACTTGGGACTGCAAGGGATTCACCAGACTGATAGTTAAAGACACTGTGGTGTACTGCGTCTGTACAATACCTTCCAAAGTAGTGAAAACTTTGTTCATTATCTTGGACCTGAATTTCTTCTATATTTTTGACAACCTGTTCTCTAAACAGACTCCTTTGTAGCCAAAAATATATAATGATCCAGTAATCCCACTGTCAGAAGTGCTACTGGCTGCTTTTCTTCTAGGTCTAATTTAATAAAATTCAATATTTCAAACCCTTAGGATACTTCAGAGAATTAGACTCCTGTATGAATCTAAGCAATCAGGTCTAATGAGTGTGAAAACAAAACAAGAAAAGCATTAATTTAAAAGCAGTCTTGGATGAAGCTACCTGCTTCTTAGTGCCCATGAAAGCCTATGTATTTTGATGTCCTCTTTTCTTTTTGTAAGGTTACCACAAGTGAAGGAGAACCTTGAGAATGATCACAGATGACTGCCCACTGTTTTTCTTGAGGAACTTAAGCAAGGGAGAAAACACAAAGTTTTCTTTCACTCCCATCTTTTTGAAACAGAATATGGAGCTGCATTACAGCAAATACAAAGAGAGGAGGGGAGACAAAGAGCTCTTGTCAGGATGAAAGGAGAAGAGAGGACAATACCTTAGCTACTCTTGGAAAAATAGTTTAGCTGTGCATGCATGAATATTGTATCCTGAAATTTTAAATGGGAAAAGTGATTTTTAAATACTTGGCAGTAAGTAAATGTATGAAAAAAACTTGTTATTCAGATAAAAAGATAAAATAGTTGACACAAGAAGTTGCCTAAGATCAAAATAGCATCCGAAAAACAAGATAAAACAACAAACAAACAAAAGACAACAAAAGGGGCCAGTAAATAAAACTGGGGATGTTACATAGTTGAGGCTATCAGAGACCTTTCCAGATGATGGGGCAGTAATTCTACACAAAAATTGCATGAGGATGAAATCACAGTTGCTCCAGTTCCTTTCTTCCAGTTCCTCCAGTTCCTTTCTTGAGTGGTCTTTAGCCCTGCAGGCCTCACTGCAGAAAAAAGAAAAAAAAAACAACAGTGAGGGAATTATTTTCCTAACGCTGGAGAACAGTGACATTAAAATCTTTAAATCTTTTTCTTTTGATGATTTTTATGATCTTGTTATCTCACCAGTACTTGCAGCAATGAGTAGAGTGTAAAATATGTTTCCTCTTTAGAACTAACACTGTTGCTCGGGTAAGGTGTTTTTGTAAGAAAGCCAGTCTTACACTCATATCGTGTTACGCTGCATTCAGGTCAAAGTGAATGGAAACCCACAGCTCACAAAAATAAATAAATAAATAAATAAATAATCCATTCTGTTACTTGTTCTTCCTCTATAAGTAAGAAAATAGAGTAGGAAACAACTCTTCTCGTGACGCACAGTTCAATATGGTTGAAGTGTTATTTGTTACTTGAGTCATAACTGACGAGGTGCCAGCCTTACATTTGTTAGAGCAAACAGAGATCAGCTTTAAATTTCCGTGCTATTATGCAACCATTTTAGTACTTAAAGGACTACTTGTACTCAAACAAGAAAGGCCATCTACCTTCCTGTTGCAGTGCTGATATAATTGTCTCTTCTACAGACAGTTTTGCAGACACACAGACATACATATTTACCTCCCTACATATATCACAGCATTTTAACTACTCTGAGGGAGCACTCACTACCCTGTCCTTGAGGATGCTCTCTTGTTTTTAGAGAAGTTAAGAGATTTAGGGTTACTGGAACTAGTGAGGAAAGAGATGATCACATAGCCCAGCTGCTCAGACAATTTGATTCTCTACTCATCTCAGTAGTCAGCAGGACTTACACACTAAAACATAAGAAAGCAACAAATTGTACTTGCTGCAGTCCATTTCTTAAAAGCTAATGCCATTATAACGTAGTTCTCCCTTATGTTAACCAGTCATTAGCATAGTCACTATGTTTATTCTGTCTCTATGGGCTTTGTGGGGAGCATTCAGCAACTGCACAGTGAACAAAAAAGAAATAGTTCGCTAACATTATATGGAAGACCATTGGGAAGCACAACTTCCATGTCACTCCTGAAAGCAGAAGTTGGCCTGCGGGTTTCATGGACAACAGACTACCTTGTAGTCTAGAAACGACCAACCCTAAGGTAGGGTAGGCCAGAAAGCGGCTAGACCTAGATGTCACCAATACAGAAGACAGGCTAAATTGCCATGGTTTCAGCAAGCAGTCTGGAGGCCTCCTGAAATCCAGGGGAGGCAGGTCATAGGGTAGCTGCTTGCCTTTAAATGCTGAAGTGGCTTCTTTACTTCCTTACAGAGGCTGTATCAAGAAGACAGTGCTATTCGTGCTTAGATTGTCAAAGATAGCCATATGACTAATGGTTAAATCATTCAGGTATTTATCACTTCCATGTAACTTCTGCATACTGTTACGGGGGTAGCACCCTCACTGGTGTGGCACAGGGATGATTGGAGCTGACACCTGGGGAGCATCTTTCAGCAAAGAGCTTAAAGAGCTTGAAAGACTGAATACTGACAACAGGTGACACTGCTGTTGGCATGGATGCAAATAGAGGAACAAGCTAAGAGGCCATGACAGCTGTGGGAGAAAGCAGAAGTGACACAATTTGATATCGTCTCCAGGCTGCTCCTTCAGGTCTTCCCTGAAGACTTGGGGTTCTTCATCTCACATGATGTGATGAGAATTTTGGTAGTAAGTGATGTGGACAAAGAGCCTGAACTCATTGCCCTGGGGCATGTGCCTGATGGCAGTGACATGAAACTGCTTGTACAGCCACCAGAAATCACAGGGTTTTCTCCATCAGTCTACCTCACCATAGATTTCCTTGTGTACCCAGTGCAAAAACCTGTGATGTCTTCCTTTCACAAGGACTAAGGATGTGTGTCCTTCACTTTCTCTAGTACAAAAGCAGTGAAGGCCTAAAGCAAAGTGAAAGTTGGTGGAATTATGAGATCTCTGTCACAATCTCAAGGTCCTTTAGGTTTTTAATCCAAATATGGGTAAGGAGAATACTTGCTTGAGCATTTCTTCTGAGATGATGGTATAATGGCTCTTTCCTCTTCTGCTATGGGAGTGTAGCTTTTACTTGGTTTCTCCTCTGGCAGATGTGTTTTGTGACTACTAACTCTGGGAAAATTCTGCTATCCTACTGATATTTCTGGATTTATCTACAGCCTTTATATCAGCACAGGATGTCTATCCCATGTCATTTTTCTCTGTCTGTCTAGGCAAGCCAGCAGGAATCATTTTTCCAGCCCCACTCCCTCTCTATACTTTTCCACTAGTCACTTCTGGTTCAAGCTAGAAGACTTACTGAGAGTGTGTGAGAGTCAGAGGGGAGAATACGCTCTACCCTTTCCCAGCTCTAAGCCAAATAGGTAATAGTCTCATGTGGGTTGGAAGGAACCTTAGAGATCATCGAGTCCAACCCCCGGGATGTGAGA
Source organism: Coturnix japonica (assembly GCF_054131305.1). Lineage (NCBI taxonomy): Eukaryota > Metazoa > Chordata > Aves > Galliformes > Phasianidae > Coturnix > Coturnix japonica. Next base: position 127,693,808 of record NC_140663.1, read on the forward strand.
CTCCTGTGTAGCAGAGCGGCACTTCTACCACTTGTGCCACAGTGGGGATTCGAACCCAGGCCTCCGGTGTTGCAACGCGGCATTCCATTGTGAAGCTTCCAGATTACTTTTTTTTTCCAAGATTGTTGCTTTTGTTCTTCATGGAGGATGCTACCTATTTATCCTTCACCTTTCCGCGAATGTTGAAGGGGCTTTCATGGATCTGGCAAAAAAAAACCAAAACAGCATGTAATACACACAAAAGAATTACGCCTTGGCTTATCATCGGTGGTACAATGAATTATATATGGATTCCACCCCCTTTCCCAAGTTTTGTTTTGTGTTTCAAATGAAATAGCCATCAGATGACATACAGAAATCATACTGAAAACAGGAAAAAAAGGATTCCATGCTGTCATTTAATACTACGCCCACTAAGACGTGGTATCATAAATGTGTATCTTCATCTCATTCCTCATTAAGGCTGAAATATTTCTGTACAGTGGCATAGCTTTGCCTATGCCACTAAGGGAGAGAAGCTGGTAGAGAATGACATGGTCAGATAGGAAATGTTGGTCTGAGGCCACTGAAATGGGTTTTCTGTTTCCTAAGTCGATGCTTTGACCACTAAATTATGAAAGAGGAGCACCACCTCATCAGTTGTTTTTTTTTTAAGAAGTGGAAACAATAGCATTACTTGAGGAGCCCAGTACTGTGGGTATGTTGTAAGTGTGCTCTGATTACAGATTAGGCTCCCCAGGGTAATTATGTGCAGTGAAGCTAAGCAGCTAGATTTCAATCACACCTGTGAGAACCAAAGTGTTCACAGTCAGTGACTGCGAAATGCCTGGAGTTCCCATCAGGGTGCTTGCAAACCAAGACAGTACTAAAAAGGGTATCTAAAATTGCAGTTTGGGTCCTATAGGTTCCATTTGGGGTGTTCTGATTCTTAAATCAGACCTTATATCTAGAAGCTTGTAATAATGCCTTGTGACTTCTCTCACAACATCAGAAGTTTCTACCATTCTCACTATTAGTTTTGTAAATGTGTGACATTTGAATCACCGCAAGTATGAAACAGCACACTTCTTACTGTATGAAATGGGTCAGAGAGCCATCAAATAAACAAAACCACTGAAGTATCCCTGGTATCTTGCCCTAGTATCTGCCCAGGAAATCCTTGGTTGCCAAAATACCAACACAGCCTTCTCTGCGCTACTGCCACTAACTGACATCTCATTCTCATGTGAGGAAGGGAATTTGAGTCTGAATTCTACTCCCTCAAGGAAAACTTTTATCTTTTGGATAATTGCCATGCCTTCCTTACCTTGGATCATTTTCAGGCAGCTGGTACAAAGTCTCTCAAGGAGCCATGTGGCCAGGAGGCTACCTTTTCCTTTCAAAATCACCTGGCTTAAGCACAGAGCAGGAATAGAGAGGATTCAGACATGATTTAAAGGTCAGTAACTGCCAGCCCTGTGTTTGCACATCAGTGTTCTCTTGCCTGGACAAGCCAACATGATGCATATACAGAGCGATGCCATGGTTACTCTCCTACTTCAGGCTACAGCTGGTGTTTGGCATCCATCACCTGGTAAGGAGCCAGTGATTTAGTTCCCCAGCTATCATCGTGCCTCCACAGGGGATCTCACAGACCAGCAGCACAGCCTTCCTTCTGCTCTTGTCCTCCTAGCACATGATGCACAGTGCCCTGAGATGCCCCCGTCACATTGCCACACACATGCACAGCAGACACATGACTCCAGTGCCCTGGACCCTTGCCACCCATCATTTGACCTAGTTCATGGCATCTCGTATGCAGCCATGGTAGTAACTGCACAGCTTGTACTTGCATTCCTCTGAAGACTGCTTAAGCTTGCGGACAGAATGTATTTCACAAGATATGGCATGTACAATTTCTGCTGTTCAGGGTATGTGTACATATTAAAATAAAGCTGGCTGTGTTTGTGTATGCTCATCTGGGGATAACTGCATGCAGAACCAGGATTTGGTCTTGAGGCAAAAATAGGAGAAGCACAGCCCTGCAGGCACTTTAAAAAGATATGAGTCTTAATAAAGTGGTGATAGTCCTATTTTTAATTTGGCTTCTGTTTCTCCTCAGTAACAATTTTTCATCTGGATTTATTAGCCCCGGCTTTTTTTTATTGTGCTCTTCCTGCTAACACTTACAGAACGGTAAAAGTCTCAGTCCTAAAATTTAGTGCTTTATAGATGCCTTCTTGAGAGAAATATCAAAAAGTGGTTTGGGTTAAGCCAGATTTTTTTGGCTGTCTCACTTCTGCTTGGCTTAAGGCTTACTTATTAAACATTTTCACGTTTGTAACCTTGGCAATGGAAAAGCTGTACATTCAGAAATCTGGCACATGCACAAAGATATGCACCGGCATTCACAAAACATTTCCTAAGTTTGTAGTCGCTTGAATTTCAGCTTCTTAATTAGCAGGATGCCTACAAGAAGATATTTTCAAGGTTCTTCTTACATTTGATTATTCTATTTAAAAGGTTACTCCTAATATCCTCGCCCGATACATCCATGGATTTCTAGGTAAGTTGCCTTTTACCACTTTGAGTTTTTGTTACATTTGATGAAGATTCTATTACCCAGTGGTATGAAGTAAAGCCAGCACAGTTGGGGCATTTTCGCCTTACTCCATGTAGTATGTAGTGAGTAGCTATCAATGCCTAACCATCTTGGTGCATGCACACTGACCATCAGCAGTTCTGATGTGTCCCAGAAACACTGTCCTCAGGGTGCTTGTTCTGCATGATTAGATGTGCAGAACTTCCTGGAGAGAAACACAGGAGCCTTCCCCTGTCTTCCTTTCCTTGAAAGGCTTTGTCTAGACAAGAGAAGACTTTTGGCATAATTATTCTCTTGCATTTTAATTCTGCATGCAAATAATTAGAATTGTGGTGTTACAGAATGATTTTAAGCTGACTAGGGTGCTTGTAGAGACCTGAAACACACTCTTAGAGTCCACTGGGAAAAGAGAATAATATAACATGTTGACATGTCAGCGTCTAATAAAAAAAAAAATCAAACTACTATAGTTCTAGACATGGTGCTAACTATATAGATAATGAAAGTTGATGAAGGAACACGTCTTTCACAACACTGTGCCTTTAGACTGAAATACTCTGTCTTGGTACTCACACACACACACACCAACTTTTGCTCTTGAAATTATTACTGCTTTTAATAGCAGAAAGTTTCCTACATTTAGATAATGCAGTGGAAGATTCATAGGAAATAAAAAGAGATTAGATACTTATTGTCAGCCTGCCATTCATTTCTCTTTGTTCTCCACATGCAGCACAACTTTGTGTGGTGCCAAGTGAGGGCCTCAGTGTGGAATGATGCATTAGCACAGATTAAAAAGATACACCTTTCTGGGTATTTTTCTTGGTTATCAGTTTCTCAGCGTAACTCATTCTGCAGCTGTACAATGGGAGAGCAAAAGGATGAGGATTCACAATGTGAACTATTTCTGCCACAAAAATAAGTGTTCATCTAAATGGGGTTTCTGCTGATTTATCATTCAAGTAAGTAAACTAGTTCATTACATTGGCTGTGCTGCACTTAAACTATCCAAAATTCCTTATCTCCACAAGAAGTTTTCAAACCTAGATATTCACTCTTAATATTTTTACTTGGTACAAAAACGTCTGATGTAATCAACTAGCTTTGTAATAGTGCTTGAAACAACTGCACATGTTCTAAACACTTTTTAGAATGAAGGAATATAACATCTTTTCGGAAAATTACTGACATCAGGATTAGATGAGTAATCAAAATCTTAACACAGTCTTTGCATCTTTTTTATTATTATTCCTATATTCTAAAATATCTCTTCCATATAGGGAGTGTTATTTGAAATAGCAATATTTTAGTTTCGGGACATTTACCCTGCTTCGTAAGTAAAGTAATTATTCTGGACCACGCTCATTTACATTTTGGACTAGTGCCTGCTGAATAGCTCAGAGAAATAATTATTTGGACAAGCTATTCTGATCAATTTCTGCATCTGAGGCCCTACAGACCATATGTGTCATAAAAGGCAGCACAGAGCTGCACATAGTACTAATTGAGTCCTTTCACTTAAAAGACTTCACCACTATTTGATCCAGTATTTACAATTAACTATTTGCAAGGAATAACAATACAGTTATCACACATTTAGATCACTATTTATAAGCCAGCTAAACACAGGATGTAATCGTTAACTGCCCAGCACAGAAATTTCAGCATGCTACAGAGGAAATGCATTTGCCTACACTATGCTTCTAGGGCACTGACAGCCTTGTAAGAAACATATTTTTTTTTGCCATGGCACACTTGGTGTTTGACAGTATAAAACTTGAAAGAAAGATCCATCTGGCCCTAATACATAGGTAGTAGCTGATCAATGGATCAGGCGATCAAAAATCTGCCGAAAGAAAGAAAGAAAGAAAGAAAGAAAGAAAGAAAGAAAGAAAGAAAGAAAGAAAGAAAGAAAGAAAGAAAGAAAGAAAGAAAGAAAGAAAGAGTCCAAAGAAAGTTCTTCCCTTCAACACAGTAACTACAGGATGCTAGACAATGGAAATACCCACCAGCACAGCACCAGAGAGGAGGGAGCCTTTGGGCCCAGGAATGTTCCCTGGCAGCACCTTGCTCACCAGTACACAACAGTATATTTCTGTCAAGGAACAGGCACAGTAAGATAATTTCCAGCTTATTTGTGCTCCTGAAAAATGATAACACTTTGTACACAATGTGTCTGCATTGCTATCATGGCTCACATCATTTCTTCCCACGGAAAATCCAAAGGTAGTGTGTGCCAGGAGCAAAAATCTCCCAGGAGACCTTGTTGAGGAGAACTCATCTCATTGGGAACGTCCTCAGGGGCAATCTATGGGGTCTGTCCCAAGTGATGTATTTATCAGAAACTCAAAATTTGTACCAGCAGGAAGGAGACATGGGAACCTATTCATTAGTTGTTCCATAATAGATTTAAAAATACAAACTTGCAAGGTCACTTACATAAAGCCTGCAATGCCATATGCTCAACACATTCCAGAACACCAAACACATGAATCACTGCAGTTATATTCATAAAAATACTCTCCTACTCCCCCAGCACATCACACAATGATGGAGTTACAGGAACTTTTTTTTCAGGTGGTAGCTGACTTAGGAGGTTCCTGCAATTGCTGGTTATTCTTGCCCTATAGTTCTAATTGATCACTTCCTCAGTTATGCTTGCTTAATTTTCTTGTGGAGATATGGCAACAAGCACACTGGGTTAAAAATATTTAATAATAATAATAAATAATGATAATAATAAACAAAAAGCAAAAACATCATAATTGTGTTTTGTTTGTTTTTTTAAATTAAAACAAACCCTTAATGTATGATGGAGAGACAAATTCAGCGTTACTGAGGGAGTAGTGAACCTGTTGCCTGGTGACAGGAATGAGCAGCTAATGGTGGGCAACAAGGCTGGAGAAGGTTCTGGAGCACAAGACTTAAGGGGAGCAGCTGAACGAACTGGGATTATACAGTCTGCATTAGAGAAGGCTCAGGGGAGACCTTATCACTCTCTACATTGACATGAAAGAAGGTTGTATTGAGGTGGGGGTCAGCCTCTTCTCCCAGGATAGGAGGAGAGTTTATGGCTTTAAGTTGCACCAGGGAGGTTCAGGTTGGATATTAAGAAATATTTCTTCTCAGAGAGTGGTGACGCATTGCTACAGGTTGCCCAGGGAAATGGTGGAGTCGCTGTCCCTGGAGGTGTTCAAGAAACATGGATGTGAATGGGGTTTAGTGAGCATGGTGGTGGTGGGTTGATGGTTGCTCTAGACAATTTTAGTGGTATTTCCAACCTTAATGATTTTTTAAGGGCATGTAGTGACAAGATGAGGGAAAATGGCTTTAAACTGGAAAACGGTGGATTTAGACTAGGTGTTAGGAAGAAATTTTTTACTGTGAGGGTGCTGAGATACTGGAACAGGTTGCCAGGAATGTTGTGGATGCCCCCTTCCTGGAAGCATTCAAGGCCAGACTGGATGGAACTCTGAGCAACTTGGTCTAGAGGGAGGTATCCCTGCCTATAGCAGGAATAGATGATCTCAAAGGTCCCTTTCAACCCAAACTATTAATTTCATGACTTTTTGCTTCTATGTGGGGAATTTTAGCAGTCTTAAATACTTGCAGTCAGAGACAGCTGATCAGTAGAACTGGATCCTTACAGAATAGTGATGATGGGGATACAAAAAAGCATGGCACAAGAAAGTGTCCCTCTCAAAAACTTCTGCATGTTTTTTAAATAGTAGAGAAGTTCTGTAGCTGTGCCATAATGTATCTGCATTAAAATGACAAACCTATGAATGTCCCAAGCTGTAAGTAGGAGGGATGTGTGAGTTGTCTGGGAAAATCTTACAGGGAATTCAATGCTTCTTTAATTGTTAGATCTTCTGAAATGTCTTTCTAAAGGCTGCATAATAATAAGAAAATGAGATATTAGGATATTAAATTTTATTTTATTCAGTCTGGGTTCCATTGAATTGCAGTTTTACCGTAGCTTTTTTAAAATCAGCGTTTCTATGTATATTCTGTACATACACATACATGCATGCTAAAACAGTATGACTCCTCATCTGTTTGCATTATTTGCCAAAGCATGCAGACTCAATAAACCTGCTTTTTTGTTCTGCTTTGTTTTTTTCATCACTCTCACTGGAATAAGACAAGAAGGCCTCAGTGGAGCTGACAGAATTAAACCACTCTTAATACATACTGATAAAAGACAAAGCAAAGCCTCTTTACATTGCTACTTAAAATGAGGTCAGTTGGGAGACAAATTTCCAATGTAGCTGGCTTACTAATCAATACAAAGTAACTTTCATTTGTTCCGTAAAATTAACTCAATATGCTTAAGAAAGCTGTAGTTCTGAATGTTGAATGCTACAACAAGCATGTGTGTGAAGACAATGCCAAGTATTACTACTGTGTTTGATGGAGGTTTGTTCAAGAAGATTTGACTTCCATTTCATAGAAAGACTAGCAGTTTTCCTGTAATATGTCTTGACATTTGATAGCTGTTGTTTCTAGAGTAAGAATTTCATCATAGGTACAAAGTTGATTGAATTTTTTTCTCCCTGTTACAATAAACTGTTAGTTTACAAGGAGAGCCCTGTTTCAGTGAAAAGAGGAGAAGCAACAAGATGCTGTTTCCCCACTGACAGCTTTATGGGCTGTGATTTAGGAGTGAGTATGGCATAGCTGGGGGTGGCTGAAGTAATTAGACTCATCCCTGCCACTTTCAAGAACTTGTTTAGCACATCCTTATGAGAAGAATCATAGAATCACAGAATCACAAAGGTTGGAAAAGACCTCCAAGATCATCTAGTTGAAGCATACACCCACCATCAATATTCCCCACTAAACCATGCCCCTTAGTACAGCATCTAAACATTTCTTGAACACCTCCAGGGGCAATGACTCCACCAACTTTGTGGGCAGCCCATTCCAGCACCTTATTACTCTTTCAGAGAATAATTTTTTCCTAATATCCAACATGAACCTCCCCTGGTGCAATTTCATGACATTACATGCGAGAAGAGTTTGACCTCCACCTTGGCACAACCTCCTTCAGGTAACTGTAGATAGTGGAGAACTTACTGCTATCTACAGTTGCTTCATGGGAGAGTAAAGGTCCAGACCATATTCTTGACAGTAAGGTGTGGTGGAAGAAGACACTGTGGGCACAAACTGCAACACCGGCAATTCCCACTTAAAGCAAAAGGAGTATTGTCAAACATAGGAACAGGGGGCTGGGGAGGTTGTGGACAATCCACTCATGGAGATACTCAGATCTTGACTGACTAAAGCCCAGGTCTTGTTTTGAGTAGCGTTTGGAGAGACTGCCTTCATCAGTGAATCCACTCTAGAAACACGACTGAGTGATGCTAGATTACTTACACTAGGTTTGATTTAGCCTGGAAATTTAGGTAGTGAACTAAGGCAGTTCAGCACCCAACTGATGGGGGGGCTCAAGTGATTATGTTGAAGGGGGAACAGAGTCAAAGTCATGTGTTCAGGCCTCCCCAGTGAAGCCTCCCTTTTCTAGTCAGGTTACACCAATGTCTCATTTCTTTTTTTCTTCTCCTTCTCCCTCCAAGAAGATTAACTGCAGAGCTGTGGGCACTGTGGGTATCACTAAAGTGGAAAGAAAAATCAATTTCCAGTGATGTTATGGACAGACACAGAGTGAGAATTTATTCCCAGACAGCCTGTATCAAGGAAAGAAAGGTTACTTGTCTGTAGCTACTCTACAGTCGCCAGTCTCTTTTAGCCTCAGAGATCGTTTCTATTTGGTCTTATGCTTTCTTCTGTTTTCCATTCAACAGCTACAGCAGTAATCTGGGCTCTTATTACTCTGACTGCTTCAAAGTCCTCTTCTCTGGTCTCAGGAAGAGCCACTAACATCTGTTCATATTTCTGCAGAGATAGATTTGATTTATCACTATGACAACATCGTCCTCAGTGCTGCATCCCAACATGGTCTCTGCTCTCTCTGTTGCAACAGTCACAAAGCACTTGTCTTCAGATCTCATCTACAGAGAAATCACTTGTTCCACTGGTGAGCTGCAGCTTCCTGTGGGATGGGACTCAAGTAATGGATAACACTAAACATCAGGTTTAGGAGAGGAAATGAAAAACTGTAGTGTATACAAAATCTAATAAGGGTGGATCTCCATAGGTAGAGTGTAACAGCCAAGTAAGAACTTCTGTTATGAAAGAGATTAGTTGTATATTACTTTCTGACATGCCAAAATTTCTCACTGGCTTTTGAGATTTACCCAAATGAGTAGCTTAAAAAGCTTTTATCAAACATTTAGTGCTACTACACTCAGTACTTTGCTCCACACTTAAAGAAGGTGACCAACTGAGCTGAGCCTAGCTGCTGGGAACATACAGCATGATGACTTTATCTGAACCTGGACTTACTACTCAATACTTGCATCCTACTCCTACTTTAAAAACTAAATGTCATATTGTTCTTAGTAAAAGAGATTGCAACAGGGGTAAAAAGGACAGTGGAAGCTTCCAATCCTGTGCTATGATACATATGTATGTGCAAATTTCTGTGTTTGTTATGTCCTGACAGAGAAACTTGACAAAGCATTAATTTTCTACATAGCACTCCCAATCCATGCTTGATACAGTGTTGCATTTGGCTCCAATTCAAGATCTAGTTTGATATTTATACGCTATTTTACATTGAAATATGATTGCATGCTTTTAGATTTACAAAACTCTGTTCTTGCCAGGAAATTCTTGCCTGTAAAGCTATTTTGGGACTTTATCAGTTAAAAGGTTTAAGAGCTAAATTTTGTCCTTACATTGACTTAAATGGATATTGTGTATGCATATTCAGAGGCAGGATTTGGCTTTAACTTTGATTTAATTGTTTAGCATGGTTAGAATTACATACTGAAAAGTCTAGGGTGATTAATGAGACTGGTGACAGTTTGTGAACTCCTAACGTTTCTCTGATGCTTGGAAAAAGCTCTAAATTTCTTTCTCTGACACTTTATACAAACAATAACTTAAATCCCCATATGGTTTCTATTTGTCATAAATGCAGATGATCTAAAAGTTGTAGTGAAATACTGACTTTGAAAAGAAAATGTTCACGTTGTGTATTTCCTTCTTTCACTTGTTTGTTGTTATTTTATTTTTTTTTCCCCTGACTAATCAGTTGAAAAAATGAAATATTTCCAGTGTTTGGAATCAAACTATTTTAGTTTCATACAGCAAATATGAAATATCTCTCTTTCTTCTTTCTTTCCTTTGGGGATTTTCTTGTAGTTGTTTTGTAAACTTTGAGGAAATATTTACTGTTTCCTGACTGATCTAGAGATGTGAACCAGAAGAGCTCAGGCACTTTGGTCAGTAGCTGCTGCTGGCAGTCATCACCAAGTTAGCAGCCCACTGGAATTCCCCAGAAATCCAAGCTTTAACTTAGGAAAATAAATATGTTTCCAACCCCAGCCACTTCAGAAAACAGTGTAAATATGAACTGGGAGTAAATCAATGCATTGTTCCTTCACTGACTGTGCAGATAGCCTGAAATAAAGACCAGAGAGATTGGAGTGTTTATCACAGTAGACTACCAACTTAAAATCCTTAATATGATAATTCAAGTTTTAACATCAACTGATTTGTGACTGTTTATCATTTTAGCAGCAGCACTGAACTCATGTGAATGCATTATGATTTTAAAGTGGCTGTCAATCTGTTCTATGCGACAGCTGCCAGAACCTCTCTTGAACCTGGAAAATAGAAGACATTGATTTTTATTTCACTCAGAAGTCCAGTCGTGGAGGTTTTGTTGCATAAACTGTTAATTAACACAGAACAAAAAGCTAGTCTCTGCCCTAAGGAACTTGCAATTTAATTATGACTGGAGTCAGTGTGTAAATACCAACAGAATTATAGAAATGAAAATAAATGAGGATCCACTTCAGATTTCTTAATCAGGTTCAAGAGATGTCTTTTTCTTTCATCTCGTACTTCTTCCTAGGAACGAAGAAGCGATCCTACTTAAAAACCACCGTCTGTATTTTTAGCACAGGGTTGGAAAGCGGTTAGCTTGGATCATTCCACTTTTTGAGGCCGGCATGGATGCTTGTAGGGATCCAGATCAGCACAACTAATGGGGCACTGAGCAGCATCCCCGTTAGATGGTGGCTGGTGCCTCACACCTGATTTAAAATACAACTTGTATCACAGTGTCATTTTATTTCTGGGCTTTGCTGAGTCTTCAATGTAATTGTTATGCTTTGTTCAGCTTTTAAACAAAGCACTGTATGCTACCATGAATTTACAGCACATGGCAACTTTAAACTTGTTCATAAAGGTTTAAAGGCAAGAATTGAATTCCCTGGACTGAAGTTAATTTTAAATGCTTTAATGGGTGAGTTCTCCTACTGTAGACTGGTAGTCCTACAAGCTTTATAAAATGCCAACATTCTAGGATGCAGAGATAGTCTCTGAGTCAGATTTATAAAGGATATCACACACCAATGGCAATTACCACTCTCCCTTTTGCAGTCACATGTAAAACCATAAAACGGGCCCCAGACTTCCGTATTTAATTGCCTGGTTTCTTTTCATCTCAAGCACAGGGCAACAGAAATGCATTTATCTCACCCTTGTAAAATAGCACACATTTTCTTACCTTTGTGCATTTGAAATATTGCACATGACAGCGAATATTTAGAGAATTTCATGAATGACAGAGACTTGTAAGCAGCCTTATCCTGGGGATATTTTCTGGCAAGAAAGCTTCCGTGGCATCATGCTTCAATGGTGTTGAAAAGGTAAGATAAGTTTGTGCTCGTGGATGTGAGAGGTAAGCAGAATTTTCCTGTTTTAGAAGGGTGACTTTACACCTAGTATGGCCACCTAAGGACCACGCACCTGGTATGCAGGTCAAACGCAATTATTTTATATTAGAGTATTTTGAATGAAGAGAGATAATAATGGCATTTTGCAGCAATATTTTAATACTGAAACCTTAATTTGACAAGCAGCACTTGTCCGGGACTGTGGTGACATCTCGGACTAGTCACAGAATCACAGAATCACCAAGGTTGGAAAAGACCTCCAAGATCATACAGTCCAAATATTCACCTATATCCAATACTTCCCCATTAAACCATGTCCCTCAGGACAACATCTCAATATTCCTTGAACACCTCCAGGGATGGTGACTCCATCACCTCCCTGGGCAGCCCATTCCAGCACATGACCACTCTTTCAGAGAGGAAATTTTTCCTAACATCCAAACTGAATCACCCCTGGCACAACTTGAGGCCATTCCCTCTCATTCTGTTGCTAGTTGCACAGGAGAAGAGGCTAATCCCCCACCTTGCCACAACCTCCTTTTGGTAACTGTAGAAAGCCATAAGGTCTCCTCCAAGCCTCTTCTCCAGATTGAACAATCCCAGTTCCCTCAACCATTCACTATAAGACTAATACTCCAGACTCCTTACTGCTTCATTGTCTTTCTTTGGATAAGCTCCAGGGTCTCAGTGACTTTCTTATAGCAAGAACCCCAAAACAGAACACAAATTGCTTTGTACAATATAAAAATTGTATATTCATGCCTCATTTTCCCCCAGCTATATATTAAGAATATTAGGAACAGTAGAAATCCTACCATCTTCACTGCAAAAGTTTGGAGAACCCCTGAGAGGTTTAAGTGTTCCAATGTAAGCTCCACAGGGAAAGAGTGAAAAAGCCCACATTTAAGGTCTGTCACTGACAGACACCTAGAGGTGGCTGTACTATAGACCAGCTTGCAGAGCTACTTGGACAGAGAAAACTTCCTGTACATCTGCTAAGCACTGCAGCACTGCAGCTAGCAAGCTGTCTTCTCTGAGACCCTATACCGACATATGAGCCAATACCCAGTGCAGAAGGCCAATGGCACCATCATGTGCTACCACCTGCGTGTTCACCTCCTTCTCCCTCCCAGAAGGACGTGGGAAATGTTACTATGAGGAAGCACAGTCTTTTTCTTTTTTTTTTTTAACCTATTGACCGAGGTGATAAGCAGATATTGTGCTCTTCCCTCTATGTCTGAGCTTCTCTCAGGGAATCTTTTGTTGGTCCCTCCATATGTCTGCCCTTGTGATAGTCTGGAGAGAAGAAACATGGTTCCTCTGTCACTGATCCCTCAGCAGCAGGATGTCAGTGACAGCTCCTACAGAAAGAAAGACACTTTTGTTAAGACATTTACATGCCTCAGAAGATAAAGCTTTGTCTGTTAAAAGTTATGAAATAGTGGTTAATATGTGTGCATAATGAGTTTTGAACTAAGAGATAAATTAAAGGAATCATTCCTTTTACCCAGCAACAAAAAGGGAAGGGTTGAGTACACCCACAGTAATAAAGATACAGGCTTTTAAAGTCTGTAATCATTCTACAAAATGAATGAATCAGAAGCTCAGTGAGAAAAGAATTACAGGGGTGCATGGAAACAGTCTTGCTCCATAGTAGGATAATCTTACTAAAGCCTGAAAAAATAAACTCTCTATATTTGAACACTGAATATTTCCTTTCATGTTCTTTCCTATACAAATTCTTACATCAGTTTCCTAGCCCACATTGCCATGAGGCTACTTGATTTATTTCCAGTTCTAAAGAGAATTCAGAGTCAAGAAAGATAAAAAAGAAAAAAAGAAAAAGAAAATAAAAAAACAAAACCTTCAAGGATTAGGTGACTGTCCTGCCTGTTAGCTCCATGGAAAAGGAGTGAAAAGCCCACTTTTAAGGTCCACTGCTGCCAGAAAACTAGAGATTACTGTCCAAAGATCCAAAGGTCTTGGACTTCTTAGTTTTCTTTTTATTTATATTCCATTTGCAATGTGTTTAATACCACATTCAGAGTACTTGTAAGGAGTTAATCCTACACCTCTATAAGCTAAGGACAACTCATGTTGCAGTGCTGTAGAAGGGACGGTCAGTAGATATGTCAGGCAAACTTTGTAGGAATATGTAATAGATTGTATTAAACCAGACAGGAAAAAGAACAGCAACATCTACTTCAGGCCTGAAATCAAATCCTTTTATACTTTTGCCTTTAGGGTGGCATGAAGTAGATATTAACTTATTTAGTGTATCTGGTGACCTGCAGAAATGAAGCACAGGGATCTACCATGCAGGCTTACAATTCGCTCTGATTTCAACATTTGATTCTCACCTTCCACACCACAAGTGCCCTATCCCAAGAATTCATACACAGTTTGTCTTCTATCCAAGAAGAAGTCTACCTTTTGAATGGTCAGCTGGATGATCGCTCCAGACACAGGCAGAACAGGCAGCTGTGCTTGGAAGTAATGTGTACACTAAAACACCTTTCGGTCAGTTTATATCAGAGCAGCAATTAAACATTCCTTTGGTCAGTAGCAGCTGCAATACTGAGATAATGACCAACAAGGCAAGAGCAAAACCTGAGATGTGTGAGCTGGTAGTTTCCCAGGGACTTGCTTGCAGAAACAGGATCTGGTAGTACTGATTTATTTTGCAGATGGGATTGAGGCAGTCAGAAAGTGACTGCAATGCCAAGAAATAAAGAAATGTAGTGGTGTGTGTCAACTTCATGCACTGCTTTTTTGAGTGAGTAAGGTTTTTTGGGGGGGAGAATTATTAGTAAAATATCATGTCTGAATTCTTGAAAATGGAAACTGCCCCCTCCTTAGTTTCACAGCATTTAAGAGAACAGAAATTGGATTTAATTTATTTTTAATTGGGTTTTAAATATGTGAAGACTTTACCAAAGAAATTAATGCTCCATAATTAGCTACTTATTGTAAGATAAAGCCATCCTGTGAGTTCCAAATGTCAGCACTGGCTGCTTGGACTAACTAGCGAATGGAGTTTCCATGGCAAATGGAAAAATTTCAAAGGCAAATGAAGACGCATTTTTTCAATCTGTTTTGCTTTAGCAAGTTTGCAAGGAGTGTGCAACAGGGCCACCTTGGTTATTTAGATCCTTGAGAAGTACACAGCTGCCATGGCAGGATTTTCTTTCATTGGGTTAATTTTAAGACAGGACCAGGGAACAGAAGCTGTGAGGATTTTGCAATTTTTAATTAAGAAGTTATGTAAGTATATGAACAAGGCAGGCAGATGATGAACAAAGTAACTAGACATAAAAGTGTTTGTGTTTACACAATATATACATAATAGAAAAAAGAGTCATATAAGGAGACAGCTACCTCCCTTCAACCTACTAGAAAACAGAGTACCCTGAATTACCTCTCACCATGCTTTCACAAACACCCTCATGCTTCTCACAATCATCTTTATCTGAAATACCAACAGAACAGAGCCATGCAAAACCACTGTTGAAGAAAAATGAAATCATTTGGAGCTGCAAACTGTACGACACCCTGAGAATGAGCAGATTTTCTGCCAAATTAAAAAATATCATGCTTTGTGCACACAGGTGCCAAATGGGATGGAAACATGGACATCACTGTGAAGTTTTCAGATGAACTTTGCCTCCTTGTTCTCAAAGGCATAAGGACATGGCAGAGGTGGTTCCGCATGGTAGAGCCAGATGCCCCATTGGCATTGACTCCATAGAATCATAGACTTGCTCAGGATGACTTCAAACACCTGCAGCAAGTTATACCTTACCTAACTAGCCCACTGAGCTTCCTTTAGGGGAAGGAGCAGTTTTCATCAGGAAAGGCTCCTGTGGGTTTTTTGTAAGGCAAAGTAAGTTGTCTGTCTTTGAAAAGTATGCAGGGTTTTAACCAATGGAAGTGTGAGCAAGCAGCTTGAAACTTTCATGTTTAAGGAAACAGACAATCTTATACAGAAAAATAGTCTTGTATAATTAACACTGACATAGTCAGGTCTTTGTGAAGAGTTTCAAGGGAATGCAAGAAATTACTATCTATCTCTAAGCCTTTGGCTCAAAAACTGTTCACACATAGCCAGATTTGTCTAATGGTAACACATAATTATCATCTGCTGAGATGCTGCTGACCTCTCTCCCATTTTTCAGTTGTTTTACTCTCCACTTATGTTCCCCCAGCTCAGTAGAAGGCAATTGGCCTACATTTGGGTAATTAATAATAATATGGTGAGAAGGAGCAAATAGAGATAGAAGATATTAAAAGAAGTTGGGTAACTATGCTTTAAAGACAAGGGTTAAAATAGCATTTACAATAGCTAAAAGAAAAACATGTACATTTTAGAAAATAACCAGAATTTTTTGATGAAAAATCTGACTCCCTACCTGATGATAAGCAGTACTTCACTGAGTGAAAGTATTCAGTCTCCACACAGATAAAATTTCCTTAAGCTTGCTGTAGCTCAAGCAATAACAGTAGCAAGAAAACAATTCTTGAGTCTTACCAAAAGTGATGACTATATAAATTTTGTTCCTTTAATTTCAAAAGCACTTTCAAGGAGATTTTAGAGAATTTATTTAACCTCAGAAGAACATATTGAAAGATTACAGCTGAGTGACAGAACAACTCATGCTCAGTTTTTACTCCAAAGGCTACAACACCAATTTTGAAGTTCCTTACATTGCTTGAGCATAATACCAAAGTCCAGTTTAACACAGTGTAATTGAGATCAGAGTATTTCTTCATACCAAATGACTGTTTAATAAACTTGAGCACATACCCTTTTTCTCCCACTAGCAATATCATGAACTGCCCTGGACTTACTAACAGGTTTCTTCAGTCTTTAGACTGGCAAGATAGTGTTTCTCCAAAAAGCATGTAAATATATATGTATACGCCTTCTCGTAGGAAGTCACTTAACATTCATGCCTAAAAGGGGCACCTCAAAAGGTCTTGAAGTGTGGATATGTATATCATTTAAGGAGTTCCTGCTTGGATATGTTTTTATTGGTCTTTTATCAGAAAGCACAACTACTGCTCACAGGTGGTACCCCCTTAATTCTGGCCCTATTTTAGTTGCTTCCAATAAAAGATGAGGGGATTTGAGATTACTCAACTACATCATTTGTAATTTAATCATAAAAAATCTCTGCATCCTGTTACATGGGGCTGGTATTCAAATCTCTGCCTGTTACGAAACATGTTGTTTACCAGAAACATATAAATTGTACATACACACAATAGAAGTCATTAAAAAAATATAAACAAGAAAATTAAATCTGACATGAATTTCATGCTATAGTATATTGGATTTCAGCCAAAAGCACAAATTTATAAAAATATCCATGAATTTTCATACACACATGTCCCACATTTTCAATTGTTCCTTTAAGAAAGTAGCAGAGAAACAAATCTGTCTACTAGATGAAACTGGTAGAGAAAAATCAAGTTTTAAGCTATTTAATATTACTGTAGAAATACATAGAGAAATGTCTCAGTTACTTCTCAGTCCTTTTGAAAGATGTTCTGTTTTCCTTTGTAGATTGTAAACCTTAATCTACACAGAAACATTTATATCCCATTTATGTGCATTTTCATCATCTATGCAGGTATCAGTGAGACTTCAGAATATGGAAAAACTAATTTAGCTGAGACATTTTGTTTAAGTTTGATTTAAAAAAGCTTTTCTTTTTGTTTCTGCATATCCACGTTTCAAGTTGTAAATGCTATTAATAATACAGTTTTACTTCTAGTAACAACTAAAAGTGATTCCACATCAACATTTGGGGTCAACGTAGTTCGTTTCATAGAATCATAGAGCCATAGAACAGCCTGGGTTGAAAAGGACCACAATGATCATCTGGTTTCAAGCCCCCTGCTATGTGTAGGGTTGCCAACCACCAGACCAGGCTGTCCAGAGCTACATCCAGCCTGGCCTTCAATGCCTCCAGGGATGGGACGTCCACAACCTGCTTGGGCAACATGTTCCAGTGTGTCACCACCCTCTGTGTGAAAAACTTCCTCCTAATATCTAGCCTAAACCTCCCCAACCTCAGTTTAAGACCATTCCCCGTTGTCCTATCACTATACACCCTTGTAAACAGCCATTCCCCCTCCTGTTTATGTGTTCCCTTCATTTTGTTTCTTGAAAATGTACTAGAGATAGTTTGTGAGGTACAAGACATGAAAATACAGTCTTTTAAGTTAAGCATATGCTGTCAATGTTCCTCTTACAGAGTAATTTTTTAATATAAAGCATTTATTAAAAATGTTACCTGATTTATATCTTCAAAATACAAAATGATTATTTTCAAAGATTTTTTGAATGTAGTGCCTCTGCCTCTATGTCTGAGCACAGAATAAATACAAAACTCTCAGAAACTACACAGTGAAT
The DNA here is from genome assembly GCF_054131305.1 of Coturnix japonica. Lineage (NCBI taxonomy): Eukaryota > Metazoa > Chordata > Aves > Galliformes > Phasianidae > Coturnix > Coturnix japonica. Next base: position 127,711,620 of record NC_140663.1, read on the forward strand.
TTTTCACATCCTACATAGTCTCCTAAGAATGATCTTAAAATCAGGGGAGGCCAATCTGGTGGTAAAGCTGATGGGCTGGAGCACTTCCCCTACGAAGAAAGGCTGAGGGAGCTGTGCTTGTTCAGTCTGGAGAAGAGGAAGGAGCAGGGAAACCTCATTGTGGCCTTTCACTCCTTGAAGGCTGTTTACATAAAAGCTGGAGTGTGACCATTTACTCATGCAGACAGTGGCAAGACAAGGGGGAATGGCTTTATACAAGAAGAGGGGAGACTTAGGTTAGCTGTCAGAAAGAAATTCTTATATTCTTCTGTCATTCTGAACAGAACAGCATCCGACCCTTATTCCCATCCCACTTGGGCTGTTGTAGAGTAGGTTAGTACCATGACAGTGGCAACATATTTTGGATGGCAAAATTGCTGTAAATTTTGTACAGCTGAGGTCAATGAGTGATAAGGTCTTCTCTGCCTTTTACACAGCCATGTTTCCTTTAAAAGTAGAATAAACTTTTACTACGGAAGCAGAGAAACTCATAGATCACTGTGGGCCAGACTGATACAGCTGGTGCACTCTGAGGTCCCAGAAGACAGCACATCCGTCAGCCTTAGTGTCTCATTCCAGAGATCATCTGTCTCAGTCTCAGGCTGTTGCTGCCTTTGAGAAGCGTAATTGGACAAATCATGCCTTGCTGATCCAGACGTGTTTTGGAAACCATCAGCCAGTTTCACCCAAACTCAGTAGGAGAAAAAGTTTCCAAGACCATGAGGGTCCAGACAGCTCTGTTCATTGGCTGAAGGAAGTGTCTAGAGTTGTGACTGCAGAGATGTGTGAGGTTGTGTGACTGCTCCACAAAGCAAAAGGAAGAACCAAGCAAAATATTGTTTTTATGTAGGTTTTCATGTCTCACATATTTTTGGGTACTAGAATCAAATGAATGCAGTTCTCTTAGCCTGGTTGTTTTGGCAGCCCATGGATTGCCATTTGAGAAAGCAGCATTGATCCTCAGGCTGGTTTGTTACCTTCTGTCTGACTGCAAATATTTCAGGAAAAGGAGGAAGAAAATCCAGAGTGAGCAAGCAGAGAATTATGTTGCCAGAGGGGGAAACATCTACATAACCTCCACTATCTGATAGTTCTCTAACTCTGTAACACATCATGGTTATACTCTGTTCATTTCTTATCCCATCTAATTAACTATGAATGTTCTCATTATCTGTATAAAAGTCAAGCCATTTTTCAAACCCTGCTCAGCCCTTTGCCTTCATATCTTCTAGCAATCACTCCTAATAGATAATTACAAGTTATCTAAAGAGCATTTCTTTTAAACCAAGTTTAAACATGTTGTTTCCTCATTTCACCATCTCGTTCCTGTCCTATTATGAGACCCATAAAAGGAAGCACACCATTTACATTCTCTCTCTGTTTAAATATCCGATATTATCTCCCTCTTTCACAGTCCCCTGTACTTACATCCCTCTCAGCATGAATTATCTCTTGCTTTCAAGATGTGAAGTTTTCTGCATAATCCTCAGGATTTTAGCCCAGTGCCATGAAAATTTGGGGGTTGCTTTATTTTACTTTGCTATTCTTTGATATAATTACCTCAATTTGGCATAGATATTTTTGTATTTGTCATTTGCTGTCATATCTTAAAAACTTTCATGACAAGCTTTAATAAAGGCAGTGTGAATTTCAAGACTACCTGCTTTTGTATTGAGGGTAGTCAGGAATTTTTCAACAAGACGTTTTTACTCTTGAAATATTTTATTCAAACGTTTTGTCTTCCTTTGAAAATATTCTGTTGCCAATTATTTGAGTATTTTAAGATCACATGAAATTGTGACACAAAAAAAAAAAAAAAAAAAAAAAAAAAAAAGGGGATATGGAGGGAGGTGCACATCTATCTTGTCTGTGTTGTGGAGTCAGTGCTCTTCCCCAGGATGGAGAGTGTCAACGTTCAAGACCACACATTCAGTGATGCTCCTGGCATATCAACAAAAAGTTGAAAGGATCCAAGCATTATCATTTTTTTTCATATATACCAAATGTGTGTGTGTGGGGGGGGGGGTGTTGTTTATGTTTTTGTTTTTGTCATTCTCATGCCTTTGTGCTGAGACTCACAAATAGACATTTTGTTTTCGTATATGCTGTGCTTATTTGTCTCTGTTAAGTCATATCACAACATTTTATGGTTCTAATTTTGGCTACTGCTTTAATTCTTTTACTGGTTACTGAGGAACTGGTTTCTCTTGTTTTGGTCTCAGGAACACCCCCTACGATATTATTAAAAGGAAGATTTAGTATTTATTTTTGGTACATAAGCTGATTTTAACACACAATTTCATTTTTTTAACCTTTCTTTCTCATATTCCTCAGAATTACCTTCACAAACTTAGTCAGAGATTTTTTTATGTGAGTGTTCCATATTACTTGTATAGAGAAATCTCCCAGCTACCTTCTTGATTTTATATCAGGGGCACATATCAATGGACATTTTAACTACTACATGCTTTGGTGACCAAGGTGGAAAATGACATTTTAATTATTTTTGCTCTGTAGCTGGCTAAGTAAGAATTTAGGGAAAGCTAAAGTTGTGTGAGTTCTTGACCATATGGTTGGAGGGGAATATATGGAAAAACAGGCCATTGTGCAGCTGGCAACAGGGCTGACATGGCTTAACGACTGTCTGCTGCCAATGCAGGGATCAGCAGCATGGATGGCAAAATTCTGCCCCAGACATATGGTGCTTTTCAAGTAGAAAGTGCCCTGAGAGGAATGGGTGGGAGCAGAGAAACCAGCTGCTGAGAGGGAAGGAATTCCAGATCAACAAACATACAGGGATCTCACCACCAGTTGTCTGGAGGTGGTCAGGTGCTGGTGAAGGTGAGTCCATTACAAACTTGATTTGTTTCTGCTAACAGCCATGTAAACAGTATGTGTAATAGTAATACAAAGCAACTTGAAAACCAAAAATTTTGCCCTCTTCAGATATCTAGACATCACTTTACAAGTCATATATAGGTGGAGTATGTGCCCCAAGTCCCTGAACACCCACAGTCTATGCACTCAGGAATACTGAAGTTGTTTTCCAAAGCGTTTGAAGTTTTACTTGATAAAGTGTGAGGATGGAAGTTGGTATTAACAACTAGATGGGCTGTGAGGCACCTCCCTTTTTCCAAGAGCACTGATATTACTGCACTCCATTGCAAAACCTCTATGAGTGTGGGCTCATCAGTTTTCTCCAGTGAATGGTGAATTCTTGGCATTGCTCTGTTCAGGTTTATAACACCTGTGTAATGGGATCTGTATGTCATTATTGCCCATCCTGGACATATCAGGGAAGTTCTGTGCAGCAAGTGTCTTTGAAGAAAACCATGTGGATGAGGAACACTGTGTCCCCTCTACATGCTGTAAAGATTTTGCCCAACAGTAGCATTCTCTTGCCCTCAACATACGTCTTCTCTCCATCACCCCAGATTTTGGCCAAGTGAGTATCATCACAGTGGTGTTGACTGTTCTCCCTTTTCCACAAACACGCACTGAGACAGACATAGCCTTTTTAAGATAGAATTGACCTTCACTTATGCTTGGCCTGTTGACTTTACCCTTGAAGGTGAAAGTCCTGAAGTGAAGAGAGTAGAAGATGAACTTCTGGACTTCATGTATATCATATGCATACACAGCACAGAATATGCCTACCTGGACTTCAGAAGGCTAGGTGGCCAAGTTTTGGATTTGCAACCTGAAATGTAATTGGATAGGAATATGACAGGCCACTAACTTTTCAGACACAACCTCACCTTATCCTCTTCTGAACACTAACCATTATGCTGCAGATTTTGGATGCTGTGCACTTCTACACAAACTGGATGTACTTGGTTTCTACGTCTGTAGTGCTGGTTACTGTATGTTCCTTGGTTGTCCATGCTTGTGAGTGCATGTGGCTGAGTTTGCTGGAGGAGCAGCTACAATTCTCCCTGCCTGGATCCCTAATGCATGAACCTTTCATACTAGAAGTGTTCAAGTCCCCTCTTTAGCCACTGATTAAACCTGGCAAAGTGACAGAGAAGAAAGGAACGTAAACTGTGGAATATGCTGACTACTACTGAATATCTAAAATCCCCAAACTCTACAAACTCTTTTTATATAAGCATTGAAGAATTGCTGAAATCCTAGTTGTGGTTTTGCTCTTTCTCCAAGTCAGGACCTCAGAGCTTTGAGGATGATGAGTCCTTTCTATTCTTTATCTGCGGTCACTTCTAGAAGGTGTGATATTGCTGTATGGTCCAGCTAATCCCCACACACAGTCAGGGACCACATGCTCCAGGCAGCAACCAGCCTAGTTTTGCTACATTTTTAAGCAAAGCAAATTTGACAGGTGTAGCCAAGTTTTTGAGAGCAAAAGCAGGGGAATAGTAGGAGATGAACACTTGAAAGCATCCCATTTTACTTGTTGAAATGATCAAGAAAAAAAAAAGAAAAAGAAAAACCTTAGATCAAATTAAACTTTTCCCTTGTATCCAAGTAAGGCAATTAAAAACAACAATGAGGTAATGGAAAGAAAGGATAGGCGTAAGCACTAATCACAAAAATAGCATGGAAAAAAAAATCTAACATTACAGTTTAACCCACCCAAGATGTGGGAATCTGAGGTTTGGTTTCCTCCTCCATCTGAAAAGATGTGAACGCCTTGCTCTCAACACTGTACTCCTATACTGACACAGAAAGAATAAGCTCCTGGGTATTTTAGATGCCCTAATGCATGGTTTCAAACACCAGGGTCAGTGAGTATTTCAGGATCCCACACATCTTAGGAAAGCTCCAGCCACACACAGATGATTGCAGTGTTCAGACAGCTTGTGGGGCTGGAGGGCCAGGTACAAACCCAGTTCAACAGGGAAGGAGCCTTCTGTGCTGCTTAATAAAAGCTCTTAGTTCTGAAGAACAGACTGAAGGGCAATCTGAAGTGGATAGACTCTTTAGCAGGTTCTGTGGTGATGGAACAAGGGAAAAAGGTTTCACGCTTGGAGAGGGCATATTTAGGTTAGATATAAGGAAAAAGTCTTTTACAGTGAGGCTGGTGAGTCATGGGCACAGGTTGCTCAGAGATGCAGAGGATGCCCTGTCCCTGGAAATTTTCAAAGCCAGGCTGGATCAGGGCCTGGGCAACCTGATCTAGCTGTTGTGCCCCTGTTTATTACAGGGGAGCTGGACCAGATGGCCTTTAAAGGTCCCTTCCAACTCTAAGGATTCTATGATTCTAAGAAGGGCTGAAAGTTGAACAAATATTATTTCTTTTTATTCTATTCAAGAAAACTATTCATTTAAATATATATATATATCTTTTAGTGCTCAACTATGAAGCTATAATGCTTTGTTTTTTATATATAATTTTTAATTGTTAGTCACTCTTTACTCATTAGGGATTGGAAGGAACTTTTTTCCATATGAAATTTTTCCATAAGGTATTCTGAAATGAAAACAAAATGAGCTCTCATGCCAAGCTGGATTTTGGCTAGAGGTACAACAGTTTCCTTAAACACAGGTCATTTCTGGGAACACCGAGCTCCTAGCATTTCAAACCACCTCTGTTCCTTCTCCTGGAATAAAGCTGTCTGGTGCCTGAAGTACGATCGTTCAACCACAAATGTGCAGGACACCGTTGTACAAATAGCAGCGCACTTCTCCGTCACTTTATAAAGGAGCTGATAATAGCGGGGCTGCCAGAATGTCCCAGGCAAGTGAAATTTCGCTGTTCATGGGTTCTGTGCGATAACTGCAACTGTGGACATTCTCAGGCATGCCTGCTGGTTGTAGCTTGAAGCATGGGCATTTTTACTCATCCATTGACTAAACAGAGTGTGAGTCATTAACCTTTATATTTACACATGCATATACACACATACCCTGAACAGCTGGGCTGCTAAAAACTTTTAAACTAGAAACATTAATAATTAAGTTGCTCTGGCAGCTACCTGCGCTACTTCCTGCTACGTCTTTCACCCTTCTCCTCAATGGGGATTGTTCTGCAGCACACCCGCACGCACAGTCATACGCAAACACATGCCGAGCAAACTGCACATGGCAAACACACTGTTCAAGGAGGCTGTCATGGAAATAGATTTCCAGGGCACTGAACAAGTCATTGTATGCCGACAAAACAAAGGGCTGAGCTTTTACGTTGGCTACAGCGTCCCAGCACACACACATGTAGAGGAGGAGGAGCAGAAGCCAAAGGAATAGTGCAGTATTTGTCAGTCCAATTCTTTCATAAGATAAAATAATTAAAGTCTTTTGGTATTTTATTATTTTTTTAATACAGAAATGTTTTTCTAGGGAAAACAGTAAATGAAGAGGCACCTGACAGCTCTGATAAATGTCAGCTGAAGGCCCAGATTAAACATTAAACCTCCAAGTGTCTTGTTTTGCCTAAGGTGGACGTATTTGAGCTATCTGGGTGCTTGGCTCTTGTACTGTCAGGGAATCAAGTGCTTTCAAAAATACATTTTAGTTAAAACCAGTAGTCTAAAAAAGACCTTAAAACTACCAAATCTCACCCTGAGGGGAGATTTCCTGCTAATTTTATCATACCTTCTTAAATGACTTCATGATAGTCTTCCTTCCAAACAGATCTGTATTGCATATTTGCAAGGGCAAGAGCCATAATGTACATGCCACATAACACAAGAGGCCTTAGGAGAGGAGGAAAATGAGGGCTTGCCCTATTAGGAAGGAGGCATTTCCAGCAAGGTCCCCTGTGGGATGGGAATGGGACTTGGAAAGCCAATTCTGGAGTCTGCAGCCTCTTCCCACTTCAGGATCTGCCTCAGCTGCTGTGCAGCCTCAGGCACTTAACATTGTTCTCATACAGGCATCTTCTTCAAACTGGTTCTGAGGCTTGTGTAACTGGCCACAGAAGAGGAGACAGAGGAAGCCTCCTTTAGTGGGCAGCTCTTCCCGCTGTCTCCATTAATCTCTAGAGTCACAGGTAGCCTACATGAATAATTCCTTACATTTTATTAGCTCGAATTTCCTCATTCTTTTTAACTGGTAAATGTATTAAAAAGAAGAAGATGGTCACACAGAGGAAGTGTGTTTTACTTTGTGTTACTGATGCTGTAGGTTTAAACATGAATGTTAATAATGTGGTTGTTTATTGTCTCTGCGATATAGAGGAGACAAGCTTTTCCTGTCTCCCAGAGGGGCAATGGCATTTAATGAATGCTTGTATTGTATGTTCAGCTGCAGGTTAAAATGCTGGGCATATTGAACAAAGGTAGCACTTTCAAATGTTTTTTTAAAACTGTGAATATTCTGATGGACCACTGTTCAAAGAGTATCCTAGGGCTATAGCGATGAATGCAAACAGACACAGAAAATGTAGATGTGGATGGAAAGAAAACTTTGGCTTTCATTCTGCCAAAAGCTAAGCTTCTTTTCTTATTCTCTTTTACAAATTGCTTATATGTATCTTTTTGTTTGTTTGTTATAATTGGACACACTGGATACACTGCTATAGGGTACAGTTTCACCTACCTTACCCTTTGCAGTTACCATTCCCACAGCTGGAATCATAGAATCATTAAAGAAGTAGTATGGTCATCTAGCCCGACCATCAACCCATGCCTGTGACCACTCTAGATCACGTGACTCAGTGTGGCGTCTACTCTAATCTCGAAAACCTCCAGGGACAGTGACTCCACCACCTCCCTGGGCAGCCCATTCCAATGCCTCATCAGTTAGCTGACATATGGAAGAAAACATGACTTTTTTTCTTACCATAACAATGAGTCTGTGCATCACCATGGGTTCACACCATACACCTGCTCTCTCTTCCACTTTTTCTGTTGTGCTACCAGTCTAGTGTACTCGAAGAGTTAGCCCAAGGAATCAGAGAGAATAGTGCTTATTTCTAAGCACGACTGAGCAGTCTGACAGCCATAAGAACATCTGTAGCTATGCTTCCTACCACACCAATCTGTGCTGCCTGTGACTGCCTAGAGGGACAGGAAAGCCTCCATGGCAGACATTTAGTTCACATCTGGTCAGATAAGTGTCAGTGCTTTCACTGTGTTGGCCACAGCAAGAGACATGAAGACTGATAGGCAATTTCTGTAATTGCACGTTTCTCTGGAACTATTAGCCAGCAAGTGAGGTTCCTGTTGCTACAAATATAACAGGGAGAAGTAGTGTGCTGTCAAAATGAATTAAACACTACTCTGGTTTAATTAACAAATTGGGATTGTGCTGCAACCGTCCAAGTCATTTTACTGAGTATGCACTTTAAGTTGCACAATCTAAAATAGGAAAAGAACCTTCCACCTGTGCAAATGAACACACACGTCCCAGCTGGAAAGAACAGGCATACGCTACCTCTGCCAGTTTGCTCAGAAACTGTACTTTAATCATCCTCACCTCCAGCCCACAAAGATGCCTTGAACAGGGAGCTTGCTGACAGCCACCATGCTTAGTTCTAAAGCCTGAAGTGCAGAGGAATAAAATGATATCAAAGACAGAGAGAATTCATCAGCTGTTGATACAGGATATCTGAGCCTTGAACTGTGCATATGGGATTTGGGAGGGGGTATGTTCCCTAATAACTCACTCTAGTATGTATATGCTTTATAACATGGACAGAGTTTTGTTCTGCACTCCAGCAGGTAGTATGTTAGTAAAGCAAGTTTACATTTTGCTTCCTTTTTGAATCCATCAACCTTGGCAGTCAGTATTCAGAAAGCTGAATAATAAAATGTATAAGTTATGTAAAAAACCCAAAAAATAAGAATATACACTGACAGACTGATATGGAGCTCAAGCTGATATGGAAAAGAGTTTAATAAAATTAAACATTGGTGATGAGAACAATTCAGATTACAATCAAAATGTCTGATTCTTTAGTTCACTACTTCAATTAGAGCAGTTAAGAAAGCACAGTGTGCAAACATCTCTCAGCATTATCCATTCCCTGGCTAGCCTACTAGCAGTACTCTTCTCTTCGTCATCTCCTCTTCCTCCCTGCCCTCTCTGCCTCCTTGTTGAGCTTGTTTGGGGTGGTGTGTGGTGGCAGGTGGGAAAGAAAGAAAATAACTTCATAAGATTTTAAAAAATGAAAGAATGGTTCCTTGTTTTTCTGAATAAAAACTTGCTAATTTACAGGAGTTGTTCATAATGACTTTGTACAGCTTTGTTTTTATCAACATCGTTTCAAAGTTTAACCCCAATGTTTTAATTTGGAATAATGATCTAACAAATCTAACCCTAATGAAATAATAATCTACCTAATTTTCTATTTAGAACATCCTGATCCATTCAGGGACTCATTTTAAGGATATACATAGGGACAGGATATTTATGAGATCACTAGAGTACCAGGAAAGAATTCCACACAAATGGCATCAGAAACCAACTCTGTGGATATTAGATGTGACTTTCCCTGAAGCATCTGACATTGGCTGCTGCCTGGAGAAGAGTGATCCATTTTAGTCTGATAATATTTTTGATGTTTCTATTTTCTTGATGGCATAGTGCCTTAGCCATTTTTTTCCTTACCCTAACCCTGGACAGGTTATCTGACACAAGAGGAAGAAGCTAAAATTCATCGACAGACTCAAAAGTAATCTAGGGCCCAGAAGCAAAGGAATGTGGATATGATAAGGGGACTGAAAGGAATTGGAAGAATCAGAGGATATTCAGATGCACAAATGGCTATGTCATTATACTCCCACATCTCAGTTAAGCATCTAGTTATGTAGAGTATCCCTTTATAGATACACTCACTCCATTCCACAGGCATCTGATAACATCCTACATTTTAGCATAAGAAATAATGAAAGTGAGTGTTACAAGCAATAAGAGAAAGAGAATAATAATCCTTCTGAGAACATGATTTAAGACAGATACTGTAGGAATCAACTCTTATGAAGCTCAGTTTCTAACACTGACTAATTGATAGCAGGAACTCCTACTGCCACTCTAAGCTCACGGCTTTCTGCAGATTCCAGGTAGAAGGTGCTAGGGAAAGTGCTCATAGAGGAGCCAGCAGTTCCATGAGCTATGCTGGGAACATGCTGATCCCTGTGCTGTTCAAAAGCTTCACTCTACTGGCAGCTTTCTTGACAGTTGGACCTTATGATCTTGGAGATCCTTTCCAACCTTGGTAATTCAATGATTCTATGTTTCCTGCAAGACTGTAATAGGGACTCTCCTCCTTAGGTCCTGCTGTTAATAGGACAAAGAGAAAGCAGTCTGCAGTATTATTTCTCATCTGCCCTTTTGAACTCCAAACTGGCATTTACTCTTCCATGTTTGGCAGAACATTGCTCAGCTCTGGTTAGTCCCTTCCTACTTTATTCAAATATTCTATCTGGCTTTCTCTTATCTTCTTGTTAGCTCAAAGGTTCTTCCAGCCTGCACAGAAATGGAGCTTGATAATTTAAATTGGGTTAAGGAAGTCTGATTGAAAATACTTTCTGTCAGGTATTTCAGGAGACTTCTGGTACCTGGTAGCCTGGAAAAACTGAACAATTATTCAACTTTGAATATTAGAGTATCTTCTTTCAACATTGAAAGAGCAAAACAAGACCAAAATCCTATATGGATTATCGTCACACAATTAGTGTGAAAAGATACATAAAACTTGAATATTTGTGCTTAGTGGCTGAAGTAGATGAAATTCTTAATTTATGCTCCTGATAATCCCTCAGGTTGTGAGGAACAGATTTAGATATGATCACACAACTGAACCTCAGGCAAACTCCTTATGATGATTCATTGATGCTTATCCAGCAGAAACATACAAAGTAGTGAAGGGAAAATACCAGAAACTCTACTGGGAAGGTTTAATTTCATTTTTTACAATTATAATTCTATGCAAAATATTTGTTTTTAAAATATACATTCTAATGTGAGAAGATTTTACATATTTTCTCCTAAAAAAATAAATTTGTCTTAAAGTACAGCCCTTTGTTACCTTTGGGTGGAACAGGCTTTTTTTTCCACTTCGTTTAATTCCGAAATTATCATTTAAGGAGAGAGAGTGGGGGGGGTGGGGGGGGGGGGGGAAGAAAAAAAAGAAAAAAAAGAATAAAAAAAAAACACAGGTTTCATAGATCCAGCAGGATGATTACTCTCCCAATAATCCATTACTTGAATTATTTTTTCTTTTTTTTTCCAATACTCGAGGACATTCAGGGGCCGTCTTCTTATATTGTATACTGCCAAATGAAATAAATTAATTAATTAATTTTTAAAAAAAGGCAATCACTTTTTTTTTTAAAAAGTGAAAAAAATCACTTTTTGCCATGCAGCATAGTGGGTTCAGAAGATGCAGCCTTTAAGTCAAGTCTATATTATTGATTCAAAGATGCTTACAAGTTCTGAGATCAATACCAAACTTACACTGTAGTGGGTCAGCTGCATAAAAGCATCCCTACATCCAAAGAGAAAATGAGCCCTGAGACTAGACCAAAAATCCTACAGTTATTCCACAAATCTAGAGTGCCACATGTCAGTTATGTAGACAGGACACCAATGTGAACATCTAGTCTTGTTTCATCTCACCCTGTGAAGACTGAGAAGAGGCTGAGGTCTTAGTCTGCATTGAAACTGTGCCTTGAAGAAGCCATGCTGTTTTGAAGAGACTCCCCTGTTTGCCCTCTATTCTGGTGACTTGGTGGCAGAGTGATTTTGGTGTGCACAACTTAGATGTTCCTTGGAGGAAACTTAAATATCTACCTCAGAACAGCTTCAGCACTCCATGGAGAATGTGGATTTTGAGTCACCATGTGGTCCACACCATCACTAAGTGATATGTAAAATATATGTACTGCAAGTAGACTCTTGACTCTTCCACAGATTCATTAACACCCAAAAGTGTGTCTTGCATTGCAAAGGAATGAGTACCATCCATGCTTTTCTATTTACCAGCAGCTGCTATGCCTACGTTGCTTTTGGAAGTGCCCTTTCATTTTCTGCAGTCTTCTCTGAATTTGTAATCATTTCACTTGGTTTCCTCTCCAACCGTGTCACCGTTCCCATTTCCAACTCCTGTCTTGTCTGACAGAGTACCATCAAGCTGCCTGTCCTCTTAAAAGACTCTTAGAGACTCTGACACCATTCATAAAACTGTAAGGTGAACAGGCTAAAAACTTCTTGGTCTGTTGCATAACATGGTAGCCATATTAGCTGTTTTATATTCAAGAATAGATGGGAATATTTCTGAAGACAGTGATCTCACTGCGGGGACAGCAGCAGACCTGTGACTTATACAGACAGCTTGGAAAGATCTGCAGCTGGGAGCCCACCATAAAGTTGTGTGTTCATTTGAACCTCTCCATTCATTGACCACATGTCCACCAATACAGATGTATGGCTGCATTTTGGAGGGTTTCTGATTTAGCCTCTCCCATCATGACCTGCAACACTCATAAGGGAATACAGTTTTTTCTAATCATGTTTCTGCATTGTGGGGAGAAGGAGTGAACCTCTAGCACAACTGTAGCTGTATATTTAGAGCTGTGGTTGAGTACACTGCTGGTTTCTATTTCTGCAAGACAACGTTCAAGAATTATAAACTGTCAGAGAATTCTTCCACGTAGCAACTGTCTACATTGAAAACCATGCAGTAGTCAGATTCATCGGTCTGTGACACCTCTGGAGGGCCTGAGTGCCCAGAATGATCCTTCAATAGAGGGTGCCAGTACACCACCGACTCTTTGACCAGGACTGTAGAAAGCATGAGTATCCTGAATGTTTTAAATGAACCCCATTAAGGCACCTTGGGCTGCCTTGTGACCATACAGCAGATTAGATGGTCATAACTGCAGTGCCCTGGGAAGTGAATGTGAAAGAAGGTCACTTCCCTGCTCCTCAAGCCCAGAAATATTTTTGCAGCCATTTAAGGGTAAAAATCTGAACAACTTTGCTGATGTCACTTATTTGCATTATATGAAGAAAGCAGGTGTGGAGAATGACTGGGAGTGCTTCCCTGCATTTGCCTATGGTGGACTTGCCCATCCCACTCTGGTTAGCCACAGACCAGACTTTGAAGTTTGAAAGGCTCCACAAGGCTACAGCTGCTATTCTGAATACAGATACCAGCTTTAAAAAATTTTTGTAAGTATGGTGAGGTCTTGACACCAGCTCACAGGAGAGATTCTTGATGATGCAGTGGGGAATTTCATACCTACTACTGGTAATTCTAATTGGTAGTGTAGCCCCAGTCATCTCAACTCCACACCAGTAAAGCCTGAACAAAGTATTCACAGCAGACAGAGAAAGCCAGGACTGTCAGATCAGCCTGGTCTTCAGCCCCGGGGCTGAGAAAATCACAAGTTCCACTTTGGAGCCTTCCATCCTGTGTGACAGAAATTGAAGTACTTGTTAAACAAAAGCAAATACACCCACAACACTTCACCTGTCCAGGAAGACAGACTCCAGGCCTTAGATAGGAAATCTAGCAAGTTCTTACAGCTTCTGGAAAATGTTTGTGCTCTGAAGCTGAACTGATACTTGGGTGCCACCAAGTCCTCACTGCTGGGTTGTGGTAGACTATAAAGAGACCAAATCAGCAGCAGACAGCTCAGATTGTCTATGTACACATGCAGAAACTCTCACTGACTGACAGAAGAACAGTTTTCAAGAGCAGAGTCTGGGGAGTTGTTTGTGACATAAATTATGTGGTATAGTTTCTTTTCTAGTTCTATGGACCCAAATCAGTGGGAAAGACATCCACAGATGATATGAAGTTCTAATGTAATCTAAGTATACATGTTACAAAGGAAAGCAAAGAGTAAACATCCTTAGATCTTTATTAAAGTTATTTTTACTCTTGCAAAATGTAATATCTAATTAAATTTATGTAAGTGATGCATATCTTAACTGTGCATATTTTTAAGGCAAATTGTTTTCCATTTTCATTGAACTTCATTTCCTCAGGGCTGTCAGAAATGAATTTATGAATATCAGGTGGGACAGGAAATAACAGTTATCCTAAACTTCTAGGATATAAAAATATCTGGGACTGCAGTCTGGTTTTGTACATTTTTAGGACAACATCAAGTCTTGCCTTCACCATCTTCTTCAGTATCACAGGACCACTACCTGACTTGTTTCAACACAGCTATTTACACACAGCACCTCAGCTGCTTTCACTGACCATTGCACTGATATCTGTTTAGATCCATTGACTCAAAGAGAGGCCATTATATACTGTCTAATCCGATCTTTTGCTTATTTGTACGTAAGTCATGAAGATACTACTTGACATCTTGGTATACTACTTGACTAGTCTACTCTTCAATTTATATCTTGTTCTCTTTCATGCTATATTTTTGTTCCAAAATCCATACACTACAGAAGCAGTTCTGCCCGCATGAATATTGTTAGTATCTTTCCAGTTCAAGCCTTTGGGTTTAATTTTGCAAAACCTTCCTACATAGCTCTTACTCAGAGTTATTTAAAAGATGAGAATATTTTCATTGGAAGGATTGGGCCAAAGATTTTAAATTAGTTGTTTGGGTTTTTTTATTATAATTTTTTACACTTTCCTGTTAATTAGAGAGGAAATAGCTCCATCTAGCTGTTCTGGATCCAAAGGTGGAGGCTGGCGCGAATGTATACTAAAAGAACAGGCATTCTAACAGGACAGAACAGACCCAGTTCTGATATCTCATAACTCTCTTTTGGATGAAATACCAACGCCTTCACAGACTTTATCAGTGATACATTAAATACATAGTAAAGCATTACTGGGGCTACTAAACAAAGCCGTCTAGAGAAGATATTCGAGGGCAAAGGGGAACCTTCCAACCACAAATGCGCATAATTTGCTTTCATTTTGAGAAGTAATTATCCTCAGAAGAAAATGTATAATGAATTGGAGCAAAACAACCCACAGCTCATTTTGTTTGCCGTCTTTCATTGCATCACCTATTCTGTACTAATAAATAAACATCTACTGCACAGTGAATAGTTTTCAAATGATTCAGCAGAAGTTATTAATGATTCATTATTATTTCTATTGCTGCAGTGCCTGAAGGTCCCAGTGGGGAATTGAAGCCCACTGCACTAACAAGTATGGGTAGAGCTGCTCTGTTTGTGTGGAGTCATGGTTGCTGCTCACACACACAGACCCAAGCTAACTTTAAACTAGCAGGAGTGCTATTACGCAAACCACCTGAGAAGTCAAATAAATAGCTTCAAACAGCCTACACTGCTCTCTGTGCTGTCTCAGCTACACGGCAGATACTTCAAAGCATGGTCAAACACATCTGCTCAACAGCTGCAGCTGCTGAAGATGTTACAGGTCTCCCATGTCCTGCAGCTGCTCTTTGTTCTGCTGGTGGTCACTGCCACTGTCATGGGAGAAACCAGGCAGAAAGCCATACAGTTTGTTCTTTGGCACCTAAATGCAAATCTGCTGCCATCAGCAGCACAAGTGTGAGCTGGAACAGCCGCAGTGTGAGCACATGTTCTGCTCTGCTGGCTGTCCTCAGGGCAGTAGCTTCACCAAGGTGCCTTGGGGCAGTTGCATCCAGAGACAGCCCAGCACCTGCTGCAGGGCTCCTCTGCCAGAGCCTTTTAGCAACAAGGGTGGGAGTAAGTAGAACAGGAAGGAAGAGTGGCTTTCCTGATGTAGCTTTTGGAGGCAAAGCATATACTGAAGGTAATGAAGAGTGTTCAACTCAGAAATTTAAGAAAGCATTTTAAAGAAATTTTTAAGGAAATATTTTAACAATAATGAATAATGAATAAACTCTACTTAGAACTTACTAGTGAATAAACTCTGTGTGTGTGAAGGTCTGAAGGATATAGCTGGAGGATGGTGAGTGACTGAGGTCAGTGTTCTGCAAAGTCAGAAGCTCCATGGGAGAGCTGAGACAGTTCTTGTGATTTTGCCTCTGAACATATATAAAAAGCTAATCAAGTCCTCAGCTGCAGCTGTTGTTACAGACTGTTTGCAGTTTGCTATGCAGCCTCTTCCTTTCTTACAAAGTTTAATCTAAACTTTGCTCCAAAATTTAGAGTTCCAGCAACCCACCTATCTTAGCCATCCTCAGTGTATGAATGATCTGTTTCCCATTCTCACAGGTGGAAGCCTTCTGAGATAGAGAACCGTGATACAAAAAGAGAAAGCCAAAGGTTTTTTAAAACATTAAGAAGCATCTTAAGAACTTTTGGGGCCTTCTGTGTAGTCACTCTGCAAGGAAAACTTTTTTCATAACATCTTCTGCTCCGTTCACCAGGAGTACACTGTGGTTTGGTTTTGTGTAAGGGTATTCATCCTAAAATGTCAGAGCTTTATGTAAGGATTTACATTAAAGAGTTTTCTGCTGCTTCTTGAAGCAACTAAAGGATTCAGAGTATACACAAAGATCATACAAATGGTCTTACTGTCACTTTGGAAAAGGTTTGAAATTGTTAAGAAGCATTTGGTGGTTTATACATGAATTCTCCCTTGGTGGTATTCATAGGCTTCATGTGGACCAGAAGAAATGGTATTTAAATCATAAAAGAAACATCCTGGCTTACATGAGGTGTGTTTCCATGGCATCTGGATACTATAGGGATGAATTATATCCATGCTGGTTCTTTCTAATATACATTTGGAACAGCACCAGTGTTATTCTATTTCCCATATATATTCTGTATGAAGTGTGAATGACGACCCTAAGAAGGTTGCTGCTACTGTCTCTCCCCAAGCCCCCACCCCAAAAACTGTGGCTGGGAGGGGGCTGCTCATCATTCAGACATACCTCTACAACTCTTACAAGAGCCTTGCTACCTGCAGTTTATCTGCAAGTGAAGGGTTATGGAATTGTTTTAAGAAAAGGAACATGCTTTCCTGAGCAAAACCAGTTACTTCTCATTTCCTGAAGTCACTTACTCCTTGGCAGTGCTGCTGAAATGTTTTAGGCAAAGCCGTATTTCTAAATAGTTGTATTTCTAAATAGTGAGCTTTGCTCTGGTAAATGTCTTTCTGTTCAGACCAGTGTCCTGCTTAATGAGTGTTACTGATTTTCCCTGCTGTGCACAGTTTGCTATCGATTTCTAAGCATTATCTTGTCAAGCAGTATTTTCAGAACTGCTTTAGAGATAGAGGGATCTATTTAGAAGACACTATGGACATAATTTTAACTATCTTATAAAATTCCATAAGATTAGCATGAGTAAATCTGTAAATTGAGCACTTACAAAATTGAACTAGTTTCCATTTTTATAGCTGTTCCTAATACACCACACAAAGTGCATTGATCTTCATTAATGTTATGCCATACTTGGCAGGTATTTAAATTTCTAGTTTGGAAGAAATGCATATTTACCTGTGTTTGCTTTTGTGAGTGGACAGTGAGCACAGAGACAGAGATCTTAAGTACAGTGTCTCTTGCCAAAACTGTGTTCTACCTTTGTAAAATAAGAAACTGCAAGTATCATGAAGAACAACGACTTTAAATTTCTTATTTAAGAATAATCAGAGTCATGTTAGTTTATACGACAAGTTTAGGTCTTGAAAAACTTGCGTAAAATGTTTGAGTCTTTGGAATCCATTTTCATCCTCCTTTGCACTGCTGATGTTTTTAAAATGTTACAAAGATTTATAGTCCTCTTCATCTTCCAGATAGTAACGTGTAAGCACAATAAAACCTTCAGATGAGAGTGTCATTTTAAGATGACAGAATACACACCCAAAAAGTGTGCCTAGTTTGAAGGAAGCCCTTTGGCTTCGTGACACTGATGTAAGCTTCCTATGCCCAATGTGGATCACAGAGCAGATGGAGGATGTGTGAGTCATGCTTACACACACCTGGGAATTTGAGAGGGTCCAAAAATGTAAGGTAAGGCAAAAGATGTGGCAGATGGATGCAAGGTCCCAGAAAAAAAAAAAGAAAAAGAAAAAAAAAAAAAAAGAAAAAAAAGAAAGAAAAGAAAAAGAAAGAAAAAGAAAGTTTGGGGGTTATTTTAAGCCTTTAAGCCTTTAGCAGTTGTGGACTCAGGTACAGCAGCATCATGATTTACACAGTGTAATGGTAAACATGTCCAGTGTGATGAGGTTCTTGACAAAGTATCTGTGTAACACAGAGACTGTATCTGGCAAAAACACTTCTCACCTTTCTCTCCCATAGTTGCAAAATGTACACTCCTATGATCTAAAATATGATGTATTCAGAAGCAAAGTATTTCTGTCTCTAAAGAGGGCAGTGCTGGAGAAATCACAACCATGAGTACATTGCAATGCCACATTGATCAAGAGCAGAATTTCCAGCTCTACGCCAAGGCTGGTCTCTTCTTCAGGGAAAGGCACATGTCCGAGAAGAGACCTACAACAGCAACAACAGCATACTGAGTGTTGGACACAAGGTATTTGGGAAAGGCTTTTCTTTCATACTCTGGAATGTATGTGCCTTGCTTGGTTGTCGCTCACAAGATTCACAGTTCTGAACATTTTCCTTACATTTCTTTCAAAACTGGAGCAGGGGAGGACTCTCCCCTTGACAAATCTAGCTAGTAGAGAAGATGATGACATCAGTCTCCTCTCCCTGACCAGAGACCCCACTGGCAGAGGAGAGCTCTGAGATGTGGAAGGCTGAGGGCATTTTTCAGATCTAACCAAAGTCAGTCTGGTAACTACAGATTCACTCAGTGGTGCCAAGTAGCAAGTAGAGTAATATACATGTTCACCAATGATAGGGGCACTCAGATGCCTTCTGGAACACACTGCATCTGCAGAGCTTGCTGTAGATCATAAGTGATCTCATTTACAGAGATGATTGTTCTTCCCTGATTCTGTCCTGTCATTTTTACCTCCCATCACAGGGAAGCTCCTTTCAGGAAGATCTGAAAGAGTCTCACTGCAACCCAAATGTAATGCTGTGCCTTGAATAGGAGGAAATACAGAGTGCCTCTGCCCATGACACATACTGCTCTCAGCTCCCTCGGCTCCAAGGGCATGGGTTAGTGGGGCTGTGTCTGGCTGGAATCTGGGCACCAGAAGACAGAGTGCACAACCTCTGAGTCCTTTTCGAGTGTCAGCGTAAAAGTCTGCAAAGTGACATTTAATTAGTCTTTCAGTAAATTTTGCTCTCCTCCTCAGAATCAGGAATGGTATCCTGAGTTTCAGCTTGCAAAGATCTGAAATCTCGAGTTACCTTCTAAATATTAACAGGCTGTTAAGCAGAGGAGGCCTTGCTAAGTTACCACTATAACTTCTTGGACTGATTTTGCATTGTGTAATGCATTATCAGCTTAATGCTGGCAGTTCTTTAAGAAGGGACCCAGTTTGCCAGAAAGGCAATATTTCAAAATGAGTATGATATTTAAAACAATGGTAAAACATTATCAACCTTGTCCATTTCTTTCAGAGGACATCTACAGCCTCGAACTCTTTTCTGTCTTGCACTGGCTGTAACTTATCCTAACACATTAACTTTATGTCAAGAAAAAATGTCAGAGGTGCAACCTATGATACATGGGTTATGTTCAACAGAGAAAAAAATAGTAATAATCTGGCTGTAAAAGAAATGGTAAAGAGACTTGCTTTCTGAAGAAAGGATGGCAGGTAGAAGTGCAACAAAATTGGCAGGGCAATTGTGGTCAAAGCAGTGTCCACACAGCCTTAAGTAGGGGGAACTCACTAGCTCAGCCACATCCTCTTCATGCTGTTGTTCTTGCTGGAGACCTACCAGCAGTCAGATGCTGCTCAGTCAGATGAGAAAGCCAGGGCAGCATACATCCTTCAGATAGGTTTTTACTACTCTGGTTATTTTGACCACCATGATTTTGGATCATCCACATGGGCCAGTTTGTTAGCTGGCTGTAAAACAAAACAAGGAGTAGATGCTGCATATAATGACAAGGGATGGTAATTCTTTGCACTAATCTGGAAAAGGAGATTTGTCCCTACTGTGAACACCTACAAGGGCACTGAAGGGAATGAATATCTACTTTTTTTTACTACTCTGGTTTTTACTACTCTGGTTATTTTGACCGCCATGATTTTGGATCATCCACATGGGCCATTTTGTTAGCTGGCTGGAAAAAAAGAACAAGGAGGGATACTGCATATAATGACAAGGGATGGTAACTCTTTGCACTAATCTGGAAAAGGAGATTTATCCCTACTGTGAACACCTACAAGGGCACCGAAGGGAATGAGTATCATACAAGTGTGATCCAGGATACAAAATCATGTAATCCAGAAGCAAAGGGTTTTCAAAAGAACCTCAAAAGATTCCCTAGTTCAATGCCTTCATCTCTTTATTTCTTCATTCACACCCCCAGCCTACTCTTGCATCTTGTTTTCCTAAAGTGACCCGAAAGATCTTGAAATGATGGTGATTTCCAGCACTCTAACAGTGTTTCTCTGACCATACTGTTATAGCATATCTCTTGGTGTTTTGTCTGTCTCTCCCTCGATGTAGTTCAAGACCATTTCTTCTTGCTTTATCAGCCACCAGCTTGGAAAATAGATATGTGAAGCTGCTTTTCAGATATCTGAAAAGTATTAAATTTTCCCCCTTGGTCCACTGTTTTCTAGACTAAACAACCTTGATTCCTTCAATCTTTCTCTAGATCTCTGCTCATTCATCTTTCTTTTCTTCAGATTCTTTCCAACAAGTTCATATATTTCCAGAAGTGCAGTGCCAAAAATTGACCCTCCGGTATTTGATGTTCAGGCTTGGTTTGTATGAATAATCTAAGTATGAACGATAAGCAGAGTCTGAACCTAATAAGTCAGTACAAATTACAGAATAACAGAAAGGTAGGTTCGCAAATGGAAATGGAAAATATGAGTTTAATTTTACTTTTAGCAGTGCAGACATTTCTGGTGTGTGTCTGGAATACTGATATATGTCTTTGTACATATACACACTTTTCTACCAATTAGAACAAACATTTATAATTGGGGCCATAGCTGCTGCTGCTCTCTATGTAACTCATCTGGATCTATTAATAAATATTTTAAGAGATGAAAGATTAACTTCACAGCAATGAAAACTTTGGCAGATTGCAATGATTGTTCACATATGCAATTATATTCAAAAGGATAGTTTCCATTACTGCTGTCTGAAAAGAATAAACTATAAACTGTCATACTGTTTTACTACCGATAAGCTTATTTTGCCTTGCTTGGGGAAAAAAAGGGAAAAACAAGAAAAAAGGAGGGAAAAAAAAAAGCATAAATAGTTGGTTTTTCTTTAGTTAAAATTTCGTCTCTCTTTCAATTTGTCTTTTTCAATACGTCACTCTTCAAAATATAATTTTCCCACTTCCTAAATTTAAGAAGCAATGATACCTCTGTGCATGGCCAAGGAATAATGAAAAAGGAACCGAAGCCATCATTTCAACAACTAACATGTTTGCCACTATCAGAGAAGTAAATACATAATGAGTGTGCAGGACTGTGTGTACTTTTCCTTTCACGGATAGTGGGTGGAAATTCTCAATTACCAAATTACTGAAATTACATCAGACTGTAACAGTTTGTTCCTTTCATTATTTGTTTTATAAAGTTCTTTTTCCTACACATGTGCCGCTTATAGAACGTCAATCTTGTTTTTTGAAGTGTGCTGTTGATGTAATGAATACAGTCTCTCCTTGTATCATTTTGTTTTTGTGGAATAAATTGCTATGCAATAATGTTTTATAGATCGGTAATAGCCACTTGTCCTTTAAAGGCTCTTAAAGTTATGGCTCTGCTCCACAGTGCAGTGCCAATTTAAGATATGCAAGGCATTGCTGACTCTCAGCAGTTAGTTTGCTAGCAAGGTAGCAAGCCAGTAAATTAAAAAGCTAATTGGCTTTCTGACCACTGGGCCACTGTGCAAGGAGATATCCTCTCTCATGTCTATCCTGAAAACCAGTGCAGGTGGTTTACACCAGTCCCCAAGGCAATATGTCAGCTTCTCAGTTTCCAGATACCTGCTTTACATCCACAGTCACATCAAAAATCAACACCCTATAATGTGAAACTTCAGTCTAAAAGCCACAACAAACAGGCTTAGTGTTCAAAGACAAATGAAGTTCAAAAGAAGGCACGCAAGGAGAGTAACACCTCCAGTACCAGATCTCCATGTACAGATTTTATTATATATATATATATATATATATATATATATATATATATAAAGAAAGTAAAAACATTACCAAAATCATTGCTTTTAAGGGGAAACGTCTCAGGTCCTCATTTTCTAAGTACTTGCAATCTGCTGCTGAGGGAAGAGAAGAAAGGAAGCAAATGGATGGAAAATACAGAGTGATCAAAGTTTCTATTCAGAACTACAGTCTGGGTTTTAAAATAATGTTAAAATTTTGTTATGGTTACACAGAATGTACAATGCAGCTTGGCTACCAACAAGGTAAATTTAACAAATAAGAGTGGAGATGATTGTATTTCTGATAAGATAATTTTTTTACACAGGTATACACTGTCAAGAAGCCATATTTAAACTGACCTTCTCTAACAGAAGAAGAAGGAAAGATCCCGTTTTGTTTAAACTACATCAGACTTTATTCAAAGGAAGCATTCCAGGAAAAAGCAGACACTCTCCTGAGTTTTCACACATTTCACTATTTTATTTATTATTATTTCACCAAAACTCACTATCAGAATTGTTCAGGGCAGAGGGAGGCGAACAGAAATGTTGCAAGGCAGAGGCAGCCAAAGACTATATGGAAAAAAGGAAATATCTACTCTTTCAAAATGTAATATGTACTTGGACAGTGTTCATAGTATTCATTTTCTGAGAAGCAGAATCAAAACCAGAAAACAGATTTGATCTATATCATTCTTCAGAAGCAAAAGGACCTGTTGTTTCTCAGTTAAAAGTAAGCTTCTGTCACTATTTGCAGCTGTCAAATGTTGCATGGGGACTCTACCTTCAGATGTCAACCTGAGTATTGTTTAAGCAGGGGTAAATCAGGTCAGCATTTTTATTGATTTGATAATGTGGGTGATCACTAATATTTAACTGAGGATGATTCATATTAACTGTACTTCCTGAGTGACTTCTGCTGAAAGCCACGTGAACATGAATGGTAGCTCACGTGTCACCGTCAATATACCTGTTTACTATTTGTAGAAAAGAATCACAGAATCATTAAGGTTGGAAAAGACCTGTAAGAAAGATCATCTAGTCCAGCCACCAACACATTCCTTCCACCACGTCTGCTAACCATGACCCTCAGTGCCACATGCACACAGTTCTTGAACACCTCCATAGTAACTCCACCACTTCCCTTAGCAGCCTGAGTAGCACTCACTCAGACAGCTATTTGCAAAACCCCATACACAGCTCCATTGACATTGTGTCTGCATCCTGGCACACTTAAGTGTGTGCTCTACTGCTGTAAGCATAAAACTCTTAGCAACAACAAAAACTCCAAGTCAAGAATGAAGTTATTTTTTCCAAGTGTTAGTTGGATATCTCAGCACAAGCCCTGAAGTCCTGCCGCCAGCAGGCATTTCCTGAAGAGATGTATCTACTACAGAAAAACACCAGCCAGTTTCTCCTCCACGCCAAATTAAATGTCAAGTACTACTCTTTATAAATTAAAACTTATTAACACTGAGTGAAAGCTAGGGAAAGCATAGTTCCACTTCAACTTCTAGAGGACACAGGCCTCACTCTCATCACAAATTTCTAAGGAAATCCCAAGGATGAGGGTGTAAGTAAGTAATATCCACTGAGACAATTCTGGGAGTTCATAGTCAACCAGCTGAGGTGGTGGTGAAGAGGGAAGTAGATTGTCATAGCTCTTGTTCCCACTGTATCAACTACGCTCATTGCTGATGCTTTCTCTACAAAAAGAGCACTAGTATAATTATTTCAGAATAGCTTTGTTAATTATTTTATTGGGCTCCATTAAGAATCTAGTAATTATGTGGGATTATAGAACATATTTAACCCGCTGACCAAAAAGAAATTAATTAACACAAAGATCACAGTTTTATAGCCACTGTTTGCTAATCCACAAAGCTTCCATGCGGTGAGGTATTTTCAGAAGCATGGCAGCGGTGTTACTGGTAATTGAGCTGATTACTGAACTGTGCACCTCTGCCTATGAGCAGGAATTAGCAACACAGATGGCAAATCTATGGTACATATAAGGTCCTGAGGGACATGCAGTAGGACAGGCCCTAGGGGCTGGTGGCATGGTACCCTGGGATGCACTGATGAAAAGCAGCACTTCTTTGGAGAGGGAAAGAAGGAACTTGCTTTCTGTGAATATCATTTTTCTTCCCCATGGAAACTCCAAGGGTTTTACATGATACAATCAAAGCCTGGCACAATATGGACCCTTAGTGTGAAGGAGAAGTGTCTGACTGCAGACTTGCCACCTCAGAGTTCCCAGACAGCTGATGGAGCAGAGTTCTTTTATCATCCATTTTACATAGGCACACACACAAGGTTTCTAAAGGCAATGGTATATTTCTGTCATCTGGACTATTGAGTATCCACCCACACTGCACATGAGACAAATTCATATGTTCTGTTTTGATGGTGACACACACAGTTACCTACGTGCAAACACACAGCCTGTACGCAAAGCTTTGTGGAAGGAAATGCTCCTTTGAAAATCTGCACCCTGGATTATGCGTACTGCCTCTAAATGAGTTCTTGCAATGTACACTGGAGTAATTTAAGAGGTTATTATTCTCAGCTGCCTGCCCACACAGCCAGGAGTTACTGCCCAAATGCTAAGACTTACTGCAGTTTCAGTGAATACACCAGGCTGTGACCTCTGTAGCTGAGGGAAGGGTATATCACCCTTTCTGCTACCTCTGTTTCTGGGGTAATAATGTCTGGCAGAAAAAATGGAGCAAGCATTTTAATTTACTCCTACATAAATCACCAAAGTTCATCCTGAGGTACCCTCAGTAAGGCCAAACAAGGAGACCAATGTCCTTCTGCTCCCTTGCTGCCATATCTCCTTGCCTGGGGAATCTTTGTGAAGTTCACAACCCAACAGTCTACCCAATAAAATCTTTGACATTAGTAGATGTATTAAAAAGGGGAATAGAATTTGTATCTTCTGTAATTAGCTGGGAGAAGAAAAGCAGGTAACAACAGATGAATGACATATCAAGCATTAATGGGAAATCTTGTTTTCTGGAGAGTCTTCCAGCTTTCATATTCCTCTGGAATACCCAACACATTTCTCTCTCTAACAGCGGGGTTTTAAACAAAGAAATGCTCTAAACTAAAGCCAGAACCTCAGGAGATTCAGAAGACATAACATTGGCCCCATTTACATGTCCCTGATTGTATTCAGTTCTGTAGTTCAAGCTTCTTATCTCTGCTAGTATAACTGCAAATTAGCACAATATGTTCTTTAACCAAGCATGTCAGCAGACCCCACACTGCTTGCCAAATAATTATGTTCGAACTTCAAAGTCACCCTTGGAGGCTTTTATGTATAGCACCAGAACTTTTAAAAATAAAATTTTTATACATTCTGAATCTAAGCAATGATTAATCACCAGCAGATAGAGTTAAAGAATGTTCTCATGTGAATTCATCCATCGAAATAGCTCGCTCTGCAGAAGCAGGGTTATACCTAGATAAAACTAGGAGGTGAGAACATTATTTCTCATTCAAAACAATGCCAGAGACAAGAAAGCTCCTTTTCCTAAGTGACACAGCTGACAGACAGAAACCGCCCCTCAAAATGCAGGCGTCACACAAGGCTGGACAGAGCTAAGATGCCAAAAGTGTCTGATGTGACAGTAATGGGGTGAAAATTAAAAGAAGGAATTGTTTTGGCACAAATCAAGAAATTATCCCAGTATTTCTGGTTGAAATGAAGTGAAACCTTGAGAAAATCCTTCACGTGTTGCATTAAACCTTTCATTTGACTTAATTCTGTCTGAGATGCTGGTGATAAATGCAAAAGATACAAGCTGGAATCACAACACTGGGACAAGGCTGCAGCTGAGGAATATCAAGAATAAGTAGGGCACATACTGTGTGGGAGACAGAGCTAACACCCCAGCTGCACTATTTCTTCAACACATACCAGTACACAGAGGTCAGAGAGAAAAATGGTACATTGCTCCAGAAGTGACACCGAGAGGTCATCTGCCTTGTGACAGGTGGCCAAGGTGTTTGTTTTGCACATGGGTGAGGTAGCTCTTCATGGCCTCAACCCAAAAAGAGAAATAAACCCAGATCTGCAGCAGATTCCTTGAGGCCACAACTCCCATGAGATTTATCTCATCCAAAACAATCCCTCCCACTCCACCCCCTCCCCCCCCCCCCCCAAAAAAAAAAAACCAAAACAACAAACTGAGACTTTCTTTTTTCCCTCCCAGCTGAATTTTCACCTAACTGGAGCAGCATTCCCAAGACAACTGCAACCACATGCCATGCAACCACCAGGTGTCTGTCTGGAAAACAAAATCTCCAGGATCAGTGCTTCTGTTCAGCAGTTTGTCCTCTAAAAAGAAACATCCTCCAATGCAATGAATAATGACTAACCCTTGGTGACAAGCAGGACAACAGAGCTAGGCCTGGAGCATGAGTAAGACCTGCGCTCTGCAGGACTTTTACGCATAACCGGCTCACCAGTTGCCTTTGCTTAGGTAAATGTCACATGTGCTAAATAAAGGCTGTGACTAATTGATTTCTACTGGGAAGGAATGAGGAAAAACAATTGTTTTGTTGTTGTTTTTATTTTTAATACATCCAGTTACTGTAGACTAGCAACAGTTGCCAGGACAAGCTGTTTCAGTTTCACTCCCAGCGCCAGGGGGAAGCAGGCCATTTTAAGGAGTGGTTCATAACAGGGAAAGAAACAGAAATACCCAAAAAACGCTGAAGTGTCAATACACAGTTAAGCATGCTTGAGAAAGCTGGCAAAGTACTTGGTGAAAAGAGCCCCTGAGAGAGGCTTCCGAGATGAATTATTACAGATTTATTGTAGTTCTGAAGTCGCAAACAGCTCTTGAAAGCCCAGCAGCAGACTGGTATACCTTACCAAGGCAGTGACTCCTCAGAGATCATGGTTGCTCCGATCACAGTTAAACTGGTTTTCTGGTATACCTTGACTTTTCTCTGGTTGTGGCTAAATAATTACATTTTAAACCGCCAGGAATAGGAAATTAGTTTGCATTTCTTCAGCTGAGAATATACAGGTCCGGCCAGACCACCTCCCTAACTCCACAAAGTAACAAGAACATTTCTGCTAAAGAAAGAGCCCTGCTGCTGCATCCCATCTTTCTGCTGTCTTTCGGGCTTCATTTTGTTTTCATTGCAGCCTCCATGCATGAAACAAGCATCCATCAGTACTGCCCTTAGATTCTGGGTGGAAAAAGATGGTTTGTTTTCCATAGCACTTGAAGCAGGAGCATGTTAACCAGAGGCAAATAGGAGTTTTGCTCCAATAATTATGAAGATCTATTAATAATGGGAAAAAAAGAAAAGAAAAAAATAAAATAATAAAAAAAAATTTTTAAAGGATATTTATATTTAGGAATTATTTCATTGCTTCTTGAGTTCAGAATAGGTGTCTCAGGCCAAATGCCTATTTCTCTATGGTTTGTAAAATTATTTAGGCAAATTTGGACTGCTAAAGTAAGCATCCTTGTATTTACTTCAATAGTCTTCTAGAACCGGAAGAATTTGAATGAATATGCAAGGTTATAATTCTTTAAATAGCCCTAGACTAGTAGCAACATTGTCAGCCCCAACCATTTTAGCAAGCACTCTCTTCATCTTTTTAGTTACAAATCCCCCACGCTCCTGGCTCCTTGATGTCTGTTTGGCATCGAGACAGTGCCCTTCCACAAGGGAAAGATAGATAAAACCAATGAAATAAACTTTCTTTCTCAATTGCCTTATAAGAACTTGCTCTGATTCTTTTTTTGGTGAAATATTCCTATTCCACCAGGAGTTAGAGACTGTTTACTGTGCACTCTTCACTGTAAATAAGGTTTATTGTTTAGCCTACATATTCTGCGAGACGCCACATGGTCTCCCATTAGCAAAGGAGGAGACTGCATCTGTGGGACTGGAACAGCATTTCAGTTCTTGGAAGGAAATTAGAAACAAAGAAAATGCAAAACAAGCTAATTCTTGAAAGACTCAGCTTCAGAATACCTGAACTTAAATTTCTGACTGTTTTTTAACCAATAAGTCAATTCAAAACAAGAATTTTTTTGTGATTTTTTTTTATTTTAACCCCATTTTTTCCATGTGAAGCAATTTTGAAATTGTATTTCTACTCATCTTCCTACCCCTCTAAGCTTATTGTTGGAATTGCATAAATTCTTCAGTGTCGAGATTGTGTTCTATTTGTTCTGCATAAAACCAAAACCAGCAATGAATCACCATAAAAATATGTTACCTTTTAGATGAACAAGCATTCAGAACAACAAAAAATTATATATATATAGCTCCAACAAGATAGAACAATTCCTTCTTTCACATGATGACATATGCCAGCTAATTAGCCACATGGGACACTGAACACTGCAGGAGACACAGATGGCAATCTGGGGCTGATAGTCCTACCACAGTCGAACAGCACAGTGTTTGCTGGCAGAATATATTGCCATTTTTGTGCTGAAGTCTGTGGAGTAGTCATAGCAGCTCTTGGTCTCGATAGGTGCAACTTCTCCAAGTACAGATTCTCATGAAGAAAAAGTAAACTGCTTTGAAATTGACTGTGTCTGTGCGTGTGATTGGAAGATCTGAGTATTCTTTGATTTGTGGATCTGCACAGGTACCTTGGTTACATCTTAGCTCATTTTTTTGCAAAGGGATGCACATCTTTATTTTCCTTTCTCATTAATCTGAAGACCAGATATAAAAGGATGGGTCATGTGAGACAGGTATGCTCTCTAACCATGACCTCAAATTAGATCATCAGGAAACCATGCTATAGGTTACAATATGACACACACCCATACGGATTTACTATTAATTTCTTGCTAGAGTTTCACAGTAGTCATGAATGTTCACTTTAGCATCTTGGGAACAAACTCCCTAATCCCCTTCCCACTGACTGACTTAACTTCAAATATCTGGAGTACACAAAAGGAGGCTATCAACTATATTCAACTTGTCATCCTTGTATCAACTTTTTGGATGTATTTGGTGTACTGGTGGCCCTGTCAATTTGTCATCATCAATGTGATAGGGGAAATTAGGGGATACATGTTCTATGCTCATCCTTGTACAGGTTTTAAATGCTGATCTTTTTCATATGAGGTATAGCAGAAAGCAGGAACACCTACACTGATTAGAAATGTTTCTTGAAGACTTCACATTCATTTTCAGAGCTAACAAGTGACTTAATTATTTCTCTCAAGCAAGACATCCTCAACCCACGGGTTTCTGAACCCCAGCGTACATTCATGGGTTATGATACTACTGGACAACTATATAGGACCATGGCAGATATTGTAGCAAGGGCATACCACTCGGTGTATTTCTTCCCATGGCTTGACTTCTACTGGCCCATATATAGCCATGAATCCCAGTAGAGCATGGTCAATTTCCTGTAGAGAGTAAGAATGGGAAGAGATTATTTGGTTGAGAGAAGAGAGATTTTAGCCCCTTCATTTCAGTGCCACTTCCTTTGTGGGTCAGAGAACACCATCTATACTGTGTTGTTGTAGGAAATAGACAGGTTTCTGGATTTTCCGAGTCCAGGTCAAATTGAACAAGTTTGATGGAAAGAAACATTCTCAACAGCTTGTTCTAGGTGTACCAACTAAACCCTGAGCAGACCTTGAGGAAGATGGGCTTATAGTTTTGCCTGTCAGCCAGCTTCCAAATATAAAAATCCTTTTGCTTTCTGGCACAGAGCCCTGGAAGGAGAGGCCTCACATTGCAAGCCTCAGTCTACCCTTGCTCCCAAGCCAAAGCATGCATCACTCCATTTAATACAACTTCATACTTCTCTGCCAGGCTTCTCTCTTTTGGAAATACTTCTCACAATCTCTTTCCATCACACCCCTGATACTCTTCCAGACCTTCTCTCATTTCCTGGCTACCCCAAGCCTCCATTCCTCCATGCCTCCTCTCATATCCTTTCATCCTTTTATCTGGCTTCTCTTTTATTATTCTGGTAGACAGATTATTCCTGAGCCCCATGATGCCAATGATTTCCCTTTGAGATTGCATTTCTAAAAATTTCCTGTTATTAAGCCCTCAGTCAGAGTACGTAAGACACAAGATCTTAAGAGCTAGCACACTTGATCATGGTCACAATCTTGAGATGAACCACCACTGTAAGACCAGAAGATATCCCCCTAAGAAAGAAAAAACTGCTCACCTTCTGCTGGACGTATACGTTTTACAGCACAACAAAAAAAAACAAGGGTGCGGCAGACCTAGCACAAATCTACTACTGTGCTCATAACATGAGGAAATGTTAAATCTGCGGCATTAGGTGTTTTTATAGTGTGTTTGTTCCTGTACAACAAAAAGGAAGCTGATTTTCCTGGTGCACTGAGCCATAAAGGGCTACCTTTCTCCTCCCACCAGAACCCAGAACACTACATAAACAGTTAACGAACATATGCCAAGTACTGTGAAAGTTGTTTGGTTAAATATATTTAGTTTGATGAACTGAGCTAATTTTATGTATGAGATAAGCAGGTGCAAACACCTCAGAAGATTCACTTGTTCACATAGATTTTAATTTAAGAACTCTTTAAGGGACATTTAATTGGATGGCAGATAAGTCATTCAAGCAATAGATTAGGTGGAAACCCATATGTGAAGATGAAAAAAACAAACAATAAAGTACTTGAGAATCATTTGCTACTACTAGGAAGAGGACAATCCTGAAATGTTATTGCTAGAGACTGAAACTTTGTTCATACAAATTTTAGGCTTGATAAATGTACGAGAAGAAAAAAAGAAAAACTTCTATGGATTTAAAAAATATCATGTATAGAGGTGGAATTTCATTAATAAAGAATGCCATACTATTACTGTTAGAGGGAATGGAGGTAAAAAGATGTACTGAAGCCCTAAAAGCCATTACAGTCTTCTAGAGGAAACATAGGCACTCTCAATAGTACATCACACTCTCTTTAAACGTGCAACTGCTTTTCAAATTCCAGAAGCCAAATATGTTAGTGAAATGTCATATGCTTGTAGATCCTGTTACCTTTATTCAGCACCCTGCTCTCTGCACCTCCCTTTCCTCCGTCATTACTACTTCATTTGTACAGTACATCCAGGACACAGACCTCATTTCCCATAGGTGCTGAAAACAACTTGGAACACAATTAGCCTTGTCAAGTCCTTCACTGGTATGCCACATAGGGCTGCCAGCTTTCCAAGCAATTCAATAGTCCCTAGAGCACTGCCTCAGGGTCTGCGATTAACAGAGGTGTTTACATGTCTGAAAATGTACCAGACTAAAAATAGAAGTCATTTTCTTAGCATCCTGTGATGCTGGATTTGTTCTTTTTGCTTTCTTTCCATGTGCCAGGTTGACAAATAAAACACTTTTGCTTAATTCCTCCAGCTGATAGAGAAGAAAAAGAACAACAGAAGAACATCACCACTCTGTGGTGGTGAGGGAAAAAAAATCCCGAAGAAAATATTTTCTGATGAAAATTGAAAACAGAAAAAGACCTGAGAGTGCTTGAAAATTGGTTTTCTTTGCAACATGGAGCACAGCTCCACATCAGGGTGTCCAAAGCAAGGGACAAATGATGGTGCTCAATTTTCTCCCATATACATTTTGCATTTGAAGGTAAGGCTCTGCTGCTGCGCATGGGAAGGCAAGAGGCATATACAAGTATCATGAGCGCTTCTGTGCTCCTGGTATGATAAGACAAGTAGGATGATTCATATTTATTTCCCCTTGGGCATGTTAGGTGGGATAAACACTTCCCTGGAAAAAAGCCATGAGAAGAAACACTACTCCAGGAGTTCCTGGAAGGCTGGCATCTCTAAAAGAAAAACTTACACATTTTGTATTCCTTCTCTGACGGTTGGTTTACAGATTGAGAGGGACAGGTCCCTTTTTCCTCGTGCCCATCTAAGGCAACAATTCTCAGGAGCCACAAACACAGTTCCTGCTGTTCAGTGAGATGACAAGTGAGGGGGCTCAGCTCCTGAATGACCAGTTGTTCCGTTAGCTCCCTCCCTAGTCTTCTTTCAAGCAATTCCCATTTTTCCTCATTAGGGGAAATAATGTCTAGCAGTGGCAATCTTAAATTGGGTGGACATATTCCAGTCTGTAGCATTTATCGGTTTCCAGAAAATTTTGAAGAAGACACCCAGACAGAGCCCCTTATTTGTGATTATCTGTTTAAAAGCCACTGCTGGGCTGAAAGCTGCTCCTATAAAAATCAGGTCAGGTATTTTTTCTGAAGACAGAGTTCATACCACTGGTTGTCACTAGTTTCACATGAGTTAAAACAAATTTCTTTGATATTTTCAGTATATGCCCCCATTTGAGCAGAGGGTTCCAGAGGGCTGGAGCAACTCTTCTGTGAAGATAGGAGAGGGAGACGGGCTTGTTCAGCCTGGAGAAGGCTCCAAGAAGACCACACTGTGGCCTTCTACTACTTAACAGGAGCTTATAAACAAAGGGCAAGATCAATTTTTGACACAGGCAGATGGTATTAGGACAAGGAAGACTAGTTTTGAATTAAAAGAGGGGATATTTATGCTTGACATTAGGAAGAAATCAGTTCCTCAGGTGTGTTGAGACACTGACACAAGCTGCTCTGAAAAGCCAAGGGTGCCCCAACCCCAGAGGTGTTCAGGCCAGGTTGGATGGGGTCCTGGGCAACCTGAGCTGATGGGGGGCAGCTTTCCAATACAAGTAATTGTATGATTATGTGATCCTATGATTTACAGAGGGTTGTCAACTTTGCAGCTTTGGGCATGTAATTTAACTTCTTAGTCCTCAAATTAGTTTATTCTTTTACTGCCATGCTTGTGAAATATGTTAAAGTCTATGAATTAGCATATGGATTCAGATTCTTCCAGAAAATGTCACAGATTCACCAAATGTCTTTGTACATCACATTTAGCATTTAACACATAGCTGACTGGGAGTTAAGTATACCCACATGTCATCGGGTAACTATGGGTCATTTCCCAGTTAGTGATATTGAAGATCACAGGCTGCTCCTGTCAGTATGAAAATAATATCTTTGTGTTTCAGATGGTAGGTAACCCCTCCACACATTCTGAAAGACATTATCATCTTGTGAAACTGAAACATTAAAGAGGACCAAAGGTGGTAGATACTCCTTTAATCACAGAAATAAAGCAGAAATCAGGAATGCAAAGTGAACAGCAGAATTTACCTCTACGAACTCACTGCTTCCAAGTGTCTGGGGCTCTAGCCTCAGAGTATTTTAAGTGCTGCCACCTGGGGCATAATCCTCATGAAGTCGATGTAAATTTTATCCCTGTAAATTATTAATGGGGAGGGGACCTATTTTACCTCCAAATTACAATCCACTCTCTATCTGTTAAAATCATTCCTTCATCTTTCCCTGAATCTCGGCACAATTGCTTGCATTATAATGGGAAGTAAAAAAAAGATTTTCTGAGGGCTCTTTTACCCTGGGATATCATTAATAAAATGCCTGTCCCATTTTTGTTCCAGACTTCAGCACAGACAGTCCTTCCTTTTGGCCCCCAGGTGTTTATCAAACTTAACACAAATGGCCTAGTATCAGAAGGTTGTTCTGTCCTTTTCAGGCTGAGAAGAACCATCAGAATCAGTTTTTTAACCACTATTTGACAGAGCAACCAAGCTACACAAAACAAACAAAAAGGTGCATTTGGACACTTTACAGACCATTAATGTGCTGTTTTCAGTTCCCCAAAGCCTGTCTCCTACAAGGTGGTAGTATAACTGCAGACCACAATAAATTTTTTCCTGTCTGAATTCTCTGTCAAAGCATTTGTCTTTTAGCTATTACCTGTGGATGGGAGACTCTAAATTGATCGGCAAGACTGGAATATCTAAGCCAATGAAGCTTTTTAAATATGCTACAGGGAGATCTCACATTTTAACAGACCAAGTTTGTAAAACGAGCCCTTCACTCTGGCATCTTAACCCGTGGTTTCTGTCACTCAGCAGCTACTCCTTAACCAGGAGAATGTTTGGCCACTGGATAAAGAAGTCACTCCTAGATGAACACATAAGGTCTAATTACTTGCTCATTGTGGTGTCTGATGTGACCAGTTTGCCATCTCCAACATGAGTGCAAAATCCCTCTCTTTAGATGGGAGTGTTATTTTTATTTCGTCCTTCCTTCCTCTCCATATGTATCCCTGTGCAGCATGCTTGCTGACAGTCACTTTGGCATGGTTAAAATGTGGAGTGAGAGTGACACTGTTTGTGTGCCTGATCAACAGCTGGGCTTCATGCTGTGCATGAAGAGAGCTGAGGACACAGCACATGGGTTGGAGACATCCCCATAAATAATACAAAATTCTGTTCCTTTTCTTTCATTTCTGTAGTTTCTTCTAAGCTCAAACAGATTAATAGATCCTTCTCATGGCTACAGTATTGCTCTTCATCTAAACACAATACCAACATTTCAGACAGATTGTGAAGAGATCATAGCGACTTTCATCTCCAAACTCTGAAACCTATCTTCTATTTACCAAGTGCCAGTCATGAGAATGATATCATGCCACCAAAAAGATGTGATCCCTAAATATAATCGCTACATGAAAAACTCGCTGAAGGGGTCTTTGTAATGGGTGACCTATAAAAGACAGACAGCTCTGGAATGGAAATGTGGCTATTTAGTCATTATGGCAAAGATCAGTACTTTGCAACTGTGGAAACACTGAGGTAACTCAGCTTTCCTACATGGAAGTGTAGTATAAAGGAATGGGAACTTAATCCCATATTTATAACCCCTGGCTGAAGCTGTAGACATATGTCCTCTTCCAAATCCATCTAGGTCAGCTGAAGATAACATCAGCTCCCATTCCCTCCCAGCTGTTTTGTTACCACAGCACAGACAGCACAGGGGGTGTCTTCTCATGCTGCCCTTATCCAGGTCTGCCTTGGCAGTTTGAGGGTTTGTATATGGGACATGCTTTTGGATGTCATTGTCCTGACTTTTGCAGTCCTACATAGCTAGAACCACTAGTGCACCCTGTGACTCTGTCATATCTGCAGCTGAGGCCAGTCAGATGTCTGATGTAAACCCACAGAAAGCAGGTACAGTAGGTCTGATACTTCCCATTAAGTATCTCTATTAATGATTCTGTTTTAAGGAGTCTTTACACACAAATATGAACAGTAAAAATCACTGTTTATTAGTGCTTATTTGACTGCAAAATCCTCAGTGGTCCCACTGTTGCCAGTTGGCAGGGGGGTATTCAATTGAGTTGGATTCCAGACTTACACAATGTAAGCTGGTTTTGAGCTTAGTTAGAGAAACACGTCGCGGCTGTTTCCCAGTTTCTTTCTTCATTTTTTTTCCCTCTAAAGCCACTCATATATAAGGAAGTTATATATATATATGTAAGGCTATGATAAATCAAGCTGAATGCTTTGACCTATGAACTATGTTTGGTGGAGAAGCTCCAAGAAGAACTTGTTTTAAATATGATATTGTGTGAGAAGTGGTATAATGACTGTGTGAGTTTCAATCGCCTTTAGATTTTATTTCTGTTAAGGTCAGATTCCAATGTATGATGTGTTCTTGTTCGAAGTTCAGTGATTTATAAATAGCAAATGCTTTCAAGGTTTACCTTACTGGTTGATGTTGTTGAAATCTATGTTGTAAATAGGACCGACCATGTGCTGAATATACAAAGCAAGTCACTTGACTCACCATCCATCACAATGCATGGTGGTTTACCCAAAAATTGACATGGACACCATAGTATATATACATTTTTTTTCCCCAAGTTTTTATATTCTGTCATTGGACAATAAACAAAACTCTGGGAGTGTGCATTTCAAACTTGTTACAAAGGTTGTGATATCTACAGCAAACATTTGGGCTTCCACTTATTTTGAAGCTGAAATTGTCCATAATGTAGTGTGTCACCTCTTCCAATTACTGTGTGAATGGAAACTGCATAATATTTACAATAGCACAGCTCTTGGGAGATGCATGTGATATTCTTAGCAGATAGTATAATTAATTTGGTCTTCTTTTTAGGGCTACAAGTAGAGCTAATTTTGTGTGAGAGCAGGTGCTGGAATACTTTTTTGGAGTGCTAACAGTATGGCACTCAAGATAATTCTGGTATGAAATTACTTCTTCAAAACCCATAAAATCTTCTTGAGGGAAATAGAGGTCTCTTTTTTTTTAGGTACAGCATTATAAACTATCACTACCTTACCTGAAAGGCTGCTAATATTGTGTGATCACCTTGCTTTACAGACTGGATGCTGCCTTGTTTCATAAAGAAACAGGAAAAGAAATGTCCACCCTATTTTGTAGCCATTGTCATGCGCTTCTTTCATGTGTGTAATGGATTGCCTAACTAGCAGATTTCTGAGAGTCAGTAAGCCTCAGATGGCAGAGCATCACATGTGCACATTTTTTTCCTATAAATATCTCACTCATCAGGGCCTTAGAATATATGCTTCACTAAAGTGGTCCTTCTTATATCTGTATGTCTAATGTTTGTTAAAAGTTTCTTCTCTCCTTAGAGGTCTCTTAAAACACCATCTTCCCCCCATTCCTTTCTGCAGGATTGTTCCTTTTTCCTGCATACCAAGAATTCTTCCATCTCTTCTAGTTATGATTTTCATCTTGTGCACTTGCTTAGCAGTAAACATCTCCAAAACCTAACTGAAAATATTCTGAGGAAATTTGAGTTTCAATTTAAATCTCCCATATAAACACACTAAACAATGAAAGAAAATCATTGCATGGTTTCACCCCTGGAAATGTCTTTGCTGACTTCTGGCCAATTGTGCACAGCCTGGGGTTCCTGTAGAGAATTCCCTTAACCTTGCTGTGCTTGAACATCATGGAAGCCTGAGGCTATGACTATCCATTTGTTTTGGAACATGGTTCTTCATCTCTATTGTCACCAGTTTAATTTAATGCAAATTCCTTTCCAAACAAGCACAAACATTTAGTAGCATACCACCTTCACTCAGAGGTAAAGATCTGGGCAAACAACTGGTATAAATTATCTGCACTGAGAAATATTTAGGTTGGGCTCAGAAATTGTCAGATTCCCCACCATCAGGAGGGTGGCAGTAATCCTCTGTGTGTATAATCTTGCAGCAAAGGTGAGGTAATTGGATTTAATTGAGCCTGCAGTAATAAAGAGTTAAGATAAGCTGAATTATCTTGCATTTGCTTGAGACTAAGA
The DNA here is from genome assembly GCF_054131305.1 of Coturnix japonica. NCBI lineage: Eukaryota > Metazoa > Chordata > Aves > Galliformes > Phasianidae > Coturnix > Coturnix japonica. Next base: position 127,748,909 of record NC_140663.1, read on the forward strand.
ACATACAAAGGCAGTTACCGTGCCAGCTGATGGGTGGCAGCTAGTTAAGCTCTGGAAATTAACTTAATTATATATCTGAGCCTTCTCTGGTAATACTCAAAACCCACAGATGGGATTTCCTGTGCTGGTACTTGCTATCCTGTGCCTATGCACGCAATGGAGCAAGAGCTGATGGCAATGGCAGTAGGGCCCAGCAGGTCCAGTAATAGTCACCAGTGCTGACCTCAGTCTCAGTATGGCTGTGAAGGGCTATGGGAACTGGCCAAGACCAGGTTGGAGTGTCACATTGTCCATGCAGGGTCAGGATCTGCCAGGCAGGAAGCACAGTGTGACAGCAGACCTCAGGCTGAGACAGGGTGAGGCAGATGGCCAAGCCTCTGGGACAGGGAGACATACCACTGGTTTTCATCAGCACCTCACAAGGAGACCTTCCAGCCTGAGGGGAGCTACTTCCTTCTTGAAGCAGCCAGAAGAATGACTGTGGTGTGTCCGCTGATGGGCTTAGGAGGCCAGGTTGGTTATCCATTCAGATATCAGAACAGCATGTATGCAATACAGAACTTTTCCCTTTCATTATGCACCCACTGCCAAATTGTTGGATGCAGATGAGGGCTCCATCCCTGTAAATTTTGCTTCATATGGAATAAAAGGTACGTATTTCTCCTCATCACCCAAAAAGTCCTAAACTCTCTCACAAACATCTTCTAAGACAAGCATGATTGGAAAAGTTGTAAGCCTTCAGTACACATAGACCACAAGGCTTAAAAATAAATAGAAAATGTGAAACAAAATCTATGAGGACAGCAGAGGAGCAACTTGCAGCTGGAGAAGGAAGGCAAGCATATGCTTTTTTCCTTACAAATTGCAGACGGACTTCCAGAGAGATAAGTTGTAAACAGGTATGTATATGTACGAGCATGTATATGTATAGGGACGTCTACTACAAACAATTGAGAGTAAAATGGAAAAAAGGTCTAGAGACCACTGAACCTCATAGTTCTGAGATGCTGCAGAGCGTAGCAGAGAGGCAAAGAAATAGACTGAGTGTCTTCAAAGTTTACACTATATCCACAACATATTACATTGCCTTGCTTTTAGCACGCTGTCTGTAACACGCTAGTATTCACAGACTTCACTACATTTATTTTATTAGTATCCCCCCGCCATGCATTTTCTAAATGCTCTTTTCACCAGTGGTAAACAACACTGTAATCAGGAACATGTAAATAAACACTTAGGTCCATAGCCCTATGTACATCCTACTTAAGAAATAGAGGAGGTAGAACCAGCGAACCATGGTACTCTGGCATGACTAGGAGACTGCTCCAGATTTCCAGCACAAACTGGGATGGATTGAAGGTCACAGTAATCTGCATTTAGCTCTCCCTTTCCCTTTAAATATGTTCTGGACACACACAAAAAAATGCTGTATGTAGATGAAGGCCCCATCCCTTGCAACCTTTGCTTATTTTGGAATAAAATTTCAACTAAATATTTAAATAACTTCATAACTTCACTTTTAAAAACTATCATTTCACCTAGTGTTTTGCAGAAAGCACTTGAGATATATTTTATCCAGATGGCTCACAGCCCAACTGTGGCAACCAGGGATATCCAGTGGCTTAACCAGACCTCTGCACTGCAAAGGTCTTTCCAAGTAACTCTGCAGGGTACAGGAGACCATGCCTGGACCATGTTGCACAGCTCCACCCTTTTCACAGTCCTCTGGGATATAGCAAGAGAGCTGAAGTCCCCCAAAACATCAGCCTTTAAGGTTCTATATTCTATTAGCAAATGGTCTATTAATTGCACCACAGTGACTACTTGTAACCACAGTATCCAGTCTCTCTAGCTAAAGTAATAAAAATAACCTAATAATTTCTCTGTTTTTCACACTCAGAAAGCAACTGTGCATTAACTTAATCCATCACACAAAAAGTTTCATTTTGTTTCTGCATTTCAACCCTAAAAGGAGGCTGTCAAGCTCTTGTGATAAAAAAATAATTACCTCCTTTGACAGTGGTCCCATTTAAATGAATCTTTGAAAGACACATCTTGAGTATATTTTTCCTTTCTTTCACCTTGATAAAAAGAAACATTTCTCAGCCTAATATTCCCTTCCTCTTCCAGATTCACGTTAAAAGTAAAACCCAGTTGTGTTTATTATTGTTCATATCTCTTATGAGCATTTGTTTGTGCAACCAGGAGCTGATACAAGGCTAATTGAAAGCAGCATGCTTTTTGAGCTGACTTAATTAAGCCTTGAGTCAGGTACTAAAACATATCAGTATAAAATATTTTACTAGAATGTTGGTGTTTCAAATCAATAAATGATATATATATACATATTTTTCCATTTCTGTGCTTGTTGTGGCTGGTAGCTATCCCACCTAGGAAGCCAGCCAGGATTTTCTATTACATTACTTTCTATTACAATACAAGACTTCCTATTATAGGATTTATCAATCTCTATCTACATATATGGAAGACTTCAGATAGAGGTGGACATGGTACATGAAATTTTTGCATAAAATTTGACCCAGCAAGGTCTAACCACCCACAAGAGCTAGTATGGGAATGGAGCTTTATACAGTTTTTAAACTCTTAAAGTCTTTTCTTACACCTACAGCTTCACAGAAAGTACTTGAAATCTACAGGGGGGTATTACCAGTTTCTTACTTGCTTTCACCAAAAACAGTCCAGTTATAAGCATTTGAAAAATCGTGATTTCACCTACTGTATAAAAGTCTATAGCTAATTGAGTAGGAATTGCATCCTTCCCACACGTGTTCCACATGGAAGCTGCAGATGGCAGAACAAGACTTTCATTTTACCTGGGCAAAGCAGAAAAGGAATCCAAGAGCTGGAGCTGGGAAAGGATTTCAGGTCAGGGGACTTGAGGGCTCACAGAAAGGATGTGCAAGGGTAGAGCAGGAAGGACAAGTAGGCAGAAGAAACCCACAAAGGGAGACTTGAGCCTGGTGGAAGGCTGGAGTAATGGGATGGAATGTAGAAGAGTGCAAATAAGCACAGGTCTGGTTCGTGAGGAGGAGAAAAGAATAATTGGTAGCAAGTGACCAAGCAGTAACAGAATCATCACTTTTGTTTCTAAGATGTTATAAGTACCCACTGACCTTGACTCAATTAATTTAAGGCAAACACCTCTGCATAAGAAAGACAGAAGATGACCGACCAGGACTACATTCAAACAAGATACAAACCCTGCAAATTTAAGATCTTCCTTTCTATTCAATTTGCCATAAATAGCATTTCTTTATACACTCTGACCTGTACTGTATTAAGCAAGCAGAAGATCCAGTTGCAACAGTGCAGCCATCCAGTTGACTAAGGAGCCATCAAATGTACTTGGTCTTGGGGACTGTATTGTAAGTCAGAGAGGACACATGTCCATACAATGCGTTGCATTTCATACCGGGATTTCCCAAACAAAACAATATGTGCATATATAACACCATCCAGTATTTCTGAGAAGTGATAGACTAGACAAAGCATGCATGGTAAATCTGATAATTTCCAGAAACGTGTAAATCTTTGGGTTTTTCAGCCGTCACTGCTTCTGGGCAGTGACTCTGAAATGACAGATAAATATGCATTAAAAAACAACAAAAGGCAAACAAAGGTCTACTTTAGCAGAGATGAAAGAGGAAATGGTTTCTATGACATTTAACGAATTTCTTTCACATGAAGTGTCTGAAACACTCAAATGGCTTTGTCCATTGTAGAAATGTACTTATCTTAATAAAATACATTTGTGCCATTGAAAAGCATAGAAACTAGTACTAAGGAAGTCTCGTTCCCCTACTATAATTACTCATCTGGCATATGAAACCTTTTTTCTAATAATAATAATAGCATTTACAAAACATTGGTTTAAAGGCAGTGGTACTTAGCACAATATTAATTATAGTGCATTGCCAAGCAGCCAAGGCAGTGCTCAAATAAGCAGCTAGATGGGCAACAAAGCATAACCATAAAAGGAAAATACTCCATAGAATTGACATAACATGTCACCCTTATGATAGAATTACCAGCATAACTGCATGCTAAGAAGAAAAGCAGAAATCCTACATGATAGATGTATACCTCTCTGCTTTCAGCCTAGTCTTAGCCCAATTTTTACAACCTGCCTCCAGAAATATTACTTAGAATCACAGAATCATAGAAAGCCTTAGAGTTGGAAGGAATCTTTAAAGGTCATTTAGTCCAGCTCCCCTGCAATGAACAGGGACATCCACAGCTAGATCAGGTTGCCCAGGGCCTGGTACAGATTGGCCTTGAAAGTTTCCAGAGACGAGGCATCGACTGCATCTCTGGGCAACCTGTTCCAGTGTCTTATTACCCTCATTGTTAGACTTTTTCCTTATATCCAACCTCAATCAACTCTCTTTCAGTTTGAAGCCATTCCCCTGTTTCTATCACCACAGACCCTGAGACCCTACTAGAGTTTGTCCTCTTTTTTCTGGTAGCTTACCTTTACATACTGAAAGGCTGCTATCAGGTCATCTCGCAGCTTTCTCTTCTCCAGGCTGAATAGCCCCAGCTTTCTCAGCCTGTCCTCATAGGAGAGGTGTTCCATCCCTTGAATCATTTTTGTAGCCCTCCTCTGAATGCACTCCAACAGGTCTATGTCTCCTTTAAAGAGGACTCCACATCTGGACACAGCACTGCATGTGAGATCTCACCAGTACAGTGTAGAGTGGCAGGATTATCTCCCTCCACCTGCTGGCCATGCTTCTTTTGATGCAGCCCAGGACACACAGCTGGCTTTCTGGGCTGCGAGGGCACATTGCTGGCTTGTGTCCAGCTTGCCATCCACCAGTACCCTCAGGGTACTGGTACAGAGTACAGAGTTGCACTCGGTCCTTAAGAGAAAAATTTGCTTCATGCTAGTTCTAAGCAACACTCACCAGTCACCAAGACTTTGCAAAGATAATTGAGAGATGCTTCACTGTAAAATCAGCCTGCTCCCTCAGCACTCATGGGTACAATCTATCAGGAGCCAAAGACTTAAAATGCCTACTTTAAGTGCTCCCTAACATGAGTCTACTTCACCAAGGGTAGGTCTTTCTTGTTCCAGAGTCTAGGAACACAGGGGCATAGGATATTCTACTATTATTCATTATTCTATATAGAGAAAATAAATAGATATATAACAAAAATAAACACTGGTTAGATTCTAAACACTACCTAGGTGTATAAATGTTATTCAAATTATCCATGTTAGCTAATTTAGGCAATGCTATGTTTGGCCCTCAGAAGTTATTCGGAGTGCCTAAATGAAGTGCCCATCCCTTCCCTCTGGCCTGCAAGCTGTTTCCATGTCTATAGATTGGTAATTTGTTATTTTGTCATGAGCAGGGAGAGACCAAAAGCTGGCTTGCCACAAACCCTAAGGAAGAGTCAAGGAAGGGAGAGATGGGTAGGCTGTGAGAAGTAAGACACAAGTGATGTTTCACTAGGAAAACAGAGGAATATTTTTCATTTTTCAACCATCTGATAAGGGAAAGAGAATATTTGTTTGTTGTTGCTAGAATCAGCTTTGCTTTCCTTCATTTGTTTTCACAGTGCTAGATTCAGATCTCTACCCAGTCAGTGGTCTCATTGCCCTGTTGGTCAGGGGCATTCTGCCTGGGACACACTCAGTGATGCAGCCCAGCATGCCAGAAACTCGCATTCTCCAGCCGTGTATCAGCAGGCACATCTGTGAAAATGAAAATTTTGCATACGTTCATCTGGCATTTCATAGCAACAAGACTAAAATGCAATTTCTAATCTTAGGAAATTATTTTCCTAGCCTGCAGCCTGAGCTTCAGAACAACAATCCTTCCACAGCCACACTAACTTAAACTCAGGTTATCCAAGGCACTACAGTCAGCTCACGTAAATCTAATAGGAAGATCAAAACTAGTGCTGGAAAGATTCTATCAGTTATGATGGAGAACAATAAATGGAAGACCGTACATGTAATTGCTGGTACTCAGTGACATGAGATGATCAAAAAAGTGTTGTTCTGTGTTCTGAGAAGCATGGCTTTTTGTTTATTTTCCTCCTTTGTGAGTTTTCACATCTTTCTAAAACCCTAAGGTTCTTTCTGGTAGGTTTTATTTTCCTCCCAACTTAACAAGTTGTTTGTGGACTGCCCTTCTAATTAGAAAAACAAGCTACAGATGGTCTTGAAGAAGATCTAATTCCTCAACTAATCTTTTACTCATTGGAAAGATGCCTCTCTGGAAAAGGCTAAAGGAGAGCTGTGGCACATCTCAGCTGTTTATGAGCAGGCCTTCAGCCATATTTGAGCTCTGGGACCAGATGTGATAAAAACACTACAAGTAGGTTGCACTTCTTCATGGTATTCTCAAGGTTCTTTTCTTGTGACTTCTGAAGCTTAAATCTATGCATAGCTTGATTGTACTCTGGAACACGATATGTGCTCCTTGCAGTGTTGGGATACACCTCATCCTACAAACACTTCAATTATTTGTTGCTGTTTTTCTTCTTTACTGCGCAAGTTACTGATAGCAAGTGTTAAGTTTCTTTGCAAGATGGCTTTCAATTAAGTTTAATTTCTGAGATGCCTGGTGAGTTTGAAGTGCATTACAGTCATTAAAATAAATAAACAAACAAACAAATGAATAAATAAAAAGAAGCAGTGGCAAATTCAGGCCCAATAAGAGCACGTGTTTAACACAGATCATATGTATTCAAGCACTGTATCTACCTTTAGAGACTATAAATACAGCCTCCTTTTACACATACTATAAGAAAGTCAGATTCCCAGATCTCCGTTGCTCATCAAAACAACTATATTATAGCCAAGCATCACACATATAATGAAATTGCTCTGTTGAAAAACAGAATCAGATTGCTATAATAGGATCCCACTGTATCTGTGAACTTAATCTGCCTTAATACTAGGGGAATAGCATATGTTTTTAATGGAACAAAAATACCTCTGCCAGTATAACAAATAACACTGTAGAGATTCTGAACTTTACATAGCAGAGATCCTTCAGTAAAGATGACATTAACTTCTGTATTTGCATACTGAAGACAATAATTCAAACATTTCTGAGAGTAATTGGATTGGCTTTGCTTGGAGAAAGTGAAGAAATTAGAGCTGGTGATGAAACAAGGCACAGCAAAATAAATATTGAAGGATTGTCTTCACTACTTCCTTTACAATACCTTTTAACTGAGCTAATTATAAAACTGTGTCATAGGTCCCTGATAAAACAAAAGATTTTTTGTTTGTTTTGGGCTCTATTACAGATACATGTCTGGAAGTATATTTGTAATCCCAGAATTAAATAAGTCCTCCTGTGACCAAAGTCCATACCATCTTCAGAAGAAAGGTTCCATCGTTGTGAGATGCCTACAGAATTGGATGGACTTTTTAATAGGATGCCAGATTAAAAGGCTGTTCAGGACAGCCACTCTATAGGCTTTTGTTGAGATCTGCTTATCTGGCTTTCTGTGTAGGAAACCTAATATCCATGCACAAACCTGAAGTTTACATGATGTCATATGGTATGGAATATCCCTTTGGCCAGTTTAAGTCAACTGTCCTGATTCTGTCTCCTGCCTGCTCATTACCACCTGCTCAGAAACAACTGTAAACAATCATCACTGTTTTTCTCCAATAGCATCATAACAGATACTCTGAAGAAAATCATTCAGTCCCAGCTGAAACTAAGACAATATGGAAATCATATCAGGATTAAAGTATCTCAATTTAGGACAGCTTGGAAAGAAGTCTAAAAGCTCCTTCTCAAACAAGCATTAGGAGTCATTTCAGGTGGTTCAGATGTACCCATACACATAAGTGTAAATGTCAGATGCATGGAGGTATCTCAGAAATCTGTGCTGGCTGGCACATCCAGTACAGACCTGTCTGTCCTCCTTGTTTCAGGAGGGTCAGCTTTGCCAGATGGAACAGCCTAGGACATCTCAAGTGGCCTTAGACATCTTTGAGAGCTTAGGTGAGTGGGCCATAAGTGACAGTTAAGTGCTGTCACCGCAATTTACATATTTTAGTCTCTAACCAAATCTCAGCTATCACTTTCTAAACACAGTTTTGGGCGAGATTTGATCTTGAATGCTAAGTTCACACTGACTACCCTCATCTACATATATCTACTTTCCTACCTTGATCACAACATGCTGCTGCTAAAACGAGTTTGCTTTATCCTTCTCTGTAACTGTATCTCAGAAAATATTTGTCTTCTGTCATTTACAATGTTGCTCTTGTCCGCCATCTTCTTCAAATTTTAGTTCCAGCTGGATCCCTAAAGAACAAAATAGTATCTCCATAGGTGCAAAGTGGCATCAGGGCACAATCGTAGCCTTTTTAGTTAGGCCTGGGAGAATGCACAAGGATGCAGGAAATGTTGTGAATTCTGGCCTCTAGACAGACATTATGTTATTGATATAAATGTGTGGCTTTCATTATGAAATCTTCCCATTCAAAACCATGATAAATACTGCATTTTTCTGAGCTAAACTAGCAGAAGTAAATCATAGTGTGGGGAAGAGGGCTAAATATGATGACGTCTACTGCTTAGCATGTGCTTTTGTTTAGGATTTTTCTTTGCAACAGTTGTTCCACATACATTCTCTAACCTTCAAAATCCCTTCACCTCCAAGTTCTAAAATCAGCAAATACTAAGTTTAAACTTGAGTTTGCTTTGCTTTCTGGCTGCTTGTAAGCACCAGACTCTTTACCTCTATCCCTGTCCTCTTTCACATGATAAAAACAAATTCTTTCTTATTTTTGTTACCTGTTTTTGAAACTCTGAGCCCCATTCCACAACACAAATAAATAATAAACCCCTAATCCATACATAGAGTTTAAGTAGGAAGACACATTAGGTAAGTAAAGTCTGAAAAGTCACCATTTCTTCTGTTCTTCCAGAAAATATATATATATATATATATATATATAAAAAAAAAATCAGTCATTGTTTTATGCTTTAAGCCTAATCTCGCAAATGCATACACACATTGAGATAACTGAATCCCATCACAACTATCACTTGAAATCAAAGAGATCATTCACATGCGCTTGTAAGATTATATCTTTGACTTCTTGAATGGGTGCACCGTATTCATCTGCAGAGTTCTATGAACATTTTGACTGCAAATCAGCACCTGCAAGTTTTGTCTTACAAAACTGTCATTGTTGGAATGACAGAAGGACCTATAGCTGTGCAACAACAGGTTAAAAAAAAAGAAGAAAAAAAACCTCATAATACTCAATTTTTGTAATTTCCAGTCATCTTTGGTGTGAAAGAGTGAACTTCATTCTGCCTTGTACTGGCTGGTGGTTCCAATTTGTGCCTTTACATCTTACACAGTTAGCAGAACAGAATGTCAGTGCTACTTGTTATTCTAAATGCTATTCATAACAAGTTCATTTGTTGATGTTCTGCTAAAGTAGAACTCTTCTCAAGGGCATTTGCTCATCATGACTGTGAACTGCTGCATCCACATTCTATGCCTGGTTAATCTCATGAGTACTGTGATGGGACTTGTCCTCTTTGAGAGAGCAAAGTGATCACAACTCAGCTCCTCAGGATGGGGTTACAGCCTGAAGTCTCAGAACATAACAATAAGTAGTATTTACACCAGGTAAAACCACTGATATTTTACTGCTGAACTTACTATCAAACAGCCAATGAAGAAAGATTCCTGATGTGAAAGGAAAATGAAAATAAAACAAAGCCAAAACCCTTTTGCAGGTAATTCCTTGTGTATGAACACACCAATGCAAGCAGGAAAAAAAAGGCTTGTGAGAATGTTACAAATATCTTGAGAGCTTTCCTGTGATTTGAGATATACTGCAGCAACTATCCTGATAAGCAAAGCTATTTCCTATAAAATTTCATGTCCCCTTAGAATAAAATGTGCAGTCTTTATTTGAGAAAGAGACCATGGCTCAGTGATTTCATGCCTTGTATAACGAAGAAAAACTGAGCTGCACAGCTCCACATCTGCATGCTAAATGGCTGCATGTTATAGAGGCAGGAACTGAAATACAGGCACAAAGCCAGAACAAATGAGGGAGGGAGTGAAACACTTGTGCATGAACACTTGTGCCCTGCAGCAGGCAGCTACTACACCCATGGGAACCAGGTCCAAATGCTAGAGATAAAACTGGACGAGAGGCTCCTCTGGCCTTCTTCTATTGCAATGGTTTCAGGGTACGTTTTTTGCTTTGTGAAGAGTTTTTTTCAGTCCTCCTTCAGCAGAAGTCACACAGCACACAGCAGCAGCCCATGTGCCAGAATGGGTGGCCCCATGGAGAACCCGGGACTATCGACAGGCTGCTGAGGGCTGGCCAGACTGGCGGGACTGTTCTCACACTCACTGAAAGCATGAAGTAACTGATTTTTAAATAATGAAGCACACTGAGTTTACTTTAAGCTGCAATAGCTGAGAATAATAGCAGGTATTCATTTAACCTTCACTGGTTCTGAGCCCAAGGGTTTGGCGTTAAAGAAACCATAAATGTTTATGTCCTGCGACAGACATTTCAGGAGTGTCCAAACTGCACGCAGAAGTGTGGCTGCTGAACTGTGGCTGCTAAAGTTTAGAAATAACCTGCGTGCTCCTCGCTAACCAGAGCCAGGGACTTCACAAAGTCTTTTTGACTGTGCTTCTGGGCTGCAGCTGGCAGGGCCACTTTGCATGGGCCTGTGTGTCTGCTAACTGCTTTCTGCTGGCTGAAAGAAACCTTGAAGCTCCCAGCGCTTTCCTTTCCCAGCTCAGGATAACAGAAGGGACAATGATTATATGATGTTAATACTGTATATTTAATCTGCCCATTAATAGTCTAGCAGCCCTGTGCATGTGGCTCTTAGAATCATAGACTAGAGGAATCATAGAATCATTCAGACTGTAAAAGACCTTTAAGATCATCAGCTCCCAACATCAACCTAACACTACCACATCCCCAAACACAGACTGTGGGATTGAGTGCACCCTCAGCAAGTTTTCTGACGACACTAAGCTAAATGGCACAGTTGACACAATAGAAGGAAGGGATGCCATCCCTTTGGACCTGGATAGGCTTGAAAAGTGGGCCCATAGGAATTTAATGAGTATCAACAAGGCCAAGTGCAAGGCATGTCACATGGGTCAAGACCATCACCAATACCAGTACAGAATGGGAGAACTCATTGAGAGCAGACTGCTGAGACCCACCAGTCTTGTTTGGTCTGGTGAAGAGAAGGCTCCAGGAAAACCTCACTGCATCCTTCCAGTAAAAGGAGCTTATAAATAGGAAGGAGAGCAATTTTTTTACACAGTCTGAGAGTGATAGAACAAGGGGGGATGATTTTAAACAAAAATAGGGGTGATTTAGATTAAGTATTAAAAGGAAGCATTTTACTCAGAGGGTGGTGAGGCACTGGCACAGCTGTCTGGATAAGCTCTAGTGCCCCATCCCTGGAGGCATCCGAGGCCAGGCTGGATGGGGCCAAAGGCAGCCTGAGCTGGTGGAGGGCAGCTTTAAGTTCCATTCCAACCTAAGATGTTCTGTGATTCCATGATTTGATGACTCCATGATTCTAAGCAACACTTCCACATGACTCTTAAACACCTCCAGAGATAGCAATTCCATCCCCTCCCTTTGCAGTCCACTCCAATGTTTAACCACTCCCTCTGTAAATTAAGTTTTCCCAATACCCAGTCTAATCCTCCCCTCGTATACTCAAGGGCATTTTCTCGCATCATAGGTCATTTCCTCTTGCCTCCTTTGCCCTCTCCAGTGTGTTTCCCAGGCTGGCACTAAAGAGCCTTATTCATTAAGAGTGGGTCTGGTGAATAGAATAAATTCAAACCTAAACTCAGAGTTAAGCCAAACCCAAATACCTCATCCTCAGCCCACAGAGTGGAAATGAATCAAGTTTGGGTTCACTGCATGATCAAACCTATGTTCAAATAGCAGAGCAGGGTTATCTACTGAATTTTTGTCTTAAATCTACTGTTTTGTCATATGTCTCCAGGTTCACTGTGAATGACACATCTGATTTTCATGCTACAACCATATCCATTTTTATTAAAGTAGTAGGAAGGAACAGTCCATCTTCACAGGTATCATTTTGGGTGATTCTGTACAGAACCTGACCATCCTGTCAGTTCTAATCAGCATTTTATTACCAAGATCCACCTTCTACCAAGTTAAATTTGTTTGTGTAAACCCATGATCTTCTCTGTCATGCCCATTAGACTATGCCCCATTAGATGGCTGCATAGACCCATAGAACTCATGTTAGAGAAAGCACCAGGACCAAGCTGCACCTAGAACTTATTAAAATAACTTGTCAAGCAAAAGCAGATGTGATTCATAGAGTCACAGACTCACAGACCGGTTGAGGTGGACAGAGCCATCTGGGTCCACCTGCTCTAAGAGCGACAAACACCCAGAGCAAGGTGCCCAGAGACATGTTACCTCTTTTAGTAGTGTTTTTTAGTAAGGTGATACCTTAGAAGCAACAACAGGATTTTATAACAAGTACATGAGCACAGAACTCTTTTTTCCATCCAGTGTAATAAAGATCCTGAGACTTTTTCCAGTCCTATGTTCTTTAACAAGCAAATCTGTCTCCATTGCCTCAGCATGCTGATTTCTTTCTGTGACATCAGCACAGGCTCCTCCACTTCACTTGGCTTTTATATTTGGCATATGTGACAAAATTTAGCAGATTCGCCAGCGCAAAATAAAAATACAAAACAAAGCACTGTTCGAGACATTTGCTTTCCAAATTTCCAGTAATTTTCAACTCTATTGGTGCTTATTTATTTTATTTCAACTTTTTTTTTTCTAGCTACTCATTCTGCCACTCTGGGTATTTCACGCAGGTAGTATTTTGTTCCCAGACAGTATGTGTTTTTTCAGAAGGCACTGTGAGCCAAGGGCCAGGACAGAGGCCTGCTTTGTCTGGCATCCAGGTAACGATTAGCATTGTGTAATGTGAGCTTCTGCAGGGTGCAGGACAAAGAGTTTCAGTGATTCTTAAAGGTATAGCTTAATTCACTTGACAAAAACTCTGTATAAATAGGAATGACCCAAACAAACTGAATCCTGGGATTTTAGGAGTAAAGATACCACATTACTGAATTTAATAGCCATTAGATTTTCACCAGGGCTGAAAGAGTAACTTTACAGAGCTGTTTTTCAGTTAGTGTGCAATTCTGAGAAATCTTCTGGGATAACTTCAATTTTCACCTTTTAGTGTAGATATGTCTGCTAGAGACACGTCCTTCCTTAGTACATTTCTAATCCTAGGCAGACAGCTCAGCTGTGCAATTTACCTCTTTGTCAGTGTGAAAATGAACACTAGCAGAGCTTAATAGTCTTTGAGTTCATCTATTCTCTGTCTCTTGGTTAATCAGCTGCTCTAAGTTATTTATAACTTTACCAATATTCCTTTTCCTAATAAACATGCACAGTTAGGATATGTAAGAAAATAGGCCCACAGGGGTGGTAGGAGCTTCCCTTCAAATCACATCAATAGTTTGAAATCTTTGGGAAACCGTCTAAGCATAGAGGTACTGCTACCTCTTCATGCTTTTCTCACTTACCATGTCCTTACTCAATAATCACAGGCATCAGTGCAATCCTGACTAAAAGCTCAGAGAACTTGGAATCTCTGGCTGCACACAGCTGATGGTGTCAGTGTGACAGCTCCTTTTCTGACGTTTTCCCTCAGCAGGGCAGAGCTCAGCTTCCTAAATGGGAGCTGCCTTATCTCTCTAAAGCACAAATATGGCCTGCAACCAAGATCAGCTTAAGATACATACATATATCCACAGGCACCCATGTATTCTACATACAGTGTACCATGCATACCATGGCAGTTGGACTAAATGGCCTTAGTGGTCTGTTCCAACCTTAATGATTCTGTGATTCTGTATACGTACAAGAAACTGGAAGGAGTCCATTTGGCATCCCTCCTTCATATTCCCCTGTAATCAAGCAGCATTTAGGGAACTTGCATGAGCCTCAGAGGGCTGATTCTACCCAGGAAGGATAGGCTGGGGCCAAAATAGGTGGCTGTTTTCACAAGCCAGTACAGAAGTTTCCAAGGTGGAATGGGGAACAACTGTAGAGCTCGTAAGTCTGGAGGATCTGGAGCCAGTGGAAAATCCTTGAAAAATGGCCTCAAATTACAGCAGTTCCTATAGTTGCTGTGGTTGACGCCCAGTGATGTGTCAGTGGCTGGAACGCAGTCAGTAATGGAGAGAGCACACCTTTCCCCAGCCTCCGTGTTCCTCAGAAGACTCGGGATTCTCCTATTCTGAACCTCTAGCAGCAGGTTAATAAAAATAACAATAAATGATTAATTCTACATGCTAGGTTTTTCTTATTAGAACATTAAAGAGTGCTGAAAAGGTAGTTTCTCCAACTGCACACTGAAAAAGCTTGTGGAAAGTAGAGCAGAAACAGCAGCATCACACACCCTGGTGGGAACGCTGCAGCTGGAATGGGTGCAGACACATCAAGGGTCATGAAAGCATGATGCCCCCACACGGGAATGACAGTTCACTGTCTTGCGCTGTATTGTGGTTTTTTTCCTACAGAGCTGATGAGGAAAGGAGCCATGGGTTTTGCAACCTGGAAGCCAGTCCTATAAGGAAAAGATAAAGACTGGCCAGAAAATCATGCTGGGGAAGGAATGACAACATAGTTCAAGAGCGCTGATCAAACCAAGGATAAACCAGGAGAGTGAGATCAAACTTGGAGGGGCTTCACAGAATCTTTTCTTTTTCAGAGTGCTATACTTTCCATTCCTGTCTCTTCAATTACTCTCTTTCACAGTTTCGGATCTACATGTGTCCAGAAACCAGAGCTCCCCCAGCTAACAAGGAAAAGTATCTCGGGAATTAGGGGCTCAGAAAGGCTGTGGCACCAGAGCTGCAATCTGAAGACACATCTACAGGATCCCACTCGCTGACTGCAAAAGTGTCAGATATTGCTTCAGAACCTGAAACCCAATTGTACAAAAAACAGCAATGCTGTCAAATTTCAGGAGCCCTGAAAACATATAGCCTTCTATATTCTGTTTATAATGTGATCAGTGAGAAGCAGTCAAAAGTCAGTAAGATAAGTGGGGAAAAATTAGAAGCAGTAAGCACAGACAATACTAAAATAAGCGCTGACAGCACATCTGAGGAAATCATAGATACAATTAGTATGTTGGGGTTGGAAGCAATCTCTGAAGACAGAATCCATGCGTTACCTGTGCTGTAGGACCTAATTTAGCAGTGCTGAGCACAAGGGCTTAACATTTTAGGTGGCAACATCAGACATTTTTCAAGGGAGACTGAAAAGCTTTGAGAACCAGTATCAGAAATATCTGTGCTGAGTGTTGGGTATGGTAACTACAGAGTCTTTAAAACAGTTATAGGCAGTTATAACGAGAGAGTTGCCATGTTAGAGCTCATCTTGATGAACAACAACAACAAAATAATGGTCGATTTAGGCTTTCCTGTACATTAGTAAGCACACTCTGGTCAAATTTAGTTGACTTAAGTACAGGTTCTGACAAATATTACATTTTATCAAGCTTTGAAGAGCCATTTTTTAATGCTTAGACTAATTGGCAATGCCACAGACTTTAAAGTGAGACTATGATTTAAAAAAAAAGCACACCAGGAAACACTCAAGAACTACTTCTCAGATGCTGAATAAGAAACTGTATTAACAGCAGTGATCAGTGCAATGGATTTTTTTAAAAGGTGAAGAGTAATAAAGTCTCAGAATCAAGGTTTAAAATCTTGGCAGGAACACAGAATGTCAGTGATGACTGGTGATAACGTGGAAAAGGAAGGAGACAGTGGAAGCTGCAAGAATCAAAGAAATGTCACCAGTCATAGCGAATGACCAATGAAATTTAGAATGATAACAGAGCTTTAAAGAAAGAGCACCACATTAGAAACAAAATGTTCTCTTTAAGTTGTGCTCAAGTCCACAAGAATTGCTGATGGTGAACTGTGGTGACTGAGAAAAAAAAATACACAACTCTTAGCTGGGCTCTTTTGAGAGGGAGCATTGAAATACGGTCAACCCACACTGTGTTGATAAAGTTGCCATTCACAGTTAAAAATCAACAAAAAAAGAACAATGGTCTCTAAGCAATTTTGAGTCAACAAATTGTACGCTAATTTATGCCAGCAGTCAAGATTCACAGGTCTGGCTTATTGTGCCTAGCCAGGATTTGTTACAAGCACAAAACTGGATGTGAATAGCATCTCAACAGGAGGAATATTCTCCATGCTCCACTGCCTAGTATTGTTCATCAGAATTGCGGAATCAAAAAACATGTACATTTAGAGACTTTACAGGTCAGACTGAACATGGCTGTGAGTACCCTGGTCTAGCTGTAGGTGTCCCTGTTCATTGCAGGGGAGTTGGACTAAATAGCCTTTAAAGGTTCCTTCCAACTCTAAGGATTCTACGATTATAACAGAAAGTAAAGTAAATAGAAATTACGGTGGATGGATATTTACCTCCTCAAAGTTATTCACCTTATAAAAAAGAATAGAAGTAGAGCTGAGTTTAATGTGCTGAAAGCTACAAGTCACCAACGTAGCACCTTCCAGATGTTTTATCTTTAATTTTTTCATCACTGGTCCTGGCCTTTTTCTGCAGTCCATGAATACTTTTCTGGGTAATGGACATCACTAGGCAAGATTTATAATGACAGAGATCTACAAGTCACTCTGATGGAAAATTCATTCTGGTTTGGGATTAGTAGCTAATCTTCAAGATTATTAAAACCATACCACTTGGGCATTCTTTTTGTTTTAATTGCCTGTGTTATGAACAAAGGGCACTGCCAATCTAGCATCTGGTGCATGTACATAATTTCTTACAAGCAACGACAGACAAATAAATAGGAGCTATTTCCAAAGTGACCTTCTCCTTCTATCTGTATTAGAATGTTCTGACAAAATTCATGATTGACTCAAGTCTTTTTATAGCAACTGTGAACACAATGACCACGGACAGAGTTTCCAGCCCGCCCTGTCTCTGCTCAGTTTCCTCTCCCAGACATGGCTCCAGTTGGACTACATGCGATCAGGGCAGTGCCTTTACTCTGGCAGCAAGTAAAGTCTCAGCAGTCTCACTGCAGGGATTTGACTTCACAGTGGATAGCATTTCAAATTGGAAATAACGATGTTTTGGAAGTGTCTAGTAAATCCCGACTGGCCATGTGTCCTATTGTTCAATGAAAGAAATGGAAATTAAACCATCAGCCATAGTCTGTGAACAATGTGTTGCAAAATGCATCCCTTTCTAGAAAAAGTCTGCTTGTTCTAACATTGTTAAATAAAATTGGTGGTTGTTTTGTGAATGTTTTTTCATTACAGTTTGCAACCCTTTCTTCATTTTATGTTAGGAAAAAAAAAAAACCAAAAAACACACACACAAATTCACAATAAAGACTTAAAGTGACCTGTGAGCTTCCTGGTCACTGCACCAGTTGAAATGTCTTCCTGCCACCTGATTGTAATGCACACCTCTTGGAGTTCCAGTGAGTGCTGAAACAGCTTGTGGCCTTTCTGATCCCAAGAGAGCAAACGGTGCAGCAAAAACTTCAGGAAGCTGCCACAAAGAAAGAAAACAGGACAGCTGATAGCTAGCAATGTCACCCACTTTCTTCTTTGGTACCCATGAGGCCAAAGAAGGCAATAGTAGCGTTTTGCACTGGGATACAAGCATTATGAAACAATAGAAGACAACAAAGAAGAAAAGCTAGATCACCCCTTCCACCAGCCAGCAACAGCTTAAGAGAAATACAACCTCTATTCAGAGAAATGTTAGTCCCTTGGTTGCTAATCCTGCTGATGAGGGTGAGGAGGTAAGGACCCTGGCTCCACCCCTTCTGGTCACTCAGCTGCATTGCTTGCACCCAAGTTCCCTGGGCTATCTGTGCCTTCTCACCTGGTGCTCAATCATTGGTTCAGGCCATGACTTGGCAATTCCTCTGCAGTACCCACGGCCTCCTCACATTCATCTGAAAGTATCTGAGGATCGCAATCCCACTGAAGAAGGTTCCAGTGTTTGACTCATTAGAAAATCACCCTTCTTATGGCCATACACCAATGTGAGACACATAAGTGCATGCAGTCCATCGTGAGTTAATTAACAGTGGCAGTTAATTTGAATGACAAGTTTCATTGCATTCCTAATGTAATCTCAATGACCTGTGCATAGAAATATATCCAATAACACATGTAAGATCAAGCATTTTACCAGCACTGAATCATGATATAAGTGTAGAATTATCCTGTGATCTCTTAGAACGCCTCAATGTTTTGGAAGGTATATTTTTACGCAACTGTAAAACTCTGGAAGTAATTGTGGGCACAAAGACAACAGTGGGTGCTATGGAAATGGCCTCAGATTGTAGCGTGTGTCAGGGAGCTGGGCTCTAACTCTTCTCCTAGCCTGTGGCTCTTCATAGAATCACAGAATGGTTTGGGCTGGGAGGGAACTTAAAGCCTACCCAGCCCCACCCCACACTGTGGGCAGGGCTGCCCCTTACCAGCTCAGGCTGCATAGGGCCCCATCCAGTCCAGACTTGAACACTTCCATGAATGGAGCACCACAGCTGCTCTGAGCAGCTGTGCCAGCATCTCAATGCCCTCTGAATAAAGAATTTCCATCTAACATCTGACGGAAATTTCCCCTTTTACAATTTTAAGCCATTCCTCCTTGTCCTAACACTATCAGTTTATTGTGTAAAAAGCCAGTCTCCATCTTCTTTCTAAGCTCCCTTTAAATATCAAAATCTTTGCCTTCTCTCCTCCACCTGCGAAACAAGGCTGATCAATTGTATTGCAAAATGTCAGTATGTAAGGTCAAAAAATTGTCATTTGGTGATGTTTTTGTGTGTACAATATGCCTCGATGTGGTCATCAAGAAAGGACAGAGCAGCAGGTAAGGAAGCAAGCCAGGTGCTTTTTCAGGACACGCAGATGGCAGCTTGTACCATGTCAATGATGTCAAGGGAACTCATACTTTGTGCTTAACAGAAAAATTATTCATCCAAGAGGTGGTTTTCTTTTCTTCATTATGGTGAGATGAAAACTGTGAGAAAATTACTTTGGTTGCTGGGTGCAATTAGCTACTTAGAGAACATCTCCTAAAATGTTATCTCAAACAGATGCATTTATTATACTTAAGAAAATAAAAATAAAAATCCTTCTGGCAGTTCATGGCCACAAAGCAGTATGTGACAAGCCAGAAGACAACTTGCGTAACTGTAAGTCTTGAAGCAGTTCTTAGAAAGGCAGTGACTTTGCCAACTAGGAAACCTTTAAGTGGCAACCTTCTCACAGAGAAAACCTTGGAGATAAGGAAAAAGGAAGCTGTTCACTTGTGCCAGGAAGTATTATCAGAGGCACTCCAAGCTGGGCTGTTTGCTTTTAAAGCAAAGGCTTTTGTTGTTTGCCCTCACTATTTAAACCTAACCCAAGCAGTCTCAGAGGACAGAAAATGAATTGAATCAGAAGTTTATACTTTGTCCTTCGGAAAGGGTAAAACATTCTATGTATGTAGTAGAGGAACACTGGAACAAAAAGCCTTGCTTAGCACTGTAATTCCTACCTAGCCTTAGGAAACCAAAGAATCTTGATACTCAGCTGCTTCTGTCACTTTGTGAGAGGATTTCTTCTGTTACAGAAAATATTCTTGGGCCCTCCTGCTGAAAGCATGAACTTCCCAGCAGTACTGGCAGAGGTGTGCCCACAGTGCTGGCACGCTGACTCTACAGCACTGAAACAAAACTGAGGAGCAGACGTTGCCTGGCATTGTGGGTTTGTCTCTGAGCAGCCAATGAAGGACAGCAAGAGACAGACGCTTGGGGCAACACATGGGATACACCAAAGAAAGTTTGCTGAGATTTTTAACTGTTGCATAGATAATGGAGGGCAAAGCTCAAACTTGGTGGCAGGAAAGAAGCAGGTCTCTCCTGCTTTATTTCCTTTCATCAGGACAACACATTGTTTGTACAACCAGCCATGGTTTCAACAATGGACTGGCTGGAGATGAGTCACTAAAATGAATAATCCTTCTTAATCTCTACGAAAAACATCCTGTTAGTACTGCCATATTCTAGGAATTGTCATAACAGGAGCAGCAAAAGGATTAAGTGCTTAAACCTGTCCCACCAGGGCAAGTTCACCGCTGCAGAATCTCTGCTGGTAACGAGTCCCCACTTCTCCCCATGAAAACGGCCCCATTCTGTTTCTTCCTTTGTAAGCAGCCCCCCAGGACCCACCAACAATACAGTTGGTTTAGAACATTAAAATCTAGATCAAAAAAAAGTAGATGCTGAGTATGAAATGCAAGGAAGGACCACAGGTTCACAGGGATTGCAGCACTGTCTGCTCTTGGTGACTTTTGCTTGAGAGCACTGCATTTCTGTCAGCACATCCACTGGAGAATACTAATCCTGGAGACATGGCACTGTCCTCTCTGTGCTTTTCAGAGCAGCGCTGTGCAGCGTTCAGAAGGTGAGTGATTCTAGGAGGCCATTAAAAGATGTAGGATGCTCTTTGCGGTGTGAGGCTGAAGCCTGTGACTCCAATACCAAACATAAGAAGGCTGTCAGCTGCAAGGAGGAACAAGCAATCCAACTACCTGACAGGAAAGATTAGTCTCAGGAGCTATGAAAATTGCCAGAGGAGGCAGATGAATGCTTTGTTTTCCCCACAATACTTAGAATGGCAAGAGATCACTACAATATTTTGTGTTAATAAAAACCAATGACAAGTGCTTACCGGTCTCGTTTTCAGAAGGCTGAGTTCAGGAAGCCTTGCTTCCTTCCCTGACTCTGTCCCAGTATGGCACCCACAAGATGCTGCAGCCGATACAGTAGTGGATGAAGGAAACAGACTCAGTTGTTCTTATGGCTTTACCACCAGCAGGTGCCCTAGCAGAGCTCTCATGTCTCACCAGCTGTGCTCCCACCAACCTGAAGAAAGGTGGGATGAGACCAGCTGTATGTGCACAGTAAGATGGGTGACTGTTGCATCTGTAGGCCGCACACCTTGGCCAGACCCTGCTCTCAGAGCACATTCACCCTACTATGCACACACCTGTCTGAGCACCCCACACCTTGCCAGAGCCCTTTCCTGTGCCTCTGGGCATCTTTCCAGAAAGAAGTGAGAGGGAGAGGGAACAGCCTGCACCTGGGTCTCCATTCAAGGTAAAGCTGAGTCAGAGCTAAAATTCACACCTAGATCTCTCCCCAGCTTTTGGCACAGCTCCCACCTTCCTTTGGGAAAACACAGAACAGGACTTCTGAACACTTACACATCAGGTTTCTCCTTCTGTGAGCTCAATTTTAATTACATTTTGTATGAGTAGTACAGAGAAGGCGATAATAGTTCTTAGATGTAAAATAATTGTTGATAACACGTGTATATGTTATCCATAATAAGGAATCCTCTAGAACATAAAAAGAAAATATCTGATCATAGGAAACTACAGATATGGGCAACAGATGTGCTTTGTTTTCAGTAAGTGATAACACAACTTGGAACATGCCTCAGTTCTTCAGTCTTGCCAGCCCAGGCACTCCCATCAAATGACTAGGTTACTTTACAAAATCTTAACATAATTCTGCACCTACATTTTTAGTGAAACAAACAAACAAACAAAACCCAACCAACCAACCAACCAACTCCCAGTCTCCCTTTATTGATAGTTATAATGGAGCCTCCAGAATCATTTTTTATGGTCAGCGTACACCCAGTGTGCGAAGTCCCTTCTCTATTAAATAGGAATATTTCTCAGTCCCTTCCTTCAAACTGTGTGTAGGAGTTTCACACTTCATATTGCAGAACAAGAAGTGCTAGTGTGGATCAAGAAGGGCACTGGTAGCAGTCCCTGCCTTAGGATGTTCATTCAGAACATCTGTTTCCAGCTATTGCTTCTTCTTCCATACTGATTCTTCTTGGAGCCCAGAGAAAAAGAGAATAAGTAATATGCTGTCTTTCTTTGCTTTATAGATATATATATATTTCTTGCTTTATTTCACCTATCACTGGTTTGCTTCATTTTGAATACATACTTCAGTGATTTTCTTTTTTAGCAAAGTGATGAAGACACAAAAGGATTTGAGTTATTTGACATCCTGCATACAATACCTGTACATCTGATCCAGGTGCAACCGCTGCAGCTATTTGTATTCTACGTAAGTTGTATAAAGAAGACTAACGTGTGCAAGTGAAAGTGCAAATACTCTTTTTTTTCTCTGCTACTCAGCAGTACCAGACAGTCTGGGGCAAGGCATGATCCTGCACAGGTGAACTTGGCCCAGGAGTTACAAGACTGACTTTTTTCCTTCCTTACTACAAGTCATTCCATCTGATATTTTTTTTCCTGCTTGTGAAATGAGAGCAATGGTATTCACTTGCTGTTGTAAACAATGCATAAAAAAGCTTGTATATCAGTCTGTCCTAAATAATGGCTGAAAATATTTGCTTCTAAAGTCCTATGGGTATCCTTTAGAAAAATCTGTCTGCATTTATGGCTGTTCATATGTTTATATCCATTGCACTTTCCTACAGAAAGTGGAAAAAAGTCAGTTGTCACGAGTCTATACAACCATACTAAATTTGATTCACTGAACAAACATGACAAGAATGCCCTTTATGGAAACCCAGTATCCCACGGAAGAGTGGGCTGCGTGGAAACGGAGGCAGATGATCTTACACGTGCCCTCACTGAGCACTTGCTGCCACATGAGGAGTTAATATTTGATTAGACAGTACTGTAGCTATGACACCTGTTCACCAGGGAGACTAGGCCAACAACTGATGTAATCTACCTTATTATACACTTAATGATAGAGGAGAAGTGCTGCTTTTTCAGCTTCCCACGTCTGCTTTTCATTTCCTCTCCTACACATTCCTGAGGGGTCATGTTCTGTGCCTCACAAAAGCAAACAAACAACTACAAAACCTCTCCCCCTCTCTGTGATCCTCTGCAATTTGCTGGGAAGAAAAGACATTAAAAAATTTCCACTGTACTGTGTGTTCCTGAAAAGAAATCTACTTATTAGCAGTTATTAATTTACGTGTGTTGGCTAGATTTCTCTGACCACAATAGACCAGGGAAAACAGTGTTGGTACTAAAGTTACTTAGAAGAGCTCTGATTTTTCCTATCAGCAAATTAAGCACTTGGCCACAGCTCCCATATGCTAACACAAATGCCATTCCAGAATCCCAGGCTTTGACCATTTTTCAGTTTGCTAAAAAGGTGAGTGGCTGTAGCTGAAAGCTCGCAGGTGCTCCAGGGCACCTCAGCTGGGCAGAATTTTAATGATTCTCTTTGTGTCTCTGGCCCTCAGATCATGGTGTCATCCTGTAGGAAACACTATACATCCGGTTTGCACTAGTAGCTGCCCTGGTCATCACTGGCATCAACACAGGACTTTTATTTCAGATGCATATGGTTGTGTTTACAGAGCGTCTACTCAGCCTATCTGATCCTGTTAAGAAATAGGTTGCCCATCTTTGCAACTATAGGTGATTATAGTGTTTCAGATACTTCCTTTCTTACGCCGAGCAACTGTAGATATAATGCGAATATATCATCCAGACAGAGTGTTTTCTCACACTGCCATAGCAGGTTTCTTCCCTCCCAAATGAGAGAGTTCACCATCTTTCCCTGAAGAAATGTTTATCTCAGAGCAGAGAAGGAGAGCTGCAGCTTCTTTTTATCGGAATGCCAGCACTCCCCTTCCTTTTTAATGTGTTTATTGTTGGCAAAGGGAGGCTGAGAATAAAACAGGGTGCATCACTCATTGCCTTGGGCTAACTGCTTTGCTTAGTGCAGGGACAATGCTGAAAGGCCGGGATGGTGTTACAAGCACTTGTGATCAGTGATAGCTGACAGTCCCCAAGTGCTGTTCAAGAGTGGCCAGAAAATGTGTGAAAAATCACAGAATCACAGAACGGTTTGAGTTGGAAGGGACATCAAAGCCCACCCGTAGGCAGGGCTGGCCCCCACCAGCTCAGGTTGCCCAGGGCCCCATCCAGCCTGGCCTTGAGCACCTCCAGGGATGGGGAAAAAGCTCATCTGTTTGGAAAGGAGAGGAAGCCAGCCTTTCATTCCAAGATGAGCTTGTTGTGCTACCAAGAGTCATCATTCACTTCCACCAGGTACGCACCTTCTTACCTGTCTGTGTCTTCAGTCCCACAGTCATGCAGGTGCTGCAGAACATTTTTAATGCTATGGTAATAGGCAGTAGATCTCTACACAAACATAAAGCCTTACTCATTGTGACTTGTTTGGGAGCCAGTGCCCGGGCGTCACAGATAGTGTGGGAATTCCCAGAAACATTTTTAAAGGAGGTACACAGAAACAATTCTTGACATGTGATTCATGTGGTTGCGTTTCAAGTCCCCGTGATCTGATTGCCACTTTGATCATGTCTTGCAAATAGGTTCATTTCCAAAATTAGTTTGGAAAACATGCTGCTATAATTATTTAGAGGAAATAAGAGGGAAGCATCTTCCACTGCCCACCATGATGCTCACAAAGGAAGATCAGAAAAGCTTTGGTGCTGGGCACGTGCCAGCACTCTCCACTTTGAACTCCCTCCAAGATCTGGCAGTGAGAAATAACCACCATGGTGAAAGCCCGGGAGGGATATTCTAGAGAAAGAATAGAGCGAATTATACCAGTATAAAAGCAGTGCACTAAGAATAATAAAATGGTTTGATCAGAGCTCTTTAAACTGCTCCGCAAGGGTTTTCTCTCCTGTTTGGGCCACTGTACATGCTTATTTACTATGGTGTAAATCATACTTCATGCAGCTGAGATGACAAATGAAGCCTGCCACAATTCTGTATGAAAAGCAACATGTTTTCTTAAACGAGACAGAAGTTGACAGAGCATCAGATGATCGTCTTCCATCTATAACATTCACTCTGTCAAATCTTCTGTCCTCTGTGCACCAATTATAATAAATACAGCTGACTGCATAGAGCTAGGAGAAAATAAAGGCAGCTTTCTAGCATACGTGAAACTAAAACATTGAGGCATTTGTAAATCTTTCATTTGTTTACAAAAAATGCTATGATCTGTTCTTGTTGGGTTGAAGACAATGAGAAGGAACATATATTTAGAAATCAACATTGCATATAAGAACATTCAGCACAAAGTAATATCCTTTTATGGTGGGAGGTGAAGACAAGAGGTGGCGTTGGAAATCCCAGCTGGGTGAAGTACCTTTACCATAGGAAGTATTACTAGGCTCATGAGCAGTGTTCTTCATTCATTACCCCATAGATACTAACACTTTAAGCAATACAGCAAGCATGTTGTTGGCTCAAAATCAACAACCAGACCACTAACTCTTTCCTTGCATTTTTGTAGGCAGTTTCTTCTGTTAATTATTTTAAAATGTACACTTTTTTTTTGGATGTTTTCCTGATTGCTAGCACATCTTTCACAAGGAACGTGTGCTTCTTGCTCAGCTGTTAGCAGTACAGTTTTGGACTTGATGATTCCAAGAAGTCCCTTCCAAACTCTACAATTCTATGACTCTGTAATAACCTTGGAATATTGATTTACAATCAGACTTTACTCATCCTCCCAGTATTACAAATCTACAGGTAATACCGAGTTTATATTAAACAAACTGTACTATAACAAACAGATGGAATAATTTCTCATTCTCCACACTCTTACCTCAGTCTGAAAAAAAGATGCTGAATGCATCCACGTGGCCCCTGGATGCTTCTTTTCTTAATAATGAGTAACTATATTCTAGTCTCCCACTGGTCTCAGCATTAGCCTGAGGATGATGTATGCATTTAAGCATCTGCACTGGTCTCATTTTCTCACTGTGTTATCTTATTCAGAATGTGAACTTCATAGGAAAGATTATTTCTGTGTGATTAAGTAGAAATGCACTGGCAGCACGCCATAGCTGCTATGTGAACAGCAAAGACAGAGGTAACTCCACTGCAGCATCAACAAAAATGCTGCTAAATTCCACCTGAACGCCACAGTGCAAACACGACATGACGATGCCCATTAGCAGACAAAATAATGGAGAGCAAAGAATCATAGGTTCACTGAAACACAGAACAGCATGGGTTGAAAGGGACCTCACAGCCCACCCAGCCTCACCACCAGTTGGCAGGGTTGCCCCCCCTCAGCTCAGGCTGCACAGGGCCTCATCCAACCTGGCCTTGAGTGCCTCTAGGGATGGGGCACCACAGCTTCTCTAGAGAGAGGTACCAAGACACCTGTGATTTCAAATTACTGGGAGTGTTGCTTTGGGCCATGTGCCATATTTTCTGCATACCGGACGCTCTGGGACCCAAGTACCTTGTGTATTACAGACGTTTATATATTGTCCTGTGTACTTAGCATATATTACTGCCTAAACATGAAAGGTGGAAAAGAAACGCTCAGAAAGTCAGAGCTTTATGACTTTAGGCATAAAAAGATATAGCTTCAATGCAATTTTGGGGAGCTTAACAAAAGGGTACTGCTTTCAGAAGACCTGTTTCATGGGGGAGGGAATCAACAAAACACAGCACAATGTATTTTGTCAAAGCCATTACCACTAGGAAAATGAAACATATATACATTTAAATTGAATGTTCATCTGCCAGAAAAAAGAAAATGCACAGGCTAAGAGATCATACATTGGATTACTTCATTATGTTGTATGATTACTTTGTCTACATACACAGTCTGTTTGGGGTGTGGTAGGTGGTTGTTTTTTACTGATCACTGCTCTGCTCCTATTTGAGAAAGAAAGCTGCTGCTGGCTCGAACATATCAGAATAGAGACAGAGACTCAGGAACACAGAGCCCTGCCACCCCGCTGCACCTGTTAGTGGGTTAGAGAACACAGCATTTGTTAGTTGAAGTGGTTAGTATCAATATTACCATAAAAAGAGCAAGGGCACCACCTGCTGTTTTAGAAATGTATTTATTTGGGTCATGATAGTTACTCTTCAAGTACTGCATTCAAAAACAGTCAGGCCTACTAAACAAGCCACACTGCTTTAGGAAAGCTTTTCCCGTCAAATGAAGCTTACGCAAGACAGTTTTAGAGAGAATGTGCTTGCAGTTGCCTGTTCACACAATGTACACAACTGTACTGAAGTGATAACGTTGGCCCCAAATGGCCAACTGTGGGATGCTTGCAGACTTCTGCCATTAAGAAAGGGTTTCACACCTGTGCTGATTTAATTCATGGACTCTCCACACTCAGGGTGCCAAACTCAGCTTGCATGACATCTTCAGGAGATCTGACTTGCATTCAGTAACACTGACAAGTGAAATCACTGGCTTTAGAAACAATATTTCTAGCGTGATAAAGGGTTATAATTCTTTATGGGCTGTAGGTTTCAGAATAAATTCTTATTACTGGAGAAATAAGGCATAAAACTGTAGTTCAAATAGGTGGTTGTTGTTTTTCCCCCAAAGGACCTTGTGTTCAAAATACTCCTCCTCAAGAAAACTGAGGTTAGGACGCTGCCACCAGCACTGAGCAGTCTCTCTATGAGCAAAAGACATTGTTTTCTTGATTTAAACTTACATGCAGGACTTTGTAAAACCAACTGAGATGGTTTGAACCAAGCAAATCAAATCTCTAACTGACATGGAAATAAGCTGTAGAGTGCAATTAAAAAAGTCTGAGAGGCAGCTTGGATCTTCTGAATTAGAGAAGGTCCATATGTCTACTTGATTCTTCCTAGACAAGAAGAATCACTCCATGTTCCCCTCTTCCTCTGAGAAACGTGCAGCCTTTGGAAAACTCTGCTCCAGGCTGATTAGACAGAAACAGCCTGTACTTTATAGGCTAGTAAAGGGCTCTTGTGAGGACTGTTCATTTATAAATGGAATGATCATCTGTCAGAACCTTCATGAGAGTAAGAACCAGCACTAAAGGGAATGGCCAATTTCTTTTCTGGGGCACTCAGTCATTTGGCCAGCCGATTTTCCCAAGGAATCACGGTGAAAGTGAGTTCAGAACAACAGCAGCAGCCTGATCATGACTCCGGGAGAACAATACGCAGCATTAATAAATCATGTGCTTGTGCCACAGAAAAAAAGACAGCACAGCCTGTTTCCTCTTCAGACAACCACAGCAAAGATTCACCACTGCTGCCTACAAGCAAAATCATACTATATGCTCGGGTTTTGACCCTGTATAATTTCCTTCTGATTTGTTCTTTGAAAACCCAAGGGAAGAGTTAAAAGGGAAAAAAAAAAAAAAAAAAAAAAAAAGAAAAATAAAGTGTATAACTTGACTGCTTCCCACGAGCTTAAAATGAAGGCTGAACATTCCTGTAACATGTCAACACCAAACACATTCAGTAACAGATGGAGAGGACCCGTGCTTTGTCTGTCAGTACCAGTTCTCACAAGTAACAATTGAGGTGCGTCAGTACAGTATCCTGCTTTCCCATTTTGAAGCTGCTTTGTACATCTGCAAGATGTGCAAAACAAAAATAATCTGTGATTGCATCAAGCTTGTGCATTTATTGGTGGCTTATTCAAAATTAATTCGCTGCTGTAAAGGAATGCTAATAACAAATTAGTAAAAACTTTGTCTTTCCTTCTTCTTTGTTGTTTTTTTTTACACAAATAGTTTTATTACAAACTTGATTTTTTAAGAAATAATACACATTTAAGAAATTACACAAAGGCCTCGGCATTTGTAACAAAAAAACCCAACAACTTTTGGTATTTGCATGATGATAGTCTGTAAAACACTTCTGGATGCAGATGTGCTCAAACACCGGTATCGTTGCATAGAAATTCTTTAGAAATATTCATGAGGCCACTGTAAATAACATTTTGGCACAGTATTAACAAAATGAAGGCCTTGTACTTCTCAAAATCAAGTCATTCAGTGTGTGAGTAGTGTTTAAAACCCTGAAAAAATATTAAATACAGAATAAAGACTACAAGCTCAAAGCGGGATTTACTGTAATAAACACAAATAGCTGTTAACCTGGGTTCAGTCTCTGCAAATTTGGAATTGAAACAACCTTTATAAAATGAACATTTCACATCATATTTTGGTATTTAACACCGAATTTATGACACTGCAAAGAAGAAAACTTATGTAAGCTTCTTTCTGAAATGATAAACTCAAAGACCAATGGTTGATCTCTATATAAATTACTAACACATTTATATATTTATTTTTTTTCTTGACCATTGCTGGATCATTCTTTATTCCACAGGAAAGTTTGTTCTACTGCATGAAGAAGCTGCATAGTACCAACATAGCAGAAACACCTACTTGCCTATTGGGAGACTGATTCGGAAGTCTCTTCCAGGTGTAGTCCCATTAAAATCGATAGCGCTAAGGACTACAACAGAAGCAAAGGTTTGCAGGATGGCAATCTATGCTTTGGAAAGATGGTTACTTGTTGCTAAACCGCAGTCTGTAATCCCAAAACTCCTTTTTTTTTTTCTTTTTTCTATTTTTCTTCTTTTTACATTAGTATTGCTTTGTACAGTAAGGAACAATAAGTACATACACAAGAGTCTGGGATTTTGAGACACCTAAATAACGATAACAACAAACTCATCTGGGGAAGAAAAATGAATCTAAATATATAATACAAGAATGAGAAAGGGGAGTCCAACAGTATAAGGCAGAACTGCATACCTCCTAGCACCTTTGCATTTTTCTGGACGAATGCTGACTTTTTATTCTATCAGTGCATTGCATTTATATAAAAAATATATATATATTTTTGATCAAAAGTGCCATTTGGCATGTCAACATTTGAAGCTTATCTTTGTTGTCTCTTTTCTTCTTCAGCAAGGACAGGGCCAGTAAAGCAGTGTGTGTTAGTTATGCAAGTTCCTAAAAGGCACTTTACTGTTTTCATATTGGACAACAATGAGGTACATATGATATATGTCTAGGCTTCATTGCTGTTAAACAAATAGCACCATATTGTGTGAAATAAGTTGAAATTCAAAAGTCATTATGTATTTCTCATACAGACTTGACAACGGCTAACGTTTGAGCGCAGATCCCCTGCTTTCAGAGTTGACGGAGTCGGTTTCCTATTAAAAATAAAGAAATGGAAAGACCCGTTAACAACTGTTACTACAAATGGTCTGGTTTCAATTTACAAGGCAAACTTTGCACGCAGCCAAATGCCTCTTTAGGCTGTGCTGAAGCAAGAAATTATCCCTGATTTCTTTGTTGTATATTCACTTTCAAATGTAGGTCACAAACTGCCAGAAGATGACTTACAAACAGAGGACACATCCAGTTACCTCCAAATTCAGTTCTGCCTGTAGGCTGAAAGCTTTCTAAAGCAGAAAACACTACCTACCTAATCACAAGTTTGAAAACATGCTGAAATTTAGGCAGTAAAAAAAAATAATTAAGCAAGGAAACTGAAAACCTTGGATCTGTGTAGGACTCAGTGAATACAAATAATTCTGGTGCTGACTCCTCTAAATTTTTCTGACCAGCTTTCCTCCCTCCACGGGAGCCAGTACTCTCCCCAAAATTAGCACATGGGCTCTTTTATTAGATTTTCTGAGTGACAAGATAATCACAGCCCTAGTTATGATCAGACATGGTGCTCAATCCTTCCACCTATTTATTTGGTAATTATCTCATAGGTAAACAGTCAGAATTGGCTCAACATCCTGCTTCAATTTGACTGAGACAGGCTAAGGAGCGGTAACAACTATGAGCAAAAGATATGAACAGATGAAGGGTACACAGAGTGGCAGCCTGGAACACTATGAAAGAGGATGCTTGCCTGTACACCAGAAGAACGTTTGCTAATCAGATAAGCTTTGTAGACCTGGGAACTGGTCTATACACTTACATACTAATAAAATTTGGAAAGAAGAAATGAGATCGTGTTGAAAAACAGAGTTATGTGCAGAAGACCAGAACAAATTCTACTACTACTTAAGACCTGAAATTAGAACCTTAGAAGCTCTGAAGAAATGCCTAAGACCTCTGCCTTTGGTGGCATTTTATTCAGACATACTTCCTCCACCACTGCAGAGCAGTAAATAACTGTTCGTCTTACTTAGTTTCCTCCCTCTCCTTGTTCAACACCTGCACGAATTTCGGGAGGTTCTATTACCTGTTACCATCCACTGGGGAAATGCTATATTCTAACTTAATTTTAGTCAGGATGTCAGCCTATTCCACCTACGACTCAGTGAAAACAATCAAACACAGCGGAAATTAAAACACTGTTAGGTTATGCCAAAGAGCATAATACCAAGTGCAAATGACAAACTATAAACAATAATGGAAGACACACTCATTAATTTCCCCCAAGGCTATGATAATTTTTCCTTTTTGTTATTAAAATCATTAACTATATATACTAACCACACTGGGATACAGCCAATACTTCAACCATGTCATTACACTCAAACAATACTTCTGTTATTCAGTGACAAGGCTTGACAGAGTCTCAAATACCAATAAATAAATCATGAACTTACTTGAACATCTCATTCCTCTCTATAGTGGCAAGCCAGAAGCTGTAAGCATTTGCATAATAATTGCAGGTGCCCCGGCCATGGCATTCAATGAAGGGAGCGCTGCGGAACTCTTCCAGGCAGGAACCAGGAGACGCCAGGGCCTGGCCAGAGCCCTCAGCACCAGCACTGGTGTGCTAGGAAAAAAGCAAAACCATCAGTGAGAAAGAAACTTTTCAGCATTCCTGCTACAATTTCTGTTATGTCTCTTGCAAAAATACTTCTTCACGTGTCTCTCTTCATCCCCTGTTTGTTGTTTCATTCCTCTTCTCAAGGATGAGCTTTTCTTAGCTCAGAATATGCTCCATGGCACTTACCATGACAAAGGAGTAACCAATCCAAAGGGAACTCCAGCCTTCAGGACATGGTGGTATCTGGATTGTTTGACTGTGAACGGCTATTACCATAGCAGGAGCTTCACACACAGAGCATCTAGAAAGACCAAGATGTGAGTGAGACATGTACACATGAGGCCTAAACCTCTGTTTTCTGAAAGGTCTTCCTTCAGAAAGTCTGAAGTAGAAAACACTGTCATCTTCAAAAACACATCAAAATTTAGAAACAAACACCTGCCTCTTTTTTATTCTCATGCACTTAGGGACCACTTAACCACTTGCTCATATTAGCTTGCCTAAGAGCACAAAACACAGAACAATTAACTTATTATCTGAATATTTAAATGTGTTTGTCTTTTGTTAGTCCCATTTGTACTGTTCCTTAAAGTACTCAGTGTTATGAACAGCAGAGGCAAATGGTCTAACATCATAACTCAGCAGGTATCACTTTAAAGTGACCTACCACAATCAGAGACAAATAGCAGCCATTCATCATCTTCAGCATAGCCCTGAGTGAACTCCAGAGAGAAAGTTATCTCTCTGGAAAAGATCTTGCAAAACTACTCTCTGCCAACCTAATGTGATGTAGACTCTTCTCTGTGCATTTTCCTTGAAAGTGGCTTTTATTTATATTTGCTGTCTATATTTCCCATAAGAGATTTCTAGCAAAGTAACTGAACAATGTACTTGAAAGACATTCTCCAAAAGTTACATCAGTTCTTTTACTTCAGTAAATTCTTTTTTTTTCCACACAACTGCTCGGTCACTGAACACTCCAAAGACCAATCTTGTTTTTGCAGGGGAATTACAGAAAGTACAAAGTGAGCTGGTAACTAAAATATGAAAGCTGATAGTAAGGAATTTGATAGGTATACTCCATTTTCTTTTTGTACAACTCCCAAATTAGCTACTGCAGTAAGCAATGATGAAAATGGCTCAAAACAGATGCCTACAAGTAAATAGTCTGAATTCTATTGTCAGAGCTGTGAAAAAAAAAAAAGCTGAAGTGCAAAACAGTTTTAGTTGGATTCTAGAAAATGCACAAAAGGAAAGGACATCAGAATGCAAGCTTTCTATTTCTGTCTTGTTAAGACTTCTTTTACACCTACGGACTTCTTCTTTAGAGAAGAAGAAAAACAACTATTTTAAGAAAAATATTAATGAAAGAGTAAGTTAAAAGAATGTAAAAGCTGCCTCCATTCTTGGAGCTCTCACTGCTTCAAGATGTTCCTGGTACTTCAGTGGAAGGCCCTACATGAAAAGAAGTCACATGACCCAAGGCAGCAAGTGATACTTCTACACCTTTTCAACTTTTGATCAGGGAAAACTGGTGGTTTAAAGATTTCAGCTAATAAAATAAATGGGAAGAATAGTTTTCTTATATTCCTTGCTGCTTTTAAAACTGGTGTATTACAATTATCCTGCTCTTTGGCATGGACAAAAGGAGAAAAACTCATGTATCTAAATAAATGAATGCTGCTCTGAAAGTAATGCTTCCTATTTTATTACATTGGCCCACATTGTCAGAGGCAGATGTTGGTGGCATGGCAGTAGAGGCTGAACCTTCCCACCAGCATTCCGTTACATGTTGTTGCCTTGTGACAGACAGAAGCAGAGGGGCACTCTGACACAACAGTGTCTGATGTACAAGCATGAATGAAGTTTACGAGTGCAGTATGGCAGGCTCTTTGCTGAATAAAATGCATAGCTAGCAGTGATGAATGTGTTGGAAAATACTGGGAGTATTACATAGAGTACTGGAAACGTACTCTATGTAATAAAGTTATTGTGCTTTTTGTACCTGTTACAGTTTCCAAGGAAAAAAAAAAAAAAAAAAAAGAGGCATTACTTTCAGAGTAACCTACATATGCAGCATATGCATACATACATTCCTATGGTATGAAAGCTACACCATATACATAGGAAAGCAAAATGCCTGTTGGTACTTCACTGAGCAAGATTTTCAAAAGTGATTGTCAAAGGGACAAAATGTTTAATCACGGATGGCATAAAAGGAAATTGAATTTCTAAGACTGGTCATTTGAATTTTCTGCAAGTCAAATCCCTTCCATCCATATCAAGTTTACCATCAAAGATGTAAGACCAACAGAAACTAGTCACTCTTGAGAATCTGCCCACCTAATTTTCAAGTAACACACACTTTTTTTTTTTTTTTTTGCTACTATACCACAAGTATAGAAGACAAGTACAAAACACAATGGATTCTTTTGTGGAAAAGTAAATATGATATCTTTTGTAATAGGAACAAATAGGATTTTTGAACATTTCAGTATATAACCTTCTAATAATTTTAAATGTCCTTTCCCTTACATGATGTATACTAGCTTGAGAAAGCAGAGCCAACGATCTCCATTCCTATACACATTATATGACAGGAGGAGTGATCAAAAAGAGCTAGTGTAGATTAGAAGCAATTATGAGAATCTAAGTAATGCTTAGATCTACTGATTATCATTAGAGTTTTAGGCTGCAGCTTCCCTTGGTCAGACTCTTGACTAATGACAGCGGTCGAGTTGACCACACTACTGCTCACACCTCTGCCTTCAGCACTATGCACATTACACCGGGATTTTTTATTTTTTTTTTTAATATTTAATATTGACCAAAATTTTAGGATATTGGACTGATACAGAACACTGATGTCCAATGTAAGTGCCACAATTATGCTAGCTGAGACTCTGTATTTACTTAAATATAGATTATTGATTTTGCAAAAGTTTCCTGTGAGTCAGACGATAAAGCTGTATTCAAGCAGCCTGTCCAAAAGAAGCCTGGCAGTCTACTGTAAGATAAATTATGCTGCCATTTGCAGGCAGAAGAAAACTGAGCCCTGAAAAGTTTCTAGCTACAAAGAAAAGTGGAATTGTTTTAGACAGGAGTTGTGACTAAATTCAAACAATTCTCTCCTTCAAAGCACATCACAGCTTTCGCAAAAAAATTAATTCTTAGTAAATATTTTTGTATCAATTAGACTCAAAACAGACTACCTTATTTGTTTGGGTTTCCTCCAAAATAAATTCATTTTTTTATCAAAGCCTGAACTGAACACATTCACGCTTTGAGGCACTTCATCAAAAGAACTCATTCTAAACTTAAAGGCAAGAAATAAAAACATATATAACACGAGCCTTTCACATGGAAATAAAGTAACATTCACACCTTTCACAGGGTTCTTCATTTTATAAACACAACAGAATTTAAACTGTACCTGCTGATGAATGGTCTGATACTTTCACCAGTGATGGGTGCCATACTCATTGGCATGGGTTCAGGAGTGGACAGCCAGTAGGAATAGTCGTTCCTCGATGCAAAGTTACATACATTGTTGATGTTGCAAAATAGGAAAGGCATAGTACTAAATTTACGAAGACAGCTCCCTGCAGTGCCTGAAAAGTGAGAGGTTACTTGTTAGCCCATTTTTGCTAAACCATTATCAGTTGCTTAAAAGCAGACAACACTTGCTCTGAGGGGCTCAGAAAAAATTCTATCTTGATATCTCAACTTCATGAAGAAGGAAGGGAAAGGAAAATAGTTTAGTTTAGTCTTATCCTGCACCATTAGAGAATAATTTAGACTGGAATAGATCTCTAGAGGCCACCTATCCTAACCTGTGCCAATTGGATCACATTGCTCAGATCCATACTCAATTGAGTTATGAGCACCTCCAAAGAGAGAAATGCAACAACCTCTTTAGATTCTTACTCAAGTGCTTGAGCACTGCTGTAGTGAAAAATAATTTATCTCACTAGAATATCTCATCTTTATGTCTGTTGCTTCTTCTAGTATCACTGAGCCTTTCTGAGAAGTGTCTGAATCCATCTTCTACCTGCCCTCCCATTAGTTA
Organism: Coturnix japonica; assembly: GCF_054131305.1. Classification (NCBI taxonomy): domain Eukaryota; kingdom Metazoa; phylum Chordata; class Aves; order Galliformes; family Phasianidae; genus Coturnix; species Coturnix japonica. The sequence continues at coordinate 127,784,668 of NC_140663.1, forward strand.
GCTGTAGACACCAATAGAGGACTTCCCTCAACAGAGTTCCATCACACGGATCACGCTCCACACAGTTTTACAAATCAGAGAAACATTTTGTTTGTTCAATTTGTATTCAGTTTACTTGAATACTATTTTAGTCTCTCCCTACCTAGATCTTGGCCATGTGCTCTTTCATTTCCTTGTACGTAAAGCAGAGAGTAGCCATGGTAAATCAGCCTGGTTCCAAATGGGCATTGTGGTTCTTCAGTGGTTTGACTGTGTCTGGTAACAAGGAAGCCATGAGCAACAGATGCTGCACCTGGTGGGCCCATAGCCCCAGGCAAACCTTCAGGGCCAGGTGGACCAGGGATTCCTCTGGGTCCTACAATAGAAAGAGTCTTCTTTAATCTCTACAGACATCACATGGTATCTGAAAGTTAGCATGCCAGAACTTAGGTAGCAATAAAGAAACTAACTACTCATAAACTTTAGAAAACAACTGAAATGTTCAAAACGTACCGCAATTTTTAAAATTTACCTTTTGTGAAGCACTTGAATGTCAGTAAACTCTTAGAAGCAACAGTATCTGTAGTGATACTGTGACTATATTATCTCCCCTGTCTCCCTCTTTCTCATAATAGAAACACAGAATGGTTTGGGTTGGAAGAGACCTTAAAGAGCATCTACTGGAATCTACTTCTAGCTGCTTTTCCTGCAGCACCTGCAGACAATTTCAGACCTTGTCAACCACCTGTTCTGTTTAGCCCTACCTGTATAACTAAAGAACTAAGGTTAGGCACTTTCATACCTAATCTCTAATGTTATTTTTCTGTGAAAGAATCGAGTCTTCAAAGAAATCATCTGCTTACCTGGGGGACCATAAGGACCAACTTCTCCTTTTTGCCCAGGTCTGCCATCAAACCCTGGACTACCAGGTGGTCCAGGTACACCTGAAGGTCCTGTTACTCCTGTTTAAAAACAAAGAACAATTATTACTGAATTCTATGTCATGTCAGTTCCGACTTTCAGCTTTTGATGTAGACAGCACTGGCACATTTCAGCATATTCTATGTTCATTCAGATTCAGTGTGCATACTTCAGTATCCACACCAAATATGCAGGTTATTGCAGGTAAAATCACTGTAGAGATGAACAGAACAGAAAAAAATAAGCAGAGTATGAGGCTCTAAACCAACTGATATTCCCCTGGACTATGAAAAGGAAAGACTCTGTTTATCATACAACACATTCAAAAATACACCATAAAAAGTAGAGTCACGAACAACAGAAAAATTAGAAAAACAAAAAACAGGTTTTCAAACATCTACTGTGTCTTAATTTCATTAGTTTCAGCATCAGTGGATGCTTTGAGTACTACACAAGCTCAGTAACTCCAACTTTGTGAAAAATAAATTAAAACCATCAGTACCATACCAGTCTTTCTGTGGTCTTGGATTCAAGGCTAAAGACAGAAGACACTCAATCAAACACCTTCTGGAAATTGTTGCATGTCATCCTGTTTACCACTCACAGAGAGTGAGCCTGTAAAAATCACTAGGTAGGCATTTATTCCTGGCACAGCTTTGGAAGAAATTCAAGGAGAAATACTCTCTTCCTTCTTGGCCAACAAAATTTGAGTGGCTTATAAAAAGCTGGATAGTGCTACACTAAAGATCTTCTAGTGCCTAGCCTATCATTGGCCTATTTTTGCATTACTTCAAATGTATTTCTACTGGCAAGTTACATATTTTCTCACCTTGCTGTCCTTTGGGACCTGGAAGTCCTGGGAATCCTTTGAGACCAACTGGTCCTACTGGGCCAGGTAAGCCAGGATCCCCTTTGATAAGCTGAAAAGCACCTGGGGGGCCCGGTGGGCCTTGTAAACCTGGAAAATTAATAGAAAACTAGTTATCTTATATCCTCATTTTAAGAGCCTAATACTATGAAAACCTCAATATTGATCTTCCAAACAAGACTCTACTCAAAGCTCTACTCAATACTCAAAACTAATCTGAACAAGTAGAGAGTGATACTACAACATCTGTTTTCATATTCTACCTTTTTATACCCAATAAAAGCATGGCAGATATACACATTGGTTAGTCACAAATAACCATCCTAACTAAAAAAAAAAAAAAAAACAGTGGAAAAAAAACCACAAAAAAACAGAGGCAGCAGCTAGTTTTCACATTATACCTTTAGATCCAGGAAGTCCTTGGTCGCCTCGCTCACCCTTGAGGCCTGGAAAACCTGCAGATCCTTTTGGACCTGAAGCCAAAGAGAATGTCTATGTGAATACTCAGTGGTTTCTTTATTTGAAAGCACAAGATCAGAATAATAAGGTATGATCTCATGATCACGCAAGAGCCATAACTTTATTCACACAAGTACCAAATGCACTGTCACTTAAGAACTGATGACTGAAAACATTTTTTTCTTTATTTAATTAATTTTCTTTCTAAACTAGTAGATATTTATCTACTAATCTATTAATAACCACATTTCTTCTACAAATAGTGTTTTCATGTATGTGATTACAACAGTAACAACAACTTAAAAGATGTATTGAACCCATGTTTCCTCCAATACAGCCATAACACTTGCTTCTCTTATTCAAGAAAATCCTGAAGATTCTTGAGTGGTAATGTCCAAACAATTGAAGACTGATACAGATCCAGCTTTTTAGGAATATGATGAAGTGATGAAGTTTCTCCTCACCTGGAACACCTGGTACACCTGGAGGTCCTAGATCACCCTTCTCACCAGCACCTCCTGGCAAACCAGGACTACCCTGTACAAAAGAGAAAGTGAAGTATAGTTATCTTACAGTACTATGATATGACTTCCAAATTGCCTGTTTAGTTTCGGAAACCTATGAAAAAAATAATATGAAGGAAATGTAATTGCATTTATGGAATTATTCTCTGCAGGGACTAGAAAAGCTTCTCCTCCATGAACAAGTTTGGTATCTTATTAAACTATTTTTGCCTCACAAAATACTACATCACAATAGGGTGATTAATAACGTAGTTAATAAACAAGTATTCAGTCATATACATATACTCCATCATGAGAAACAGCAGCAAGCACAAATATCAGCAAATTAGACACTAAATTCAGTGCATCTCCATCAGACAGCAGGCAGATAATCAAATAAGTTAATTCTAGATTACAGCAGACTTAAAAACTTCTACATCCACACATGGAATGAAATTAAATGTACTCAAAAATTCATACACATATGAAGGTTTGCAATTTTCAATAGGGCTAAAATACTAAAGAACTTTTTAAACAACATGAAATCTTCCTCCAGCCTTCACTGCTACAAACTGCTCCACTAAAATTAATGACAAGTTTATAATAGCTTCAATTCAAGGAAAACCAAGCCGGTGTTTCAGAAGATGCAGTAAATAGCTACTTACCTGACTGACAACATGCCCTTCTTCTTTCATCTATTGCAGCTCATGTGCAAAACACTTTTAAGTATAGCTTAAAGTTTTTCCCCAACTAATTGCTAACTTAAGTCTGAGCATCACAGTAATGACAGTCCCCTCTATAATACAATGTAGGATAAGTGTGGAGGAAAGAAACGAAATCCCTTTCCTAAGTAATCTACCAATCGGAGGTTGAAGATGTGACTTGATTACTCAGTGAAAAATAACACCGATTCATCTCATTTTACAGTAGCAACAGAATAGATACACACAGAAGTGATTTTTCATCTGATGCAGGTTAGATGTTTATGTTAAGGTAAGAAAAATGGATTTCTACTCTTTTCACTGACTATAAAGGAAGAAGAGATGGCTATCTCAAAAACAAATGTCAACAGTAAGACTTCCTAAGTTAAATGAAAGAAATTTTGCCCTTTGAGTGGTAAGGGAGGCATTCATAACGCCAAGTTACCTGGTTTTTTGTAGTCACATAAGCACAATATGCAGAATTTTTTAAAGAAATGGCCTTTCCTTTTTATTATAACACTGACTTCTGCAGCACAAATCAGAAAGGCTGCCATTCATTTTGAAGGCAATCAAGAGTCAGACAATCTCAGTAAAATTCGGGGCTTATTAATAACTTCTGTTTTAGTTTATAAAACAGACTAATTTATAATGGGATTTGTATTTCAAGGTCTGACTTCTGAATTTCCTTTTTTTGGATAGACTTTTTGGATTGGTGGTATCACTCACTCGTAGTTTACCTTAATTTCAATTTAGGTTTCCAAGTATTAGCAGACCTCCATAAGCAATTAAATCTGTTGCATAAACAGGGCAGAGACTGTCACTTGGAAAAGGATAAAGACATCAGAAACTCATCTTTAGCCCCACAAGAGTAAGTTTAGCATTGAAATAAGTCTCACTGCTGCATTTCACATTGGTTTGACAAACTGATGCCAAGCATTGTAGCTGAAGGATACTAAAGCATTTTGTTCTCATCGAAGACATGCAATCAAAGTCCTTTGCCATTTTCTCATTCTTAAAAAAGTCTTGAAGTGTAATATCAATCTGTAAAAAGCTTTGAAATTCCCTAATTTAACAATTTGAAGGAAAAGAATATCAGTATGCTATTTGGATATATACTGTGTTTAGAGCTCATATCATAAAATGATGCTCTCAAATACAAAAACAAATTGCCAAGATCCCACATTTTGAAACTGATATTACATCATCAGCATTAAGTCCAAAGTCATTTTGAGCATAAAGTATCATTATTATGAACATAAGACATCTGTGATTAATATACTCATTAATTATATGAATCAGGTTTCTGCAAGTCTAGATAGCGTGCAGAAAGTTACTTACTGGCAGTCCCTGGAAACCTGGATCACCTTTATCTCCTGGACCTCCAGGATTTCCAGGCCAGCCATCACTTCCCTGCTCACCTTTAGCCCCCTTCAGACCTGGAGGTCCTGGTGGCCCTGTTGGACCTGGTAAACCTACAGGCCAGAGGAAAAAGGAAATATTTAGAAGCAAAACTTGTTCTGTACAAAAGCAGTGCCTTCTGGAGTTTGAGCTGGTTCAAAATGCAGAAGGGTGGAATGAAAATAATTATCAACAATATTTCAAGAAAATACGCAGGAGAATCTGTTGCAGGGAGGTGCACACAACCACCTGATTGGGCATTTATCATTTGTTATGTCTGTGATCGACAATAATGTAGAGAATTCTATATGAGCAGAAAAACGTACTGTAGATTCTCAGGTATGAATACGCTAGAAACGTATTACAGCTCTGTCTACTCTCATTCCCAGCCTCCAGCACAGAGTGCTTGCTATGGTAAGGCCACACTAGCTATTTTTAAATAGATTAACACTCCAGGACAGAGGAACATACAGCCATGGCTGCCCCAGATTAGTAAATAAAGGCTAGAGGGAATGGTGGAATTGAGAAGTAAACTTCTCAATGTTGGAAAAACTTTTGGAAAAGGCTAACAGCCTGAAGACATCAAATCTGTCTGCCCTGTGACATAACTCCAAACTGTTTATGAAGAATAACTGTTCGTGACATAACTCCAAACTGTTTATGAAGAATAACTGTTCCTTGGTCTCTGAGAAGAAGATAAAAAACAACGTGCAATATTGGTTATATTATTAATGAATTAGTGGGAAAATTGATTAGCAGCAGTAGATTAATATTATGATGAAGAGTTACCTGGAAGGCCAGGCTGGCCTTGGGGTCCTCTGTCTCCTTTAGGGCCCTCAATTGCACTTCCTGGTAGTCCAGGAAGACCTTGGTTGCCTTTAGGGCCCGGTGGACCAGCATATCCTTGTTCTCCTTTTAAACCTGGAATCCCTGGGATTCCTGGGGATCCTGGGAAACCCACTTCACCTTTTGCACCTAGAAGTTGAAAAGAAACCCAAAATTTGATTAGAGAAAAGATCACCATCAATGAAATCTTCTGCCTTATTATCCTCTCATAATAAGCTTTATTTCTGAAGAAAATATTAACCCTACCTTTATATATTTCCATAAAAAATGCATAAATTCAGGAAAAGTGTATTATTCTCTGTATCATTAATATGAAATGAGAGAAAAGAGTTGGTTAACAAAAAGATCTTTTGTTAGCTAAACTGACCACTGAGAGATGTGAATTCACTATTAAAATAGATGAACCATTAACATGTCTGTCAGCCCTTCCACAAGGAACAAATCCCCTTGAATCCTTATTTCATTACAATTATTATTGTCACATGCAAATAATTGATGTTTTTCTTTAATAAGCATTAAAGAACTTGCTATTGGAGAGAAAGGGAATATGCTCACTGTGATCCAGATAAAGCTTAGTACTTACTTTCAAAATTGTACAAATACTGAATATTTCCAATATAGTTGAATATTAGATCATGATTGAAGAAAAAGATAAGGAATAGCTAGTATAAGTATAATAATAAGAGAAACAGAACATAAAGAATACTTCCCCGGCTCCTTGCCTAAACAGAAGATTGCTTTTTGGAACTACAATACTTTTGGAACACAAATGATGTCAGTTGGGTTTCTATTTACTCAAAGACTAGGTATTTTTAAATGAGCTGTGTTGGCAAAATGCATAAAATGGGTGGATGGGAAAAGTGATTTCACTATCTAGCATCTTACATGCTTTACTGAGCTGTGACTAGAAAATTTGCTTATTAAAATAATTCTCTAATACTAGAGCAATCACAGTGACTGTTAATTACTTCAAGATGGTAAATATAAAGTTCTGAAGTGATGAATCATCACTATTGATTGTCTACACAAGTATCCTGTACTTACAGCATGAATGATATAAGAAAGTGATATTTCAAGCTATGTGAATTCTCCAGAATCTGTCATGTCATGTAGATTTTATAGATGGAAAGTAGTAGAATCTTTTCATTTTCTGCACTTTCAAAATTGAAAATCCTTTAATTGTATACAACTCTTTTTTTTTTTTTTTTTTTTTTTTTTTAAATCAGCAACAGTTTGATGTATCTTCAGTACTGTATCAATTGCAGTCTAGTTTCTAGGACATATTTATTTCGTAAGTGGAACATGGTGCATACAGACACTTTGAACAAGTACTGACTTAAGCTGATCAAGCCAATCTCACAGCACAATATACTGACACATTTTGTGAAAACCAGAAGTGGTCTTCAAATTGTGGTAACTGTGTGCCTATACTCAAGGCAGTAAGTCTTGAGTTCAGATAATAATAGTTTTCAGTAAGACTTCATTTGGTCTCTGATTTTTGGCACCTCTGCACCATGCTCCTGTGCATAGTTTAGACATGCTCTACCTAGCCAGAGAGAACACCTGTTGTAGCAATAAATATGATTGTATCAAGGCTGTACAACAGACTCAAGTAAAATAAATGACTGAAGAATCTTGGCCACAAAGCGTTATCTTGATCTGTCCAGTGCAAAATTCTCACCAGACCTCAATTCTTACAAAATTAGTAGGAAAACAGAAATAATTGGAGTCAAAAACACAGCACACAAATACAGGAGTTATTTATATTACCTCATCACAGCACAGCTTGCAGTAAATTCCACACTATGAGAAATTACCTATTTTAGGGCATATCTAACTCATGTCCAAGATGCTGCCACTGTAACAGAAATTAGTATTTGAGCCTCTGAGTTTCTGCCTGCTCCGAGAAGGTACAGCATGTAAAATAAGGAAGAAGCAAGTATGTCTGAATGACAGAATTATGTTTATAGAAAGTTGGGAGGGAGGTTGGCCACTTGCTTAAAGAAGTGCTTTACCTTTATCTCCCTTTGCACCTGGAAATCCTGGAAGTCCTCTACCTGGAAGACCTGGAATACAGAGGCAGCAGAAGATGAGAAGCTAGAACAACAATTACACTTGAGCTGTAATAAACAAAACTCTAAGCAAACATTAAATCTAAATAAAGAGTTTATACAAAAGTTCTTCAGGGCATAGACCATCTTTGTTATGTGATGTGAGTGCATCTAGCACAATGAGTCCTATCTGACTCAAAATTCTACTCTAAGGGAAGACAATTCATTATTTCCCAGCTAACCTGGAAAGGAAGACTAATTCCAAAACATAAGTTGTTTTTTTTTAAGTAATGTTAGCTTTTGTGAAAAAAAATTGTTCATGATCACCAATTAAACACAGCTGCTCATCTGTATCATCATCTTTATAGATGGATGATAGCCAGCACTTTGCAGTACTTGTTTCATTTTTTTAGGTTCCAGATTAAGGATAAAGTATCTCAAACCCAGCACATTCTTCTCTCAGCTACTCTTGTGTAGCTAGTTTGTGCATCTTTGTGACACATAAACATAACATAAGGCTCACAGTACCTTGTTCGCCCTTTGCACCAGCTGTGCCTGGAATCCCATCATAGCCTGGTTCACCCTTCTGACCAATGGCACCAGCAGGACCAGGAGCACCAGGTTCACCTGAAAAACCATTGTCACTTTCATTTCACCTATGAATCATAAGACTTGTTTTTACACACATTTCTCTCTAAATAAAAGATGAACTTGTTCTTCTGTTCCCACAAAGATCAGAGATAACAATATGATGACTGAAGCGTAATTTTTCTCTGAAGTTACTTCTGAATTAAGTCAGCACAAGTCAGGGCTCAACTACTACTGAGTTCCACATAGTTAATTACAGTGAAACTCAGAGAGTTTTTTGTAGGAACTCCTGCAAAGACTTGTGACATGGCCCATGTTCAATGAGGTGATATATTCTACAGTCACCAAACTAAGAACAGCAGGCTCCAAATTTGAAAATGTTATCCTCCTGACAACAATGGCAATTACTCTCTTTGTCTTTGTAATGATGCTCAAGGTAGTGATTCAGGTTTGGGCCCATGGATCAACTTTATTGTTTTTGAATGTACTGAAAACCAGCATAACTAATGACTATAGCAATAACCAGTCTTGTAGAAGGTAGTAAAACCCCTTCCATAAGCACTGTAAACAGCCTTATGCTCCATTGACTCAGATTTACATAGGAAATGGCACTGTGTGTTTTCCTTCATGAAATGAACAAATATAACAGGAAATATCTGAGCCAGAATGAGCATAGAAGGCCACAGTATTTCTTTTATCTACTGCTTGGAGGTGAAAAATACTTTAGGGAACATTTGGTGTTTTATATTTCTTCTCTACCTGGTTCTCCTTTTAAACCTGGGATACCACTTAAGCCAGGAAGTCCTTTTTCACCCTTTGCTCCATGGAGGCCTGGGCTCCCTGAAGAAAGCAAGAAGACATGGGTTCATATGCTGGATATTTGTTCTCTAAGTCTGAAAATATTTGTTTCACTGTGATTTCTGTTTTATTAAAGCATTCAACACTTGCCTGGAAATCCTGCAATCCCAGGGGATCCTTTGGGACCTGGAGCACCCGGCATTCCTGGAATTCCTGCATTACCCTTTTCACCTTTGTCTCCAGATAAACCCGGACTACCTGTTCTTCCTGGTTCACCCTAGAAGTAGCAGCATTATAAGAACCACACATTAATTCTGAAACAAATTTTTCTACTTCTAGATATTATTTGCACATAGCTGTTGGATTTAAAAAGAGTTTCGCTCTTTCCACTCAGAAGCAAAGTAACGTAAGATTATATTTAGCAGTAAATTCCACTGTCAGAAACATTGACTTGTTAGCAATTGCTCAAAAAACACAATTAAATGAGTGCTCTTTGTGATGGATTTTACAAAGGCTTTTCCAAATTAGCCTCATAACTTGCTGATCACACTTTATCATAATATATATATATATATATATATATTTGAAGACTGAATAAATTCACTGCCAGACTAGTAAGTTTTATTTTTACAGTTTTTACTTATATTTTCAGGGTTACTGTCATCATGTAACTAGAAAAATCAAGGTGAAACAAACAAGAATCCTATTAGAATTCCACTATCAGTGAAATCAAAATTACAGACTGTAGTACAGTTCTCTTTTCAGTAATATCTGAGCATTTTACAATTCTTTCCAGCTTCCCAATATCTTTGTGAAAGTACAGAAACAATATTGCAGCATGTCTATTTCATCTGTCTGCAAGAAGCCTTTTTAAAATGTATTTCCTCTATGCTTTTAGAAGTTCTTTCCCTCTTCCAAATTTCTAACAATGTAAATTTAGCTTATTCTGGAGAGCCAGAATAAATGAAAACTCTGAAAGCAGTGGTTTTGTCAGACAGAATGCATCTAAATCTGTGCATATATTCAAGTATTTCATCAGATAGTTAAATAAGCATAATAGAAAACATAACAAAATAGTTTGAAGGCCAAAGGCATCTTTTTTAATGAGGTAGTCAGCAGAGACAAGATAAATCCTTAGGGGTGTAAATAAATACCTTCTCACCAGGAGATCCTGGAAAGCCTATTCCAGGAAAACCTGCTGCTCCTTTGTCTCCTTTTTCACCTTTTTGCCCAGGGAACCCTGGTGTGCCTGGTGAACCTGGTATTCCAGGCAGACCCTTTTCTCCAGGTGTTCCTAGCAAGAGAAAGGGAAAAATGTGTGTATCAGACCTAGTGGCTCCTTAGCAGTGTTGACAAGGATTTTTCAGCTATGTCTTAACTAGTTAGAGCTAGAGAAACAATATATCTCAATACAATAACTAGTAAGTTCAATTCTGGAATCCATCGCCTTAAGGGGACTTTTTATGGGAAGACAAAACTCTCCTAATAAGAGAAGATTATAATCTTGGATTAGTAAAAAACAGAGATATTGATAATCATATGGTTTGAATAAAAGTTTGTGTTGATAGGACAATAGTGACAAAGAGATTTTGCCGTAGCTTATTTTTCTGTGCCCGTCCACTGTTTCCATTTTCTATCTTTGACTTCCTAGAAGGGCAGAAGGCCATCTGAATGAGATAGCTTCCTTGTTGAAATACAGTGTTTTCTTCATTCTGTTCTTTACAAAACCCCTCCAGCACAAGAATTCCAGAGTACTGCAGTTTGTAGAAAATGTTTAGTACACTGGAACTCACCGAACTTTTTAGAAGGGAGAAAATACACAAGAAGATTAAAGCAGTTCACATGCTAGCAGAGAGAGAGAGACAGACAGACAGATACCACTTGAAAAACTGCCCACCTGCAACAAAAGCATAAATACTCCATATGTCCCTTCTTTTCTGTGCACAAAGTACCATCTAATACCCAGTTAAAGGACTTGCACACAGAAACTTAAGAAGCTACTGAATGAGAACTATTTGTATAGCAAGAGGACTGAAAAATCAACATCTCAAAGCCTACAGTCCAGGCACTGCAAGTACTTCCATGGTTCTGTAGATCCACACCAACTAACACTCTACATAAACTTCTCATAATGCTGCAGGTTAACATAAGGAAAAAAAAGACAATAATCAAAATTCTCAGCAAACAGTACCTGGCAAACCCATTTCACCAACTGATCCTTTTTGTCCTGGAATTCCTGGATCTCCTGGGTACCCTGGGGGGCCCTGATCTCCTTTTGGTCCTAAGGAGAGCAGAGAAATTAAGAGTTCCATTAGTTAACATCATTTACATTACTTTATTTAGCCATCTCTCTGTTGCCAGATTCACACATACCTGGTTGTCCCGGAGTACCAGGTTCACCATCCCTTCCTGGAATTCCTGGTTCTCCATACTCCCCACGTAACCCTTTTTCTCCCGTTGGACCAAGGTCCCCTGGACACCAAGAAGACAAACAGATGATTCTTAGCAAAATTTACTGTCATGCCATATAATAGCCCTTCTAGTTAATTCTTGTCACTGTTGCTTCTTTCTTCTGATCAAGGGAATGGCTGAATTCAAGAATCATGTACATTCTACAGTAGAGTCAGACCTGACTAAAACCCAACCCTCCAGTCAAACCAATGTTGAGAATAGGCTGCAAACTGTTGAGAGAGTTAGATTAAGGAGTTATTTTTGATGTGCAAGACAATACTAAGTATTGACAAAAAGTGATTTGATTTGGCATCTCTGCTGCCTAAGCAGGTACATATGAGCAAGCAGTTCACAGGCAGAAATGTCCTGTTTCCCTAGTTCTGTATAATGTTTAAACATCTTTAATATTATAAAACTTCTTTACACACATGTAAGCACTATACCCAACAAATACATCAAAATCAGAAACAAATAAGGGAAAGATACCCGGATGAAACTGTTACAGGCTACGATCCTCACCAAACTTTTGTGTTTCATAAAAGTGCTGTCAGAAGCTGCATCTCAGCACAGTGGCAGATGAACTCTGCAGTTGCCCCTGCCCTTCCTCACAGTCTCTGACACTAGGCTGATCAAGCTGTCTGTCCACATCCTAGGTTTCTCTGAGTCCCAGACAGGACACAAGAGCCTAGGTCTCACTTTGATGAGTAAACTGACATGGAGAGAACAGATAGCTAGACTGGAAAACCTCCTGTACTCACACTTTAAATATAACAAAGTACATTTATTCACTGCCAAACTGGAAAAGAGTCTCAAGAGCTCCATCCTGAGCCCAACAGAGAATGTATTAGGATAATCTGTAGATTTCATCACACTGGATAGGCATGAAAAGAAGACAGGATTAGCTGTGAAAATGTTTGGAAGAGTTGGAGAACAGATAGGAAATCATCATCATGAAATCTGAGAAGTGCAATACACTGCATTTTTGGCAAGGAGTATTCCAGGAGCATATAAAATTGCATAAGCAGCAGTCAAGAAGAAAAAGATTAAGGATTATAGCTAATCGCAAACCAAGCCAGTAGCCAAATCAAATAAGCATCAAATAAGGTAAATCTAATTCCAGCAGGGCCAGATTTGAATTACTTCAGTTGTTTCAGCACAGTGAACTGCAACAAGGTTGCAGTCAAGTTGGGAAGAATTCAGAAGGGGTAAAAAGAATTATAATTGTTTCAGAAAAAAAATGATGAAAGTTTTAAAGATTTGGTTGAAGGAAATGGAAGATTACATTATCTCTGTAGCTCCCTTCCAACCCTCAGGTTGCTATCGGGTGGTCTTTACAGCAACGCTGTTTCTATTATTTACATGAAAGACATGCTTTACTCTTTCAGCAAGCTCTAGTTTCTTCCATCCAACTAATACCCTTTCTGTCTGTGTTCAGTCTTTATTTCTATGGAGTTGAGGATGCTAGAAAAAGATTTGCACTTGCTGTGTGAAATTCTTAAATCCTGTTTTAAAACCCATTTCCTAAAGCTAAGATACAACTAAACTCAAAGTACTGCTGCCCTAACTTTAACTAATTAGAGACAGGAGTTACCTTTTTCTCCAGGATCTCCTTTTTGGCCTTTGAGACTAACCATGTCCATGGTGTCCATGCTTCCAGGTATTCCTGGAAGACCAGCTTCACCTTTATCCCCTTTGACACCTGGGTCACCCTGTGGTCCAACCACACCTTTGAAACCTTGGCTACCTGTAAAGCACAGAATGTTTTGTTGCAGTATAAAACTTTGCAGAGATATTTAGTAGACAAGAACAACTATTTATTCAAACCTTGTACATGGGCTAACATGTTGTGGAAAACTTCTTTTATCTCAGATGCAGATTTTTTTATATATATATACAATATATCTACTGAAAAAATGTAGTATCTTTTTCCTACTTCACAGTCATTAGTTCTAGACCCTCTCAAAACCATGGGAATGGAAGCTGAAAAATCATAGAATCATATAATGGCCTGAGTTGAAAAGGACCATAATGATCATCAAGTTTCAACCCCCCTACTATGTGCAGGGTCACCAACCACCAGACCAGACTAAGGATTTAAAAATAGGCTACCAATTGAATGATTGAATTAAGTCCCTCTTGCTGGCTATTTATAACTTAAAATGCAGCATTTTTCTGGGAGCAATACCCATAGCCTGCTTTTACCTAGCCAACCCTTATGCTGTTGAAGAACAGACCAAAAATCTTGACTCGGTGCCCAAATACATGACTGCCCCAGGATATGGCTTTCTAGATTATACCATTTCTAACTTACAGGGATGTTACATGACATAAAACATTCCTTAGGCCAAGTGTATTCCTTGTACTTCATTATTTTCAGACTTCAGTTGGGGAAAAAAGTTGATTTTAAGATATTCTAGAAAAATTTGAGAAAATCTCTATCTTACCTTTTTCACCAGGCAACCCTCGATCTCCAACTGGTCCAGGAGTCCCTGGCAACCCTGGAGTTCCCATAACTCCCATTTCTCCTTTGGCTCCTGAAAGCAAAATTAAAGAGTGAATAAAAGAAATAAAGCAAGTACTGTAAAGAAATATGAGAAGTGGAATGATTTACTCCCAGTTATATTAGGGATTGTTCCACTTAAGGAAAAATGCTACAGAAAGGATAATCTAATGTAAAACAGCCTGATAGAGAAAACAACAGTAAAATAGTGTTACAAAAAACAGAATATAACAATTTGTAAGAGGTTTTTAACAAATTCTTAAAACCTCCAACTACAGTAAAACCTTTGTTGTCATCAACAAAGGCATTATTTAAAACCACATTCTATCACTGAATAATCATCTTCCATTACTGCAGATTAAAGCCTTGTTCCTGCAGATAGCTGTATTTCATCCACCAAAATATTTCAGTATGAGATTAAAGCTACACATCTACTGAGGCATTTTGTTGATAGCAGCCAATATGTTTTCCCCAAGTACAGGTTCTTTGATGGATCAATTCCTAATTGAATGAAGGGGCATCCTAACAGGACTTAATAAAACAGTTGTCAAAGACAGTAGTTTCCGAGGTAGATTACTTTCCTAGAAGTGAATATGTTTACCTGCTGATCCTTTCAGTCCAACAGATCCTTGTGGACCTGGCAGGCCAGGTAACCCCACAGACCCTGGTACTCCAGGTTGGCCCTGGCTACCTTTATCGCCTTTTGGCCCTGGCATATCCAGACCTGGGATTCCAGGGAAGCCCCTTTCTCCTTTTATTCCAGGAAATCCTATGAAAAACAGATGACATGGGATTAGTTTTTTAGAAGAAAAATGGGAACATAGTTAACAAGCATACCCAAGAATGTCTCGGAAATTACTGAATGAAGAGTCAAAGTCAGTTTCTCTATTTACATCAAAAGAACAGATTTTCTTGTTTTCCTGCCTGCAGCCTCAGTCCTGTATGTATTAGTCACAGTAACCAAAAGAGACTGAACAAAATGACATTTTCTCAGCCCTTGCCCTGCTTTACAGAGCAGATGGATAAGGTCTGCTGCCATGCTCCTCACTGCCCCACCATGAATCTTATATTGCAAAGCTGTTCATGAGCAATGCTTTTGTGAATATCAACACTGCTCTATGCAAAACAAACAAACAACAACAAAACATAAAAGAATAAGCACTTCAAACCATCAGCACAGGAGCATTTTTCTCTCACCTGGTGGCCCCTCAGGTCCTGGCTGCCCAGCAGGCCCTGGCAATCCTGGCGGGCCCACTCCTGGTGAGCCTTGGGGGCCTGGCAAGCCTTGTAGTCCAGGGAGACCTGGATCTCCTGTTGGGAGACAGAGACCAGAGTCCTTGAGACCTTGTTTGCTGAGACTGCTGGACAGATGCTTAGAAATCACTTGGCCAACAAAACATTTCAGCCTCTAATACCTCCCGCCTTGGCTCAGAGAAAGAATTGCTTTTTGGTGCTTGCCCTTTGCTAGTAATTGTGGTAGGTGAAAAGGAGGAAAGAGAAAGGAAAAATGAAAACACCTTGGGAAATCAGGAGGATTTAAGTGGTGAGTAGGCCTATAGTTACAGGGAAGTAACTATTAAAAAGAAATACAGAACTGTATATTTATTTTTCTGACAATATTACCTCTGAATCCTTGTTGTCCAGGTACGCCTGGGAATCCTTGTTCACCTCGTAAGCCAGGCAGCCCAGGATTTCCTTTTTCTCCAGGGATGCCAGCTGGTCCTGGGATGCCTGGTAATCCTTTAGGACCAGGGAGACCAACTCCTGGTTCACCCTAGCCATAAAATCACGACAGATTGGGAATCAATACATCAAAACCAAGAACTGATTCACTGACTGTGTTTTAACTACTCAGAAAAATAACAATACACAAGACTTCAGGACATAAACACAAGCCATTCAGAGTTAAAAACAAGCATTCATCTACTTTCTTCTTTTGCCTGTATAGTGAGAAGAAACACAAGATACAGGACAGCCTGGCCAAGGCTTTGGTTTTTTTCAATTAAATAAAAAGCAGGATATTTGCTCAGAGTCCTGTTCACATGAACAGTCACAGAAAACAGTATCAGAAGCAGACACTTACTTTTTGACCCTGTAAACCTGGCGTGCCTGGAAAACCATCCAGGCCAGGGGTTCCAGGAGTCCCCGGCAGACCAGGTGAGCCAGGCTGACCAGGGAAACCTACAAAATAAAGCTCATATCATTACTACCTATCCCTGTAAACATTCCCTATTGTTTCTTCACACCTCTAACTGAATTACTCACACCCTCAGAGGGTCATGCTTAAAAGGTATGTGTAGTCTCTTACATCAAATTTCTAGGGATGCCATCATCCAAATATCAGTGTTCTCAACAAAGGACACTTTGTGATTACACAAACAGAGATTTAAACACTAGGTATCATGCCACAAAGAAATAAATTGTAAGTGCTCTTAAATAAAGCCCTTATGGGTTAGTATTATTGAGAAACATCCTGACTGAAAAGCTGTGCTCCAAAAGTCTTCTTCATGGAGGGCAACTGTAGAAGAACTGTTCAGTCAGGGCTTGAATCATTGACTGAGCACTTGCTGAAGGAGTGTGGCTGGCCTAGGGAGCACAGGCAAATTGTTTGCACCTGTGATCCCTGCATGACCAGCTGGGGTGATCCCAGGGTGGAGTCATCCTGGACTTGTATAAGGCCAGCCACTGAAGGGAGAGAATCTCTCTGATCTAGGCTGCTTCCCTAAAGCTGTGCATCCAGAGAGCTCCTTCACCAGTTGGATGGGTTCCATTTATTTTTTCTTTATATAACTAATGGTCTACCTGTGAATATTTAGCCTGGTACCACTGAGAACCTGTCAGAAGCAATTTTGCTTCTTTGTAATCAGAACACTAACTCAATATGTGGGATGTAAGACTGAGGGATGCACAATGGAAACCATATTGGAGTCAGTAGTTTCTGATCAGTATATGTAGCCTAACTTGTCCTACACATATCTCTGTTTTCACATGCGTTTCTATGCCAAGGCTGGCCCATGGGCTGTGCCCCCTGAATGCTAAAAAGAATACAGACAGTATTCTGTAAATCACTTAAAGATAGTACTTGCTCAGCACCACTACACGTTCAGTCAATTGAAATGAAGCTCCTTTCCTAGGTAAAGTTCTGAGGGAGTACAAAATTATACCTTTAAGCCAAGCCCTGGAAAAGTCATGAGGCAGAGCTGCATTGAAGAAGGACTATCTGAAAGAAGAGTGCTTTACATATCATTTCATTCTCACTGGCATTGAAGAGCATACAGCAATCCTTTTCTAGGTGCTATGAAACTCTTCTATTCAGTTTCATGGTAATTTTGGATAAATCAGAGGTCTTCACAGTTAGATCTGCCTTTTTTTTCCTAAAAGTCTTTCTGACCCTCCCAGTTTGATGTGTGGAGAACCTCAGAAAATGAAATAATAAACAAAGAGTCTAGGAGTTGAGGTGTCTGTTGAAAGACAGTCATCTAGAGAAGAATGAGGAACAGCAGCATTATAAAATACATTTCCTGCAAATCCAAAATGAGAATACAAACATAAATGTAGACACTCTTCTATGCACATCCTCTTGCAGTGGCCATTCAAGGAAGCCTAACTCTATGTAGATATGCCTGTAGTTAGACCAAGTCACTCACATCCACCTGGGACGCAATAGAGGTGCTAGTGCTGGCCCAAAAAAGTCATTATTATGTCAACATGTTGTGTTGTTGTTTTTTTTTTACCAACCTAAGCTGTGCCTCATCTTTCAGAAAGGCCATCTCATCTCTCAGAAACCTCAGGTATTTTAGTGTAATATGCACTGTATTTCTTTCTGCTCTGGCAGTACTGTTGACACTGGTTGTATCTGCACTACATCACTGCACAAAGCAGGTGTGCCTTGAAATATCCTTCCAGAATTTCAAAAGGGAAGTTCTTCTGCTACGCCTCCCAAACCCCTTCGTGCAGCCATGGCTGGATTACTGTAGTCCTCCATCCACACTGCAGTTACATCAGCTCTGTTAGACCACAGATAGATAACCTTGTCTTACCTTTGGGTCCTGGAGGTCCAGGAAACCCTATACCTGGCTGGCCGACAGCACCTTTTTCTCCTGGCAGGCCAGGTCTCCCTGGAAGCCCAGGATTCCCTTTGTCACCTTCACAAGGGTAAACAAGAAAAATGTTAATACAAATGTTAGCTTCGGGGAAACAAAACCATTATGATAATCAGACAAAGATTAAAAAGATTCTGTACTACCTTGGGGTCCAGGGAAACCAGGAGGTCCAGGAAGGCCATCTGCCCCAGGAGGTCCAGGGAGTGGTACAGTTCGTCCCGCTTCACCCTTTGCCCCTGAAAATGTAAAGATGTATTAAGTATGGGAACAGATTAAATAGAGAAGTTTAATCCACATAGCCAATCGTGTTAGTCTCTCTATGCCATTACAACCAACATTTATCAAGTTTATTACAGAAAGTTCATAGAAAACTAAAATGAATTAGGTTTAAGATGAGTTTAAACCATCTTGTGTGGCCTAACTGGAAAAAGAAGAAAAAAGAAAAGCAACCTAAAAAATGTGCAAGTGAGCTGCTGGAAAAAAACACTGTTCCATTGGTCAAAATTAGGCTTTTTTTCCATCTTAAATTACAGCTGATGCTCACTTAAAGGTCTTTTTTTTTTTTTTTTTTTCCCCCCACATTTTTAATTGTTTTAAAAGAACATACTATAACATTACCTGGAAGACCTGGTAAACCTGGGGTTCCAGCAAAACCTCTGTCTCCTTTGTCACCAGGTAGCCCTGCAGTACCTATCCCAGGAGGGCCAGGTAAACCTCTTTCACCACGTACTCCAGGGAATCCAGGTTGGCCAGGGGGACCACGTTCTCCTTTCAAGCCAGCTGTACCCTAATTTTTGGAAAGTATAAATAAAAGTTATGCCTAACTGGCAAGATTGAATACATTCTTCTACCTGTGTTAGTATTTTTTAACTTAGCTCTAGCACAGCATCTTTGTAACACCAAAGAAGGTCAATTCTTAATCACTGAACACAATGGAAATAGAACCAGATTACATGTAGGCCAGCACATGGAAATCACACCTAGTGCACAATGCAGATAAATGGACAATTTAGGCTTCTTTCCTAATTGTGGATCTTGGAAAAAATCTGAGCTGCAGATACCAATCCACATACATACCAGCTCTCTAGCACAGAAAGACTTAAAAACATTAGTTTCTAGAGAAGGTAAGTATGCTGGAGCAGAGCTGAAACTTGCATTAATGATCCCTACTTGGACAAGTGCATTCCTTTAATATTCTCCAGATGCAAGTTAAATCTTCCCCATTAGTTCTCATTATAAAGGGGGAAAGGGACAAAAATGATGCTTACACCCACAACTTTGTGAGGGAAATGACCTTGCTCTGTAGCCCGAAAAACAGGAAGTCAAATAATGATTATGTCTGAGCTGGATTACATATTTGCATGACATGTTCTAAGAGAGGTCAAAATCAAACTCTGAAATACTCTGTTGTTGAAGGGCCCTACTCCTTAACAGCTCAAGGAAAAACAGAATCTTTTGAGGAGGAATGAACGACAAGACATGGAACAAAGCATAGAGCCAACAAACATAAAACGTATAGGACAGGATGCAAAAATAAAGAATCATGCAGCAGGACAGTGTGTAAACATAGATAAACATACATACCGATGCTCCTTTTGGACCTTGAGGACCTGGCAATCCATCCTTTCCTGGTATTCCTTCTCTTCCAGGAATACCTGGTTGTCCTGGGAAACCAGGATCTCCCTTTTCACCTTTCAGGATGGAATCATAAGTAAAATCTCCTGGTTCTCCTTTTGCCCCAGGGCGGCCAATGAGTCCTGGAGCGCCTGGGGGCCCCTGAAATTTCATAAATTCAGATGTCATCAGTTGCCCAATAAAAAAGAAAACAGACCTTCAGAAATTAAAGACTAGATACAAATAGAAAAAAAAACAAAAACAATTTGGTTTTCAACCAAGGAGGTAAAATGAGAATATTTTCCAGGACACAGCAGTGCAAATAAGGAATTCATGCAACTCTCCCTCTCTTGACCACGCTGCCAATATATCACACCATGGGTACTGCATTTTATATGGTGAATAAAACTGTACATTATTTACAAAAGAACTGCAGGTTTTGGCACCTAAGATCTATTCTGAATTTTCAATAAACAACCCACTGGATTTCAGTTACATCTGTATCAAGGTAATCTAGGATTTTAAAATAGGTTTTGTCAGAGCAAATGTGTCTGTCCCAACAGTCAAATTCATAGTAATGCCACCAACCCTGTTTGTATGACAAAAATAACAAAGGTATCTCTATCCTTAGAGACAATTTATAGTACCATCAGAAGTAGTACTTGCACATTTAAACTGTCTATGCAACTCAAAACAAATGATTTTGCTTCTTTGTGCTATGATTAGAACTGTTCTGATTCCCGTATCCAGCCTTACTCACAGAGAGTTCTGTTACACTGCATCAACAAAATAGTCATCACTTTAACTAGGTTTCATAGAGCACACAGAACACACAAACTGTTGAAGTATACTGCATGCTAACATTGACTAACTGCTTACACTACACTAGATGGCACTCCCTCAATATATTACGTACATATTAGCAAAGAGTTACTGTATAGATACACTGCTACATGAGAAGGTGAGTGCAGACCTACATCTAGTACACATGAAATCCTGCTTTTCACCCAGCTTCACTGCTGAGTTTATCTGATGGGTAAGCACAGAAATGCAACCCATTTCTGATAGCTGTTTTTTCTCCTCACAGCTTGACAGCACTGCTTCTTAGTTTATTTTGGTAGGTAAATCCAGTTCCTCCATTTTATTATATCACTGTGCTGATCTATTTTTAAACACAACTATTACACAAATACTGAATATTTTTGATCATATAATAGAAAATACAGAGATAGAATTCACTAAGCCATTACTTACAGGTACGCCTGGAAGGCCATCAAGTCCAGGTAAGCCTCTGTCGCCCTTGAAACCTGCCTGTCCCGGAAAACCTTATCAGAGACAGAAAAATAAGAATTCCATTTATTGCATTATTTTACAAATTATTCATATAATATGAAGCCTTTCTAACTCTTCACAAAGTGTCTAATTAATAAATGGAACTCTGCTAAAGTCAGTGAAGTTGTCTGTGTTCATGTGCTAGTAGGTTTCATGTGTCTGCATTCACAGGCTCAGAAGCTGATAGGGCATCTGACCTACCAGGCAAACTTTGCAGTCTTCAAACTACATAAAAACTACATAAAGCTTGCATTTGTTCTCTAGAACAAATACTAAGTATGTTATCACTGTTTACATGTGGCACTTCTATGATAACGGTCTTTTTTTTTTTTTTCTTTTTTTTCCCATTAGTTTCACAGGCAATTTGATTAATGGGAGAAAAAAAAAATTAACCACATAGTGCACACTGGACTTTCAGATTTTAGCCTTGGCAGTTAATTTTCAGGTAGCTGCTGGGTTTTTTACCTGCTGGACCTGGCAGTCCTTGTGGTCCTGGAAGTCCAGGAGGTCCTACTTTGTCACACAAGGTACAGGTTTCACCTTTTTCACCTGAAAAAAAAGAAGTAATGAATAACAATACCAAGATTTAAGGCAGCTGCAGCAGACAGAATCCAGTGGCAAATGTCAACTTAATACACTATGTGTTGAAAGAATAAAAATAATTGTGTTATTTCTAACTATACTCTTCGAAGAGAATTTATCAGTAAACTGGTATTCAAAAACCTTAAAAAAATTGAAGGAATAGAATGCAAATCAGCTTATTTATTATCCTACAGATAATATATAACAAAGACATTTAGAAGGAACCAGACTGAAGAGGATCGAAAGGAAGAGAAATATACACCAGGTATAGAAGATATTAAAAGTTTAAAGCAGAAAAAAGAAGAAACTCTACAGCCACTGCAATTTTGTGGTTTTAGAAAAGAAGTCTGTTTAATGAAATTAGGAACCATTATGTAAGTGAACATAGCTCATTTTTTGTACATGTTCATTTAGCTGATACTGCTAAAACACATAGTTGACAGTAGTACTTACAAGCGTAGCAATTTTAGATTCAATTATAGCCAAGGCAATGATTCATAAACCATTTCCTTTGCCAGCTCATCTTCCCTTCTCAAACTCTTCATCTCAGAAGTCATACTTCAAATTGCCATGAACAGCTCAATTTGTACTTAATTAGTCTATACTCAACCCTTTTTTCTTCCCAGCAATGTGTAGGATAAGTGAAATATAAGTGAAGTTTGTGTCAACCAACTCAATCAACAGTGTCTTTCTTCTACTCACCAGAGACCCATCAAGCACCCTGCACGTTCATGAACTGTTTCTGTAACTAATATTAAATACTGTTTCCCTGGATCACACTGACTAGATCAACACCTGACATTCAAGCCACAAAATACAAGGCAATAGGAAGCAACTGCACTTTCACTTTAAATAATATTACCTTTCTCTCCCATCTCTCCTGGAAATCCGTGTTGCCCTGGAGGTCCAGGTATACCTGGCGCACCGGGTTGCCCCTGCTGACATTGATCAATTCCATCTGCAATTGAAATGCAATAGAGACTATTGTTTGGCAAACACAAGTTTCCATTATAGGGCTGTATTTATGAATGTTTCAGTTAAATGTATCATTGAGTAGCCATAATTCAGGATAGCCTTTCAGTTTTCTATTTCTGTCTGCTAATATGAAGAACCAACCGGAATTCTTTCTTCTGATACCAAATAAACCACTTAAGAAACCCCTGGAATTACAGAAATAAAAGATGGCTCTGCCTTAACAAGGTCAAAAACAACCTTCAGAGAAAGCATATTTTTATTCTAAGCTTTGGCTGTGAGAAGTGCTTTGGATGAAAAAAATGTATATTTGTTAACCTTGAAGGAAATGGTGATGTTCTGAAGAAATTTTTTATGAAATGCTTTTATACCTAACCTAGAAAAACAGTAAACTTTCTAGGTCAAGAGCAGATTGTTAATATCTGTTTAACTTCTTTAAACTCAATAATCTTTCTGAAAATGTGAAACCAAGTATACTAGGAACTGAAATAGGTAACAAATGAGAAGATTTAGCAAACTATACAGGAATACAAATCAAGCCTATTCTGTTTGATGTTATGATGTCAGTTCCTAATACAAACTAAGATAATTTTGGCCAAAGTCAATAGTCAAAAAGATCAATTGATGTTTGAGAAACAACAGTTAAATGCAAAGAATTAGTTATTTTTTTCCCACTACACATCTGAAGAAAGCTAGTCTGGGGAAGGAGCAAATTTAAGCAATAAAAGAAATATGTTTAATAAAAAAAAAATGGTGGGAATTGTTATCAATTTAAGGGACAAGGGATGTTACACAAAGGAATCAAAGGCTGCATAAAATAAACATGCCAATTGCACATGCCATTTCAAGTTTCACCTGACCCCTTTTGTCTGTAGACATTTTGTAATCTGCTGGAGAACTGTAAGTAAAACACTACTTTTCCTCTCACTGTGTATGTAAAAAAAGGTAATTCTTATGCTAGGATTTACAGCCTAACAAAATAGATAAGACAAGTTAATTTATAGCATTTACCTAAAACTGTATAGAATTATATTTTCTATTATCCTTATTTTATATTTTCTATTATCCTTGGTTCTCTTGTCAATTTTATGTTATTGTTCTTTAGTTAGATAACATCAAACACTTCAGTTTACAATTACACAATACAAATTCCAAATGAATGATGTGAGAAACCAAAAAATACATAGAAATGGTTAAATATAAAAGTTGAAGCAATTTGTTTGCAATACTGTTTAAAGGCACAGATGGCCCAGAAAGTACACTCATGACAAATACAGTAATAGAATCATAAAATACAAAACTAGGAAGAAACCAGAAACATCTAAGCCTGGTATTAATAAAATTACTATTAATATTACTCTGCATAAGAAGTAACCCTAACATACATGCTTCTTTATTTAAATTACATGATTGATGTTGACTGATATGTACTATCAAAAATGGATTTTTTGTGCAGTGTCAAATACTTTATTTTCCCCTTTAAAAATGCTTTGTCAGAAGGTAATTTCACATAGCTATATAATATGCTGTTGTTGTTACTACAAATACTCTTTGTATGTATTTGTCCCATCATTACTAACACTTCATTTACCTCCATAAGGTAAGTGTTAATCTCATTCTCTTGTAAGATAATTTCATTTTACAATGAAAACTTCTTAGAAATTAAAAAGATACAGTACAAAGTTCTTATACGAGCTCAGTCTGTATATTGGTACTCCAGACTTGTAAATTGTGATACATGATCAGAATCTTTTATGCTAAGAGCAATATTAGTATCTGATGATTTTTTTTTTACTTGATCCACTCACAATTCATATATGCTTCTTCCAAGATGTAAATGCATCCTGATTATAGCGTTTATAATACAGTCTCCTTTATCATGACCAGGCAGAGTGCATTACTAAGACTTCACAGCAAAAAACAACTGAGCAGATTACTTGCCTGTTACACCTGGAGGACCTGGTGGGCCGGGCAACCCGGGCGGGCCTGGGAAACCATCCCTTCCTGGAGGTCCAGGTATAGGGAATCCTGGAGACCCCTTTTCACCTTTTTCACCTCTCTGGCCAGGGACACCAGGTGATCCTACCATGTCTGGAACTGGTCGACCTATGGGCAGAGTGAAATACAGGTGAACAAAGTTGCAAGTAAAAAGAATAATATTATCAACACATGAGCTTCTGTTGGGTTTCAGAGAGAAATGGGAAAATCCTAGTAATAAAGTGGTGCTGTACTTTTACATCTGGTGATTTGTAAAAAAATTCAGGGCATATGCTTTCTAAAGCTCAGAATAACTCCCTTCCATGAAGTCCCTGAGCAAACGCTGGAAAGAGTGACTTTATGAGATTTAATTTAACCAGTTTTTGATGGCTGGGAAAAAGTGGTGATAAAGGAGTTCATTTAGTTACTACATTTAGAAACCATTACATTTTTCCTTATCTCATAGCAACTAAAATCTTAAACATATCTAGAAGTAGATGGCATCTCTAAGAACTTTAGCAAACGAGTATTCGGTGAGGCTAGCAGACTTTCAGGAATGCTAAAACCAAAACCGATTGTGGGAATCATAAGTAAGCAGCAGCCAATAAAGACAAGCAGCTAAACAGATCATAGAAAATAAACTCATCAAGATCTAGCTGTTTGTACAGACACACAGGTTCTTTTACTTTAGTTATTTTTGTTAACAACTGATAATTAGACTTGACTACATGAACTATTTTTAGTCTTCTGCTACAATTCAGGACCATGTATAAATCTAAATAAACATCTATATTAATGTAAGTAATGTAAGTCTTAATTTCAAAAGGGTAATAACAGACGGAGAGCAACCATTCTTCTTTAGGGATTACTACAGGTATACAGCACCTTCTCCCTAAACTGTGAGGAATTCTGGCAACTATACAACCCTGATTAACAATAATTTCATACTTAGCTCACTACTAAGAGTTACCAGAGCCCTACAAAAAGAGCAAGGTTCTATCACATCAGACGTATCAGAAAAGCAATTCATGGGAAAAGTCTAGGGTGGGATTAGGTCCTCAGAAAGGCCATGACATGGGCACCATGTAAATCAGGCTGGAGGCTGTTGAAGAGACCACCTCTCAGAGTTCTCCATCCAAGAAGGAGAAAGGAAAAAAGTGAGCAGATCAGTGGCCATACATCCATACCTGGAATTCCTGGGATCCCTTGTGCACCAGGGAAACCTTTAAAAAGAGACATTTTCAATTAGGCAGTCAAGTCAGCAATGCCAACACAAGTGAATTTCTAGCACGTATTATTTAAGTAAGTATCACAAGTAATATGTACTCTTTGAACCAAAGGTTAAGTTAAATAACCCATGGGTGTCTCCAAACAAAACACTTAGCCAAAAGGTTGCACAAAAAAAAAATAATGTGAATGCTCAATTTTTCCCTGTCTACTGAGGAGTACTGCAAATTATACAAAACAGTTTTAAGATTAAAATCTTTTACAGGAATCTTATGCTTGCATTGATTTCTATATTTGTTAAATAATCTCACTGGTTTATTTAACCTCCATAAACCCATTTTCCATTTTAACCTCTTCAAAACTGTTAATCAAATGCAGTCTTATTTACAATGAGAAGAAGCATGCCACCAACTATGACGAAATGTAATAGCTTGGAAAAAATTAGATAAATATCTGGAAGATTCTGGTATTATGTAGAGCCCCTGAGCTTACAGACAGTGGCATTTTAATTTCCTTTAACATGAAAAGAAAAAGCATAACTCAGTCAAAAAGACAAGTCAAAATACATACCTTTTTCACCTTTTTGACCTTTTATTCCAGGCAAACCTGAAACTCCAGGATCTCCTTTTTCACCAAAAGTATCTATTGGTCCAGCATCTATAATCTAAATCACAGGACAAAGACAAGGACACTAGAAACATGCAACTGTGCTCCAGATTTATCTCATCCATTCCAACCTGATGGTACAGAAGCCACTTTGTTTTGTGATAACAGCTTTGAGAAGTTTTGGTCATAGCACCAATCTCAGTGATAGGTAACAACTGTTGTGAGAGTGTTGTAGCTGCTAAGAAAGTAAGGATTTCCTACTCTACCAAAATTTCTTCATATCAGTAGTAGGTTTAAGTGGAGAGGTTGATCACACCTTTCTGAATGAAAAGGATGTAAAGAAATCTCAGCACGTTCTAAGCACTGATCCATTAGGTTAGTATTACTTTTCATCTTAAAATACACTATTCTGGCAATTTCTGCTGTTAATTTGAGTTATACATACAGCATACTTACATCTACAGTACAGCACTCAAGAAGCACGCACCTTCTTTCAATACAAATTATCAGATGTTGGGAATTTTCTCACTTGCTGGGAAAGCAGCAACATCAATGACATATCTGCTGCTAACTAGCCCCATTTTTCATTTGCTGTACAAAAATTACTATAGGCTGCAAAGCTGACGTACATTCTTTGGAACTCTCTTTTTGGTTAGTTTGTATGGATTAAAAGTTTTGTATTCAAAAACATTCAAAATTCATATGCTTTGAGAGCTCCTTTCCCAAATTTCAAATATACTTAAAATTAAAGCTCCCAACTTTTGTTTCCATTGAGAAGAACTGAGAACATGACTAATTTGAATGAGATCAGAACATGCACTGTCTCTTTTTATTTCTCAGTGTTTGAGTGCTTTGACTTTCTTAAAATATACATCTTCTGTTAATTTTAAAATAAAACAGTTTATTTTACTTACTCTTCCTGGAGGCCCTTGAGGACCCTGATCACCTTTTTCACCCTAGATCAAAATACAAGTTATGTTTTAAATCCAAATCTGATGCTCCTCACCTCCAAAAAATTTCCATAGCAAATAAACACTTGGATACAGACTCATACAAATTCAAGGTGCTAGGCACCTGGAACGCTCTAAGCAATAATCAGTTAGCTAGTAAGACCTGCATTGCTTTACACTGTATAAAGAGAATCTGGGATCTTTAGGAATGCACATTTGAACGTTTGGTGGCTAAGCAAAGAGCTTGTAAAAATAAAGCATGCATTAATCAATTTGTATGAGAGACCTAAACCAGGGATACCTAAGCAGTGTTGATTCTTACTTTTCCTAGTCTTTGCGAAGTGACTTTACAACACAGCAACATCCATTTAGTACTGCTCTATGTGCATGTGTGCTCAAACTTGTCACTGAGAAGGCAGTAACTCACCTTAGCACCAGGTTCCCCAGGCCGTCCTGGAATCCCAAACCCTCCAGGCAAGCCCTGCAAGTAAGAGATGGTGACACCAGATAAGAAAAATACAATTGTACATTAGTTCTGGAAGCATCAAAGTTCTAAATTAAACTATCTGAATACAATTTTACGTGAACAACTTGGAAGACAAGTACATTTCAGCCACTTATAACACAGAGACATACAGACAGTTCTTTCTTTTTGAATGCTCAAAATAGTATTGAAAATGTGGTGAAATACATACGGGTTCTCCCTTTGGTCCTGGTTCACCATCTTTTCCAGGCTTTCCCTGTAAAACAGCCAAGTTCCACTCTGCTTAAACATAGAGCCATGGGTACACAATTTCTAAATACAGTGAGTGATATAATAGAACAAAACAATCATTACTGTAATGCATTTGTTAAAGAGTCCTAACAGCTAACAATGTAGAGAGTATAACACAAGAAAATTTTGATTGTCTATTGCTTTTCTTTACTTCTGTGCAGGAATGGCCTAATTTTGCTTCAGCTGGGATCAGTGGGAGTCTTGCTTCTGCTTTCAGCACGGCAGCCACTGTCATGAGGTCTTCAGCTATTTGAAAGCATGGCATTTTTAACAATACTGAGTGTTCTCAATATCTTGAATTGTATATCTTCCCTTGCTTGTTTGATATAAAGCATATTTGATGTTTCACTGATGATTCTAAGTTTAATCTGTTTATGAAAACAATACAGCAACTGTAATGATGTTACTGATAAACATGAGCATACTTACCCGTGGACCAGGCTTCCCAGGTTCACCCTTTTCTCCTCTGTAACCTGAGCCCGGCAATCCCTGGAAAATAAATGCACACCAGATTAATAACACCATCAAATTCAAAAGTATGTTTGCTTTTATCAAATAAGCAAAAGGAAATTCAGGACCATCTTTCGATTCTTCAATATTTTTATTGTAATTAAAATAAGGATTGCACAGTACTTACTGGGACTCCCTGTTCACCCTTTTCGCCTGGCTCACCCTAAAGAAATGACAAAAAATGCAGATTAGTATGCAGAATTTTACACAGAACTCATTTAGTGTTTAATCATTTATTTCTTCATGTCAGACAGCGTGATTAATTCTGTTCTCCACTCCAAGAACTATGCCTAATAGCAGGATGTGCAAAAAGAAGTTGGACAAAACACAAAAATTGAATCCATTAAGCTAATTTATTATGCTGGTATATATAGCTTATAGGGTCTTATTCGATAAGTGAAAAAATAATTAGCATCAGATTTTATTGAGGTGATTCTGTACATGAGAAACCCAGCATAAGCTATCTAATAGAATTTTCTAAAACATTTGAGGCTCACAGGGCAATGCTTATTAATCCTCTTTCTTCAGAAAGTCTTCAGTCTTTGGTTATACGCATTACTTATTTGTGCAATCATTTATCATCATACTTTTCTGAGAAAATTCTAAGAAGACCATCAAAATTCATTACATAAAGTAAAGCAATTTTGAAAAGTAAGATGTAGGTGACTCAGTATTTTCTTTCTCCTCTTTTATCTTTCTTGTTAGTTCTAATGCCTAAACTGTAATAGGGAATACAACAAGATCAATCATTTAAGGTCTCACCTTTTCCCCCTTTATGATTTCGCTTCCTTTTTCTTTCATATGCGGTGCTGGTCCTGGTGGCCCTGGGGGACCCTGGACCCCTTGTTCTCCCTGTCAACACCAAATTTGGGATAGTCCATTAAAAACAGTACTGAGGCCAACATTGGAAAGACAAAAGTAGGTCATACTCTGTGTTAGTATTTATTCATCAACAGCAGGGTAAGAATCTGCTTATATAATGCAGAAGGACAGTAAAACACCTCCATAAAGGATGGATACATTTCTGCCAAGCAGTAACACATACATACCCTTCACAGAAAGGGTAGTTAAGTACTGGAATAGGCTCCCCAGGGAGTTGGTTGAGTTGCCGTCCCTGGATATGTTTAAGAGCCATTTGGATGTGGTGCTCAGGGATATGATTTAGCAGAGAGTTGTTAGAGTTAGGGTACTATGGTTAGGCTGCGGTTGCACTTGATGACCTTCAAGGTCTTTTTCAACCTGGGTAATTCTATGATTCTATATCAATACCACTTATTTTTCACACATAAAGCTAACATATCCAAGAAATCTTCACATTCATGTCAAAAATTTTCAAGCAATTTTATGGTAACAAGTTAATTTCAGTGATGTACCATTCATGAAAAATCCTATTCAGTGGGAAAACTGTGTTTCAAAGTACATAGATAAGGTAGTGCCGAAACACTCATGGAGCTGGCAGGAAAGCAGTATCACTGAGTAAAACCTACCAACAGGACAAAAATAAGAGAGGTCATTTGTTTGGTACGACTGCAGCAAAGGGCTTTAAGTTGGACAGCATGAACTGCCATGTTGTGTGATGGGACATTGACCATTTTTACAAATAACCTGGCAGTGCTGACATCATCATATCCAAACTCTGTAACTGCTCATGACTTCTATTCACTTAGTTATGAGTTACGGCTTTGATTTACTCAAGTTGCCCCAAATCCACAATGCCACAGCACTGATTTTCTCCATAAGTTAATTACAAGAGTTTAGTTATTTTAAACAAATACAGTCTTCAGAATGTTTCTGGCAGCTGCCCTCTAAGTCTTCAAAAAAGACATACCTTTTCACCTTTGGGACCTTGAAAGCCCAAGCCCATGTAGCCCTGAAAATAAAAATTACAGATATTAAGTACACTTTTATCAGCAGGAAATATGTGCATACATACACACATATCAACGTGTTTTGTACATAGCTAAAGTCAAGGGAAAGTATAAAGACATGACATGTCATTTAAAGGTATGTGTGAAACAAATAAACCACATTCTTATCCTTCGGGTGTCACAACAATGCGTGAAAAAAATATATAGGACAAAATTTATCAGATCATTTTAATGTCAGTATAGTCTTCTCTTAACATTTATTAACGTTTTACTGATAAATTTTAACATTTTAAAATAAGCCCAAATGATCACAGCATGTTGTAATTGCTAATAACTTGATCAACTGAGATAAGAGACCAAACCACACAAACAAAAAGTTAAAAATGTCTCTATGTGATGCCCCCCCCTCGCCCGGCCCCCCCTTTCAGACATAAAAATGGATCTCAAATTGTAAAGAAAACATTCCTTTAAGATTGTTAGTTTCTAAATTTTGGGTAACTGATATGCTAAGCAAGTAGATGATCTTTTTAATAAAATAACTTACCTTTTCGCCTGGGGGTCCTGGTGGCCCAGGGGGACCCTACAAGACATTAATTTTTTTAGCATATGTGTATATGGTATGTTAGGTGAAACAATTCCAGCAAAAAACAATTTCAGCAAAAATGCAGATCTTTCCATTAAGTCAAGATAAAAAGTATTTTTCTGCTACTGCCTGTAACTTCCAACTTAGCCTACATAATATAAATGAACAGAAGCTGTCAAAGGTCTTCCATCAGACCTTTCTTCTCAGTTAGGAGAACTAGATCTAATCAGCGTGTACATGGGAGACAATCACAGAGAATATATGGTACTGTACTGCAAAATAACTTTATTGCTGACTTTTTTCCCCAGTTTTGTGCACTACTGACTGCTTGTGGTAAGTATTAATGGTCATCTTTCTCTCATTAAGCTTGTTCTTTTTACCTCAACAAGTACAAATGCTTACTAAACTGAATGTCCTTTACAGTAGGATAAGAATTCTGACACAGGTGTTCATTTTAATAGCCAGAAACACTGGGTGGACGTCCATTAGATGGAAATAACTGATCGCTGCTAACGTTAACTGCAGCCAGCACAGGAAGAGAAGATAGTACGTTCCACCAGATCCAACAATATTTCAAGTATTTAAAGCATCTTAAACATTTGGTAATTATCCAAATGACAGGCAGTTGGTACTGCCTTGCTTTCCGTGGTACTTCTTACCCGACTGCCCATAAGAACCATCTCAGCAAACATTTTATTTAGATCTGGCTGCTATTTTCTATAAACTAAGTGGAAGAAGAGAGAAAAGGAAGAATAACTATTACAAGTCCATTCCTACAAAAGAAAACTCCAGATCTGCAAGAAGAGGACTCTAGGAGTAGCTGCTATTGAAAACCATGTACCTTCAAAACTCACAGTATTATACTCACAGTAGAGTTCAGAAGACTAAACTTGAAGCCTGGAAAGGCCGGTTGTCTTACCCATATCTAACAAACACCTTGCAGGATTTTCCTGTAATAGAGGTCTGTAAGTGAGTCATTAGAAGAGAAACTTACTGGTTCTCCTGGAATCCCTGGTGGCCCCATTGGTCCCTGAAACCCTGGAGTTCCAGGTGGACCCTATAAAAAACAAAAAGGTAAAAGTAGAAAGTGATACATATTCTTCAGTGCTGTGATATTTAATTTTAATTTAAACTCACAGCTACTCAAACATCATTTAGACTTACAGGTAGTCCAGGTTGGCCAGGAAAGCCTTTATCACCTTTTAGCACGCTAGGAGGTAAAAGACCAATCACTTCACCTGGATCTCCCTATATTTAGAAAACAAAAGAATAGTATTTCAACATCCATTCAAACATATTCGAAAACATTACTATTAAGTTGAGAATTCAGCTGAAAAGTAGCATGAGTTATTTAGTAAAAGTTAAGAAAGGATCACATTTACAGACATCTAAAGAGATTCCAGTACCAAATCATCACTCATTCCCTAATTTTCAATGGGTAAGCAGAAAGATTTTCCCACCAAATCTATCAATACTTACAGTAATACTTAAGAATCAGAATATCTGACTTGGCTGCTAATGGAACTGCTAATGGAAGTAGGCAGAGATCCTATTCTTATACCTAATTTGGAAATCGAAGTCATTCATAGAATCCTTTTCCTTCAAAAAATGAATCCTCTTTGTCTTCTGAAAACTATTCCAATTGTTATCCACTTTTTAACATTTTTTTTCTTTCTTTCTTTTCTTTTTTTTTTCTGATAGCAAAAGATCCCACTGTTTCCTGTTTTTCTGTACAAATTTTTTTTTATAGTTATTGTGGGCTATAAGACCTTTTCCCTCAATTTTTCTCTACATGGAGTGGTTTACATAATTGAAATGTCAATATCAAAACAAAGTTTGGAACAATAAAACTTACCTAAATCGTTATGCATAACTCAGTGGCCATTATACTGCTTTTGCATAGTTAACGATATATAATACATTTTCCTATTGTATTCCATCTAATAATTACATTCTTAAAACCTGTCTGGAACAACTCATACATTCAATCGTTACGAACTGGATGTATCTCCACTGCCTTTACTTAGGGGCACTAAAGAGTTGAGTACAAAGTGAAGAATCCTGGTACAGTTTTTCAGTCCTTAAATAAGGACTGACAGTCTCACAAGGTGTAGATTTCATCCTAATTCTGACTGTTATAAAGAGGATATGAACACATTTATGACAAAAGGTACCTTCATTCCAGGAGGTCCTGGGGGTCCCTGTGAAAGAAAAGATATATTTGATGTTACTTTCTTCAGAGAACCACAGAATCCTTAGAGTTGGAAGGGGCCTCTGGAGACAATCTAGTCTAATTCCTCTGCAATGAACAGGGATATCCACAACAAGATCAGGTTGCCGAGGGCCCTACTCTTCAGTACTGTGTATTTTACATTTCATAATCTATATAATTCCATAGAATACAAACTACATTTCAAGAATCAGAGCTGAAACAAGTGAATGAAGCACGAAGAATCTACTTACTATGCTCCCAGTCAGCCCCGGTAAACCTGGGGGACCTACTGGACCTCTTTCACCCTATGGGGAACAGAGAAATTGGTTTTGTTTAGAGAACATATGCTTGAGGGATGTTTTTATTTCAACACAGTGATACCGTTATAAACATATGGAAGTGTCACCTTTGTGCCATTACATCCTGGAATGCCAGGTGGACCAGGAGGGCCATCTTGTCCAGGAATGCCCTGCATGAAAAGGAAGTACAGATATTAGCAATACAGCATTAATCCAGGCCAGATGTCACCTGATGTCCACTTCTAATGTTCTTTTAAAAATACATATACTTCACACGTACAGGGAGGCCTGGGTTTCCTGGAAATCCTGATGGTCCTGGTGGGCCCTGCAATTGACAAAAAACAAGTTGGAAATCTGAAATGACAAAACCATAAAACACCAATGACAAGTTGCAACCCCAGACTCATTGCCTATGGTGACATTCAAAAAATGAGAAAAACTTTTTCTCTCTGGACAGATTATTCCTAATCTTCAAACCTCACAATCACGATGCTTTAGTAATTGATAACCAAAAGCAAATGTTTATATTTCTATAAATTTTTAAGCAGTGATATATATTTTATTCTTCAGGAATTGGATCAGTCTCATGCACATGTAAAAAGGAATGCAGATTTTGTTTTCTCACACCTATGCTTGACAACAAAAAGGAAACCAAATGAGTTGAAGTGCCTCTTTCTCCTTGAAGAGGAGTAATGGATCAAGGGTGTGATCTGGTACATCGTTTTCATCATACCAGTTTATTTATACACGCAATACTACTTAACATATACATTGCGAAGCAGAAGAGATGTATGAGATTTCAGAAGATGAAATAGCATATCTGCATCTGCCTAAACTTTTTTATTGCTAAAGTACAGTCTACTATTTGCCAGGTGATTCTGATTTACATTAATATGCAGAATATCGTGAACATCATGGATTTAAATACGGATTTCTTGATCTAGGAGAACATCTCCCTGTAACAGCTTAGACATTACATCTGATTTTATAAATTACAAGTACTGCAGACACTGCAGACAAATGTAGAACTGAATCGAGATAGTATTTTGAAGATCTGTGGGTAAGATGGCATATCTCAAAATGTGTAAGGGCTCATAAAGTCACTCAAATTCTCCTTCAATGGGAGGTTGTAAAATGTGGAAAAGCTCAGAATGAGCTTGATATCTGACAAAACCCCAAAAGACATGGCCTTGGTTAGTATGATGTGTTAATTATATGCTCTAATAGTACCACATTAAACAGAAATTACACGAGGAATTTATAGGCATGTTTAGAGCCTCCTTTAGCATTGAAAAAGAGGGAGGATCTTTGCCCCAGCTTTAGTTTGTCTCTGCCACCTGTGCACATTTTAAACATATCTCTGCTTTCAAGTGTATCAGATTATCCAACTGAGTGCTTCAAAGAGGTAAGATGGTTCATATTCAGGTTGGAATAAAGCCTCTCAGTACGTCAGGGAGATATCAAAGGAATATCAAAACCAGAGCTGTTGATAAAGTGGTAAGCAACAGGTGAAAACACAAATGAAAGAACTGCACTGACTGCACAGTGAACTTCAAAGGCAAGAGCAAGTGTCTTGAAATTACTGCACAGCACAAGGTGATGCCATTGATTAACTCAAAGTGCCCACTTGAAAGCAACCATGAAGTCTGAAAGATATATAAGCCTACAGTCTTTAGAAATGCAAAAATGTAAGTTAGAACTCACTCTTGTTCCTTTTGTTCCTGGCAGCCCTG
Organism: Coturnix japonica; assembly: GCF_054131305.1. Lineage (NCBI taxonomy): Eukaryota > Metazoa > Chordata > Aves > Galliformes > Phasianidae > Coturnix > Coturnix japonica. The sequence continues at coordinate 127,820,074 of NC_140663.1, forward strand.
GTTCTCCAGTATCACCCTGTAAAGGAAAAGAGAGATCTCTGTCTTTCCAAGGGACAACTTAGGGAAATATGAGTGTTTTAAATATTAGAGTTTAATTCTTACCTTAAGCCCTGGTGGCCCAGGGGGACCTTCAGGTCCTTGCATTCCAGGAAACCCAATCACACCCTGTAGTCCCGGAAGGCCTCTTTCTCCCTGTGAGAAGAAGAAAACCCATTAGCAACACCACAACTTAAACTGCTTTTTCTAGCAACCCACACATCCCCTGTTTTCATACTGAAAAAAACAAACAAACCTGACAGGGAGTAAGAGCTTAGATGTGACAAACAACAGTTTGTGCTGGTCTTTCAATGAAGGTTCATTATAAACAAAGAAATATTTCTTTTTGATAACAGGCTGGCAAAGGGTAAATGTGGCATGATAGAAAACATTATTTGAATTTCAACAGAAAATTCATTTCTGTCTCCCTGGACAGAACTGTTCATAGCATATTTATACCCCTGGGACCAGAAAGGTCTCTATCGTTCTAATAAGATTTATCTTATCCTACACAGATACTACTATATCCTGATAGTAAATCTAACACCCTAAATCAGCAGTTTTATTCCTGAAAACTGCAAATATCACTGTTCAGTTGCTACTGTATGAATAGCCACTAACCACTCCTCTTCTTAAGCACCATTCACAACAGTAGATTTTGGAGAATAGGCTCCTCAGTCTTCACTTTCAGGTGGTTCAGAGCCAGTGCTTCATGATATAGAGTCATCTGAAGAAGCTGAACTCAGAGATTGTATCTGCCATCCTTTTACAGCTATATGGGACATAGACATTTTCTGTGCTCTCCTTACTACCCCAAATGTATTTCAAACAGATAAATCTAGAGGCAGAAAATAAAACCCATCTACACTATAGATCAACACTGCTATCACTGCACTTTGACTTTTCACTAATGAAAGCAAGAGGAATGCTGTCCAAATAAAGAATGAAAAATCTACACAGTGGGGAGAAGGGAAAATAAACACATCCATGTGTCAAAGCCTGAAAGCAGCAAATTAAGCAAATCAGAAGCTGACTGCTATTTGTAATTAGCAAATGATTTGCTAGCAAGATCTTAGAATAGTGAGTAGTTTAGTGAGGAGCAAGAAATCTCCCCATTTGCTCAGGATAAAGAATACCAGCAACATTCTGGTAGCTGGTATGGGGACAGTCAAGGACTGAGCACACAAGAGAAGAGCATCTGTGTCTTGGAGAGATGGTAAAATGGGTATCTTGCAAAGAGAACACTGTGATAAGCAGGCAGGGGGAGCAGTGTGATGACTCACAGACATGGTGCTAGTTCATGGTTCCTGAAGATGGTTCCTGAAGATGACAGGAGTTGGAAGTTGTGGAGTGAATGGGTTGACAGAGGTGTTTATTGCCTTGAGTAGGATTTTGTTGAGATGAAGGAACCAAGGAGTCCAGAGATGACTGATAGGTAAGAAGAACAGGGCCAGGGAGAAAGCAGTGAAGTAAACCATGGTTGAGATTATAAGAGCATGAGAAAACAGAGGGGAAATGAAAGCAAAATAACAACTTAGTACAGGGAAATAAAAGAAATCTACTGGCTCTAGCTGTATTCATTGCTCTTCGTGAGGCTACTCCTGTTGACCTGAGTTTCTAGAGGTTTGGGCTGTAATTTCCCCCTGTATCTCAAGTCTCAAAGAAAGGGAGCAAGAGACACACCAAACACCTACAGCCCCCACAACATGACATGGAGTGTGAGCTGAGTGTCACAGCAACAACCAGTCCCACCAAAAATTAAGCACCCACTCCTACACATTACTGAGAAGAAGAAAAAATGGAAGAAAAAAAAATGGAAGGGTTTAGAGAAGCATGTCTGAAAGTACCTCACTGCATCCCTTTCAGCCCTATCCTTAATAACTCCCCCCAAGTCAGCACTCAGAAAACAGGACTGCTGTCACTGTAAAAAATAAAAAGGGTCCAACACAAAGTTGACTGTGAGAAGTTTTTTGGTCCAGTAACACCATAACTTGTTTGTAATGCTTCTGCATGGGTTCCTGATGGAGCAGAAGTCTGAGGTGAAAGGTGCCCACTCACATTTTTGTGGTATGTTTTTGGACTGGCTGTCATGACTGGGGGAATGGCATTTCTACATTCAAAACAACACTCATTTATTAAAACCTCCTACCTGGAAAAAATCTCATATTTAATCTCCTCTCTTTCCTCACTGGGGAAAAATAAATAATAATAATAATAAATCAATTAGAAGTTACCTTGTGAGGGAAATAAACAGTTTTTCCTTGAAAGCACCAAAACAGCATTTTAGTTTACCCCTCAGCATTCATTGTCAGGCTTTGATAATAATATTTTCTAGTTATAAAATCCAAGGCAGTATGGGGTGCTATCACAAAACACTGCAAAACAAAGCAAATAGCTGAACAGACAAAGAAACATATTTCCAGGTAAGTACAAAGTCCAAGTTCTGAAGTAAGCACCTCAGAACAGGACTGTACACTAAAGTGTGGGCACTTGCTTTTGTGACCTGCTGGGAAATCCATTAAGAAGACAAAAGACACTCAAGTACATAAAGCAAGGTTTTCCATTACTGAAGGAAAGTAAAGTATGTGCAAATGAGAAGAAAACAAGATTATTATGACACCTACATAGAAGCATGAGTCATACATAACACAGCTAATAATGCTTTCTGCATGCAGGAGTTCTATCATCCTCAGGATTTCAACATGGTTTCAACCACTGGACTCTGCAACATAGTAAAGTACTCATTCCGCCATTCTTACCGAAAAATAAAACTGAGGTTTACAGATCTGATTTTCATTTATTTGAAGTCTCCCTTTAGACAGCTGTAGCACTGTATAAGGCCTTTACTGTGCCTGTAAATCACTCACTAAGGCAATAATCACTTCATCTTGCCAAAGAAGTTAACTCAAAGCTTAACATAAATAACAACTTGGGCTTCCAAGACAACAACCATCACTGTTGCAAGGCCATCTCCAGCTTCCCAGGTTGCTCTCCCTGAAAGGTAAAAGCATAGTGGCAGGAGCTGCTCAGGGTCACTTTGAGATAGTGTGCCCAAGTTTCCACAGAAACATCACGTTTACTGACATTAACTCTTAGGACAAAAAGAGGCTATTTATTTACGTGACTATTTGTCCTTCTGGACATCCAGACAAGCTACCAGAGGCTTTCAGAGCAAAATTCCTGAGACTGTGGAGAGCTGTCCCATCTCAAATACTGCAGACTCGCAGTTTCCCACACAAAACTGAGCTAATATTTTTGCCTGTGATTTGTCAGAAGGGAGTAAGGAAACATAAAACTAGTTCACTCAGCTCTGAGGATATGCAAGCAACAGGATCTCCCTGCATAAGAGCTGCCACCTCGGCTGTTTATTCTAAATGGGGACTTGGACTTACATACTGCATGCACTCCACTTTCTTCTTTGCTTTCCCATCTAATTTCACAGCAAAGAATTGGGGGAAGTAGACTAAATTTGTGCAGACAGATAATGGGCATTTGTACACTATGCCATTCACGAAACTCACAGAAGTTAGGAAAAACTATTCCAGCAAGACCTAGGGATGTATCCTATTTTCTAGGTTTTTCTTCAGTCCATGTGTCAGATTGTCTCTTCCTATAACAATTTTAGAGAATCATTGTGACAGTACTTGTAAAGGAATAAGCATCTCTTCCAGCATTCACTACTGAACAAAGATCTAGCTTCAGTACTTCAGTGATTGAGGTATTACCAACTTACACCATAAGATGTCTTTCTGGCATCAGTGAAACTATGCTAAATTACAGTAAAACTCTATCAGGCTCAAACTTTCTATACTGAAAAAGAGAGTACAGAAACTCCACCATCAGAAGCAGTAATGTCATGTCAGTGATGAGCTCCACATGTCCTACATTAACTGGATATTAACTCACAGAGATTCCTGGGTAGCAGCATTTGTACTGCATCTTTCCTACCCCAAGACCCTTGTTTACAACTGCAGGCTCAGATGAAGATATCACATACAACATTCTGCAGCAGAGACTTAAGCATGTCCTGAGGATGCCTTGCATTGCAAGGAAATATTTGAGCTGCATCCCTTTCTTTCTTGCCTGTCCGGCTCCTTTGTTTACTCAGTGTTTCAGACAAAAAGCCCAATAGTGTTTGCACTGTGTTTATGCTGCAACTCATTAAGCACCCACAGTACATTAATTGGCAGGCACTAGACCACTGCTGCTTCCCCACTTATTTTTTCTCAGCGCTGAGACTTCTAGCTGCAGTGCGTGAAGAGCATGAGACTCTGACTGTAAGGGCTACATATTGTTCACGTTCCAATATTCACAGCTGCGAAACCTTGGCAAGTAACACTGAAAGAGCTTCTGCTTCTTACAAATCAATTCATGAGACTGAGAAATTAAAACAGATGTAACCAAGTCTTCTGTACCTCCACTGATTCAACACAAGTTGTCAGAAAACACAAAGAAGAATTCATTATTCAGCTCACAAAGATGAATATCCTGCCACTCAGCTGCTGTTGAAAATGTGGAGACACAGAAAGACAACAAGTGCTCACTCACTTTTTCACCTATTTGATCAGCAAGATGCCTGTTGTAGTCCAGCTTTTGTGAAATGCATCCAAATGCCTTTACATTAGATAGCTTTAGAATGGACATCTAAAATGAGATGAACCTGCTAAAAGCATAACCAGAGAGGCTGGCATTTTTGCTGGCATCTATCCTTCCAAATTAGCCATGAAATACCGTTTCACACATGGAACAATTGCAGATGGCTGTGTGAGAGAGTCACACGAAGCAAGTAGATTCAGAAGAGTTAGCTGTAATAAATCAAATTCTGAGGGAGAAGAAACAACCAGCACCACCTTATAAATTATTTCCCCTATTATTTCGTCTAGGAACTGCTGGACAGGGAGATGTTAGTCTTGAGAGACTGATAACACAGTCTCCCCAGCATCACTGCACTACATCAACTCACTAAATCCCTTCACTTTCCCTCCATGTGTGTGAGCTTGCTCTGGCCTCAGTGAGCTGAGAAGTCCACCATGTGGCTGGCAGCTGCCAGAGCTGACAGGAAGATGCAGATGCACAGGGCAGAGAGGCCACAGCAACAGCTTCTCACACTGGCATGGTGGGGCTGGATGGAGCTCATCTACCAGAGCTCCTCAGCTGTGCCTCTGCTGCAGGAAGAACTGAGCTCAGGGCCAACAAATGCTTGAATGTGCAGGACAGCCATTTCCAGACCGGTGTCAATGCTGAACCCAACATCCTTTCAAAGCTCAAGCTTCCTTTTTCACAAACACACACATCCCATTTTCCAAAGCTAATGCGCACTGAACTGAAACACTACCAAAAGCATCAACAGCAAAGAAATATATCAGCTTTAAATGAGACTGAGGATGTGGTTTTCCAAAAAGAGAGAAAAAGAGCCTGATATTTCAGCATTATTCCCTATCTTTTTCTTTTCTCAGCCTGACGTTAGAAATACTCTCCTATGTTGCTTTTGGTAGAGTAGTTAGTATGAGGTCCACTGTTAACAAAAAACAAACACCAACCACCAGATGAAGCCTGAAGCTCTCATCACACCTCTGTGCTCCAGTGTGACCTCGTAAAATCAACAGGAATTTAGAACAGCCTTGCAGTGACCTACACGGTTTCTAGACAGACTAGCCCAAAGCACGTGAGAGGTGAATACCAGCTCTGTATTTGCTCCTTCAGCTGATGTTACTGTGAGCACCCAAAGGAACTGGCTTTGAGGTGTCAGACCCGTAACTACACTACACAGTGGGAAACACTATTGTGGGATCCAAGTAGCACTCTTGACTGTGTTTTGCTCCACACTCTTTTAAACTTGTTTTACAGAATCATAACCGGCTCAGAGCAGTTTTAGTGGAGAAACAGCGGTGGGGAAGACAATCCTTTACTAAAAGAGTACTTTTAACCACCAGAGGGAGCACCAGCCCCGAATATCTCACAGGATTCAAATCAACATGTACAATAAGCATCAGCTGTTTGTCCTCAGCTGCACTTACCATTTTCAGTATTTTACTGGAACTGTGAAGTGGATATCATTCAAACAGAATCAGGGCTATATGCTCACAGCACAGGAGTCCTTAAGTGCACTAAGGATGCTTAGCATTACAGAATTCCCACTGTGCATTCTTCAGTGCTAGAATCTATCTGCACTATAGCTATACAAATCTGGAGCCATAAGTAATGAGTAATTAATTACAGAAACATAACTGCAAAGACATGTGAAGAATCTGTGTAGGAGCTCTGTAAATATCTTGGCTCTCCCAGAAGTTAGGGGCTGACAGTAGAAGGGAAAGAGAGAAGGAGGAAGGAGGGAAAGTGTCAGCAAAATCTGGATTCTTGCACTGCCAGGAGGAAACTGAGAAAACTCACTCACATGGAGACACAAATCCAGCATTTCTGGCATGACTAAGAGCAGGATCAGCCACAACAGTTTTACATCACCTGCACAGTTCCCCCACTGGGCTGGCTGTAGGTTGGCTGAGTCCCCTGCACAACTGCAGGCATTACTAGAATTGCTCTACACTACTCTCAGACACAAGTGCAAAGAGCTCTCCCAAGTAGCTGCTGGCAAACAGCACTCAGCGGTCATGCCCTGTCTATCGTGATGTCGGATCTGTCATCTTCTCTCTGGGGCCTCTCCCTGGTGCCCTTCTCCTATGCACTTCTTCAGATCTCACCCTGCTTTTAGGGATAGGAACACTGAAAAACATTCACTTAGATGCAAAACCCAGTATCATGCAGATTTCTGTACACAAGGGTAGAAGGGGCACTCTCATCACCTTCCAAATACAGGAGCATACATAGGCAGGAAGCATATTTCAGTGTCGCCCCAAGGCTGCAAGGAGCATTCCTCAGGAAGTTGCTAAGTGCTTCCCAAGCGTATAAAACTAGAAATAACAATCTGCATGTATCCTTTCCTCTACATATCAGTACGGATGTGCTTAGTGTGTATGCAAGTAAGTGGGTGGGTACGTGGTGTGTCTGAATTTGTTTTAGTTGCTGTGGAAGAAATAAAATAAGCTGAGTGAAGTTAAATGAATATTCAGAAGCCACAGCTACAACTTCAGCATCTATTTAACTAATGTCAAGCAATTGGCTGTCCATCACCACCTTACAAGTTCTGTTCAATTAGCTATAACAATAACTTCTCCCTACTTAATTTACCTGCTTCGCATCATTCTTCTTCTAGCTCACCACATACTTATTCCTCATTTTCCAAATGCTGCATTTTTAATTCTTTCTCAACAAAGGCACCAAAATTTTACTTTCTAGGTCTTGCTGAGCCAAACACACTGTCATGGTTTTGTGGTGTTGCTGTCAATATTCCACACCATAACATCATGTGCAGTATGGATCATTCATGCTCCAGTTCCATAGAATGGCGGCGTCCCGAGTACTCAGCTCTTGGAGGAGAACTAACTACATGTCCCAGAGGAACTACATATCCCTGATGGTCTAGTGGTTAAGGATTTGGTGCTCTCACTGCCGTGGCCCGGGTTTGATTCCCACTCAGGGAACCATCCTCTGCAAAGTCCTCTGGGATATGTAGTTCTCCTCCGAGAGCTGAATACTCGGGATGCCACCATTCTACAGGACTAGCCAGGAGTAGTTTATCTCTAAGTATAACAGAGAGCATGGGAGGACAGAAGTATAAAGGCAAAACTGGAAGAGAGCAGAAGCCAACAGACAGCATGTGAACTTCGTCTTCTGATCATAAAAGTCTGTCTGCACAATGCTTGGGTGTTCAACATCAAACTACGTGATTCACTGTCCTTATGTTTAAACTTCCCTTGATTTTTCCAAAAAGCACATCTCATGATGCTTTCAGGAGGAAGTCACGCAAACCCTTTACTAAAGGTGTGCAGTCTCAGAGCCACCCTGGGGAACAGAACAACCTCAAAGAGCCACAAGGAAGGAGGATGTGGATGGACAAATGAAAAGAAAGAAAAAACAAAGAAGGAAATCCTATCACCTGGAGACAGGTTGAATTGAAAGGGTGCTGCGTTTCCCACCCCTTCTAATCATCTGTTGAACTCATTAGGTCTGAGTAACTCTTCCTTTGTTTTATTGCATATTGTGTTAAGTCACTTCCAATGCTGAAAGTCCAAAAAAATAAGAGGTAAAATTGCTCCACACCCTTCCTTCTTCATTAGTGAAAATTATTTAGCATTTGTTTGCATTTGGCATTGTTTAAAGGCTAGCATTCAAAGATGAAACAGAAGAAAAGAAAAAAGAAAAAAAGATGTTGAACTTTTCAGGTTTTTCTCATTTATTTTTGTCCACATCCTAAACCTGTGACGTTACATGCAAGTTTTATTCTCTTGCCAAAGGTTTGTCATGGACATATTTACAGAAAATAATCTCTTCCATAAATAGTAAAAAACATGGGTGGCTGGTCCTAGACAGTACAGACTGCAATAAAGTTCTCATAATGAAGTAGCTCATATCTTAAAGCGTACATGACAGACAGTGCTATTCTAGACAGCATTATTTTTCTGCTTTTTCAGTTAGGTCTGAAATGGCATTTAAAAAGCTTTAAACATTTAAAAAGTTGCATAGAATTAAAAAATCTTTCCTAAAAAGCTAAAGGAAATATCCTGGCTTCTCATTTTTTATGACAAAAATACCCCAAGGCAGACAACATCGTGCCTCAAAAGTGTCAGCCAGTGTTTCTTCAATTTAACCTATAGTCTCCTGACTCAATGAGAAGCATTAGAGAACAGACACCACAATATAATTTCTGAAGTATCTTCAGAATAATTCAATCTGAGCTAATCAAGCTATAAAAGATGCAAAACCCACCAATAATAAATGAAAACAGACACTTTCCTCATTTTGACACTGTGAAGGGTATAAGAATTATTAGTCAGTGGTTCCTTGTCAGTAAACACTGACCAGAAGTTGGTATACTGCTTAGGTGTCTGTTTGACAAAAAAGAGAAAGCTGTGTAAAACGGGATGGCTGGGTACACAGAAATCTGTGGTATATGACTGCCACCCAGAGGAACTCACAGGAAAGAGACACAGCCTCGAATGGGGTGTCCGTCCTGGTGAGATGGTCTGAGTCTGCGAGACTCAGGCTGATCAGCTCTTCTCCTTTGGTACCATTCGCACTGGTGACACTGTTGTTCTCTGCTCCTTCCTTAAATCCAATTGTACACAAAGGCAGGCAGTGCACAAAGATAATTTTGCAATCAAAGGCTTGTACCTCGCTTAGCTTTGGAAAGTCTTGGCTTTTTTTCTTTGTTTTTTTTCTTTGTTTTTTCCACGCTAAAAAGTTATGGTTGAGTACAATTTACAGTTGAGGGACATGTAAATTCATTGCATTTAATATTTAGAATATCCTAAAGGATTGACTTTGCAAGAGTTTTACAAGGCTGCGTGTGTTGTTATTATATTCCCAACTTCTGTACCCATATCAGAAAGACAAGAAATCTGAGTTGCAGATTTGTAATTGCATCCTTAATTCACAAATCTCATTAATGATGCTGCATACAGCTGGCAGCAGCACTTCTGGACAACACTGACTTCTCTGTTCACTGCTATCCTATACGAGCCTTTGGTATTCTTTCATTTTTTTCACATAAACTCTGATTTTAGCATCAGAGCACAATTCAGACTCCCCTTCTGCCCTCCTGTCCCTCCCTATTACTGCCCCTTACACCCACTTGTTCAGGAGTTCTGCAGTCTCTCAGGCTTTGTTTGGCACTTGATCAAACTGTTCCAACAAAATCAAGGGTTCTCAAAAGCACCAAAGCTTTTTGTATTCTGCTAACTAGCCACAAACTACTCTTGTTGCCTTGGTTAAAAGTCAGTAACAGTGTCAAATGAGAAAAGATCAAGAAGACATCCAATGTGATGCCAGTGTCTGCGCTCACTCACTCACTCAACTCAGTATTTACTTTAACTGTGTGCAGTGATCTTTGACACAAGCCTCAGTGAGAATTATTTTTGTTGGCCTATCAAAACATTCAAAAATGTTCCAGCTGAACTCCAGTGGAAGTTGTCACATGCTTTCTTTAAGAGCAACAGAATTTATGGGTACATTTTGCCATTCTACTTACTTTCAAAATATTGTAAGGAACAGAAATGTAATTTTCCATGCAAGAATCTAAGTTGCTTTCCCCCTGGCTGAAATCTAGTAATTATCGTCATCATTTAGGTTAACTCTCTTTCCTGCTTTGTCTATGACTCAGTTTACTTCTTGTTCCTTGAACTTTCTCAGGTGTGACCCACACCTGAAAGAAACTGGACATCTTTTTAGCATCTCTTGTAAATGCTTTCTCAGCTGTTCTCAGATGCTCTTTCTGTGGCACAAAGCTTCTTTTGTGGTTAAACTGAAGAGGTTCTCCAGCTGGCTAGGAATTTTCTTGAGTGATAAATTACTTTACTATCACTCTTCTAGCAGCTACTTCAAACTTCCTCTTTGGAAATCCCACTTTCATGATGGTTCTTCCTGCTCTTCCTCCTTCAAAACATATCTGGTTACATATTTGTTTTTGCTATTGCTCCTGTTGGAAGTAGTTTTGAGAGTATTGTATGAAATTTGGCTTTATCCCCTTCCTTAATAAAATCCACACTTTAAGAGAATTTACATTTCCTTTCTGGAAAGCCAACACCATGTGGCTGGCTGTTTTCAATGACTAATCTGAATTATGATGACCTCTCACTGAAAACATAGGTCTACAGTCTGAAGTAAGAGGTTAGCTGAGCTAATAGAACCAAACAATTTACTACCACCAGCAGGAGATAAAAATAAACCACAAAACCAAACCCCAAACCACTTTTTGCTCTTAGCCAGGAAGACCAGAAAGTGACTTAGAGAGATTTCCATATTACTGTGGTTCCCTAGTAACAATTGCAGATATACACAAGATTGATTGCAGTCAATACTTCTACAGAGAAAACGTAGGCAGAGACAGATTGTTAAATGCATCAAGTATGGTTATATTCTTCTGTTGGAACTGACGTGTCACAATTAAAATAGCTGGCTTGGTCTTAGATCTTCAGCAAACAGAAAATAAATTGAATGGAAGAATAATTTAAGGAACCGTAAGGGTTAAACTACCAAATGTAGTTCTTGTCACACCCCAGAAATGTGCAGTCCCAGGCCCACAGAATGCAGTCAGCAGGATGGAGTATTTGTGTTATGGGCAGTAAGAACACACAAAAAGCAGAAACAGACCGCAGGTCTGTATGACCAGACACCAAAAAAAGCTGCATGTTGATCCACAATTTTTATAACCACTGTGTAGTCTTTAGACACAGGGAACATGACTCTGTTGGCATAGCCATCAGTTATAACTTGAGATGATTCCAAATGGTATACAGTTATTGCAAAGGAGCTGGGTGGCTCTGCTTTCAGAGAAGCATGGATTTTATAGGTGTTCTCTGATCTTACATTTATGTCCCATTTGGGAAACTTTACTGACTTCATTGGAGGCTTACATGATTCAGATGAAAACAACATCCAGTAATCCATTAAGGAACCAGAATAAAGACGTACAGTAACAGCAGTTGTACAAATGTAAAATCAAACACCTATGAGCCTACAGAGCATGTTTTCTTCCATGATTAAATGCCTGAGATTATTATAACAATCTTTTTACAAGTAAAAATATGCATCTGGCAACAGATGTTGAAAAAGTTATGTCAACTGAAATGTAACCATGTAAAAACCTTTTGAACTCATCTCTGAAAACAAAGTATGAGCACACCCCACCTCACAGTGTTACTAGGATATTCACTTTTGTAGCATTCTTTCCAGAGATATAAATTCACTGGCCAATCAACTAGTTTGTGCTCATTACAGATATGTACCATACTGAGTCCACTATATACCTTAACTATACTATACTGAGTCCACTATATACCTTAACATAGAAAACTTTGCCAGATAAATTCAGTTCCATTTGGGTAAATGGACAAAGTTTGACAATTTCCAAGTATGAAAATCTGATGGTTTCAAATGATACTTAAAAGTTTGGCCTGCCAGTTGGGAAACTGTGGAAAACTTTCAATACTTACAATATCCCACTCAATATTATTTAGCCTTTTGACATCTTGTTCTTTTCAAGAATAGGAGCTTTGTTTGTCTGTTCTCTTTATGAGACATAGATGCTTTCCTCTGATTATTTTTTCTCTGCGAAAGGGTAAATAAATAAAAATACTCTACTAGCACTGCAGAACTGACATAAACATTGGTACAACAACCCGATTTTCAGAAATATTTACGAACTACAAGTCTCCTTGAAGAGTATCAGATTTGGAACTGAACAATATTTTGCTTATCTTATTATGGTCTTTCCCCCCTTTCAGGAATTGTTAAACAATTTCATGCAACCTATTACTCCTTTCTAGACTGCATTCTTTCCTCCCACATTGCCTAGCATCCCTCTTATCAACTTGATGGTCCTTAGCAGGATGTATAATTTAGCTTTGCTTTCCTTAGTGTCTTGAATTGATGGTCTTTCCAACTCAGGCATGAGCAGGTGCTGTGAATGAGGTACATTCCAACAGCAGCCACTTAGGCAGAAACAGTGAGCAAAACTATGGAGGAGGTAATTAAAGCCAAATAGCAAACATTTAGAGGAGCCAGTGCCAAGGAAACAATTAGAAGTTTAAAAACACAAAAACACAAAGTCTTGATTAAAAAGAAAAAAAGAAAGAAAGGAAATGAAAAAGAAAAAGAAAAAAGAAAGACTTGATGCTGTTAAAATAGGCTCAATCTGAAAAGCACAGGTAGATATATTGACTACCAACTTGCTGCAGGAAAGGAATGAACCTGCTGCCATCAGCTATTCTGTAAAGGAAACCCAGAATTATTTAAAGTTGTTCTGCCCACTGACAACCTGAGCTTCTCTCCAGTGAAGACCTTTGCACTGTTTTAACTCATTAATACCCCAGATATTGCTCTATCTTTTGCAACATAAGACAGCAGGAAAAGCTTTAAAGGCCCTCCCAATCATAACCTTAATACTAATAATAATAAAATAAAATAAAACAAAAAAAACACTGAAATTCAGCCAACTGGACACAGTTAACTTTTCAACATCCAGAATAAATAAAGAAGCCCAATTATCTGCAGACAGCAAAAGTATGGGTGACTTTCTAGACTGTACAACATAGCTACAGGAGAGAAAAGCTCAGTCAGTGCTGCTTTTAATTGGGGGGATACAGAGTTGTGCACTGCCCATCTGTCTAAGACATTTCCCTGACTTCCAGATCCAAAATGGCTCAAGCAAAGCCAGAGTGTGTATTTCTGCAACACAGCCAATCCTTGCAGGGATGATACACCTACTGAGGGAAACAGAGAAGTAATTTGCGTGTAGGTATAATAAAACATCTCTGAATCAGGCAAACAAAAAATGCCAACAAATGTAAATGCTCATGAATGAGGAAATGAACATTCTTGAAAAAAAGTCAGAGGAATTTTATTCGCTCCATGCAGTCTTTGTTTTAAATAGCAATTAAATGCTTAACCTGCTTTTTCTACATACATCAACAGCTAGTATTCCTTAGCTTCATTCTGAAAAGCTAGATGAATAAAAAGAGAAAATAGAGCTTCTGCCTAATTCTGAGTGACCCAATAAAGAAGGCAAGCACTGAGGAGTGTAATCAGTTTAAACAGATCTCACACTTCAGCGAGGTCAGAAAGAATGGTCAGTTATTATGCAGACAGACATAAAAAGTGCAAGAGGAAACAAATGAAAATTTTTCAAGCTAATCTACTTAATGGAGAAGAGTAAGGTATTGTTTATTACTTTATTATTTTAGTAACATTATGTTATTCTAAAATTTCTGCACCTTCTGTTCAGCAAATACTAGATGGCCGCCTTTATATAGCTTAAAATAACAGTCTGATGCTCAGTGTAATAATAAAGGCTTTATAGGATAAGAACCATCTGTTGCAATTACACTCAACTTTCTGAGATTTTCTGAAAGGGATAAAAAAAACCTTAGACCTCTTCAATTACATGCCCTTGATAAAGCGTGAGTCATCTCAAAGGCGTTTGCCATACAAATGCAATTTTCATGGAAACAGTCTAATGAGAGAACATATTGAAAATGGTCATCCAAATGGTCTTATTGATAAAAAGATTCTCAAATGGAAGACAATAACACAGCAGTATAAGTCACTCTTCCACGTCCGTAATGCTGTTAAGAAATATTCTTTGGGCATTCCACAGCTTTTAAGACAAATACTATATTCAGCACTCTTTCTGGTGAGATCATTAATAAGATTATTTCACCAAATATATGTTAATTATCCTCCACTCCCCAGACACAAACCTAGGGCCTGGAACTTCTTCCCACACTATGGTAAGAAATGTATCTCCAGATGTTAATAATTAAGGCATTAAAGGGTAAATCCAGTACCCACTTCCGCAGCTGCTGCAGCTCCCATGACAGTAAAATACTGTGGCTACAGTGTTAAAGAGTGTGGGTGGATTGGAAAAGGCCTTTCAGTGTTTGTGCACTTCTGCACAACATAGGAGCCAGATCAAAAGGGCTTCCAGCATAGGCAACATGTTGGCTGAGCATGGTGCTGGGCAGAATGGTTATGTACTTCCCACACAGGAGGCTACGTGAGGAGTGAAGAGCAGATGTTTTCTAACATATTCTTGGGTACCACAAAGAACAGGCCTAGCATGGCAGCCCTCCCATAGCCCAGATCCTGGCCTGGATCAGTCCTTCTCTATAGTCTTTCTCTGATTAAATGATATTCAAATGGATCTCTGAAGTAATGGATGCCTTGAATATTGTGAACATCAATGGGAACCATTTTTAACAGAGTCACGTTTCAAATCCAAATGTGCTTTTTGGAGAGACTGTTTCAAAAAATATTATAGGGGCAATTGGGAAGAATTTTTCCCTTACTTTCCCTGACTAAATTCTCTTTTTGGGCCTGGGACTGGCTAGCAGTCTGTCCTTATTCTGCACAGACACTAGATATAAAAAAAATGTTTGACTAAAACATGGGGTGAGGGGGCATGTTTTTTAAGTAAAAACCTCAATTTTCTGCTCAAACAGCCAGGTACACATTTGAAAGTCTCACAGAGTTAATCTAACGAGCAAGCATTTATAGATATTGATCTGAATGAAGTTATTTTTAAATGTATTCCAAGTAAGTTTAAAATGCTTTCCTTGAGCATAGTCTTCTGGGCATAACTATTCATTCACTTGTTCAAAGGTCTCAAAAGTCAGTAATTAAATTTCTGAAATTTAATGTTAGAAAGCGTGTCAGTATTTCAATATACACATGTTTAAGGTAGAAAAGTTTGTGATGGGACTCAGGAAAAGTGCCTCATAAGACTTGCTGAACAAATCATAGAATAGCTTGGTTTGGAAGGGTTCCACACGCAGGGCCACCAACCTCAATAACAGAATCAGACTAGGTTGCCCAGGGCCCCATCCAACCTGGCCTTGAACACCTCCAGGGATGGGGCATCCACAACCGTTCTGGGAAGCCTGTGCCAGCAACTCACCTCTCTCTTGTTAAAGAGTGTGAGATTTCATATTTACAATGACTTCTGTTGCTGCTGACTAATATTATTATCTCTTCTATGTTTTTAAATGATCTACATTAAGTTGAAGTAGTTTTGGCTCTGGTTGTATCAGGCTGGCATTTGTTTTTCCTTGGAAAATAGGACTCTTATCAGACTCTAAACTGCTAATAGGAAGCATTAGCAAGGGAAGCTCTAGCTAAATGTGGTCCAAAGCTTTAAATAAATGAAACGTAAGTTTTACAACACTTTCTTTCCCCCAAACTATTGTTTTTTTGAAATGACCTAGTTACAAGATGCTGGCATATGCCATGGACTGAAAATAATGGCTTTCAACAAGCAAGTTAGAAAATAATATCCATCTTGCTCTACAATGATTTATTTCTTCTCAGAACTGAAAACTAAGGTCAAGATATTGAGGGGAAAATTCTGATTTCCAGGGCCTTTCACAAATCTTTGTTTTATTTGTCTTTAATAGACAGCTGACTTTTACTGAACAGATACTAAGTGGTCATTAAAAAATGAGACTCCACCTCGAAGATGTTTTGGAAGTTGGCAATTTCCATTTTTCTCACAAATTAACCTATGTTTCCCTACATGTTAAATTATCTTTGCTTCGGTCTCCAGTTAAGCTATCTACATTCCTCTGTTCCAGAAAACACTAAAGAACAACCACCAACAAACATTCTTAATATCCTAATCTGTAAGTATGTAGCTATCACATGTGAGAAAATGTAGAAGACCAGCTGTGTATATATATATATTTTTTTATGTTTAATATATATATATATATATATATATATATACACATATACATACATACATGTAACATGTATGTATGTGTGTGTATATATATATTATTAATATATAAAATATGTGTGTATGTATATATATATGTGTGTGTATATGTGTATATATGTGTGTGTGTGTATATATACATATATATATACACACATATACATTATATATATATAATATATGTGTATGTATAATATATACGTGTGTATTATATATATATATATATATATTAAACAAATAATAATTTTTAAAAAATCAAAACACTCTTCCGAGTATTTCTTCAGGTGACCTAAACAACTTACCTTGAAAAATGTTCCAACTGGATGATAAAGCCTTTGGTTTACTCTCATTTATAACGGCATTATATACAAAACATGTGCATGCACAACCAAAGATACTGAAGATTAAAATCTCGACAGCAAAATTGAAAGAGATAAGAGGAGTGACTGAGTGTCTACAGTATTTACAAAAGTGGGTAATTTGCAGAGAGAATTCATGGAATGTTTAAGTACACTGGATTCTTTCTTCACTGCTATTGCTTCATAAGAAGCCTTTAATATGCTTTTATTTTTTTCTTTCATACATGGAAATAATTTGGACAGCTGAGTGGGAATAGATTTGCAAGGGTTTGTAAAAAACAAAAAATGAAGATTTTTTTTTCTTGACCTGAAACATTTTTCTATATTTGAGCTTATTATTAACCTCCTTCTTCCTATTGTAGGTCATTGCCTCCTTGGGTTAACCCTTGTTAGCGTATGTTGCTTATGATGCATTACAGCCTTTCCTGGAGAAAACTGAGGGGGAGCATTTCTGAATGGGGGTGCTCACCTCTGTTCCAGAGGCGATCAGGATATCAAGTCAAGATCTACACTGCCTTCTAAGGAATCTGCAGGTGAGGTATGGGAAAGAAGAGACTGATGGGTTGGTGTCCCACTCAGTGGGGACATGGAGACGGTATGGCCAAGAATCAGGCTGGGAGGTTCAGCATACAGTGATGGCATTATGCTATTTCCCATCTCTATCCCTTCAGCCCTCTGCCACTGCAGATACAGAAATGGCTGCATTTTGAAAACCCTCCTCAAAGGGCCTGGTCTTGGAAATGCCCCATGGTGGTACAAGCTTCCACTGATATCAATGGCTCACCTGCCTTGCAGTAGATTATACACTGTGTAGTTTAAGTAAGAGAGAAAATGAATTAGAGACAGCTGATACACTCACCTTTTGTCCTTTTACTCCACTGCAGTCACATTTTCCACAACCAGAACAACCCTGAAAATAAAACAGAAAGCAGGGATTAATCATCTGAACTAGGTAACAGACAGAATCTACCATAACAAGTCAGGGATGTCAGCAAGGTAAGACAGCACAGGGAATGTCCACTTAAGCCCAGAGTAGTGCTTTGTTATCCTTATACAGATGTACACTCACAGTCACAGTCCAATAAAAGACTATTTTGTAAAAACAATAATAACACTATATTACTTTTAAATTATTATATTTTGGGCCACCATTTTAAACATAATTCATTATTATAGAAAACATAATTATTCTCCATCTAGCAACATGAAAGACAATCCAAAACATGAACTTCCCTCTATTCAATATTTATACATTTAAAGCCCAACAGAATTTTTAAAATATAATCAATCCCTTCTTAGAAGCATCTCTTTAGTACCAGGTCATTAATAAATGGCTTGCATTCTGCATACATTCTTAATCTCTATAAGTATGTGCCATTGCTTTTAGGAGAAAGGGATGGTAAAACTGCATTTAATGACTTCTAGATTTAAGATATTTGGATAACAGTTTTGAAAGGAAATTAAAATATTGTTATAATTACCACAGTAAACTATTTAAACAAGTACATTTGTATATACTTTATAAAATCAAACCAAACCACAGTCTCCAAGAGGGCAAACTACTCCTCTAACTGTGAGACGTAGAGACAATTGTTAATGTCTACTGGCCAGACAATGACCGCTTCTGGGTAACAGTCAGCAGTAATCAGAGCATTGAGATATTTATCACTTCATCATGAAGAGCCTCTCATTTTCTTTGCAAAACATGAAATCAGAAAACTCATGAGAGAAGTCAGATTAACTGGTGATCAAGAAAAAGCTTATGGTTTCTTAGTGTTCTTGCACACTCAAGTACATCTGGACTTTTCCTCTCTTCCCCTCACCACCTCCATGAAACTGCTGGTAACTAACTAAGGCAAGTCCATCACTTTTATTAGTTGTCATACCTCACAAAAAAAAAACTAGGAGGCAAACGAGCAAATCTATGAATAATCCACGAATGCATTCAAGATCCTTCACCAGCCACAGCAGGCCATTATAATGGGCAGCACCTCTCTGGAATCAGATCACATCAAGGATTCCAAGTGCCCATTCCTCAAAGCCTGTGGGTTCTGCAACCTACAGAGACCTCAGTGCAGATGGGAAGCCAAAGCAAATGCTATTATTTTGAATTTGGAAAACTCAAAAGAGACCAAAGAACAGTATCACCCAGGGAAGCTAACAAATACATTCACACTTCCTAAGTATATTTTATGTTAAACCAAAGCATCAATGAGAACATGAACTTTAATGTTGAAAAACAAATTACTAAAAGCTGTCCAATAAAAATGAAATACCAACTCCTGAAGCAACTGTTGCTTTTGATGAGATCTTATTTTTTCATAAGTAGCGCCACTGAATTTGTTGTTTGAAGTCAAGCTTTCTCTACATTCACACAAAGCAAAAATAGTCCTTTTTTTCCCCCCTCTTACATTATATCATAGAAAGGGAATTAGACCTGAAAACAATGCCAACACATTTTACAGTGCCAACTCAATACTGACCAGGAGGCAAAAATGCCACTCTCTGAATAACGAGCTTCACTTCTTGTGCTAAACTTCACTTTGCCTACAAAAACACTTGAAACTGCTGTTTCAAGAACTGATCAAGTACAGCCTCTTCTAGTTTTTCAGACCTGATGAGATCATAGCTGGAGGACTCATGCCTGAAGCTCATACCTCCTGCTCCAGCATCATGTAGAATGTTATCAGTTTTATCAACACATCCATTAAATTCAGAAGTCTGTTTTAATTGCATCTGGGAATGTAATTAAAACGCGTCATCGAATCATTATAAACATCTGTTTTCAAGTTAATCCCCTCATATTTCCTTAAGCCTGTTATTTAACATACACCCTTTTAGAAAAGGTATGTTGCTATTTATTTTCAGTTGGGTTTTGTTCTTGAATCTGGCATGGCCAGAAGAATGGACTTGTGCTTTCATATCTCCTTTTGTACTTCCAAAACAGATGCTATTATGTTCTGTTTTTCCTGTTTCTTAAGCCTTAGTTTAGAACAACCAAAGGCAAGGAAGGTAAGAAGGTATGATGCATCAGGCAGCACAGCTGCGTAAGATCCAGCGTGCAGACAAGAGTTTTGCCGTCTATGCCAAAGCAGGCCACCTGTACTGCAACACTTTCTGTTTGTTTTATAGCAGCATCATCTCCTACTGTTCCTGACTGTAACATTCGTAAGCGGATGGAAGATCAGCCAACAATGACAGCCTCTGCTGGATAACATTATTTGCAGCTATGAAAAACTATTTTTAAATCTGAAGGATGTGATAAGACTATGCATATGCTAGGAAGAAGTCTGAGATTTTTTCTCTTGGTCCTTGGGGAAGATGAGAAGGCCAGACTGGAAAAAGCTTATGGATCAAAGGTCACTTTAAGGAGGCCAAAATGTCATTTAAGTAATGAGGTGGGAAATTTGGAGAGAGGAAGATGGTTACAACAGGTACAGGTATTAGGATTTTTGTTCATCAGACCTAGTGCCTGTACAAACATCCATATTACTTCACTGCAGTCACCCTTTATTCAGTGGCAAGGAACAGGCAATTCTGGGTTGGTATTCATCTAACCTATTTTAAATGTTTGATTTCAGTGTAGTTGAATCAGAGTAACAAGTAGGGGAAATAGAGAGAGAAAGGAGTAGGGCTATGTACAAGAACAAGGGTAAAAACCAAGATAAAAATGTACAGAGGGGATCAGAGGGCTTGAGGACGCAAAGTGGGACAGAAAACAATAATAGTTCTTCATCTCTTGGAAAGTGGAGAATATAATTTAGCTCTGCATCTTTTGAACAAAGGGATTTGCATTTCTGGTATTCATTTAGGAATGACTTACTTATCAACCTTACACAATCAAGTCTTCAATGGGAAAATTTATCATGATGGAAGAATTATAATCACCTCAAGGTAAGCAAGCTGAAACTATGCAAATTATGACTTGCTTTAAATTGTTATAATTTTAAATAAGTCTTAGGAAATGAAGAACCTGGATTGTGATTTCCCATCATACAAGCCTAAAGATGAGATAGATAGCTTTGTCCTATCTCCTAAATGTTCTCTCCAAAACAGTATCTTTTCCAGGAACTGTGTGGATCTCAAAGCATCCCTGCTGTCCTCCAAGTGCAAAAACAGAGAAGAAATGGTTCTATGCAGGAAGTACAACATGGGAGGATACTCTGAAGAGAAAAGCTCTTTATCACTTGCATAGGAACCAGCTATAGATTAATATGATGGCCCTTGCCAAATGTACCATGATACTTCACCTCTGCACAGTCAGTTTGCAGCTTTCAAGCAGCTACAGCTCCCTCACATCTCAGGCCAGCCTGTTACATATTTGGTGGCATGTATTTTAATTCCTCCTCCCACAAAACATCAGCCCAGAAGCAGAAGCTCATTTTAGCAGAATGAACTGCTTCATTTTGTGACAAGCATTTCCGTTCCGTTTCTTTCTCCCAGACTGTCTGCAACTGATAAGTTTAGTGAATCATGCAAGCAAATCAGTATCAAACTAGAAAAAAAGATTATGTCCCTTTAACATCCCACAAATGAATGTGCTATGCAGACCAAATATTTGCCTACAAGAGAACAATCCATTTATTAACAAAAAGTCCTAAAAGCGTGCCGCTGACGGATGGGTCTCCAAAGTCAGCAGGCCTCGGGGTGCTCAGCCCTGTGTGACATGCGGAAAAGGCTGCTGATGGAAGAAACTCTGCTCTGCAGTCCAGCTTGTAGCACATCTGTCAAACCTCAGCTACAGACTTCTGCATTCTGCTCTGTTTTTCCACATCCAGCTACTTTCCTGGCAGTTGAGAGCCATTGGAACACATACAGGAACAATACAAACAGCCAGATTAGCAGCCTGCGAGGGAGACAGCGGCCATATTTGGAAATGCACCATTTCTGGAAACCACAGATAGCACCAAAAGAACACAAATCAGAGCCAGCTCTTGAGCACTCACCTCTCTGACAAAAGTGTATTTTTTTGAGACAGAATGTGGTTCACCTTCCCACAGCATCAACCAGTCTCCTTTGGCTGAGTTTCAGCTGCCGAGTTTCCTACTAGCACAGGATGACTGCATAGGCCTCCACTCTAGCTCAAATCCCACATTGTTCTACACAGGCGTAAGTAAAATCTGATACAGTTCTCACAGTTTACTTAAGGCTGATCATGCTGAAAATCTCATTCCAGGGAATACAGTGCTCTTCCAATGACTGAAAACCTTGTAAACAGGTGACCAATGAGATCAGCACTGATGTTAAAATTCTGTGGCTAGCCATTTCTTCTAATTCATAGCTGAAATGCTTCAGCAAGTAAAAAATACTTACTATTTCATCTCATAATTCACTCATTAAAAAATGACATGTTCTGTTTAGACATACTTAAACTGGTCACATTTTCTGAGAACAGCGCAGATTTCCCACCCTGTGCTGCTTTTGTTCATATTCCAATTTGGGCTGAATTCTGGTACCAGTTCCCAGTTCAAACACTAATTTTGGTTACGCCAGCGGGACTAGTTAGTTCTAATTGACAGATGAATCTCCTGCCCTCAGACAGTCCTTCCCTCCCTGCTCTGCCTTTCCCACGGTGGAGATCTATCTCCATATAGCCAAGGCTGCACTTCTACCTGTGCACGCACTTATGCAACTCATATAGCCAACAAAAGAGCTGGATCAATCCATGTCTCCAGTTTCACATCACACCAAATAGGGAAATAGGGAGGTGGTGCCAACTGCAGGATACTTATCTCAAATTCCTCTCATATTTTCTTCTCTCCTCAGAATGTCAAAATAGCTCCGTAGCTGCATTACTATTCCCCTATGTTTACCCTTTAGATAGGGTTCTTCTGGGTTACCTGAATTCTCCTTTGTGTGTAAAATATCACCAGAGGAAACCACTGATATCTTTTAGTTAACTGCAACACTTAGCCAAAATATTTCTTAACTGATGCTGCAGTCCATTAACAGCTTCAAAAAATAAAAAAAAATAAAAAAAAAAAATGGCATTGCTACAACTATTGATTTACTGCTTGCTTGAATATATATATATATATATTTAAAGGCTGTCTTATTTGTGTCTGTAATATTAGACTTATTTTAGAATATGGAAGCATGTGGCTACACTTGAAAAAAAAAAAAAAGGAAAGAAAATGAAAAAAGAAAGAAAAAATATAAAATTCTTCTGATTTTATGTCAGCAAATTCCAGTCTTACCTTCTCTCCAAAGTCCCCCATATCCTCCATTATTTAAAAAATAAAAATAAATAAATGGCCACTTATATTCATTTTTTTGTTTCTCAAGAAATCATTGCCAGGTTACTCTTATCACTGTGTGAATTTGAGAGTGAGCACTAACTGAAAATTTCTGTCATGTAGCAGCTAGTTAAGATCCTTGGTTGAATAATTTCCATTTTCTAAAGATCTGGTATTCAGCAAGCACAGAACAGTGCCACTCAAGATGTCCTGTGGTATCCCAGCTTTCTCCAGCTGCCAGTCCAGGTGGAAATAGCTTTCCCCTTGGTCTTAGTTCATGTTTGCCATGCCTAATAAACATTCCAAATGGCACTAGGTGCCTAGGTTTAAGCAATGAAAATGGGTACTACCCAGTAACCTCCAAAGGTTCATCAAACCTAGTATGGGTAAGATGAATCAAAATAGTAATTCTGCTGAAGATCTCTGTGGGATGCAAGTTGATGTACAGGTGTGGGACAGAAGGAAGCACAAGTTGACCCCACATATTCCTTTTTAATGTGAAGCTGTTTTAATATCTCTTTTTAGAGACCACTTTAGAGCAGATGACAAATTTCCTCTATCAAAGCTACGCAGTGGAAAACTAGCACGTCAGTTACTAGTGCATCAGTATCTCTCTATCTATATGCAAGTATCTCTATTAATCGGAGGGAAACTTTAAGCAAATCTCACTCAAATTAACATATAGATAAGACAGAATGGCATTTTACTGTCTGAAATACCACTGTACGTGATGAAATTTGAACTGATTACAATGATTCTACTTGGGTTTTATTTATAGTCATTGCACAAGTTTTAGAAAGCTAACTGATTCTCTACATGAAATCACAATATATTAAGCTGGAACTATTTTTTTATGCTCTTAGGAGCTGTTTGTAGGTTTTGGCAGGTTTCTCTTCTGTTTGGCTGGGGGATGTATTTGTTTTGTTGTTGTTGTTTTTATTATTACCAGAATCTTACAGGATGTTTATACAAAAACTGCAGACAGACCACAGATCCTAGTCAGAGATCTCCAGTGTATTCAGGTCACTCACAGAAATATTAGCTCAGTTTTTTATGCTTAATTTTAATTATTTCAGGGGGAAAAAAAAAGAAAAAGAAAAAAAGAAAAAAGAAAAAAAAACAGAAAAAAATCCAGTTGTAATCAAAAATCCAGTCACACCTTCTTAGTCAAATGAGTCCCATGTTGGTGGAGCTGAAATGTTTTATTGTAAAGTTCTCATTTCTGAAATTCTTTTCCAAACTCCCCATGGGTCTGTCCTGGACACGGGGTCATGGGAGTCCCCTGAAAGCCGCTCTGCAAACATGACTTTCCTGTCAATTGTGTGAACATCATTTTCACAAAGTAATGCAAATGCAAGGAGCTTCCAGTTAGTTCACAGGAAATATGAAGTTATTCCTGTTGTTCCATATTTGGACAAAAATGACATTTATAGCGAGCATTTCCTCTAAGTAAAATTCTTTACAGGAAGCTCTGGAAAGAATCAAGGTTTTTGCTTATTTAGTGAAATTTTCAGATCATCACATTATACCACGCAATTCCACACAGCTCCCACTGCTAAATACTAGCTAATCTCATTATCATTGTAACACTAAGCTCCCTATCAGCCTGTCTACAAGTACATCTATTTCCACATACCGACAGATACTTCTTAGTCTCCATCAAGCAAAGAGGACTGTATTTACCAAGTAACTAGTATTTATTCAACTGTTTTGATGCTGTTTGTTTGTTTGTTTGTACCTTTTCCCCATTTAAGAACCCCGCTGTCAGTTATATTTTCAAAGTAGCAAATATTCCAGGTTTCAGTAGGATACAAGACTACATGGATTCTCTGGTATTCCTATCTGGGACTATTTTCTGTTCAGTAAAGTGTTTTCAGGAACACACTTCAAAAAACTCTTCCTAAACTTAGTTATGATAATCACTGCCTACAGTCCCCATCCTACTCTTCTACTTTGTGAAGAGGAAACTGAATCCAGGCAATACAGGTGAGAAGCTCCCATATTCCATTTTGAGAACTTAAATACATAGGTCTTGTTGAGAAGGACTGGAAACCATTCTACAGAACTGAAGCAAAATGGCAGCAGGCCAAGCTCCTTTGTGGTGGGGGGCCCCTCAAATGGAGAAAAAGTATCCTTCTTAAGGGCCAGGTAAACATTCTGCATCCTCTCTCATGGTTTCATTGGTCACAGTGGTTTGCAGGACATGGACAGACCCTCAGAGCCCGTGTCCTTACACATCCACGTATGTGGTGGAGGCCCCGCACAAGGATGAAAGAATGTGTGCAGTGGCCCACCTGGTGAGGTGGGTGCTGCTCCACATCCTGTGTGGGTTGCTGCCCTCTTGGCTGCTACCCTGAGGGAAAGGCAACTTCCCTTGAGCCACGTGTCTTTGCCAGCCTTTCACTTTTATAACCAGTACTTGGCACCTACAAGGCCCTAATACATCAGGATGGCAGAGAAAAGCAAGTGTGTAGGAGAGACACCGCCTCAGTGCTCCAACCCATCCCCAGGCCTTTCTGTAAACCTCAAGGCTAAAGAAATGCCTCAGGAGGATGTGCAGGAAGCCAGCAGAGCAATTTTGCAAGTGTTTACAGCAAGTTGGTGAGCCATGCTTTTCCCTTCCGTTAGCTGATGAACATGGATATCAACATAAACAAACTGATTTGAAAGTAACAGCTCTAAAACAGTACAGCGCTGGGAAGTGGAGGGCTTCTCCCTTGGCCACTGGTTGCCTAGACTAAATAAACAAGGAGATGAAATCTTCTTGGTGGGGACACAAACTGAAGAATGGAAGAAAAGCCCAGGAAAAAAAAACTCCTGGACCTCTAGGCCAGGGCTCTGAGGATAAACCCAGGTGACATTCAGTCCAGCACAGATGAGGGCAGCTGTGCTTTAAACAAATCACATGGTCTGAGCACAGCTTTCCTTTTTGTGGGCTCTGAGAACTGTGCTTTCACTTATGTAATGCCACTTTCCACGAGAGGAGGAAGTTATGAGCAAGTGTAGTGGGAATGCCACCCTGGGCCTGATCTTGCCCATCCTCCATGTCCTATAGAATACATGAATGGCATCCATTTGCTCCTTCCCAGTCCTCAGTTCCCCATCACTGGCTCCTTATACCTTAGCCCTCCCTGTGTCAGATTCTGAGAATGATCTATGAAAAGTCTGGCTTAGTATAATGTGCAAAAAGATTTAGCTTCATCTACCCATCCAGAAAGGCATATGCAGTGCCTGCAGTAGGAGCCCTACACCTGTTCCTCAGGACCGACAGACAGACTGCTGCTGGAGCAGATGACTTGGGCAATCCTGCATGGAGCCACAAGCTGGACTTGACGATCCTTGTGACTCTTTCAGTTACTCTGTGAAATAGTGTCTATGCCTGCACAGAGGGAAGATCTCCAGTACACAACCCCATCTCACAAGAGGTGTAGTCTCCTGTTTACACAAAGATTTGCTTCTAATTGTGAAATACCGCAGCTTCTACAAAGAAAGCCTTGAGAGAAATTACCAATAACCTCCATGGCGTATTGAGAAGTATATGACTCGCTATTAAAATCCTTCCAAGAGGAGCCCCTCAGCTGGAATATTTGAAAGCTATCAAATTTTACTAGACTTCATGCAATTTTTATTACACAAATTTAACATAATTGTCCAAAAGATTTCTTGATTAAAAAAAAAACATGCTCACTTCACATAAGCTTTTCTTCTAGATAGGATGTTAGCTCTCTAATCTCCTCAATAACACTGGGAAGAAGAGATAGGCAAGATAGTGATGGCCTGATGGCCTCATGAGTCTGGTCAGCAGACTCAACAAAGAGTCATAATATTGTTAATGAGTAATTAATACCTTTTAAAAACTGTAAGGTATTCTGGAAACAGCAGCAGTAACCACAGCAGCTCAACATCCTTGTCAAACACTGGATTTAATATGCATGCAGCATGTTTAGTCTGCTCAGTAGCCAGCCAAAATATACACACATACAAAATGTTTCACTTTATAAACCACCTTCCCTTCCATGTAGATCTCAAAGCTCTACCAAACAGGTTCAGCAAAACTACCGCTACAATAAAAAGCCATATTTAATTGCTACAGTGAAATATTCTAGTCCACTGTTGCTGATAGGCAGTTCTAAATCCTACAGTATCACAGGCAGACCTAAAATTGGAACAGTATTTCCTAAAGTGAAAGCTGTTTTAGAAGTACTTGTATTATAGTCTCACCATAAATTTTGGAGAGCAAGCAGGAACAGGTGTTTATTACATGCATTTATCTCAAATAATGGGGGACACAACCATTTTTGTCTGTTGTTGCAAACAGTACTGAAGGAGGCCTTTTTTTCCCTTCCTGAGAAGCACCAGATAACTACTCAGAAGTACCAGGCAATACTTTGTCCAAGTGGTATTGTCTTTTAAGAAAGGGTTTAGAGAGAAGAAACAAGTAGATTTAAAAAAGCAAAAGGAAAACAAAAACAAAAAACAAACAAACAAACAGTGAGAAAAAGAAAATTCAACCCCCAAGTCAACTTCAAAGCTTAATACCGGGATAGATAGTTGGGAATCAGACCCCAGATCACTGCTTCAATTCACCAGTCCACTTCTCATGGACTTCATGATGACCTACAACTGAATCAGAACCTCACATTCATAAAAATGCACTTGCTCTATATCCTCCACAGCTGAGTGAAGTAGGAAAATCTAAGAGACCAACAGCGTCCCTTTCACAAGCATTCTTGCGCACCCATGACTTTCTTGTATCTGACTTCAAGAAAAAGAATGCAGATGAACAGCCTAAACTGTGGATTGAAAAGCTCCTAAGAGAATTAGGAGCTACAGAGAAGAGGCCACGTCACCTGCTTCCCGACAAGCAGTATTACCACTGCACTGGGATGTAAAATGACTGCTACAACTTGCAAAAACTCAAGTCACTGGTGTGCATTATGCTTGTAACACTGGGTGGGTTCGATGCCTTTATGGACATCAATGTTCTCCTCATTTATTCCATAAGCAGCAAACTCACATGGGAAGGAAGAAGCTTTACCCAAGGTGAAAATCAGATGGTTTACATTACATGCTTTTTCCCATGAAATTCCATGCTTCAGGAGGTTTCAGCTCCTATTTAATCCAGTCTTACTTAAGAGCCTTAGGGCACACAGGAGTTCACAGAAAGGCATTCAAATGATCAGCGTAGCTTGTATTGCCCTATTGTCCTAAGATCAGAGTTGTATATCCATTTGAGTTGGAAGGGGCCTACAAAAGTCATCTAGTCCAACTCCTCTGCATCGAACAGGGAAAATCTCAATCCTAATCCTCTAATTTGAGCTGAATTCAGCCCTTACATAAAGGCACCAGAATACGCATACTGGGACAGATTATAACGCCAGCTCTTTCTACACAAATAAGGTCTTCCAGAAGATATTCTCACTTGCAATTTGATTGTGAAATTCCAGATATGTGATATATACTGTAAATGAGCACATCCATTAAAGAGAAATTTGTGTCAAAATGAGGAGCTAACAACTATCCAGAACATTTTACAAAGAGTTTGACTTTCTTTTTTTGCTGCTCAACTAGATTTTTGCAATGTGTCTGGTCTATTGGGTTCTTTCAGCGTTTTTAAAACCCAGCCATGAGGGACAAAAATGCATTACCCACATGGACTTGTCTGGCCCAAATGGAAAACTGAAACAATTTTCTCAAAACCTCTTTTTTATTAAAAATTTAAATGTTGGAACATGACCACAACAGAACAAAATAACGACAGGAAATATTATTTTGGTGTGCAACATTTGTCAGACGCAAAAGGAAACAAACTTGTCAGACTTCTCTTTCTTTTATGTTTCTTTGTTGACTAGACAGGAAGTTGACAAAAATTGTTGGGTGTTTTTTTTTTTTTTCTTTTGTCCTTTAAAACATACAATGTAATTTTTATTGCAGCATTTCAGCCTCTGACTGCATTCAGTAAATAAAACCCACCTCGCGAGCATCCAGGAAAGTGTTTTGTATCTGACAGCTTACAAAAGCGCTGAACTAACTGAGCGCAAAACTAAAAGTAAATAGCTCTTGCTGCAGAAATGGAAATAACATGATTTAAAAGAAAATCCATTATTTTCTCTGGCAATTTCCTGAGAAGCCATAACTGAATAAAATGAAATATTTGCCTAATCTGCATTCCACAGGTAAAGGCCAGCAGGAATGCAAACATTTATGAGAATCGATATTTAGCTGTACATATTTTGGGTGTTGTTTATTTCAAAACAGTAAGAAGCAGCCAGGTAACTTTCAACTACAAAACTGCTTCTACTTATTAGTGACAAGCAAGCAGACACAAGTAGGGTTCAACAGATTTGTGCATTAGTTAGAATTAAAAACCAACTGAAGCACAGTAAGCTAATCCATCCAGTAAAAGCTCCATACTAAACACTAAACATCATATTCTTTGTAAAAAACAAACAAAAAACCAAAACCTAAATTTTCTAAAATGAATACACAAGTTAATATAGAAAATGGTAGAGAAGGTAGAGAATAGGGCTCTTCCAAAAAAAATTCTCCCAGTAAAAGGCTCAAGACACCCAAAGGGCAGCATGCAGGACACAACAATGGCTCTTTCCCCCGCAGCTCATTACAGGTGAGCGCAGTCTTGGTGGGACCTGTTGCAGGTTTACCTTCTCCTTCCTTCAGGCCAAGCCCTATTATTGCCTACTATGCTGCCACTGGCATGCATCAAACCCATACTAGAACTAAATTATATTAGGACTTAAGACAGTGACATTTTTCCCCACTGTCTTCTTAATGGCCAATTTTAGCTTCTCAAACTAAAATCATGCTTGAGTCAATCAAAAAACTACTGCCACAATGGAGGTGCAAGATGATGCAAGAAAGCCAGAGGTTGAACCAATGAGGACCTGTACTTTCTATCAGACTAATGTGAGAGATGTAAAATTGACAAGCTTCTCAAGTACTTCAGTTACAAGAGGCACTTACCATTTTACCTTACTAAGATACTTTCATTTTCACTTGTTTCCTGATAAGTAATAGTGGTCTTCTTGTTTGTTTGTTTGTTTGTTTGTTTGTTTTCCCTGAACAGGTGGACTGACTTGATTTCATTTCCAGAGAACTGAATTGACTGCAGCAGTCAATTGTCATGCTAGCTTAGACAGGCTTCTAGTTTGCAAAAAACGATCATACCTTGTGGCACTACCAACATGGATTCATGCCATAATTTGCAAATTTCCAGGCACTCAGACAGATGTTGAAAAAGAATTTCCCAGTCCTCTTTGCTAGAGAATTTCCAGGCTGTGAACAGCTCTGGTAGATGTAACATTCAACACCAGCAGCATGCAGAGTTTGCAGTTTTGCTAAAGAAATGACAAATTTCTAATAGCAAAAACTTTATCCTGCATCTTGCAATACATACTCTTGCAATCTGCAATAGGTTTCCAATTAAAACTACCTTGGGAGATGTATACATGAAATATGAAGACTAACACAGTCCTAACTGACAAGCATTTCACTGACATTTCGGTGCCAGATGTTAAGCTGTTTACAAGCTATAAATTAATCTAGCTGGTTCAGAACATTCTGACTAGATTCACTAATTTAAAAATGTTCAGCTTACTGCAAGAAATGCAAATATTGACAATTTGGAGTAACAAGTGTCCTCAAAAAAAACAGGAATAGAAGTGATAAATGTAAGCAAAACCACCCAAAGTCACATCACGAGACTGGCTTCAAATGCCAGCACATCTGCAGAAGCTGTATTCAAACTCCAAGTTCAGAACATGTCATTCTCATAGCAACATCCTTTATGCGCCAGATGTATTCCCAAATCATTCCCTAGAACAGACCACACTTTTAACCACACATCTAAATAACACTTAACAAAAAAAAAAAAAAATCCTATTTACACTGTGTGAAGAGTTAAAAACAAAACAAAACAAAACCTAACAAACAAACCCCAAGTAATTCCCCAAAGCACTACATGTACTTATTAAAAGTGGCTCATTAACAAAAAGGGCATCAGTGCTACCCACATATAACATTTATCCCTAAACTAGCGTCTTACAGATAAGTGGCAAATATTCACAACTACCAAAGGTCCTTTGGGTTTTGTCTCTCTTACTCAGGCATGAAGTTATGTGAGTTCATGAAAATCCTGCAGACTTTTTTTGTGTGTTTGTTTAGTTTTTTCTTTAACAATTAAAAATTGTCATTCCCCTTTGACTGTCTTATAGGTTGGAAATCTGCAACCTACACATAATTTCAAAAGAAACCAGAGGGTAATTACTGAAAAATAATTATAATAATTTAAAAAAAAAAAGTCAATAAACAAACATTCTTTTTAAACAAAAATCACACTTGTTTTGGGCCCAGATTTGCTCATGGATCATTTATCTCACTGATGTAATTCAGCAGTTGAAACAAATGAAAAAAAAACAAAGTCAAATGTGAAAGAACTGAAGCTCTCAGGGCAGATTTGGTCTGTTTGATAAAGTCGTACTAACCAAAGTTAACGTAAGCACAAATTTTACAAGGGACTTAGTCTCCTAATATCACTGGTGCTTACTTTAAAGGAGGTATTTATTTATATTATGTTTTTACAGTTTATTTGATCTTCAAGTAAAATAATTCAGGCTTGAAAAGTACCCTATTAAGATAAAGATAAAACAATTCAACTAAGTTGTATATGATGCTAAAAAGAAGTTACTTCATTGAAAAGAATTTTATTAACGAAGCTCTGGAGCTTGCAGTAGTTCTCAAAATCATCAGAAATTGAAGTGTACAGCCCTCTCATCACTCATGAACAAAATTGGGAGCCCAGGAAATGTGTGGAGCAAAGCAGCTCATACCTACAGGACCCAACCATGGGTTTTTAACTCTTCCCTCGTTTCTTTCTCCTGCATGATCTCTGCATGATCTCTTGAGCATCATCCTAGACGGTCACAACAGAGAGGATTCTAGGAGTAGGGAAGGACAAGGGAGAGCTGCTGAGGTGGGGGATTAGAAGTTCTGACCAACAAATATGGAGGCACAAGGCTTCATAACTCTGAAAACTGCAGTGAAGCTCCAAATCTTCACAGTAGATTCTTTCTACGGAGTGCTGCACCCACAACATGACCTAGCAATACGACCACTGACTTTGACAAATCTTGTTACTCATTCAGATTTGCATATCCAGAATTCCACAACAAAACTTAAGAGTAACTTATGTAAAGGCTGTAATGTCAAGAGCAAAATACATAAATAAGGTGTTTTAAGCTCTATAGAAATGCACTGAAATATTTCTGTCTGAAATTACCATTTCCCAAATCAAGGCCTGATGTAAGTCGTATCACTTTTTAAATCACAGAATCACCATTTCATCCCATGGAAAAACTCTATACAAAAAAAGCTTCCGTAGGAAGATGGAAACATTGGGGAATTAGTACCAAGATTCTGTTATACTCATTAGACACAAGCCTTCTTCCTTTGGTCTTATTTTTCACATCCTTCCTTCCTTTTAGATGTGTCACCATTTTGTAAAGAAGAAAGCATGTGAATCTTATCGTTGCGAAACCTCTAAATGTTCTTCTTGTATTTTTCCAGAACTTCTAAGTCATTGTGGAGGAGTAACGAAACACACATACAAAAATATTACAGGTATTGTAATACTTCATTCTTATCCAGAAAAAAATGAATATTCTTCTTAATGATGGTGACTGACTTCAAATACCACATGGAAGCGTTCATCCTAATAAACAAGTCAAAAGGAACCTTGAATTACATGTTTTTTCCCTCCTTGTAAATTCTTCCTTGCCTGTTCTGTTTCCAGTGCTACTACTAATATATGCCCAGCCTTCTCTGAAAGTTCTTGAACACCTGAACCACAAGCAAACTTCAAACAAGCTCTAATTAAAATATGCAAAGGCCCAGGAAGCTTTTGGTTATCTCTGACCAGAAGACAGACTAGCAGTAGCAATCTGACCTAAAGGTGCTGTTGGCAGTGGAAAGTTTAAGGAGCAACCAAGCTGTCAGACAATAGTTTAAGCTGCTCTTCTCTGAAGAGTCATCAGGTTAGATTCCTTGACCTCAACATGATGATTCTTCTGGATAATGCATAGGGAATTCCTGAGCCTACTGTTTAGATTTGCTTGCTCATTCTTAAAGCAATTTGCGGTATAAGATATAAATGCATCTAATAGACGTGATTTATAAGTCATTGGGTTAGCTGCACACTCCTAAGGTTTCAGATAGCAGAGTTATTGCAGCACATTTTTGTATGACAAGCTCCAGGCTCAAAAATTACCTTTCAGAAGAAGGGGAGAAAGATCCTCCAATTCCCTACTTCTGATTGAAAAAGAGAAGGCTGAGGGGAGACCTCACTGTGGCCTTCCAGTATTTGAAGGGAGTGTATAAGTAGGAGTGGGAATGGCTGTTTACAAGGGTGGATAGTGATAGGACCAGGGGAATGGTATTAAACTGAGACAGGGGAGGTTTAAGTTAGATATTAGGAAGAAGTTTTTCACACGGAGGGTGGTGACACACTGGAACTGGTTGCCCAAGGAAGCTGTGGATGCCCCATCCCTGGAGGCATTCAAGGCCAGGCTGGATGTGGCTCTGGGCAGCCTGGTCTGGTGGTTGGCGACCCTGCACATAGCAGAGGGGTTGAAACCAGATGATCATTGTGGTCCTTTTCAACCCAGGCCATTCTATGGCTCTATGATTCTATGATCCTTGTGTGGAAGCCTTGCATGGTTTCAGCCAGTGTAGAAATCAGTGTCCTCTTGCAGGCAGCCACTGCAAGCAGATACAGAAACTGTTTTCTAACTCTGTGCACTGTGAGTAGATTAATTATTAATTATTAATTATTATTAAAGTATTAATTATCTCATTTCTCTTTTTGTTGGTATGCCCTACTAGCAATAAACACCTGCATGGCTAGAGAATCAGCTTGAGAGGGAAGATAGAAAAGGAGTCCTCAAGACTGACTACAAAATTCCTTCCCAGGCTGGCTTTTGCAAGAGCAGGATTTTGAACCTATTCTTCAAGACTAGCCACGTTTACAATCCAAGATGTAGTAAATTGATTTCCAGCATCTATCAAATATAGAAAAGGAAGCCCTGGATAGGAATATGATGAGGTATCTAAAGCAAAGTAAGTATAAGTTAGAAAAGCAGCTTTGTGCACACTTAAGCAGAGTCATGTGCTATTTTAATCTTACATAATTGTAAACATAATCTGTTTATTTTTAATAAGTGGTGGCTGTGCTAGATGTTTGGGTATCGAATATCTTATTTTATTTATATTAACTCCTAGAAGTGCATATCTCATAATAAAATGGGTATAGAAAAATAAATGCAGGCTATGCACTTAAAAAGCAGTATTTATTGTATTAGAGAAGTGGATTATAGAAATGAGTTACTACAGAAATTGTCTTTTTCCTTATCTAGAAGCAAAGAGCATTTTAGATGCGTGTGTTAAATAAACATTCTTACATGACTGCACTGAATAATGCAGTATTTGTCAGTATAATTTCACTTCAAATTAGGAGCCTATTCTACTTCGTTTTATATTTTCACTTTCAAACAAAACCAGCTGACTTCTGTGTACTTTCAGTTTTCAAAACTTAGTCTCTGGCTATGATTTAATCTCCCCTCCAAACCAGAAGAGATAAGATTACAGTTACAAAGCACTGGAAACAGGAAATGTTGTAAACTCTGACACAGTACTAAGCATTGGTTCAAATGACACTGTGAAATTTTCTTAAGCATGGTCAGTCACCATTTCCCTACATCGCTTTTTGATTTGACCCCTAGGAGTGCTGCAAGAGAAACACTGTTTATACTGAGGTCATCGACAGGTTATGCCACACAAGAGCAGATACATATCATCCACCCAAGCTATGGCACATTTATATTTCATTACTGAAGGAATAAGAGTAACAAATTTAGAAATCAAAATTAGAAAAATAATAACTGGAACAAGCTGCCTAGGGGGGTTGTGGAGTCTCCTTCTCTGGAGATATTCAAGACCCGCCTGGAAGCGTACCTGTGCGACCTGCTAATGTAGGATTTAATTTTAGGCAAAAGTTTGTACTTGTGTGAATCTTCAGAATACATATTGGTACAGCATAGCAAATATGCCCCAGAGGGATGTTTCATGTGACAAGGAGGAGAGTTAATATAGAAGGAAGGTGGCTAATGCCCAGACAATAAACCTCACTTCCCACATGACTAATTCATGAGTGACTGTACTTAGCCCTAGGAGAAGCTGTGAGTTGCAGGTATTGATTCCTGTTATACTTCGGAGTCTGAACTCCTACAGGAATATCAGCTAGTGCTCTGGTTTGGGATTTGAGGATGCAGGACCAGATGCCAGGAACTATTCTAGCTGGGGGGAAGGCAAAATGCAATGGGAAGGGGGGCGTGCACACAGGTGGCTTTACAGGCTAACAACTGGAGAAAAAAGAGTGGCAGCAACCAGAAAACTGAGTAGGTTTCCTATGGTGAGAGACCAGGAGGGCATAAGATGCACAAAGCCAGAGGGAAACAGATTTTCGTTATGAAAAATGGGCCAGATAAGGGGACGGACTGAAGAGGCCGTCAGGACCCAGGGGAAGCTGAAGACCAGTGTAGATGGAGTAACAGAGGCCCCAGCATGGAAGCCAGGAGAGCCCAGTATTGCAGAGTTTGAACAGAGGTTTGAGACCAAATACAGGGAAATGGAGAATGTGAAGGTATATGATTCACAGGAAAAAAGCCATAAGCAGGACATGCTCCCATGTGGAACTGAAAATTAAGACTGAAGTAAGGCAGTGGACTACAAGGCAAGGGCATACTGTAGGCAGGTCTCTATCCTCATCTCAGAACCTTCTAGTCTTGCTGAGTGTACATGCACAGAGCTGCCACTCAACTCTAACCCTCAGTTCGCTACCCAAAACCCTTCTCAGGCTGATGCACATTTATGAATCAGCACCTCAGATTTTTGTAATTCGTAAGAAAGAAGGAACACCAGATCACATCTCATCTTTTTTTGATTCCTAACAATAAGGGAAACTACTGAAAATTAAATAACTGTTTTCATTCCTCTACTGAAGTGTGTTTACCTGCAGCTTAGAGTATCAAAGATCTGTGTCGTTTTTTTCACTATTCTAATTACACACATAAAGCCTAGGCTCTGAATAGAAATAAATCATCTCAAATTACAAAGACATGTCTCTGTAACAATAAAGCCTTCCTTTTCCTGCTAGTGGAAGCATTATCTTTATAAAAATACTTTGCTTAAAAAATGCCCAGAAACACTAAATCCATGGCTCACGTAACTTAATGTAAGCCACAGATATGTGCAAGGTCATATGCTAAGTAGATTAAGAGAACAATATATTGGCTCTGTCCTCTTCACTAAGTGCCCCAAGACATATGTTTTATATATAAATAATAATACTAAAGAGAACTGCAGTGAGAAACTGCTTTATGTGGGAGGGCAAACAAGAGGGGTGAAGAAAGGGGCCTTTAGAAAAAGACACTGGAGTTTTCTTATACACTGACTAGTACATTAACACCACATAACTACACATCCTTTTCCCTAAAAATGGAAAAGAGGCTGAAGGGAGGCCTGATTGCTCTCTTTCAGTATCTGAAAGGTGCTCACAGCCAGAGTGGGGTTGGTCTCTTCTCACTGGTGACAGGATGAGGGGAAATGGCCTCAAGTTGTGCCACGGTAAGTTTAGGTTGGATATCAGGAAAAACTTTTCTACAGAAAGGGTTGTTAAGCACTGGAATAGGCTCCCCAGGGAGGTGGCTGAGTCACCACTCTGGATGTGTTTAAAATCCATTTGGATGTGGTGCTCAGAGACATGACTGAGTGGAAGGTTATTAGAGTTAGGGTAGTATGGGTAGGTTGTGATTGATTGATCTTTCCCAATCTGAGCAATTCTATCATTCTATGATTCTAAGAAACACTGAAACCCCACACATCTCTCAAGGGCTGTCCAGCTCCTCTATGTTTCAGAACAGGTGCTCACACAGGTCAGTGGAACTCACTGAAATCTTTAACAACTTCCTTGTAACTCCCATGCACATTAACTCTCAAAGCAATTATTAACTCCATTTTGGTCAGTATGGAGAAACTGGGAGAATGGCACAATTAGCTTAAAAAAAAAAAAAAAAAGAAAAGAAAAGAACATACAGAGGTAAGGTCCTTCTGTGAAGCTCTTTATAAAAACTTCCAGATTCCCTGATGAAAGCAAATCCTCACTAATGGTTCTTCCTTAATTAGGTTGTGCGTGTGTGAGCTTTTCTTTCATGAGATTTAAAACAAATGTAAACTAAAGGTCAGGAGGAACAGACAGCTGGGCCCTACATCTGGTCCACAACCCTAAAATAAAGAACTAAGGATCCTCTAAACCTTCTGCACACGTATTTTTCAGTCAGTGTGAGGTATGCTCAAACAAAGCCATTTTTCTGTTTCCCTGAGTATCATTACTCCAAAACAAGACCAAATGAAATTAAACAGGGTCTGAAGTGAGAGAAAATTGTTTCTTGAACATGAAATCTCAGCCCAAATCACCTAAAACCATCTTCCAAAGCTGTCTTCTCAGAGAAAGAAAGAAAAAGAAAAAAAGAAAAAAGTAAAAAGGAATTTTTGAAAGGAACTTCCCTCTTGCATCCTACAGAGGGAGAGATAGGGAGCAAAAAAACTATATGAATATAACATCTGAATAGATTTGATTCATTTTCCAAGTGCTCACTGATACACACTGCAGTTGAGTTTGATTGCCAACATTTGAGACAACTATAGGACAGGACATGGTGCCTAGCAATTATTTAGTTCCTCTGAAGCCAAATGAAGCTTCTCAGAGAATATCATGTGTCTACATGCAGAATTTCTGCTGTCATGCTTTAGCAGTTAAGCATCACATTTCCTCTGTAAGCTAAACAAAAAAGCTGAAAATAATACCTGAAAAAGAAAACAAGAAGCTCTTAAGGCTGCTGTCACAAGGAAGGATCAACTATATTTGTTCCTCAGTCCTTGTCTCAAAATTTACTCATTTAATGGCCAACGTGAGTCCTAACAATTAAAGGACTCTTTCTCTTACCTACAGAATAGAGCATATTTCTTATCATGTCTCACCAACTTTTGGCGTACACCGAGACCTGTGCCTTTTCCCTTTAATCTCAGAGAAAACTACACCTTGGTGCTTCTCATAAGCTCTAAGTCCAGCCCTAAGTTCATGAGGTGGTGCTGTAAGTACAGCAACCCTTGATGCCAGCACAGCCACCAAAAGCAGACATACCACTTATCCTCTCATATCAGTCTCAGCGGCAGACTGTAGGCTGGTGCAATTTTCTAAAAGCTAACATAGCAAAGGATTTCTAAAACGTCACAATTATTGAGCCAACCACTGCCCTACCATGTAACGGGAAGAATTCCCATGGTAGCAGAGGAATGGGTAGAGTTCAAGAGTGGGAGTAAGCTCTTGGGGCTGGGCTGGGGCAGGAGAAAGCAAGACGGCTTCATCTAATGGCATTGCAGCCTAAAAATATAGACTGTGCACATTGCTATGAGCCTGAGTCATGAGGGTCGAATAATTTTAAAATATCCCTCTAATTTAAGTAGCTTCCAGCCCGCTTCTTGCCTAGCACAGTTCAGATTCCTGGTGATGGGTTAACCACCTGAACACATACGCCTCAGTCACCAGGAGGTTTTCATCTCCAATTACTAACAGGCTACTTCCTGCCTGTGTTTTTTTTTCTTACTGTTTGCAAGCACATTGGAGTCATTTCTCCAGTAATGCCCCCTGTTCATTTTATCTCATTCTGACCTTACTAAGTCTGCCCCTACATGCCCATGCTACTCACTAACAATGATCCTTAGTCATTTGCCCTCACTGACATAGTCTACGGAACTACTTCAACTCCTATCTCTTAAGTGATTCTCACATTTAATTTCCTACTATTCTCTGTTTCTTTTCCATTGCAGTTGTATAGTTTATGCTGGCTCTCATTTTTAAAGGCATCACACATTTTCTTTGATTGCTTAATTTTGCATAGAGTATGATGCTATATAAGCATCTCTGGGTCTATGGAAAAGAATCCTCTTTAAATTTATTCTATCAACTATTTTCTACTTCTTCCCTTCCAGGAGATTATGAAAACTGCAATCTGCAATCATCATTAATCATAATTCAAAACTCATCACCATGTTCATCATCTCTACCAGTTCCTCCCTAGAAGTGAAAGACAGATCTATGAGAACAATGTCCTCAAATGCCTCCTTGATGCTTAATTCTTTTTTGGATTAAAAAGTTGCTCCGAATTTCCCATTTTACCATGACAAACGCTACACCATGTAATTGCTGTATTTTTATGTTAGGGCCCATTTTTATAGACTTGTATGTAAATAAACAAGATAATAAGTAAAAACAAATAATAATGCACCAACAAAAAGACTAATACAAGAAGACAGCCTTGTGAAATACACACTGAACAAAAACTGTATTATGAAGCTTCACAAATAATATGGCATGAATGAAAGAGCATTTTATTGTCTGTCCGTTCTGATTTCTCTACCACCCCCAGACGTAATACTGGACAGCAGTCACACTACCGCTCTTATTCTAGGGATGTGTATGCAATTTGTTTGATTCCACAGAGCAAGCTGCAGTAAGCTGCTAGGTTAGCACCAAGCCAAACACTAACTCTCAAAAAAGAATCTGAGATTCTGGGGGGAAGGAGGTGGGTGAGAAATGATTGTTGCATTACAAAGTGCACCGGGTAGTAACTCTACTTGAACCACAAGGGGGAAGAAATTGGGAGATGGCATCTTATCATAGATGGTCTAGCAGCACTGCAGGCCTAGCTGAGGAGGTTTGTTTTCTTTACTATCTATCACCATGTTTTAGTAATGAACCAAGCCAGGACATAGCTAAAACCACCACTCATAATTAGTGCATTATGCATACCAACAAATACTGAATACATAAAATAAACAATGCTTTTGGTTTAAAACACAAGCCAGACATGTTTGCTTCTACCTCAGTTTGCCAACCACAAAAAGCTCTATTCCTTTGATGTTTATTCCTTTGGTTAGTCAAGAAGGCACTATGATCTCAAAGCTTATTTAGCTTGTAAATTCTCAGGCAGTCACCATCATTTGTTCCACAGTAAAGACCCATTTGGTAAAAATAAAGAAAAAAAAAAAAATGGTCCAGTGGAAACATATTTGCCTGTTTTTGGTTATTGAGAAGATCTTCACTGATATTCCTGGCTTGGTATATTTTTTCCACTGTACACAAAGATGACAAAGGTCATGCAATGCAGCATTTAAAATTTCTCATTGAAAATAAATGAACCATGACTCATACATGGATACAGCACGTTCTTTACTTATTCCCTCCAGTAAGAGATAGCACCAAGTCTCTGCTAGCAGCTGCACTTGTGAACAATAAAAGATACATATTCCTGAGCATATGTTTCTAAAATTCACAGTGGAACGATGATGCCTTAGCCTACAGAACTGAGCATACACCAGGCAGTCTGGAAGAACATCAGTAATCTTCAACAGTAAACAATGAATGACGCACATTTCAAACATGTTGCAAAATAGGAGATTAAGGCAAAAGCCATCTTCAATTAACAGATCAGTGATGGCGTCTGACCATCAGTCTTTCAAGCATTAGTCACACTGGACCACCTCAAGGCTGGAAATACTATACTTTGAAAGACATAATATACTATACTGTGTTACTATCACCTTCTCTACTTCCTCCGTGTTCCTGCTGCCACCTCCTTCCCTACACCAGCAGTAGTCTGCTCTCCAAAGGGACAGAAGGGCATGACAGAGGCCTACTTCTGGTCCTTACCACTCATTTTTGATGTCAGAAACATGGCAGCCAACTGAATAGAAATGAGTTTATCAATAAGCAGACAGGGTCCCCAGTGCCTTCCACTTGCTTAATTCTAAGCAATATAAAGGAGGGAGAAGAGCACCAAGGGCCTCTAGACTCAGATGGGAGCCCTAATGCCTCAGCTTGCAGCCACCTGTGCACAGCTGCTTTCTCTCTGTTTCAGATTTTCATTATATTATCTTTTACGTGAGAAGTTTTCTGCTGTAGAATACACCAACCTTGAACACCAGGGATAATTATGACTTACTTGGTTATGATTTTACCACCTCATCAGACATACTCAGATGGGTGGTTTGATTTACTGCATTCTGTATTAAGTTCAGTAACTAACATCCTAACTTATTAACAGGAAAAACAAAAGCAGGGTGACAAAATATCCTATATCTACAGGCTTTGGTAGCTTTCCATTGTTGAAGTAATTTTGTGCTTCATAAATCAAGTTGTATATTTAACCAATTTAAGTTAATATGTATCAGGGAGCACAGCAGAAAGGGCTGGCATTTTGGCAACCCTTTATTCAGCCCTTGAGTTTCAGCTATTCAATGTGCCACATTTCAGCCCATGCTGAGGCTCATCCTGCTGTCATCCGGCTTGCAGAAAGCTGCAGTATTATGAAAGAGCCAAGGCAACAAGGCAGACACACAAGCTCTTTTCTGTTATGTCATGTGAAGTTTTGTTTAGCACAGACAGGAATTAAACTGGCAAATTAGAGTAATTTAGTAGAGCAGAATACAAGGGTAAAACACACGACCGCCTGCATTCCATTTATGCGCTACATAGCACTGCCTCTATTAACTTCAAATTATCTCCTTTTATGGACTCTGAGCTTTTTGTACTTTTCACAGCTGTAACTGGACAATGGGTTAAATACTCGGAAGAGCTTGGGAATGTTTTCTCTGCAGCCAACACAGAGGGCAGTCGCTGAACTCGCTGCCTCTATCAAACAGGAAATTGTATTTTGGGTGCATCTGATTCACACCATCACCTTTGGGAGGTCATGGTTTGTTCCCCTGGCTCCCCCCAGCATGCAGCGAACAGGAAGCTATGTGTCTGCTGTTTCCACCTGGTAATTTAAACACAGTAAGAATACTTCCCAAATTGATATGCTTATATTTCAAAAAAAAAGGATGGTGAGAATTTTGTTGCTTGAATATGCATATTCCATCTTCCACTTTCCCATAAGCCAAAAGCAGACTGAAAAACTGCACAGAAGTATCCCCACAGCTTTTCAAAATCAAAACGTCCTGGCTGTCAGACAGAAACATGCACGCTAGTACAAGCCCACAGGACAAATAAACAGGACAAAGACCTCTTTCTGTGTCTTTACCAAGGAAGAACGGAAGCAGGACCCAGCCAGGCTTTTTGAGCAGACACAGCTGCCATGCTGGGTGATCCTCATCTCTCACTTCCAGTGCTGAGGAAGAGATGAGGAAAGGACATGCCCCTCTCCCCCTTGTTTCTATATCTGTTTCTATATCTGTTTCTATACCGTCAATGATGCCAGATTGCTAAGAATCCTTTACATTCACAACATTGGAGCTGAGTGACTGTAAGCAAGCAGTGCAGGCAACCCCCTGCACTGAGTGCATCTACAAAACAGTCTGAAGAAAGCAGCAAAGACCCAGGCCTGCACAAAGGCAGCTTATTTTCAATTCCCATCAGCTGGAGCCATCTCTCACCTACAAAAGCAACTCTGCAGGCACTACTGCAGCTTCTAAGTTTAAACTTTCTCTGCAGTCCTTTCATCTCAGTACAAAGAGGGGTTCAAGCTACAGAGGTGAGGAGGTCCAGTGAAGCAAAGCACTCATTTGCACATAACTCAGCCCACTCAGGGCTCAGTCTTCTCAGAGGTTTAGAAGCAGCTGTTCTTCAAAAGACCTGGCTTTTGTCAAATTCCTGACAGGCCCAAGCATACTGCTTCTCCATTTGAGGAGGCCTATGAAAGATTCAGTTTGGACCTAAGTTTATAAAAAGGTCTTCATCAGAGTAATGTTCCATTTAAATACTAGAATCTATTGGTAGCTGTTTCACTGTGTGCAGGTTCCATGTTCTGTGCCATCCCACCCATGATTCAAAGTTGCCATTTACAGGACAGCGATTAATACTTTCTCTAACTTTTCTTGACTTTTCCCCCAAGCCATGTGCGTCCAGTGGAAGGAGGTGATGGAGAGGAAGAGAGCTGTGAAGTTTCGTTGTTACCCTTAAACCAAGAGCATGAAAACTGAAATGATGCTCTAATGCCTCTTTGACCTACTTTGTATGTACAGTAAATATCTGGAAACAAGGTTTGTGCTTCCTCCTTGGGGTACACACTGCTTGAGCACAACCAAAAGGGCCAGGATACAGTCACAGACCCCAGGTAGTGCTGCTGGGCTTACAGCCTTTCCTCAGGAACAGAAACTGTTGTGCAGTGTGGGGCTCACAGCCCCTGAAAATAACCTTCACCACCTCTTTATGGTGTAACCACAGCTGGGAAGACAGACAACCCTACAGCAAGTCCATAACCTTCTCTGGCTGCACTTAAAATGGGTTCAGCAGCAGCTAGGGATGCATTGTCACAGGAATCACAGAACGCTGCAGTGATTCTCCCCATCCTCTGCTTCTGTGGTCGGCATTTTTTTCACTTGGCTTCCTCTAATACGGTAGATAATCCATCTATAGCACAGGGACTTAAAAGCCTCACAAAAGCACATACAGCTTCATGAAAAACAGCTGGAAGCATTCATGTGTTACAAATTCCGCAGTACTAGGAAGACACAGATTAAGGTATATGTAATACAGAAGTCATAATCTTGGCACCTATTTCCTATTAATAACTAAATCACTCTACCATGAAAATGAGATAGAACTGCTAACAGAAGTGTGTGGTGACGTACATGGCAAGCACCCTGGACTTCTGAAGAAATAAAGCCCAACCCTTAATACATACATACACACACAGGCATCTCTACTGCCAGGAAATTATGAACAGAAAATCAGAAGCACAGAAGCTGAAGACTTAAAGAGTCAATAACACAGATCTGCAGCTTGAGTCTAAGGATGTAAACATATTTAGGGAGAGAACAAGATGGGCATTATATTGGCATTACTTCATTTTAGTACTGTTGCTTAATCTGTATATCTAATTCTCCACATAAAGCTTGACTTTGTGCTAAATAAGAAATGCCTTTACACTCCACCAGCAGGCTCCATGCATTCTACGGAAAAGTGAACATCCATTTATTTCATCTAAAGGTCAAAAGTGAAATGCCTTTGGGAGATCCCATGCAACCTTAAAATAAAAGTCGCATTCCTAAATTCCGAACTATCTAGAATGCAGCACAATGTCATTATTATTCTTCTGAAATTGGAAAACAATTACTCATTTATATTAAAAGCAAAACTCTCTAAAAGAACAAGTCCTAAAACCAATGAAATACCAACAGAGAGAATCTTAAATCTCGCCGTTCAAAAAGCATAACTTCTTTCCTTACAGTTTTATGCATTATGGAAGTCGTGACACCCATAAACATTTAAAAGACATGTGATGCAATTCTAATATTTGTTTGATTTGAATTAAAAGACAACAGTCCTCATACAGTAGTAGTCAAAGCAGCCACACCCATCACTCCTCATTTTTTCCCACCATCATTATTACACTGTCTGCATGTGCTGTGATAGCCACCTGTAATTACTCATTAATATCTACTGATCAGATTTAGCAAAATATGAAGACAGAACTCCAGTGAAGGATAAACTTTTGACTGCTGGATTTCTTTTGGATTCCTTCTTCATTTCATAGCCTTAACAGAGCTTTAAATCCAATCAGTGTTCAAGATCTAACCTAAAACTCACTAAACCACAGGAAACGTACCAGTCTTCATATGCTTTGAAACTGTTCCATCTAACTACGGTAAAACACCTGCTATAATACTATACTCAGCTCTCATGATTTTCCCCTCCTCCTGCATTTCCACTATGAAAAGACTAAAAATCGCATATTACTTTTTGTTTTAAGAGATGTATAGAACTACGTCACACTGCTCACCCAGACTGACATCATTGTCCAATCACTAATATGGGAAAGGCACACAACAACAATATTTTTGGACAACTAAGACTACTCTAACTATTTTGGTTTGAATTTG
This sequence comes from Coturnix japonica, assembly GCF_054131305.1. Taxonomy (NCBI): domain Eukaryota; kingdom Metazoa; phylum Chordata; class Aves; order Galliformes; family Phasianidae; genus Coturnix; species Coturnix japonica. The sequence goes on from NC_140663.1 coordinate 127,865,040, forward strand.
GTATAGATAATTTGAAAAGAAAAAAAAAAAAATCACCATAAACTTTGTGTTTTTAATACAACCGTAATGCACACCAACTTTGCAATTAGCTTCCAGGACCTAACTGCCATCCAGGCTGCCTGCTACCAACTGCACACAAATGGCACCATGCATAAAATTTTCACATTGCCATTGCAGATTTTCTGAGAGATATTATCTACACAAATTACAGAAAGTAATGCCTTCTATTTATTCCCGTGGAAATGTCAACCAGTAATACACAGGTCTCTCTGAAAGTAACCCTCAATACAAAGAGCATAACAACATTTGATAGAGGAAATTCTCAGCTACAAAACACTGTTTTTATTAGCCAGTAGTTACCACCATTAGCTCTGCATTTTCACTAGCTGTGAACAAGAGCCTGCTTGTCATGCTTCTAAAATCTGCACCAACAGAGATGACCCACTGTTTCACAGTTGCTATGACGATGCCATTGCTAGGAAAACATTTCCATATGGTCCATATTTTACCTGCCTAAAATGATGGAAGTGAGAAGGCATCAAATCTGGACAACATGGTGGGTATGGTAGGACAGTCCAGCCAAGACTGGCAGTGTGTCCCATAGTCTTCAAACTGGTATGGAGCCTGACTTTATTGTGTTACATGAGAAAGGTTGTCTTCTACTCTGGACTGACTCTAGAAGTTTGAGCCTTCAGCTTAGTGTCATGATGTACTGGTCAGAGTTGATGGTGTGTCCAGGTTCTGGGAAATCCAAAAGGCTCATCTTTTCCTATACCAAAAGGCAGTGCACATCACTGCACCCATTACAGGCTACACCTTGAACTTCTTTGATGCAGAGTTCACATGTCATCACTCCATTGGGTTTCCATTTGGACTCCATCTCATTGTGGTGACATGACACCTCATCGCTGGTAATGATGTGATTCATGAAACTGTCACCTTCAGCCTCAAATTGATTCAATACATAATGACACACTTGCATACAGTGTTCTCCCTGTTCCTATGAGACCATTTGTGGGAATCATCTGGTGCAAACTTTGAAGTATTTCAGTGTTGCCACCATTGTTTCCAGTGCACTGAAATGGACATTCAGCTCCATACACAGTTCCATGGTTGTAATTTGATGATTCATGTAGAGGAGCTGATCAAGATGCTCTTCATTGCATGGTGTGACAGCCATGAATGACCATGCAGAACATGACTTATCTCTCATGTCACTGTTACCTCTGTTGAAACACAGCTCCCACCATCTCAGTGTGCTCACATTCACTGTTTGGTCTCCAAAAGTGTTCAGCAAATGTCAGTGAATGTCAATGGGTGCCATTTTATCCACATGGAGGAATCCAATGACAGCCTTTTGCTTCATACACACTTCCATGACAGACATCAGTGTCTGTGCCTCTCCACTACCATCAGTCATATGGCAACAGAATGGTACAGAATATTGGTGAGAAGGTGATACTGCCATATCACCAGCATCTACCTCTGACATCATGGGCCAACATAATAAAATGGAAGGCATTACTTTCAGAGCAGCCCTCATAATTAGAAACATTACTGGTAATTCATAATTTTCTATTACCACAGCTAATTCAAACCAGGTTACAAAAACCCATGTCTGCCTAAATGAAGCCTAAAAATAAGTGTTCTACCATTACTTCATCTGAATTCACAGATCTTATCATTCTCCAGTTGCTTCCACAAAGCTTTTAGGTAGTTGGAAAACTTCATATTCATGAGATGCAAAGCAGGTTCACAAAAAGGTCTTGCAGCATCTGACCTTTCCCTTCCCTCATGGCAATGGTAAACACCAGACAGGACAGCTATAAAAACAACACAGAAGCCCATTGAAGCAAAGACTGATTGAACAATTTCCAGGGAAAAAGGAACACAATTATTCCATCAGTTCTTTCCATGTTTTCAGACATACAAGCTGTGTCTGGCAATAGTTCAACAGAAAGACAGGAACACCAAAAGAAGAGCACAAAGCACTGATGTTGGAATGGATACATCAAACAGATTAAGCAGCTTGTGAACTGGGAACTGCTTGTTCATCAGCAGTTAAATGGCAAGATACTTGTGTACTTACAGTGTTAACAAAACCTGTAGTTTACTGCACGCACCCTTCCTGCTACAGCAAAACTAGTAGCACTGGCAATATACGTAAGGATGACTGGCTTCATGTGAATAGGGAGGGGTAAGATTAAAATATCACACTGACGAACAGATACCGTAAAAGGAAAATGATCAACATGACCAAAGGAAAGACTGTAGGTTGAGAAGCTGAGAATAATCTAAATTAGAGTGTAGATTCCTTACTACAGCAAAATAATGGTGTGGATGAGATAATGGCAAAAGGAATTGACACTTCACCACTGCTTTTAGTGACCAACTAGGAAGCCCTTGGGAAAGGACTGTAAATGTTACACCTTCTTCCCTCTAGAGAAAACACTTGGATAACAGAGTAGAAGGGAACCAACACCTCTCATGACAAATCTCTGAGGTGGAGCTACATTTCACAGACTTATTTTCTTGAAATAGCCAAAACAGAAACACAGTGACATTTTCCTTTGACCATTCAATTCTCTTTGCTCTTTTCATTGTTTTCAAAGTACTTAAATTTACAATCTTCTCTTTCCAAGGTAAACTTAGGAAATGCAAGATTACAGTCTTGCAGAAAAGCTCCATATGAGCCCTCCTCACAGTAGAGGGTTACTATCTTTCAAAAAGCTTGCTTGGTTTCCTTATACAGGCTACATTCATTCAATTACTGTTACTTCAGAGCAGTCCAAGTCCTCCACATCAGCCTGCTCTATCCAAGCTAGCAACACCACATCTCCCAAAAGCAGAGAACTGCAAAGATGCTTCCTGCTTAAGGCAGTGGAATGGTGCACTGGAGAATAGGATTTTGTCTCTTCCTATGAATTCTCTAGGCAAGAGTTTCAAGCATCACTCTGGCTCACATTAACTGAACTGAATGAAACAGGGGACTGTAGCTACACACCAACACCCCGCCTTGAATCTAGGGTAATTTACTAGAGATGAGTGTGAGTTTTGTGGCAATATTAAGGTACAATCACAATACAAGCAATCTGAAGCTCTTAAGACCTGAAGATGGTTACATCATCTTTATAGGGTGATTTGATTATCAGATTTTAAATAGGAAGCAAGGCCAAAAATTGAAGAAAAAAGAAAAAATGAAAAAAAAACACCCAAACCTTGCATCTTCATTCATCCATGAGAACAACCAGTTCTGTGCACTGAATAAGACAGGGTCCTGGGAAATAAATCAATGAACTGCAGGCTAGCATGATCACAAAGGGCCTGTATTTAGATTGCACTGAACCTTGCTAGTTTTTTAGATACCAACTGTGAGAACAGGATATTCTTTAAATATCTTCCCTGTAGGAAGATGTATTCATATTATTTTAGCATACTGACAGCACTAACAGGGAATTACATTTGGCTGTACATCACATACATATATTTAATGGCAACTGCTGTTTCATACTCAAAGGCAAGGGTGGAAGCATGACTATAGTTTTGGGAAGCCAGATAAAAGCCCACCCCAACTCTCCTCCAGCCTGAGCCCTGGTATGAAACCACACCTCAAGGCTGCAGTCAGCACCTGTCACACCACTCAAACCCCAACACCACTCATGGCTTCCCCTGAGCTCCTCTGCTCTGGGCTGAGAGCGCTGATGGGCCTCAGCCGCTCTTCATATGTCTTCCCTTCTAGACCTTCTACCATCTTCATAGTCCTCCTCTGGATGCTCTCTAATAGCTTTATGTCCAAACCCACGCTCAGTGCTGGAGGTGAGGCCTCACACACAGAGCAGAGCAGGACAAACCCTTCCCTTCCCTGGCAGCAGTGCTGTGTGTGTATTTATACATATATATCACAGTTTCTGTGCACTCCAGTTGATATTATTCTCAATCCCATGCTACAAACCCTGTCATGTCAGCTGCTGGTGTGTACATCAAGCATCACTGAGAGACAGAGTAGTACAGTATACAGATGTGCCTGTTTTGGAAGCAGTTGGATCACTTTTCCCTACAAGGTCAGGGCTTTAGGACAGAAAGAATAGCTCTACTGTTTGCTGTCCAGCTGAGAACAGCCTAGATTCCCTCTTGTCCAACTCTGTAAAATTAATCATAAAGAATTGGATCACTCCCCTCTTACTTTCAATTAGAACCAGGGAAAGAGGTGCTTTTTCTTCCTCAGACAAATTGGCAGATATCATCAGGCTTACGGGTTTAAAGCTATTCTGCTAAATTACTTTTTTTCCTTCCACTACACTGGATATTCAAATTCAAATCTATTGCCTTCACACACCCAAATAATTCTGTGAACACTTGCCTTTTCTTGTAGGAAAAATAGAGAAATGACTTTTATGTTTTAGGGTCCTAAGCAGAAACAATTAAGTAAGGAAGAAATTTGTTCTCAAAGAGGAACACAAAGAAGTGGCTAAAATAAAGCTTCAGCTGGAAATCCATAGCTCATCTGCTGCAGTGTCTTGAATTCTCTGTTAAAACTCCCCTTGATCGAGTATTTTTTCCTATTCATATGTTTAATCTTTTTAAATAAAGTTTTTGTCTCTGCAAATGCTGTAAAAAACACCTGAAAATCAGAACAGCAAAGGCCAATGCAGCAAAACATCAGAAATCCCAAGGTTACATGGTAAGCAATGGGTGTGAGTGGAAAGATTTTGGGGGTATGCACATAACTTTTATTCCTGAAGCTGATCATACCAAAAAATTGATCATCAAACTTGATAAAATTAGCTTTTATCATACATTTCAGGCTTTATATAACACCTGCAACAGCAGAGTTGTGTCCTATTTTGAGTATCATGAAGTTCTCTTACTCTTACTTTGCTTTTGGGAAAGTGAGATCCAGGGAAACAGAAACAGACTGTGGAATAACAGGGAATGGACTTCTGCAAAGCACGAAGACAGCCACAGGTGTATGGATATTGGATGCTGGCTGTTGCATCCTCCTCACAGCAGCAACAAAATGATGTCATCTTTGGGCAGGTCCTTCAAGACAGGCTGTATTACTTTGACCTGTTGGGAATTGGGTTTGTAGCTGGGGGAGCACTGGGCTGTGTGATAGTATGAGAATAACTGGGAGGCAATGATCAAACAGAAGCAACAGACCTCTAAAGCTGTGGGGCATGGTCCAGAGGCAACATGATCTGTTTCTCAAATGGACATTCTGCCCTTGGACAGGATGCAATGTCAATAGATAGCTTTATACCTTAAAAGGTCTAATGAGGCTACAAAACAGACTACAAAAATAAGAACTGCACAGTATGCAATTTCTTAATTTAGCCTCAAAGAATAAAAAGGTGATTTTGGTTTTTACCTACACTGAGTTTATATTCATTGGAAATGACAATTAAAAGTTCCAAGTCCATTGGAACTTTTAAGTCTTCCTGGATTATCCAACTACATCCATGGTCCTGACTTAGACATGAAACACTTCCACAAGTTTTGAAAGCACTGGCAGAAGGACTGATGGGGAATTGCACTTTTCCTGAACAAAAATATCTGCTTAACAGAATAAGGTTCTATTTACACTAGGCACAACATCTCTCAATATTCAGAAGAATGCTAGATATGATTGCATGAAAATAAGTATAAAATACTTTTGACTATTATGTCATATATTGAAGGGGTTCTGTGAAGAGCAAAAACATGAAAGAGAGGAAGTACCAGTATCATTAGTTTGTAAAGTCAAGAAATATTATATACCAACATATAGGTATGACTGTGTATGTACTGCAAGACTAACACAGATTGCAGCGCACAGACGTTCAGCCTGGCTGGTATTGCAGGTTCCAAAATGAAGTTGTTTATTCATACTATTTATAACTATAGAAAGAATTCTGATAACAGTACAGAGATAACATTTTTGTTGTTGCCGTAGCAATTACTTTACTGCCTATTCTGAGAGTAATACATACTATAAATTTCTTCTCAATTTTTCTAGAGAATTTTCCTTTCTAGGATTTCTAAATGAGGCCTGAGAAAGGAAGAAAAAAAAAAAAAAAAAAGGAACAAAAACATCAAAAAGTAAGGGGATCTTTTATTCTGAAGCATTTCAGGATTTTCTTTCCCAAAATACTTGCTTTTATGCATTCCACAGGGGTTCTACTCCATGTAATCTGTATTAGCTGCTCACAGTTCTTTAAGAAGAAACCCTACATCAGCTGGCCTCAGCCGCATAACTCTATATGTTTCAGTCAACCCCCCATTCTTATTCCCATTTCTTTAAGAACAGCTCTGGACTAAAAGATCTGCTCCAGCAGTCCTTTCCACTGTTCACTTAGCAGTCAGAAATGTTTTGAAATGAATACAGTAGAAAAGCTCTTCCCTTGTATACTGTCAGTAACATTTTGGAAGTTGTCTCTCTACCTATGTGTCTTTATTATTAAGAAAAAAACAACAAAAACAGCTCTTTGATTACTCAGTTTAGAGCTAATATATCTTCATCACTACCTAGCTAGCTTCTCAGCTGTCAACACATCCAGTGATCTTTAATGGTTTCCTAACATTAGATCACAGAACGTATTTTCACTTGCTATATTTTAACTGATTTATTTTTTAGAAAGCCATCAGCCAAACACCACTAAATTCCAATAACTAAATAAAGAGGAAAATGAAAACAGCGACCAGTGCAATCCTCAAATTTAAATCTAAAGAACAGGGTAACACCGGCTGTAAGGGAACAGTAAAAGCAACCCAATCAGTCTCTTTTTCTCCCCTCAGGAAATCTGCTGAAGCCAAATAATCCTCAAACGGCCAAAAGGATGGAACTCTCCTTTATCTAGTGACAGAGCTGGGCCATGCTCCTGCTTCAACACACAGCTACCTGTGGCCATCATGAGGCAAATGATGCTGCTACTTCATCTCCAAGGCACTGCACGTAGGAGGAAGCAGGAAAGGAAAAATCAGTGTTGCTTTCAGCCTGGCCAGTGTGAGGAGAAGATAAAATGCTGGCCATCTGGGGGACACAGCACACCTGGTGGACATATCAGGGTGGCAACTTGTCTCACTGAGCCAATGCTTTGTGAAATATTCCTCTGCCTAGCTGCTATCACAGCGTTTTGCCACAATGGCCACAGTGCCTCGACTCTCTTACAGCCCATCCCTTCACCTCTCCAAAGACAAGCATGCACATAACCAGTCTAACGACTCCACAGCTCAGGCTTTTCATGACAGACCCAATTCAACACTTAAGAAAGTGATCACTAGATAATTCCAGCAGCCAAACAAATGTTGAAGCTTCAAAAACATTACTTTGAAGTACCAAATCTAATCAGATGACTGAGCAGACAATCACTCCATCACTCATCTCACCTGACATTGGGTATCAGAGAGAAGCATGTAGAGCTGGCCATCACCAGTGATGAATATGACACTGGTTAATTATAAAGATACATCATACTTCTGTCTTTAGCACACCATGATTCAGATTTTTAAAATGCTTTATTGGCAGCTTCAATTTAATACTATGAATCTAAGAATAGGAATTCTGCTTTTCACACTTTCCAACACAGAAAATCCTAATTACAAGAAATGGATCACTAAATTACAAAGCCATTTTTAACTAGTTTTTGCTGTAACCAAGCTCTGCATTTTAAATAAAACTCTAAAACTTCATTAGCCATCTTCAGACACAAAAAAGCTCATTTAAGATGCTTATGTTTTAAATTCATCACACTATTCAACTCTTATTAGCAATGCTACATGCATGTGAAACTCCACCAAGAATTAATTTTCTATCTTCATGACTGATTTCAAATGATTTATGCATCTTCAGATTTAGAACCGTGAAATAATTTTCTAGACAGCTGAACCACATTTACTAGATATTTAGGGGCATTATCGCAAACAATACAAGACATGACATAACCACATATGAACCTCCCCGTATCATTTTCCTACATTTTATTTGGACAGTGCAAATACACACTGTGACATGTGCAGACCTGTTCCATGTAATCGCACATTAGCATTGCAATGACAGAAAACATCCCAGAAAGCACGAAGTGGGAAATCCAGCACTTTTCACATTTTGCTTATAAAATGTTTAGACTTCAACCTATTCTAATCAATGCAGATTTACAAAGGTGAAGAATTACTAATATGGGCCCTACAGACTAGCTAAAATCTTCCTCATATTTGACCTATGCAGCTTTGTAGCTCTGGCCAGTCAAAATTATCTTCTTTGGTTTCTTTGATACATGAGTGAAAAATTATTCCATGTCCTTAGCAACTTCATCTATGCTAAAGATTAATTCAGTAGAAACTGAAATCATTAGCGTCACAGCCAGGCTACCAACTGTCTCATGGGTTATCACGCTGAGCTTTTCTATACTCATGAAACTTCCAGTTTATTCCAGATCACAAGCTCTTTCCCAACCAGACACACCATTTCTGGAAAATGCATCAAAATCAGCTTTCACTATTTGTCTAACCAGTGTGAATCAGAGCACATTTTCGAAGGCATGTCCCCAGAAGATGGATATGTTTTTCTGCATGATTTGAATGATTTTGGCATTCTCAAGGGTAAGATCCGAGACATTTTTTAACCCAAAGACATTAGGCATCAGTACAGCATTTGCTATAATACCAAGGTCCATAATGGGAAGTAAATTTTAAAATAGCAGTAGACAGTCACAGACAGTAAAATTATGTCACACAAGAATTAACGTCACCAGAACCCACACATAAGCCAGTGGGATATGCCAGCAATGGTCAAAAGAACTTCATCCAGTCAGGGACAGCCAGCTGGGGACCCTGCAGCTGGTGGCAGGGGCCTGGAGCCAGAGCCTGCTCCCACAGCTGATCTCCAGCCTGATCAAAACAAAGTCTGTGGCTACAGCACATAGTCCTTACCCTTTCCTTCCCCCCCTTCCTCCCCCCATTCTCTTCTGTTTTGTTTTGTTTTAATTCCAGTTTTTGACAATCTTTTCTGACCCCTGGCTTCTGGGAGGTTTTTTTACCCTGGTTTCTTCTCTGGCCCACTGGGATCAGTCACGCAGCCTTAACTCCTCACAATTACCATAGTTTTTTAACACAGGATAAGAACACATACTTCCCAGGATAAATCTAAGCTTTTCATTTTCCTCTCACTTTCATTTTTACCTCTTGCCATTCCCCAGTTTTCTCTAAACGTTTCCATGTTCATTTAAAAAATGCAGTAATTAACAAATATACAGTTAATGAACTTCTGCTGAAAATAAAATGATAGTTTCAATTAAAAAAATAAAATAAATGACTCAAAGTATTTACATAATTTTAGTCTTCCATGCCTGTTTATGCCAACTCTTAGAAAACACATATCTGAGTATCTACGGCTAAAACGTCTTCTAGTTTTGGTCCTGAATACTGCTTGCAGAGGCCTCCTAACTTTATGGCAGCCAAAATTATTCTTTTTTTTACTCTACTTGCAGATAACTGACTTGCCATTGCCATAAAAGGGACAGAGCTTCAAGCCCAATATGAAAATTCCTGGAATGTTTGAGTCAACCTCACTTAGCTTATTTTTCCCTTAGTATGTTCAGTATGAATACAAACCATTAATTTCTCTTCATACTTTTGTTCTAATTTGTTAAGGCCCCATAAGTCCGTGTCAGTGTATCTTTTCAGACTTATTTGGGTTTCATTACAATCTTAGAATTAGTTTAAATGCTTTTAGGTTATCAAGTATTTCAACAGAAGTCTTCAGTAGACTAGACGTTTTCTTCCACTAGGTAAACAACTGGACTAACAAGACCAGAAGACTCAGAATACACAGTCAGCACATAGCTATCCAGTGAAAGTGGGCTAATTTGTTTTATCCCTTAGCTACAAGTGAAACATCATCTGAAGATATATACAGCAAAATAAATAACTGTTTAAAAGTCATTCTCATTCTGTCATCTGAATTAGAAGATATCAATCCATTGAACTCCCAGAAATGCTCAATCAGGTTCATGCCCCAGTGAGAAGGTAACATCCTCATTTAAAAGATGTACAAGATATACCTTGGCTAGAAAGCCAGGTTATTCTGCTGTTGAAACCACAAAGCTTCCATGTAGCCAGAGAGATGATTATTGTAAATTCCCCATAAGCTGGGAAAGAGACAGGGAGAGCAAAAAAGCTAGACACTTGTTTTTTCAGAAGTGGTAGAGGAGATGCAATGTTAGCCACCCCAGGTCATTTTCTTCTAGCAAATGCAAGTGAACATCACTAGACTTCTGGCAGCTTTCAAAGAAGTTCAATATCCAAAACTAATTCGTGGTTTTCATCATATCTCAACTCAGAGATGAAAGACAAAATCTCAAAGCCCAAGCTTTTCAGCACTTCTGTCATCTCTTTAACAGCTGGATAGAGCTCTCCACTGCAGTGACTTTACATAAAACTCTACCTAAAAATGTATTTCTGCTTCTCAGTTGTAGAGATTGAAATATTCTTCAAGAAGATATAAATAATTCTGTTTTACAGATAGGGCAATTGATATTTTCTGCCATCCTAAGTCTGTAAAGGGCTCTAAGCTCTTCTAAATGCAAAAGATCTAACTCACCAGGCTTTTAATTAAAATATTCTAGTTGATCCTACTAACCCTTGTCTTTTAAATTAATCAATGTATTTATTTCATAACTTTGATTATTTATTCTGCCAGTTCCTTCTCAGCCATCTTGAAAACCTTCACCTCAGAAATGCTGTATCTGTCACCATTACGAGCAGATGAAAGCCACAAAAGGATGAAAGAAAATGAATTACAACTTTGCAGTGTTTACTCTGAGCACTTGATAGCACTTTGTGTTTTGTGCACTACATTGTTCTACTGATAATGCACACCCTTCCTCAGACCCTGCGAGGGGCTGACTGCCAGCAGAAGCAGCACTGAAGGTGAAGGCAGCAGGAACGTGCACAGAGAGAAATGGCAGAGGAAAGGAGGGGAACAGAGGATGTTTAGTTCTTCTCTTGGATGGACCCACCCAAAAAGATCCAACCTACGTAACACTCCGTAAAACAAGCTGAATAACTTAAAAACACAGCTACGCTCACTATGAATTAGTTTGTCACAATGTCACAAAATCTTATGCTGTTTATTTCAAAAAGCATATGTAGACAGGATCCCACATACATGAAGCCAATTGAAGGAAAAAAAAAAAAAAAGAAAAAAACATATCCATCTCTTTTCTGGTTTTCCCTGGCTTCTCTCATTTCATCTTTAGTCATGCCTTTTCTATTAAATTTTTGTAAGGCACTCTGTATATAAATAAATAAATAAACCACAACTACTTCTGCGGGCTGTAAGGCCAAGCTGACTCATCTCTATCCCCATCCAAGTGGATTCCCAGTCTCCAGCTTCCCACAGCACCTGCTGCTTGTTGCACATTGCAGCACCTTGGACAAGTAATAATGCACCAGTGCTACAAAATAAATAAATAAATAAAAATAAAAAAATACATACATATATCCAGGATCAGTAGTATTTTCCTACCATCATTACACAACCATGTAGTCTCAAAAGGTTTAATACCACCTTAAGGCTTGCTGTGGGCTTTGCCCATGATGGAAATGCAATAGAGGCAGACAAAATGGGATGAAGGCTATGAGATGTGCACTACGACACAGCCAGTTGAGATATCGGATCAAACAAAGCAGTGATTTCAAAGGTGAGTCTAGTGCAGAATGAAGTATAGCAGATGTTGAAGGGGTTGGTAGCAAAGGCACTTTTAAGTATACACTTCTGTACTTTTTTTTCACATTAGAAAGTTTATCCAAGCTCCACTCCACAAGATAATATCTCAGAGATAAATTAAGCTTGAATAGTCATCTTTTTCACCCTAGAAATACTTATTCAACCCTACTTAGTTGTTTAGATGTATTTTTCTCGATACTAAATAGAAATTTAAAGCTGAAATGGACATTTCTTCTGATCAAATATTTTGATCATCCTTTTTCTGTTTATACATGCAAGAGAGCAACCATTGGCAGAGGGGTTTTCTGTTTTCTACTTATATTCTTTATAAAGTACAGCTTTGCCTTTTTCTTTATTGCAAGTCACTTCAGATTAAAATGACACAATGATAGTAACTCATATATATATTGAAAGTGCCTTAATTTGGTCTCTATTGTATGTCCACGTTGTCCAAGACACTGCTATATAAAGGCTGTTAGAGGGCTAATGCCACATACTTTTCCAACGTATTAAATTACCAAGAATGTTTCTAGAGAAGTCAAAATTTATCTTCCCACAAACACTGCTGAATTATAAAAGTGCTTCCTATGTTCAGTTGCTCCTTATCCATACTGATTGCTGCTTTAGTTGTTACAACCCATGCCCAAAATTCCCTCCATCACCAAATTTTGCAAGGTGCTGTATGCTTCTGTAATGGGAAAGTCAACGGAAATTCTGGGAAGGGAGCACTACGTAGCTGTTAAACACTGATGAAGTCAATTTATTCTCATGTTGAGGTTGTTGAATCTTCCTTTGTTTAGTCTAGTTCTATAAAAAGAACAATATTCATAAGCATATCCCTAGAGATGGTTACTGACATTTTAAACAATTGTCTTAGCTGCCTGCAACAGCTAACCTACATTTCCTTACGTGATCATAGCAACTGACAGCAGACACCTCAGATGCAATGTAACCTAACTTCTTCCCAGGGTTACATAGGCTAAACAGATGAGCAGTGATGAAATCCTGCCCTATTTCTGAAAATATTTAGCATAGAAGCGAGAACTGTGCTACTTGGGATGCCGGTCCAGAAGTGCACTTGCACATGCTGACACTGAGCAGCTGGCTGCAGGAATGGGGCTGATGAAGATGAGTCACAGGAGGCAATCTTGGCCACAGCCTGCTCAGCTGGCAGGGCTCAAACACTACCATCAGAAACCAGGGGTTCATCACTTCTCCCACCTCTGGGGCAAGTGCAGTTCCTGTCACCACAAGGCTACGCTAGGAATCACAGGGGAAGGGGAGAAGATATCCCTGCCTCCTGGCCACTGTCCTCTGTGTGCTCTCATGTCTCTCTAAACTGCACCCCAGCCACCCCAGGTCTCATACCCCTTCCTACAAGTCACTGAACTAAAATTTGTCAAAGTTTGGTAAATGTGCTCTTAGCGATGACAAGACCACTCCTTGAGAACATACAGGAACATGGATGTCAAATGGCCTAGAGGGACAGGTGAACTGTGTTTCTCAGCACCAAAAGCATTCTCAACCCTGGGCATAAACAGCAGCAGAAGGCAGGTGTCCAGCCTAGACTGATTTTACTGGCAAAGGCATACCCACATGTACCTCTGCCAGTCACACAACCTTTTTTAGTTACTTCTTTTACCTGCCTTTGGTATACGTCCTCTGTACTTCTTCATAAACCATTTTCTAACAAAACACAGAACACAAACATCATCCAGACTAATTGGGAGCAATAGTTTCTTGGTTAGATTTTTGTGCTTTTGGCCTAGAATTGTGTATGCCACACATCTGGGGGCATGGAAAACAGCAGGCCCAGCTCAGCCAGCACCGGGCACGTACCCCAGGCAGGGCTACATGGGACCGAGGGTCTCCTGACCTGCTGGCACCCAGCCCACCTATGGCCTGGGTGATCTGCCCTGGTATTTTAACACAGCCTGAAGATCTTGCTTCATTTTGGAAAACACGCCAAATGCATCTTCAGTGGTGTGGAGAGGGTATCAAGCAGGATTTCCATAGCATTGTCATCTCTCAACCAAGCAGTAAGAATGTTAGGAAACAGACTTTCTCCAAAGGAAACAGCAGCTTGGACAGTGTTAGAAATGAGAGCCCCCGCAGAGATCCATCAAAACAACTTTCTTCTGTAACCACCACATAAGAGCAGTCTCTCATCCCGACCTGAAAATACCGTAATTTGGTGCCCTGTCTTCTTCTCTAACCTCTTTACATATAGGAAAATGAACTTCCTGAGAGGAATACAGAATAGCACAAAAACACGAACAAGCTATAGTTAGTATTTCAATTATAATTAATCAACACCTAATACACGAGCCAGTGCCATATGTGAGTGCACTTTAATAGTGCCATATTATGCCCTGGTAAGGTCCCTGCCCTGCACTAGGCATATGATCCTGGCAGCAGCCGACTATGCGCTGGCTTTGCCGCACCAAATGCCTCCGTGGAGCAGTCCTTCCAAATCTCCTTCTATGTATTTAATCATGAACATGTCAGCAATAAAAAAATCTTTTACTGTCGGCCCTGTTACTATGCAGAACCCCTACACACAGCAGGGCACGAGCTGCTTCTGTCATGTCTGCCATCGCAGATGAGACCTCAAGTCCCAGCTAGTCAGTCACCAGTCACAAGCCTGCAGCACTATGATGGGAACGTATGAAGAAACAGTTCTACTGTGAAGGCGACCAGTCACTGGGACAGGCTGCACGGAGAGGTTATGCAGTCTACATTTGTGGCGATGCTCAGAACCCCACGGGATATGGCCCTAAGCAGCCTGCTCTGAGCAAGGGGTTGGATGAGATGTTCTCCAAGGTGCCTCCAATCTCAGTTACTCTGTGAAAAAAGAGCATGATAAGAAAGTAGCTGCACAAATATGATTACTTTGTAATCCAGCTGATACAAAATGTTTAAGGGCAGGAAAAGGGCAGCATCACGTTTTTGTAAGAGAACAGCTTCGTTGAGCCTATCGTAACCAGTACTGCATGCAACCTTGCCTTACCATGCAGCCCTCCAACACTGCTCACATGTAAACAGAGCAAGCGAGCAGCAGGAGTACATTTGTCTGGGGACAACACCAGATTGGGTCCGCACTCTGAAAGCAGGAGGAGGATCTGTCAGGTGGGTAGTAGCTCACTGTGTTTGGCTGAAAGCTTGCCTACAGCAACAGAACTGCAAGGAGCTCGGCTTCCTTGACATACTTGGGTGGTGGCACTGATTGGGAACAATCCACAGCCAGCATAACAACAGAAAGAGTTAAATGTGTGTTATCTCCACTATGTAACTAACAGCTCCAGGTTACCTTAAGCGTTCTTGAATTTAATACAACAATTTATCTGGTATACATGAGACAATTCAAAAAGAGCTGCTAGTGAAGTCCTGATGTGGTATAACTGACAGTAAAGTTTCCATCTTTATTTGATGTGCACATCTTCCTCACAGTTCTCTGTCTTTGACAGCCCTGGTTTACTCAATGACTTTGTGAACTGCACAAGGTGGGAACGCGTGTCACTGATAGATGCTTGTACCTCAAGTACCAAACTCAGAATTCAAACATGAATGACTTACCTGAAAAGATTTTACTTCATTCCAATTAATTACATCCCAAAAGGATGACAGTTTAACACCAAATGAGGGTTGAGTCATCCAAAAGGTGCATCACCAAGTGATTTACTGCCACTACAGTGAGCCTGATAATATCAGCAACAGGAGTTCAGCATGCTTCTTACTTCAGCTGATCCAAGGCACAGATACCATCCCCATGGTCACGCAGGGAAAGCAACTCAATATAGAACTTACTTTCAGCAGAAAAAGTTTAAAACTACCCTCTCTGCTACATCCTTCACTGCTTAAAGTCCCAGATCTTACATCTAAGGCAGGAAATGTGACAGAAATCCATCTGCCCTTGTCCAGGCAAGTTTTGTCCCCCTCTAAATTTCACTACTACAGTGTCAATCTGCCCAGTGCAAGAAACCAGAGAGAAGGAAAGATGACCTAGTTCACACCACGATGTCATCTGCCTTTGCTTAGGACACTGAAGGTCCGAGGAACTGCACAAATACTTCGGGAGTACCAGGAAACGGTACTTTAACATAAGGACAGAGGGTAGCCAGTATCTCAGGAATAAAATTAGCTCCCTTAGCAAATCGTTCAGGCTCCCTGCACACTTTCGATTTTACATGTCTGTGGCCGAATCTCTCTCTGCAGGGAAAGGTGCCAAAGCTGAACTTAATCATTAACATCAGAATCCTTTTTTGGCCTCCAGTCGGCTGCCCATCACGGGGCTTAAAAGGCAGCGAGCACGACGCTTTGAATTCATGCAGCCAAACCCTTCTTCTTTTACTTTTTTTTCCTAGAGAAACTTAACTTTTAGCTTTGTTTTACTTCGTTTTCCCTCGGAGATGCACTCGCAGCCTAAAGTCACTGGAACAGCTTTCCCTCCCCTCCCAACCGGGGTTGCTGCCCGATGACCTGCACCCAGTGGGGCGGTCGGAGCCCCACGCACGGCTCCGCTGCAGGGCAGAGCCCACCTGGCCGCCCCGCTCCCCTCTTGTATGAACGCAGCGGAGGGACGGGAGCGCGCTGCTCCTTCCCCATGCGTATCCCCCGTCCCGCACCCGGGGCAACCCCCGCGTACTCACCGCGGCGGACACGGCGCTGAGCTCGGCGCTCAGCAGCAGCCCGAAGCCCAGCCAACGCCACATGTTACCGCGCACCGCGCTGCTCCGTCGGTCCCTGGGCGGCGGGGCGCCGGCGGCTCAGCGCGGCGTGGGGGCTCCTCGGGGCCGGTCCCGCATGCACGCCTCTCCCCTCCGTGCCGGCCGCGGCGCCTGCAATGCCTCGGGGCCGAGCGACTGGCCGCGCCGTAACCGATGGGCGGCGGCAGCCCCCTCCTCCCCGCGGGCGGGCGGGCGGGGACCCTGGGAGGGTGCAACGGCGCTCCCTCTACGCCGGCCGCGATTCCTATTCCTCTTCCTCCCGCCGCGGGTGGGTGCGGGGGGGAGGGGGGAGCGGGGGGAGGCGCGGCGCTCCCACGCCCCGCACCACCGCGACCGCCCGGGAGGGCACGGAGCGCCGCGGGCTGCGGTGCGGAGCGGGTGCGGAGGGACCGGGGACGTGGGCTCCGCCGTCCCGTGGCTGCGGAGGGGCCGCTCCCCGCGCTACATGCGGACTGTGCTCTGCTCTGCTTCACAGGGGCGGCAGCGCGGAGCCAGCGAGCCCTGAGCCGAACCCCCCGGCTGGGTAGGAACCAACATGGACCTCTCGCCGCTTCCCAGCTCGCGTGTTTTTGTTTGTCAGTAAGTAAATGCGCTCGGCGGGCTCTTGGAAGCAACTTTTTTAAAGTCGTATTCACCTTTTGTTGTGGGATTTATCACGTGTTTGTGTTGTGCTCGCTTTGACCGGCACTGAGTTTTGTTCACCTCTCCCGCAGGGACGTGGGGCTTCTGCTGGTGCTGCTGGAGGTCGTGCTGTCGGCCGGCAGGGTCGATGCCGTAAGTACCGCGCACTGGGGTTGGCATTTACTGGGGAGAGGGAAAGAGAGGGCGGTTTCCTTGGTACCTGCAAGCGGGGAGCCGTGTTTCCCTTTGCCAGATGGTTTATCTGTCATGCCATTTAAAGAAACAACCCACAGATCATCTCTACAAGCCGTACAGATTGCTGCCTTCAGCGAGGTGATGTTGAGCAGAGAAGCGCGGGGCTTCGCTGTCAGGTAGCTTGAGGGATTCCACAATTACTTTTGCTCGGGATGGTTAATTTGTTAAAGCGAGCAATTAGAAGCAAACCCCGAGACGTCTTCATTTTCATGAGAAAAGCACCCAAGCAGGTGGGCGGGACAGAAATGCAGTGCTGAGGATGCCAGAATGGGGAGGGAAGTGAACCTGCAGGTGAAATGTGTTTAATCCTGTCCAGACCTCATTTGAGAACTGAGAATTTGAAGACACGGTTTCACGGGACAAGTGAGAAGCATGTTTATAAATAAATTATCATTTAAACTAAGGGACATTTAGACTGTATATAAAGAAGAAGTATTTTACAGTAAGGATAGTGAGACACTGGCATAGGTTGCCCAGAGAGGTGGTGGGTGCCCTGACCCTTGAGACACTCGGGGTCAGGCTGGACAAGGCAAGCAACATGACTAAGCTGTAGGTGTCCCTGTTTGTTGCAGGGAGGTTGGACTAGATGGCCTTTAATGGTCCCCTCAAACTCAAATAATTCTATGATTATTAAGTCTAAAAATAAAAGCTAAGTTTAATGCTGTAATAGGTGATCATGAGCATCTGCTTGAGTTGTTGATATAAGCAGAAGTTATTTTAACTCTTCATTATTGTCACAAGGGTATGAGAGAAGTGGAGGAGTTTGCATATGCCTGTCCCAGTGCTTGGTGAGTTCACTGGGATGATTCTCCTTATTGTAAGTAGGTTTAGGATCAGGCCTGGCTGCTGTGGGCTGGGAGGTCGCAGAGTCTTGGCTTGTGGCCATGTCTGTCAGTGCTCCCTGGACACACGCTAGAATAAACCGAACCTCAGTTAAGTTTCTTAAGAGCTATCCTACTTATATTTTAATCCCACTCTGAAGCATTTACCCCTTTTTTATGTGGTTCCGTGTCAGCAGTGAAAAGGGTCGGAGTTGAAACTAAATCATCTTTAAGGTCCCCTTCTAAACGTAGGCCAATCTAGGCATAATGCACTAAGAACTGGGAAATACTAGGGGTTTTGCAGCTAGCAGTGTGACACAGCATATAGATTTCACACACAAGCTGCAGCTGGCCCTTAGGTCTGCACTGGGCTGTTGGTGTCTGGGTACTGTTGGATGCTGGGGTGCATCATTCCCATTGTGGCAAAGTGAAAGTTGGCAGGCAGCTCTCACAGTCCCACAGGAAAGGCACTGAGCTAAGAACTCAAGTGCCACATGTTGATCTTTTGGTGGACCCATCCTTCTGCTGAGCTGTGTGTAGTGACACAGTATTGCCACACTTTGTATGTGGAGCAGGCTGATGACAATGTAAGCCTTGAATGAAATCACTGGGATTAACTGATATATAAAGGCATCATTTGTGGTATGCCTCTTCTTTATGAAGGCGTGCTGCAGAGTGCATGGCGTGATACCTGAGCTTTAGCCAAAACATGGACTCATATATCTTCATGTTCTGGCTTGTAGGCTGCAGAGTTAGCATAGAGGGATACAGTGGAAATACGTGAGTTACCTCCTCAAATTAGCAGATGCAGTCTGGCCATTGCTGCTTGAATCTCTACAAAATAGTCTCCCTTTTATAGTAGTTGTGTGTCCTACATGGAGATCCATTTTCCCTAATTTAACATCTTTAAGGTGGCAGCTGTATGGAAGGTGAAGTGCTGCTGTGCATATGAGCGATGAAGAATGGTCATCTTTCCATAAGAAATTAGAGCAGCATTGCTACCAAAATACTTACCCTATTTCTTGCTCATATGCCGCTCTACTTAGTGAGTGCAGATCTTTTTGTCGTCACATGGTAAGCTGAACTGGGAAATTATTGGTTTAAACCTACCAGTCATCAAAAAGAGATGAGTGGGAAGAGCTAACTTTGGATCAGGTCCCCACACACAGTCATGGAAGCTTGGGCTGGCTCTGCTAAGCAGCAGGGGGAGAGAACAGGGGTTTGCTCGCTCCTTCAGGCTCACCCCTGCTGAATGTATTTGCAGTGTGACACAGCAGGCTTGTGTGGGAAGCAGCAACAGCACCTGAGGAATTAGGGGTGGGCGGCTGGCAGTTGTATGGAGGATTCATTTTGTGCATAAGGATTGTGACTGAGGAGAAGGCTTGAATTCCAAGTTTTCTGTGCGTCAGGAAAACCCCGATTCTCTTCATACTGCCATCATGTTTGTCACATTGACCTGTTACAGTTTGTTACACAAATTAACATGTGAGTGCTATAAGGACTTTTATTAGCCTGGGTTTAAAAAAGAAATGCTATGAATTATTAAAGTCTGCAGGACCAGATTAAAAAATCATTGTTCTGCCTGTAATGACACAAGCAGAGCAGCAGATTTTGATAGCCACGTATGTGAATGAGTTCCAGTTGCTGGGGATAAACATTGCTGAATGAGTGAAATTATATATGTGAAGATACTGTGGTGAGATTAAGGAGGAAGCCAGCAAGGAAGGACAGATAAAAAGGGGAACCCAAAGCATTCGACTGGGCATCTTTCTGGTGGACTATAGTAGCTGCTAGGGGATGGATGTTTCAGAATGGAGAAGAAAAAGGATGTTTAGAATAACTAAGGACTGAGGCAGAAGAAAAGGTGGCTTTGGTGAGAGGAGGGAATGGCAGCTTCTGGATCAAAGAGAGCTAGAGAAGAGGAATCCCTGGATGGAAATACTGGGAGAAGGAGCCAACTGAAGTGGATAAGGCTCCAGTTATCTTCTGTACACTTTGGCATACACTGGCTGGCAATGTTAAAGGCCTTAAATACCTCTGGAACTTTTTTACATTGTAGATTTAGATGTTCATCTGTCTTAAATAAATTGTATTCACTGCCCTAGGTTTAGCCACATTCACAGATTTCTTCTTCTTTTGTCCCCGCAAGCATACTGCATCCAAAATATGGTTCTTTCTTTTTATTCTCAGAGAATATACCTTCTGTAAAGCTGTTTTTTTTTTCTTTTTACTGTCATCTTTCCCAAAACACACCTCTTTCTAAGTAGTTTTGTAATATTTGATTACCTTATTGGTGCCCCATTAGTATATTATTCAGACTGTTCCTAATGAAAACTACCTTTTTTGGTAGAGATGTATTAGGGAGAATGGCATCTAAGAAAGAAAAGCAGCAAT
The DNA here is from genome assembly GCF_054131305.1 of Coturnix japonica. Taxonomy (NCBI): domain Eukaryota; kingdom Metazoa; phylum Chordata; class Aves; order Galliformes; family Phasianidae; genus Coturnix; species Coturnix japonica. The sequence goes on from NC_140663.1 coordinate 127,885,562, forward strand.
CCCTTATAAGAATGGATAGAACCAATGCTACTATGTACATCTTTCTATTGATTTTATAGTGAAATGAGATAACTAGCGCAAGTCAATGCTCTAAATTATACATCAATGCTTTACAGCTCTCATAAACCCAGGTTTTCCCAGATGTGTCCTGCTCCTTTCCATCTCAAATGTTTTGTCCGGTGTCAGTGGGACTGTTTATGTTGACCCAGGATTTCCAGGCTGAAGGAAGCTTGGGTGGAGCAATCACTTGGTCTTCCCTTCTGGGCATGTCTACTGTGAGTGCATGCACTAAGATTCACTTCATAAAATATGTAAGATAGTTAATGTTACAAAACTTATTTTAATGTTTAACTTTTTATTATTATTAAAACATATGGCTTTATTACTCTCCTTTTTGTAAAACTAATGTTTTTGTAATGCTGACTCATCAACATCAGCTTTGATGGCAGTGGTTGCAATTCTCAGTGAGCTCTCCGGGTGTTCATCGGAGGTTTTTGCTGAAATTCTACACTTCCTATACTTCATCCTTGAGAACAGTTGTTCACAAATGTACATACTGCAAGAAGTGATAAATAAGGTGTGACTGTGAAGTGAGGGATATATCTCTCTGCTAAGAGAGGGCTTATAGAACTCTGCCACCATGATGACATGGGACAGGAGGAGGCCACAGCGTGAGCTGTGTTGGGCTGAGTGTGGCCTGTGGGTCACAAGTTGGACATGCCTGGAGTAGCTAATCCAACGTACCAACTTCTGCTCCTATGCACTACTTGAAAGATATCTCCATCTAGGAGATCTCCCAAAGAGAAACGTGGCAATCCTGTTTCAGAACAAAATCATTTCAGCACTACAGTGAGGTGATTTCAGACAGTCCTGTTGCTTACAGGCAATCTTTGTTTATGTCTGCTTAACTGAGAGTGGTTTGGCTCATCTTTCTTTGAGTAACGGTGTAAGAAAGATAAGAAAATTGGACAGAATAATGATATGTGGGGAAAAAAAGAGATTTGGAGTGTCATCATAGTATATCTGATCACTTTATTCACCAATTCTTTGAACACTGAGAGAGTAACTGGGTAGTATGAAAGGACTCTTTCTATGTTGAGTCACAAATATGTGTAGAAGGGGCAGTTCTGTCAAAGAACTGGGAGGAGTCCCAAGCAAAGGAGGTGGCATGCAGGCAGCTGCAGGGCCCCTCACTTCCACTCTTACCATCATGCCTGGATCTGGCAGCGGTATCACCATCCTGAGTGTCAGTGTGCATCATGCTGCAGACAGGCAGCAGAATGGCTGCCCAAATGAGATTCTTATGGTTTTTTTTCCTGTTATCAGAGGCAGGATTTCACCTGTCAGCACCCATATGATATCAGGCAGACTAATGCTCTCTGTGATATTATGTCTATGGAAATAGAGCCTTGTTCTATAGCTATCGATTCCTTACTTCTGGTCCTTTCTTATATGCTGCCTGCTCCACGCATTGATAAGAAAGTTTATTTGCTACTTCCCAATTGCTTTCATGAAATTTTTTGCTGTCTTGCCTATGAAACCAGTACTTGACCCAATTTCTTATGAATTAATCAGTCTTCCTAGGCAGATTTAAGAACTACTTCTACTATGTCTATGTAGATTAAATTAGTTCTTTATATATAGGCATATACTAATACTGGTTCAAGCTATTCAATCAGGAACTAGAGACACCAAAAGCAGTATGTAGTGTCTCCCTGGAGTTTGCTATGAGAAAGAGGTTCTCGTGCATGTCTCTGTTCTGTAATCCCTCAGTGGAGAGCCACTCATACATCCCTTGCTCATTTTTTTCTTATGAGTAGATAGAAGCATGCTCAGGGGATATCTGCGATTATATATTCAGTGTGAATCTGTTTCTTAGACTTATTATGAATGGGATGTGATATAGTCATGCTGCACTGAATTTGATAGAAGAAGCATCTTTATCAGCTTCCCATGTTTCTCAGAGGTTAAAGTGTTGACACTGAGGGACAAGAATCCTGTCATGGTACATTATCATGTAAAAAAAGTATCTTATTTTACCACCTTTCTCTGGATGCAACCAAAGTGGTTTCAAACATTCAACATTGCTTTTCCACAAACTTTTAAAAGTAGCACATCTGGCTTTTATTGTGTAGTAATTGCACCACGGGAAGTCTTTATGTGTTACGACTCTAAACCTAACATTTATTTTTGTAAGATTTTGTGCAAAAGAAACAAATGATTTATAAGTCCAAACAGAATCGACTTTGCCAAAATGTAAACCAGCACTGTGGCTTATTCTGCTGTGTATGTAAACTGACAGATATATTATAATTGCTTTGATTCAGTAGTTTAGAGTACTGTTTTTTGCTGTGTTGTTTTTTTGGTGGGTTGGTTTTTGCTTGTTTGGTTTTTTTTGAGTTAATCTTTTTGTTTTTGCACTAGTTAATTTCTTGCATGAATCAAGGGTATTTTTAATCAGTTCTTTGCTTTTGTTTTTCCAAGGCAAGGAGTGGAACATTCTTCATATTGCATTATACTGATCCAAGATCTTGGAGAATTCAGAGGTGATCTCGTAGTTTATAGTTATGATGCCTTTGCTTGCCAAAGGCTACAGCTTTTCTTCCCCTTCTCCCTTAGAAAACTAATGTGTTACTCTCTACAAAAAAAAAAAAAAAAACACAGTAAAATTCAGAGTAATTCTGTAATTCTGTAATTCTGGGTAATTCTGGGTATTTGTCAACAGCTATTTTCTTGCAAATTGCAGCAAGTAGTTGACATCAGCATTTGATTCAGCTGATGGCGAAAGAATGTGATTTATATCATGCAAACATTACTTGAGTGATTAAGGTCCGATAATCTTGATTTTCTTATGCCCTTTTTGTGCCTATTGGGCGGTAGAAAGTGTTGGTGTGGATCATTACTGTGGAAGAACAACTCATTGTTTCCACCCATAGAAACAACACACAGCAAGAGGAAAGCTTTTGTAGAGAAGCTAATGAGCAAATTGGTGCTTGCATGAGTAATTACACATACTTTGGATCTTAATTTTTTTTATTTTTATTTTTTCAGTCCAGTTTCTACTTATCCACCATTACGGTTTTCACTGAACTGCTACGTTTCTGGAGAACACACACATTTTTGTGCCATCTCTGTAGATATATAGCCCAGGGAGAAGGAGTAGAGGCTTTCTGTAGTCAGGGGCAGTACAAGATAATGCCCTTCAGGGTAAGGGGCAGGAAATGGCAGTCAGGGTGGGGAGGTGGGCTAGGCTGGGGATGGTCCCTGCAATCAGATGCTGCTGGAATCGCTGGACAGGGTCATGGGGATGGGCTGAGGCCAAGACATCATCCCATGGGTGGGATTTGGAGGGCCTGTGGCAAAGGTCTGGCTGATGGCAGTAGGGGCTTTGCCCATGGCAAAGGGTTCGACCCGGTCTCCAAAGGGGCTAAGCACTGCTTCTCCTTGCCTCCTCTCTATAGTGCTCAGCTCACAGCTTGCTCCCACCGCAGGCTGCACCAAGTCTTTCTTTCACTACTATAATCCATATTCTAATGTCCAAGGCAAGGATCTCCATTAACATTTTCACTGTTGGACATTTGTTTTAACACATAAGTAAGCATTAAACAAACAAGCAGGAAAGAAACACTTCCATATGAGCATTAAGAGTTGTCCTTGCAGATCAGGGAATCATACTGTCTCTTAACTGCTTTCTTTCCAAGCAAACTGTCATACCATCCCATGAAATGAGCTTTTCTCTGTAACCCAAGAGGTTCCAAAAATAGCTATTGGAGAGATATTTGTGCCGTTACTACATCCACCATAGAGAATCTATCCTTAAAATTTTTCAAGGCAGTTTATATTCCAGAATATGGACTTCTTTTCCCCACTGTTATGGCAAAATTTTTATTTCCTCCCAACTGCATTTCATGCTATGCTGTGTTTTCTGTTACTGGCAGTTGTTTGGTTTCTTTTAAATCATTTTATACGTGCAAGTTCTGAAGGGTTTTTATATCACATCTGTTACCAGTGATGTGCACTTGCTGGGATATTTCAGGAGTTGTATTTATGCCTAAGTGATCCCAACCTTTATTCTGAAGTAGCTTTCTGAAGTCAGCATGTGAAGATCATTCAGATAAATAGGGCTTGGCTTGGTTTTGGCAGGTCTTAGATGGAGATCGTGCCTGAACCCCCCTTTGCTATTCATTGTTGAAGCCACGTTATGATCTTTTTATTCCACCTATGCTTTTTCTTTTTACTTCTTAAGGCTTTTAGAGGTTCTTTGCTGATTAAAATTACCTTCTGATGACATAATCAGTCTGTATGAAAAAATGTATTTCAAGCAGAGTGAGGTATTTTGGATACAGCATGAACCATTCCATGTGTCATGCTTTGCCAAAAGGTTTTTTGCTTTCATTGTTGTTTTTCCTTTTCTTTCTCTTTAGGTCTTTAGAAACCAAACAACAGACACCATCTCTGGTTGCAGCTCTGTTCTAAGGTACAGCACCTGAGTGCTCTGTGTGATGTGGCTCACAGAGCCCATGTATTGGCTGCAGCAGGTAGAGCCACATGGGTCATCTTCTGCCCATCTTCATCCTTAGGAGGCTACAGCCTCTGGCTCAGTAGGACACGAGCCATCTCACTGCATGGCCAACTTATGGAAACATGGGGGTGGAAACAAACCTGGGGGTGGTCAGAAAGTGAAAAGCGGGGGGAGAATAAAGCATTTGTACACATCAGTAATGTGCTACCCATGACGTGCTCAGGTCCTGCCTGTGCTTGCAGAGCAGCAGCCTTGCAGCTGTGGGGAGCAAAATCACTTCTTAAGGTGGATATGGGAATCTGGGAGAGCTTAGCAGGCTTTTTGCAAGCCCCTCTTACATACCACAAGCAGATGAAGGAAGGAGTGTTACATTCGGGCGGCAGGCCCACTGACCCTGGGCAACTGATGTTCAGCCACCTGGTAACGGTCTCACAGCACTCTGAATGCATGTGCGCAGAGGTCCCTGGGAGCCCCTGTGGAAGGAGAGTGGAGCTGCCCACCAGGGCTGCCAGGGCGTCCCAGGCTCAGCCACGACACAGGGAGTGAGCAGAAAGGAATGCTGAACCCGCACAGGGCTGGGAATAGCCGCAGGGGCTGTGGAGCATGGGAAGCCGGAATATCTCCCTGAGCTGGGAGCCAGAGAAACAGCTCGCTGGAAATGGCCCAGGCAGCTCTGCATGACACTTGGAAAACCTTCAGTTGTGCTTGCTGGAAGAAGGAAGCAAGCAGGGAAATTTAAGCATTTCCCCTGCAGTGTGGGACTGCAGCTGAATTTTCCCCAGGTGCTTTTGCAGGTGCATGGTCAGAGAAGGCATAAAGTTGCCCAAATCTTCTGTCTGCTGTATGCATCTATGAGGCAGCCAGCACATCTGTTATCCCTTAAACTCTGTAAAGCTCACAAGCTGCTTCCTCTCTGGCTGTGTCCTTTACAGCAAACCACAGAGTCCCAAGGTGTATTCTCTGTCCTTGTGGCCAGTTGGCACAGTCTGTCCACGTCCATAGTAGTCATTAGCTCTTGCAATTAACCTCTTTAGTTTGCAAACTGGGCAGCCCCTTACAGGGTGCCCATGGTCCCTAGGCAGTGATGAGAAATGTCTTGACAGAGTGCTGAAGCAAAGCAAGCAAAAGCTTGCTAGCACAAGTGAGAACCGTGCAAGGGACATTTGCCAGCAGCTAAACAATGCAGATGGTCAAGCAATAGAGCACAGGAGTATATCATATATTAATGTAAACACAGAATGTATTTGCCTCCGACTGTGATGCTTCAGTTCAGAATAATTGGCTGGAAATCAGGGCTCCACTCATTTCTTGCATAACTTGGTGAATTGGGTAATTTTACCTGAACAGAAGCAAAATGGAAGAGCTAAGCTGCTTTATGGTGAGATGCAGAAAATGCAGGCAGCAGTTAACAGTCTGAATATTTGTGGCTTGCTTCGCAACTGTATTGCTATGTGGCATGCTTGAATAGGAAATTAACGCTGCAGAAAAACAAACCCTGTCCTGAAAGTTCTGTTTGAAGATTATGTGGCGTTTCGTGGCATTGTGATACTCCATTGGTCTCTATCTGTGTCATGTAAGTAAAATAATGGACAAAAATAAGCATGTCAACGCACTGAAATAGTAACGGGTCACAAACAAAATTGCAAAAGAAGAGAAATCCTCAAAAAATCCCTGAAACATTCACCAACCCTTTTCATTCTGTCGAAGTGCTGGGAAGGATAGTCCTCCCCAAGGAAAGACGGTGACTTGAGGACATAGTACTTGGCTCATTTTCTGGCTTAGATTGCACTTCCCAAGTGCACTTTGATCTGTTCTTGAAAAGTATGAGAACTGCAGCACATCTCCTCCATCTGTCTCCGTCTCCCTAGAGATTTTGTATCTACAAGGAATGGTCAGAAGAGGAGAATGTGAAAAATGTGCTCTTTTACCTTCTGTTTATAGAATTAAGTTATGACTAACTGAGAAGTCAAAGGCAGGGGGTTTAATTGTCCTCGTTTGTTGTTAAGTGGGGTTTATCAGTTGTCTGTCACATTGGGTCAGTTTCCAGTCTAGATCTGCTTCTTACTTTTCCATTCCTTTTCTATGGCAGTAGTTCAGATTTATTTTGCAGATCACAGCCTTTCTGCCTCATCTATGGAGCTGTTAATTTTACCTTTAAAAAAACCTTTCAACCTTTCCTTTATAGGACAGCCTGCTTAGCTTTTGCCCCAGTCAGGAGGAACATGGAGAGAACTTCTTGGGATTCCATCCTTTTAGTGACACAAGGAATAAAGCAGTCAGTACAGTTTCTTCTGAGTTAAATAAACTTAATTGGTCTCAAAGGAGTCAAAAATGTTAATATTTCCATGCATCAAAATATACTTGAATCCTTTCCAAAGAGTAGTTATCCAAATAAACTTGTGTGGATGAGGAATTTGGGAATAATCTGGAAAAAATTAAATTTCTCTTTAAGCTGATTTCCTTTTTGGAATTACTGACATTAAATCAAGATCCAAACATCTTATGCCAACCATCCAATGCATGCTCTGACCAATACTGATCTTCTGATTATTTGTCTACGTAAGAAAGGCAACTTGGAATTCCTAGCCTTCATGGGAATAAGATTGGAGCCATTCTTGATAAATTGTGTTCACTAGTCAAAGATGTTGGAGAACTTCAAGAAAACTTCACTTCTGCTTTCACAACTCTAATCTCTTGCTTGAGGTTTGTATTGTCCCTTAGGGCATCGTATTACACTGGGTCACCACTGAGTCGATGGGTGATGGGTAAGGTAGCCTGAAGCTGGATTGTAAATAATTTTGAAGATTGGGATCTTCAGTTTGCCTGAATGAGGAATCCACAGGAACCCTACAGCAATGTGCATATGTGATCCTTGTTTTCTTCGAAGTTATGCAGGTCTTCATACTTTCGGCCACCTAGTCTATTGTTTTTTCCCAAGGAAGGGTACACAAGAGAATTACTGTGACCAAATCAGAAAACTTATTGGCACTTGGTAAATCCTTTGTATATAGAAACCAGTTTCCATCAAAGAGACTCCAGACTTGTCAGCTCTTTCACTGGAAGTATACCATCCCCATTTAACAATGCTGTAATTTGTACTACTTCATCAAGATATTTCATTTTCTGTTAATGCAATTTACCTGTTATTTGTACATCATAATTCACTGTCTTCCTTAAAACCATTAACATTTGTAAACAAAGAGAGGAACTGATGTAAGGCTCCAATTTGTTATGAAAGAGAAGTAGACTGAGTCCAACCCCTGCCTTTTATTCCTAGCCTTGACCCTACCAGCCCTTTATAAATAAATACTGCATTAAGACAAGCAGACATATAACTTCATATTATAGCACAGTTCATAATGGGCAATGAGTTCATCTTTCTGAGGAGATAAGGAGATACAAAAATACACATGCCAAGTATTCTCACTATTTACCCTCTAGACATAGTCTGCAGTGAGATTATGGCTCCTTATCATGTTAATGGGGAATCCCATGGTAATCTATTCATCTATATGGAGATAACATCTTCCCAAAACCATTTACACATAAGAAATCAGTGATTTTTGAGTTATTATTTGAAGAAAGAATTTCCCAAGATTATTTAACTCCCATTTCATTGTGTACAGATTCTCTGTAAACAAGAACTTACTCTTTGAGAAAAATCTTATTCTTAGTAGTGGAGAAGACAAGCCTGAGACTGTCATGTCAAATTACCCTGAAGTTGTTTCAGCAAGAGAGAAGGCCAGAAGGGAGTACTGTTTGCCTATGGAAGAAGAAAATGTATGTAAGAAACTGCTGAACTTAAATCAAAATGCAAGGGGGTTGTTTGTTTCTTTCTTTCTTTCTTGGATGAAAGACAAACTCGGTTTAGCCGTAGTTGGAAGAAATTTTCTCTTTTTCTGACATTTATGAGCTGATTTTAGATTAAACTCTGATTTAGCCTGGCTAACCTCATCAGAAGTTCTGAGCAGGAACAATGAGCAATGTATGCAAAGACTGTGCTCCAGAGCACAGGCAGGAAGGCCTTCTGCCCTTTTGATCTGATGGTCTCTTCCCAAAATCTCTGCACATCCAGAAGCAGTAAGACAAATACCGGAGAGCTGGGGGAATTGTGAAAAGGGAAAGCTCCAGAATTTCACAAGCAGAAGCAGAGGGCAGCTGCACAAGGAATCCTGCTGCAGGACTGTGCCTGCAGGAGACCTTGAAGTGCAGACTGCACATTTTTTCAGGCCTGGGTTCCAAATCATCCATCAGCCTCCACAGCAGCAGAGCCACACAGAAGACTGCCTTAAAACAAAACCCCAAACAAGAGCTGTAGCTGATAAGTAGGGAGCTCAAGCAAGTCAGGGCTCACTGCATGTCCACACTGGTGGTATTAGTCTTGCTGCTGTCACAGTGCAGGTAAGCCAGTCCCCAGTCTACGTGACACAGAAGGTGTGCAGCAAGGCAGGATAGGGACCTTGTTCTCCCTTTTAGCCTGTAGGCAGGGTGTTAATCACTTTCTTCTCCTTAACATTCAGGTCATAAAACCATACGGCTTTGCATTATACCTCTCAACTTGGAAAACTGACAGGGAAGGAAATGTTACATCCATCCATACCCACAGTAACATGCTGTTCTAATTTCAGTCACTGTGGGTTACTCAGCTGGCATATTTGCCATGATAAAAGTTACCTTCTGTAGGCTCTGTGCTTCTACAGCTTAATCCCAATGAATTCCTCTAGCAGGTGTTTTTGTTTGTGTGTTGGTTTTTTTTGTTTTTTTTTTTTAAGAACATACCACAACCCACAGTGTTTAGATTCCTTGCCCAAGGTTGGCCCTTTAAAAATAGCTTTTTGGACCTCTGCGCTGTGTTGTCATGCACTGTGTCAGATATGTCCCCAACTTGTCCCTTGTTTCTAAACACCATATTCAGCCTGCTTTGTAAAGTCACAGCGTTATGGGATCTTGGTATATCAGCACTTGGATTCTTTGTTAAGGACTTATGACCAATTGCTTTGAGTCAAAATACTTTGAGAACACAATAGTTCCCAAGCTTAACTATTTTGTAATGATTAACTGCAATTTGACGAAAGGCATTGCATGCCACCAGTTTTTAAGTGGAACAGCTTGCTGACTTCATCAGAAAATTCTCTTTTAAGCTGGTGCTATCAAGTGGTCTGTGTTGTCAGTTCTTAAAGTGAGATCTCAGCAAATTTCTAGGGAGCCCCTTGGAATCAATGGACTTGAGCACATGTTGGATGAGGCAGTAAGCTTTCAATGTTTTCTGTTGGTTACTGAGAGATGCAATAGCACACAACAAGGATTAACTGAATTTAAGTGTTCGGGGTAACAATTAATAGAAATGCTGCCCGTGTGTGCTGACAGTGTGGTTTCATGTTGATGGTTACTGAAGGCCTGCTTTCCTAGCCTCCCTCAGGTTATAATGAGTGACTTGGCATTATATACATTTTCTGGCTTTCTGTTTTTTGTACATCGTATTTGTCTCTCTGAGCTGAGAAATGTTTTGCCATAAACATGTTCAGATTTTAATTTCTAGCAGCCAGAAGTTCAGAATAGGATTCTTGAAGAGTGAGTCAAAATACATCCCCAAATTTCTGACCTCCATTTTTTATCATCCAGTGAAGGTTTGACTGGAGTTTGACTTAAATAATGATTATGTTAACAATTGACTGTGAATTTTATTTGTTTTAGCCTCATGACACTATAACACATTGCTTGTTTCTAAGCATCACTTTCTGCTTATGAAGCTACATAAATTAGCCCCCTGTAATTTGTCATTAAACAGAAGCCTTTTTCTCAGGTCTTTGACCATTACCTGCAGCTCTTCTCTAAGCTCTCATGCATTTGTTTTTGAAATTGTCAGTCACAGCAAGACCACAAATACTGTTACTATCAATTCAGCTTAACCTCCATATCTCTTTTCTATACGGCTTTGGGGGTAAATGTTGTATTATCTCTTTTTCACTGAGGTACCGTACTGGGACTTCATGCTGAAATGATAGTTTATCAAGTCATTGCTATCCTTCTTTTTGGAAAGACATAAAACCTGAAAACAGTTCCTCTTGCTCTGTGTGCCCAGGGTTTCTATGTTTACAATTAAGAATCTACAGGGGACAGGACTAATACATACTTCCATTGCTCCCATCCTAACATTAAACCCAGACTGTTGTTTTCTATATTGTTTAGTGCCTCATCTCTGTGACATCAGTTAGCTTTGTTAGTGAAGATTCTATACATTTTTCCAGTCACTTCTAAAACTTCTAACTAACACATGAAGAAACAGTCATTATGGAATGTCACCAAAACCCAGACATTTGCTTAACTGGAATTTCACCTTGACATTCACCAAGCATCCAGTTCAAAACTTTCTAAGATACGTTGTTTTGATTTTGTTGCATGGTGATTTCTTACATGATTCATAATTGGAACATTGCATATTATCAAGTCTAAGAGTCATACAGATAATTTTGTATATATTGCTTTATTAAAAAAAAAAAAAAAGGTTCAAGAATATTTCTTAGTTCTTTAGTTATTATTTTATTATTATTAAGTTGTAGGTTTATATATGAAAGATGCAAAATACAGTGAATGGGAAAAATGAATCTAATGTTTAAATCTCCATGCATTAAAGAAAGATAATCCTTTCTCTTCTTGCATACATTTTATAAAACCCATGGACCAGACTGTCCTGTCACTGATGCTGTGTAATTCACCTAAGGAATGTGATCAGATTTTGCAGGTGTTACTGAAAGGCAAATATGGCTCTGTATGTTGGTATGCAAGGAGCATCAGAAGCATTCTTCCCTTCGGGATAATTACAAAATTGCTTCCTTTTTTGTCATCCACCCATGATGCCATCTAACTTTATGTTCCTTGGCTGCTAGCTTGTAGCCTCATTAACCTTACTTGATAGAGCGTTCCAACATTTATGATTCTCATGTGAAAAATTCTTCCTGACGGATGGAATTTGTTTTTCTTTAATCTCTACCTTTGCCCTCTTGTCCTATTATGTGTACTAGGCTGAAAATAGTAACTGAAGATTGGTGTGTCTACTCTTTACAGTATAATGAATGCCTGTTAATTTTCTTGCCTTTTCTTCCTCATAAGATAGTTGTGATAGTTTAAGATTAACCAATAATCCTATCTTCTTCAGCTTTGGAGCCTTGTGTCTTTACATCAAATAAGAAAGTCCTATACTAACAATAATGCAAGGTTTTAGCTGAGACTTTTTTCAAGTGCAAGGAAATCCAGAAAATCAGGTATGTGTCATTCATCAGTTGGCCTATTTCCACAAGTGTAACGTTACTCTGATGATATTAATTTCTCATCTTACTTGGTGTCTGCAGTGCAGCTGAGGCGCTGTTACTGTGGGCAGTTTAACTTGACTCTTTTTAAGGTTAAAATTTCTTTAGTTAAGGTCAGTGCAGTGACAAAATCCTAAATGTAAATCCAGTTCAACTAATCATTTTGATCATTTTCAAATTCACTGTGGTGGGAAATATGATTTTAACCCCTATTCACAAGTCTTTTTTGTCTTTTTGGGGGTATAATAAGGTGACTCCTGTGTCACCAGTAGATTATTCCACTCAGCACAGCGCAGCAGTATATGGACCACTGTGAAGGCAGGCTGTAGCTCCACAAGAAAAGAGGCAGACATCTCTTCATATTTTTGCATTTCTTTTTAGTTTTGACGGGTTGAAAAGTTGGGTATCGTTCTGTTAAGAGCTGCTATTAAGAGTTTAGGATTGATCTGCAAGGCAGCATCTATTCTTTATATATGTATGCATTCATATTAAATTATCTGTGCTTGGAGACTTCATAGCTAAGAATACAATGTAGTCTAGGATGCCTGCAGCATTTTATGGAGACAAACAGGAAAGCTACCAAACTATTTCAATTAACCTCTTTAAAGTTAAGCTAAGTTATTTAAATTAAGCGAACATAGAGCTTGGTGCTTTTTTCTCTTTCTGTTGTTTACTTTGTTGTTTCCTATTAGAGACTTCACAGTGTGAAGAGAGAAACTCAAGCTGAGATACTTCATACCTAGGAAAAGTGGTCATCTCATTCAATAAGGAAATTGTTTACCATCGTTTACAAACAGTTCCGCTCAGTTAGAATATTTAATTGTCTTTAATAAGGATGACACTGGGAATGGAACATGGAGCTTATATGTTGCTTAACTTGAATTTTCGTGATAAAATAATGGAAACAAACAAATGCAGTATGTATGGAAAGTACAGTGTGTATGGAAAGTACAGTAGTTCTTGAGTAATTCTTCAAAAGATGGAATTACCGTTTCAATTCATTAGATAGTATTATGTTGTAAAGTCCATGTCTCTGGATACAAGAGGACTGGAGACTGTTTATTCTTCTGAGTATACATTTTCAGAATCATGAGATTGTTTTGATGACCTCCACCTTGTAACAGTAACATGCAACCAAATAGTTGTTTCTTTGGAAGTGGTTATTTTTGCATGCATTTGCACACATCAATCTTTGCTGTAATTCAAAGAAACAAACAGTTTAGACAGTTTCAGGTTTACTGATTATTTAAGACCACTTCATAAAGTTACACCATTTGGCTGAGATCCTTCTTTCTGTATAGAAAAGGTACTTCCTGAAAGATTATCTTGGCTGGAACAAAGTTAATGGGTTGGTCAGAGAAAGTTTTCTCTATCTGTACATGCTTGTCAGATATATGTCATTCATTCTACATGGGAAATGATCCCTTCTGTGAACTTCTTTGATTTATATTCTAATAGCTCACAAAATTCAGTATCTTTCAAAATCTCCCTTTTCAGAAAAGTAATTTTTTTCATCCTATGAAAGAGCACCATGCAGACAGAGAATTCCAAACTTCTACAGAAATAACTGGAGAGCACACAACTGCTGGAACGTTGGTTATACTACCAAAAATAAGCATTTACTGAGTCAGGCATTCAAGTGCCAGGTTCTCCTGGGAGGTGTCCCAAGTAGCAGAAGGAAGCTTTTCTTTGAGTACTATAAATTTAATGGTTATATCATAATAAAATGGGTCTCCTGAAAACTGTTGAAGAAACTTTCCACACTTAGGGCAAGAAGTGTACCTTCTCCATTAATCTGAAATGTTATCAGGCATGCATTACTTACATATTTTTTTCATACATCTGAATGTATGCTGCCGACATCCGTCACTCCTTTTGCTTGCTGGTAATCCAAGAACTTTTCCACATTGCCTAGAAAAGCCAATAAAAAATAGCCAACAGCTGAAAATATTGTTGCCAACTTGCTGTAAATTGTTGACCTGATAAACTCATTCATACAAGGTTCTTCCCTTTGTAGTAGAAAAAGTAGTCCCGAGAGTAAATACCCAACCTGAGATCCTTCACAGAAATCAGATTTGGAAAAGGACTGGCCTCAACTTTTCTTTGTAGGCTTTCATTTGTATTCACCTTGCAGGGTAAAACTCAGCAATATGGCATTGTGGTCGTGTACCTGTAATAAGACATCTTCTACCCTACTCATCCCTCTGCAGCCATACAGGGATGGTGGAGGAGGGAACACATAAGCTGAAGAAAAGTGCTTTTGCCACATGGCGAAGTACCATGTCTTGTGGTCAGCAGGAAAGCAGGGACACATCTCATCACAGAGTCACTTGTGAGGATAAATACAGTCTGATTCTTTTAATCATTTTTAAGCCTGAGTGTGTCTCAACATGACAGTTTTTTTGCTGAAGAATGATGAGGAGACAGAGATATGAAAGAAATCAAGAAATCTCCGGGAAAAAAAAAAAAAAACAAAACCAGAAGGGATAATAGTGCTTTGTTTATCCTTTTCCTTTGAGCTTTGTGGAAATATAATAGTTTTACACTTCTTGGTCTTGTTTCCTTTCCATCCTCCCCTTGCCATTTTCCTGCGGCCATTAGCACCACAGGAGCCTACCACCCACAGTGTCCATTCATTGCTTTTGCAAAGGGGCTCAAGAGAGCAGCCACCCTGCACAGGATAACCTGGGCCCAAAGGGCAGCACAGTGTCATAGCCTGAAGCCGGTTGCTATTTGTATAGCAACGTGACATTGCAGGAAAAGAGTTCAGTCATGCTCAATTTTACTTCTGGTATTGCCAAAGCAGCATGTTAGTAGAGGTGTTCTGCAGATTGCATGGAACTAATTATATTAAATTGTTCCATAGGAACTCTTTAAAGAGTTGCACTTAGAAGGGCAAGATTTTTGACGTGAAGCTTATTCGTACAAGGCTTTGCAGAGCATTTATTTTGATTTTAAGAGTTCAGGTCACCTTCCATGTGAAAACTGAGGGAAGGAAATCTTACAAAATTCCCTGTAGAATTCCCTCTTAATTTCTTCCTCCAGGCACTTTCCCTCCTCAGCCTCAAAGAAGCAAGCTGCATGGTTAGCACAAAATGCTGACTCCATCTCCTCCCTCCCTGCCCCTGTCTGTCCACAGTAGCTTAATTATGAGAAACTCCTATGTAAGATAAATTATTACCATCCTAAAGTTTTGAGGACTCCAGACTTTCATTCTGAGTTTCCGCTGGGGTGAGAGGCAATTTGCTCTTCCAGATATTTTGTTTTCCAGAACATAGCTAGCGGTCCTAAAATCTTCCACTGATAATTGGTGAGTTACTAGCTGGGGCTTGTTGTATATTGAAGGCACATGGTGCAATACTTGTGCTTCTCTGACTGCTCAGTAGGCTTTACTGAGACCACCAAAACACTCCTGCTAAGGGCAGGCAGTTATCTTTCCTCATCACTAATAATGACAACTGGGTTCATGGTGTCACAACACTGATATTTATTTCCCCTGCTAGGGCTCTAGTTAAAAACATCTGCTAGAGAAATTCCTCTGGAAAATTCCATATGCAGTAAGCATAGAGATAAGAGATAAGTTTAAAGCTACTTTGCATACTTTTGCTTTAAAAAAAAAAAAGAAGCACAGAAGTCAGTTTATGCGACTGCTTTTTTTAGTGCAATCAGGACATTGAGTAGCAGTCAAATTATACTTTTTTTCTGATTGTGTTCATTGAGATTTTAGATCTCCTAATTCTGCTTTTTGCAAGTCATCTCACTTTTCCCTCCAACCCAGTCTTCCCATGACAACTACCTCTTCTTTAGGACAGTCATGTGGCATGAACATTCTGAATTATCTGCTTTATTGTTAAAGCTTTTCCATACATAAGGCTCAGGACTAGTGCTGATGAACATTTTTCCTTCATGGGCTGACACAAATGATGGAACTGATCTCTCTGATACCAAAGCTCAACCAACAAACCAGCTGGTTTGTTGTCTGTTTCATGACTGAGGCTACATTAGGGAGCCAGATGTTTAGCACTGTTATTTTTCAACCCAAATGGACAGAACCCCTGTTTTCATTCTACTTCAGTCTCATGTGTTTTTCCCAGACTATTTAGTTTTCAGTAGCCTTGTATGCATGGTATTTGAAAGTGATACACTTGTACCCTGTGGGGGTGTTGTCTTCCAGTTCTACCCACTTTAATCACTGTCCATGTATAAGCAAAATTACAAGTACCTATTACTGCTGTTACCCCTTGCAGAGGCAGGCTGCAAAGAAGCCTGTAAAGTACCTGCAGCTTCAGGCAAGGATGCTGGAGTTGTGTGCTGTGGATGTGAGCACACGTGGTGGAAAGATAAGAGAAGGTTTAAATTTGAGAGTTCAAATTTGTGAATTCAAAGGACATAGACATGCCCTTATGAGGACAAGCATTGTTACCATCATCCAGGCAAAGCAGGGAAACCCCTACGTCATACTACTTTAATGCTGAAGTGCAGTCTCTTTCAGTTCAGTAGTTTCTTCTTTTTAAAAAAACTTGGATGTTACTCAGATGGGTTTCTTAACTACAACTTTGTTTCCATTTACTTGCTGACAGACTTGTAGGAAAGCAGGAAAGATGGAAGGAATTATCTTTCCTATTATTTAATTCGAAAACTAAGTTCCAGAAACCTTTCTGCAGTCCTTGTATTTCTAAGTTTAGAATATGCTATGCTTACAGAGATCTTTAGCTTTGGTAATTATAAGAAATAGAAGAATATGATGTTTTGTCCCCACATACCCTTTGTGTCTGCATTTATCAAGTAGGGAATGAAGAATATGCTAATTTGTTTTGTCATAAGAAGATAAGACATAGTGGTGCTGTTCTCTAGTCCAGGCAACCCGTATTTATTTGATATTCAACCATCCTGGGAAGTTCGTTTTGCTGCCGGCTGTTCTCCAAGGATCAGTCTGAGATAAAAGAAGCTTGAGAGCTCTCAGCAGCATTCCCTCTTTTGCAAATGGGCAAAAAAGAGAGAAATGTTTGAATTTTTTCAGCATTACTAGCCAGGAACTTGCTCCCAATACTCTGTGACCCACCATTTCCTAATGCAGTAGGTACTGCCATGTCCTAAAGAAGGGGAGCAACTGAATGACAGGAGAAAATAACTTCAGTGCAGAGAAGGCTTTAGTGAAACAACTCTCCTTGGGAGGGATCACTGCCTCCTTTGTCTTCTGTTACATCCTGTGTCTCAGCATCTGGAATTTGTGCTTGGCAGCAGCACTGACCCAGGCATTACAGCCTTTGCGACAGCCAACACAAGTGCTCCACATGGCCCTGGGGCACAAGAACATCCACAGTGCAGAGTATGTTAGGGGACTCCTGTATCAGTTGGAGAGGGCTTCTAGACCAAGTTTTCTTTAGTCAGGCTTGTAAAAATAAAAAACTCAGTTGAAATAGGGCCAAATTTCTTTCTGACATATCAATGAAGTTAGAAAGCAAAGGGATACCAAACCCACCCATTGAAACGCCTCTTCACTTGGCAAGCCATCTCACACAGAAGGCAGCAGTGTCCCCAGGCTCCAGCTGTACACTGCAGACTGCAGCAGCTTTGCCAAACCTCGTGGCCTGCAGCTCTATTCCCTCAGCCTGCAGGCTCATGAGGACTCCTGAGCTCATCGTGACTCCCTGGGGCAGAGGAGATGTCATGGAGCACAGGCGCCTTCCATCAACAGGGAGGCATGGAAAAAAAGACTTCTTTATTATTTTCTCCTGAAGGCGTGTGTTATTTTTATGGTAAAAGAAAATGAGACATATATCAAATGTGTAGTGGACATCAGTGAAAAACATCTAAGGGGTGTCTTTCTGTGATTTTTGTGTTTAGGAAGGAGAAGTGATTAACTCAAATGATCTGTCGTTTGGATACAGTTGATTTTTACTTTGCTTTTACATGGAGGATATGTCTCTTACTTGGCTGTATAGTGCTAAATCTTGTAGTCAAAGTTGTGAAATCTCTTCTTTCAAATCTAGTATATGCTGTGTATCAATTATATATATATACATCATAACTATTATTTCCCAGCCTTGCCTTGGCTGATCAAAGACTCTAGTAAAGGCGTGTGTTTGGTGGCCCTGCTAGGCAGGGGGGTTGGAACTATATGATCCTTGAGGTCCCTTCCAACCCGGGTCATTCTGTGATTCTGTGATTCTGTGATTCTGTAAGCCCAGCTTTTGACAGCTGTCCAGGAGGCACCCTCACTCAGCTCTTGAGAACTCCTGGAGTCGGAATGTGTATGGTATGAAAACCACTGCCAACGTCTTTCTGAGACAATAAATATTTTATTGGTATGTTCTGCACTTGGAGGAACGGACAGTTCTGGTGTTAGAGGTCGAGGAAGTTTTATTATGGGAAAGTAGAAAATCCTGCAGAGTTTCACAGTTAGCTCTCCAAAATGAATAAATTCCTTTGGAATTTCAGTTTTCACTGGAAGTTATTTCTTGCTGCCAGAAGTCCCTGGTATAGGTAAAGTTCAAAAGGCAAAGTCTTTGCTTTTCTTAATTTGCATTTTTCATATAGAAGAATCTACTTCTGCAGACAGAAGTGTGATCAGACAATGCAATTGTAACAGCAGGTTTCCTGGCTGAACTGTCCTGATGATAAATTTCTGTTCTTTGCATCCATGAGATAGTTATGCTTCTAGATCTGGTACTTGCTTGTCTGTATTGGTTCTTAGGAACCAGTGTCATCCAGGAAAAGAGATGATGTCTAACCTAGCAAGGAACTCAACATAAGAGGAGTTCCTCTGACAAGAGGCAATATAGGTCAGCATTGATTTTTAACTCTCCTCACCAAGAAGAAAAAGAACACCGGTGAGCCAAACAAACACCACGAGTTTGAGCCTCCACCCAGAGATCTGGCAATCTAAATTACACTCTTATTGAGCAGTGCTTTCCTCCACAGGAACAATGAATCAAATGAAAGGGCTTAAATAAATAAATCTTTACACTTCCCTGTTCTTTCTACCTCCCAATTAATCATACGTCATTTTGGAAAACGTAAGTAATCCACAGCAGGAAGCACAACTGTGATCACAAAGCACATTGGCAGCATCCAGCTGTCCCCGGGAGCTGTGAGGTGTATTACTTTGCCTTTCAGTCCTGGTCTCCTGTGGGAGCGGGGTGCCGGGTCACAGCAGGTGGGCACCGTCTGCAGCCCAACCCACTCCAACCCTAATCCCTGTGTGCCTTGTGCTGGGCTGAGCTCCGCTGCTGCCTTTGCCATGTGTTGCTGCTAGCTGTGACTATTGCTCTGGCAGCCAGCTTCCTGACAACTCCCTGCTCTGGTCTTTTCAGCCTACCTCACAGCAGGCCCTGTGGTGTTTCTGTTCCTTTACAAAAAGTGCAGTGAGGCAAGCATCCACGTACAGCCCCAGCCACACAGAATGCACTCACTGAATTAAGTCTTCTTTCCTGAAGAGGAAAAAAGAATCTTCCTGGAATCTTTTTCCACATGTATACACATTTCTCTGTTTCTCAGGATTAGAACAGCTTATTCAGACTAAAATTTACCCCCAGATATATTAAACACGAGGAAATTGCCCAAGTTCTCACAAACATATTTGTACACACTGTTTTCTATACTTTAACTATGATGTTTTTAAAAGAAAGGCCTAAAATTCTAGAAAATAAATGTTTGAATAAGCCTGATACCAAGCAGGCCGTTTCATCTCATTCCACCAGCCTCCCCTTCCTCGCTAGCAGATTCCAGCAGCTGTGCTTCCTTCTCTAGACTCTGGAGAACACTGCTCACTAGCAGGAGGGTAGGATTGCTTTTCACAACACATTCTTTCTCAGGAAAAGTCAATCACATTTGCCTAAGCTCCCACTGCTTCAGTGGCAGCATTCAGATGCAGAATTCAGAGCTCTGAAGTGCTTGGTTAGCATTTGGTAGTAGGAATTTCTTAAGTTACTGGTTCTGCTTTTCTCATGCCACACCCTCAGTGTCTTGGAGGTGAAGAACTGCTACCAAACAGATCAAGTGTCCAGCCTGAAAGGAAGTGCTGAAATTACCACAGAAAGCCTGCCTGGACATTTTTGGTACTGTTTCACAGGACATCGAGCAGTTCAGATAAGCTTCAGAGAAGTACTCTTGGGTTTTTGGGTGTTTAACTCCAGGTCTTCTGAAGTTTTCCCCTCACGTTTCGAGTCCTTGTCCTTTAAACAGAGCTTCTTCCAGAAGAGATAACTGACATTTGTTTATGTCTTCTCAGAGGATCTATATGTTCCTGTACGATCAGGGAGGCTAAATTAACCCTGCTGTCTTTTGTTTAGTTTTACCAAATGGCATTATTTATACTAGCTGTAGCCTTCAGTCCCTATTTCCAGGGGCAGTGTATCCTGAAATAGTACTGAAAGGATGTTTTTCTTTCCTTTGTATCTTTGAGGCATGAATAATGCATACAGCTACATCTTTTCTTTATGTTCTCTAAGGTCAGTCACTACTGAATTAGATTTGGAGGCTGAAACAATGTGAAGATTTTTGTTGAAGTGTAGTTTTGAAGAGCCCGAAGAGCAGGTAGCGGATCCAAGATCAGTGGAGGTTTTCTAGCTCTTCATTACTTACAGCATTCCTGCCCCAACCACCACCCCACCCTTCTTTCTTCTGGTACGTAGGCAGAAATTCCCTCCAATGTTCCAAAGCATAGAGATCTCTCTGTCTTTTTCTCATTTCCTTCCTTCATACTCTCCCTTTACATTTCAGTGATGTAAAACAGCCAAGATAAGAAATAGCTGTCTCTTCCCAGGAGGAGACAGGGGACGGATGTGCAATTGAGAAGAACAATTCCTTTTTTCCTACTGCCTTCCTCTGGATGGGGGGTAGACAGGGGCAGGGGAAGTGAGAAATAAATTAACCTCCCCTTTGCCAGCTCTACCAGCTATTCCAAGTAGAATAAACATAGCAAAGCGTGTTAGCACTGTAGTGCTGTCCCCTTGAAAGCAAAGGATTTGTAACAAGGGATAAAAAAAATGCCAATTTTATTCTGTGATGAGCTCTTTTAGGGTCTGGATTAAACTGTTGTCTTCAGTAGTCATATATCTAGATCCTCTGTTGCTACAAGGTGGGAGTTAACTCTTACCACTGTAGGGTAATGGTCACAATTTTGCTTTTGTTCAAAGATTGACTCAGTGAGGTTTGGGTTTAAATGTTTAATAAGGAAACTTCTGTGGAGAAAGGATTTTCTTGCCATTATGAGATTTTAAGTGTAGTTTTGAACGTGCTTCTTATCGTTGTTGATGGGAAAAACTTCTTGTCTGCCATGGAATCCAGCACATGCAGCAGCAGGAATTCACAGCCAAGAGTATAACTTAATGATGATTATGAAGTTGTCCGGTATTTGATAAGAGGCTCAATGTCCATCATTAAGGGATGGAGTTGGGTCCAGTGACACAGAGTTCAGGTGTACTGATTATTGTCACTGGAGATAAATGAGAAGAAAAGGGCACAGGAAAGTCACAAGAACTTCTAGGAAATTTATTTCTGTGGAAATCCTTTCTCTTGCTGGGTTCATTGATGGGATGGGGAAATCCAAAAGGGGCTTTGTTACTCCCATTCCAAGGTCTTCTTACCCTGCCCACGGCAGTAACCTGCCCACGGCACCAGTAACTTAAGGAAGAAGGGTCTCTGAGATCTTCAATCCAGGCCATTCTATAATTCTATGATTCAAGGACTGTTGTGCTGTCTTGCCTCGCTGCATCAGCTGTGACCTAAAGTCCAAAATCTGGCTCAGTTGTAATACAGACACATGTGAACACTAAAAGGGAGAAGCACCTTCTTTAGATACTAAAGCTGGTGTTCTGCATAATGTGGGACAGCGGGAATCACTAGCACCACCAAAGAAGGTTTAGTGTTAATGTGACTGTAATCCGGGGAGTTCTCCAAATGATCCGTTCTCTACATGCTGTACAGTGAGCAGGAAAGAGCATGTGTATGCACAAAGAAGACAATGGGCAACAGTCAAAAAAGCCTCAGAGAAGTAAAATTCTGTGCTTCGGTTACCAGAAGTAAAAAGTACAGAGTAAGTTTTCTAAACGGACTGTGTGAACAGCTGGCATAATGAAAAGAGATGTGGAGAGATGCTCCTACTGTGCCATAAGACTGTATTTCAGCAGCCAAATTGAAATTGAAACAAAGGTAGCAGCTGATTCGGGATCTCCTGCTATTGAGAGGTTCTTGCCTAAGTGTAACCCAAGTGATGTGTTCACAGAAAAGGACTGTAAGGCAAAAGAGCCAGAAGAAAAACTATTATACTTCACAGCTGGAAAAAGAATTACATTTCTGTGTGTGTGTGTGTAAGTACACACTAAGGAAATAAAGAGGATGAGGTTTGGAGCAAATACCTCCAATACTCACTGTAACATCTTTCCAGTTCAATTTAACATGTCCAGGATCTGACAGCTAGGAAAACCCTCTTCTTACCTTTCCAGATATAAAAGAGTCCACAAACTACTTAATATAAACAGAGTGGGAGTTTACTGGGGACCATTGCTCATCCCATTTGGTGAGGAATGGCAGTGTAGTTGTGCAAGTAGTGGGTGCTGCATGTTTGGTGCTCAGCATCTCAAAGAATATGTGCTTGGTGAGAGCCAATGGTGAAAAACCTCTGATGCTGGAAGGCATGACAGGACTTAAAGCCTTGTTACTGATCCAGTATGGTTCAGTACTATTGACTCTGAAGCTATTTTACCACACTTTCAGGAGTTCAAGCAATGAATTTCTGTAAAAGCACAAGGGCTGCTCTGAGAGTAATACCTCCAATTTTATTGTGTTGGCCCACAGTGTCAGAGACAGACGTGTGAAGTTTCAAGAAGACAAACAAGGAGATAGAGCTTGGTTTTTTTTGGTGGGTTTCCTTTTTTTTTTTTTTTTGGTAAGAAGTAACAGGCTTATAGCCTCCTCAGAAGGGGTGTGGAGACACAACATTAATCTTCTCTCTCAGTTGACAGCAGTAGGGCCTGAGGGAGCAACATGGAGCTACATCGGGGTAGGTTCAGGATGGATATCAGGGAAAGGTTTTTCACTGTAGTGTGGTCGGGCCCTCAGACTGACTCCCCAGGGAAACAGCCATAGCATGAAGCCTGCCAGAGTTCAATAAGTGTCTGGACAATGCTCTCAGAAACATAGGGTCTGATTTTTGGGTGGTCCTGTGTGTTGCCAGGAGTTGGACTTGATGATCCTATAGGTCTCTTCCAACTTGGGATATTCTATGATTCTACAGCCCTTTAACATTAATATTGTATTCCCAACCTATTACTGTGTCTTTTCTGATAAGGCATTTCTGAGATCCACTGTTGGGCTCTGGGCATTCTGGCTAAAAGTCAGCGTTTTGAGTTAACGTCTCCTGTGAAAGCTTTAGAAACTAAGATGTTTGTTGCAAAGCTGAATACATAAATCCAGTCTACTGATTGTCTCCCCTTCTGATTCAGATATTCCTGAGGCATATGAGGTGTGTAGCTTACACAGAGAATGGGTTTTGAATCAGGCAGCACTTTCGAGTTGCTATGGCCTTTGTTGCTAATGAGCACTGAGGTTTACATCCTACTTCTTTTAAGAGTCTGGTCTATCTTTCATATAGTGAAATATATGTGTATTCCACCATTAATTCTTGTCTGTTTTCTACTCCTTACCATCAAGGTATGAATATTTCTGGATTTTCTTTGATCTTTTTTGCAAAGACAAGCTTATAATAAAAAAAGGATGTGAAGGAAAAGCCAAGTGACATCACTTCAGTCAGTTTAAAGAAGCTTGATGTTTGGTTGTTTATAATCTCAGTTGTTTGTACTGTGATAAGAGCATTTTTGGTGTGGAGACTGAGCCACAAGACTTATTACAGAAATGCAGACAGTGTTTGTCTGTTGGTTAGAGTAATGGACTGGAAGGCAGGAAGGTCTTGGCTTCTAGACCATGCTGAACTGGTGACTCATCGTGTGGTGCTGGGAAAGTAAGTTCAACTCAGTATTGCAGTATTGCAGAAATCTGCCCAGCTGTTGGGCTGAAGTGGAGCAGGTTGTAAATGACAAGTCACTGGTACATATGGAAAACATGAGCCTTTTTTCTTCTTAGAGTTAAATGTAAATTCTGCATTATCTTCTCCTGAGCCACTCTTTCGTGGTATGGCTGTGGTAACATTCTTGTAGAGTCAGTTGGGTGTTTTGAAGGAAATTAAAGCTCCCACACGGAAAAACTCTTCCCATCCATCAAAAGAAATTTATGAATTTATGTATAAGTGGGTGTGGGAAAAAAAAAAAAAAAAAAAAAAAAAAAAAAAAAAAAGAAGAAAAGAAGAAGAAAAGAAGAAGAAAAGAAGAAGAAAAGAAGAGAAAAGAAGAGAAGAGAAAAGAAGAGAAAAGAAAGAAAAGAAAAGAAAAGAAAAGAAAAGAAAAGAAAAGAAAAGAAAAGAAAAGAAAAGAAAAGAAAAGAAAAGAAAAGAAAAGAAAAGAAAAGAAAAGAAAAGAAAAGAAAAGAAAAGAAAAGAAAAGAAAAGAAAAGAAAAGAAAAGAAAAGAAGAGAAAAGAAGAGAAAAGAAGAGAAAAGAAGAGAAAAGAAGAGAAAAGAAGAGAAGAGAAGAGAAGAGAAGAGAAGAGAAAAGAAGAGAAAAGAAGAGAAAAGAAAAGAAAAGAAAAGAAAAGAAAAGAAAAGAAAAGAAAAGAAAAGAAAAGAAAAGAAAAGAAAAGAAAAGAAAAGAAAAGAAAAGAAAAGAAAAGAAAAGAAAAGAAAAGAAAAGAAAAGAAAAGAAAAGAAAAGAAAAGAAAAGAAAAGAAAAGAAAAACTGAAGAAAAAAACAGCTTTTATTTATTTTTTAGTATTAAGGAGAACTTAATCTGTTCATTCCAGGTTTTGGATTAATGTATGGATTACAAATGTACAAAATAAGTCTTGTGTTGATGTGTAATTTAGTCACCTGAGTATGTAATGAATAACTAAAACAGCTTTTTGGTAGAAGTTGGAATTGAAAAATATCATGTAATTATTATGAGTAATGATATAATAATGTTTCTCCTGTTTCAGTTCTTAAAGTGTTTCTTATCTGCACTGAGGCACCTTGTTTGCAAAAACATTTTGCTGACCAAAAGTATATGGATGAGAAAGGGATTATCACTAATAAATGACTATCAGGTTTTTTGTCCACAGGGAAGAGATCTTGTCTCAAAAACCTTTTCTCTATTTTAGATTACATGCCTCATCCCCATTACAAATAAGAAAACTTTCACTGAGATCTGCATATCATATTACTATACCACATCCTCTAACATACCTTCTCAGTCTGTTACATCTCCTATAGCAATCAGTGTTACCCAGAGGTCTTTTAGCAGTAACAACACCGATCAACAGAGAGCACTGAGGATAGGGCTCTGTGAGAAGGTTAACTTCTGAAATCTAAACTGGACAGTGAAATGGGTCAGTGAGAAAACTAGTTCTCATGAGTTTTTTCTTGATTGAAATAGAAAGGAAATGGTGGGTGTTGCATTTGGCCTAGCAGTTAAATATCAAATATAGTTCTTTTCCCAGTTTACAAATCTCTTGCGTATTTTTCTTACTCTTAAAGAAACACCAGTTCAATTCTGAGAAACAGTTCTGAAATGTTTCCTAGCAAATTTCCACATTTAATATTTCCAGGTCAGTCATTTTTCTAACAGCCAGCTCTGAAAATGAGCCAGAGCTGGCCTAGAACACTGCTCTAGAACTATTCAGCACCACATATGATAGAAACAAGGTCAGTCAGTTGGTGTCATCAGTGATAAACCATGCAAATCCATTCCTTTCAAATCATGCTCTCAGTAACTCCTTAATTCCAGCTATTGGTATATAAATCTAATTTCAGTTTAGTAAGGAATGCTACAGGAAGAACTTAATCTCTTTTCTTTCTCTCTGTCTGCTGTATTTAAATCTGTAGAAACAATAGCACTTTAAAAGGCCATTAAAAATTGTCACTGACCTCACCCTTCCCAAGGAAAGAAGAAGTGCCACAATCCCATGATCTCTGAATACTTAAGAACCAGGTCAGTAGGTTATGGCTGTAAATAGTTATGTCTAGGAGGAAAACAAACTCCATTTGTAAATGCATTTCAAACGCAGTCAAGCACTCTTAAGCATGGAAATCATGAAACTGGAATAAAACCTCTGTGGTGGTGCTTGGGTTTTAGGAAAACCTGACACCATTGCACTGCACTGAGCAAATATAGACAATGCAGCCATGAAAACAGCTGTCCGGCTGTTTTATATCAATCCCTTCCCCATGAACAGGGCTAATGCAATTGCATTACTCCTTGTTCAGAGCAAAAATCTTTCCTATGCCAGCAGGTTTGTTTGTTTGTAGTGCAGTAGGTGGAGATGAGTTCTCAGAAATATTGGATATATTTCATGTATAATTTAGCAACTTTAAAATTTATCAGTCACTAAGAATAATATGTTCTTAAGCAAGTTTCCCGAGTCTGCCAATTTACGTAGGTGAGTAAACTAGACAGGTCAAATAACTGGCGTGGTTTATAAATAGACTACAAAAATCTCCATATATAGAATAACATCCAGACTTTCTATTGTTTGAAGCAAATGATATCATTACTTGGATGTCTTTCGAGAACTGAAAATGACTAGACTTCGGAAACTAAAAGCAGCTAAATATAGAAATCGCTACTTTAATGAGTGGATGCTGTATTTCATTATTGTGCTACTAGTATGTGAACAAATGCCTATCTGTGCTTGGAGATGAGAAGGGGGATTTTATTCCAGTAATATAAGATATTGGACAAAAGCCAAATCGAGATTAAGGGCTGACCGTGCCTCTACCCTCATTCCCTTATGGAAAATATTTTTAAGATCCACCATGCAATGCAACTGAACATATGAGATGATTACACTGTCCACTGATTTGTGCATTCCCTAAGTGTTTACACTTGTGCAAATCAAATACAAAGTGGATAGGAGTTTGCATAAAATAAAATGGTAGAATAAAAATTGATGAGAGACGAACTGTGCTTTTCAGTATAGTTTGTCATTAGAGACAGTGTTTACATCTACTTCACCACATCACAGAGCTTCCCTCATCATTGCTGATAACTAGAAAATACTTCTTCCGACTCCTGCAATATCAACTTCTAAGACCACCTAAGTAGCTTCTGTGGAAATAATCTTTATTCCTAGAAATGCTGTGTTGGGAAAGCAGTGCTTACATTAAGATGTCCCAGCACACTTTCTCTGAAGTCCGCCATTGTTCCTGATGAGAAATGCCTTGTTGCATCGTGGAGGAGGATTTGATGTATCCTAAGAAAAGATAATAAGCTAAAATAATATGCATCTCTAAAGCATGCTTTTATAAAGAAGGAATCCAGTTTAAAAGATACCAAAACAAATTTTAGTTTATCAATCCATATTTTCCTTCAGCTGCTTCTACACCTTCTACCTCTTAGATTTAATTATACATTCCTCATCTGAAAAAGAAATTCCAGCTTCAGACTTAGTAGACACATCCCTGTGGTTTTGTTTGTTTGTTTTTTTTTTTCCTGTAAGCCTTTCTATGATCCTTCCTCAGCTTCTGGAAGCTGCAGCATGTTCAAGCAGTGACCTAATGCTGCTTTTTAGGATTCTCTTTGTGATAGCTTTGCAAATTCTACTAAAATAAGCAGCAGTAATGAATTTTTAAGTATGGCTATTTTTCATTGTTAGATATTTTAGAACATTTTAACTGGGTTTCCCCATCCTAAACTCCAGTCCCTTTCTCAGGATAACATCTCTGTGAGGAAAAAAAACCATCAAAATGCAGCTGATCCCAACTTCTTTACTTGTAAATACCAGACCCCCTTTCACTGACTTCTTGACAAAAACCTATGTCACTACGTGGACTTCTTTCTTGGAAGGGTACTGACTGCAAACAGCCACCTTCTGGTCAAGTGAGTAAGCAAGACCCCTGGACAGATATGCAGATATCCGTGCCTTATATTTAGGCAGATTTGTAGATTTACTCCGTCAAACAACCTCTTAAAGACATTCCTATTTATTTTTTTTTTTAATGCCTGCCATATCACAGCAGCTCCTTCTGGATTCCATCTGGCTTGCTCAGTAATTGTGAGCTTGGATGAAAGCTGCAAAATTAGAAATGCTTTCATGAAAATGTGAAGGGTAAGCTCACACTGCAGCACGTCTGGCTTCCACAGTTTTTAGAAGGCAGTGTCTCAAGACTGGGACAAGAGAACATTTTCATTTGAAGAGGGGTTGGTAAATAGTACCTCAAATAAAGTGAGCATGTGGAGCTGTGAAATTTCACTTTGAAATGAAGTTATACAGCCTTCAAATCAAGGCTGCATGCCAGAAAGTTCGTATAATCAAGAGCCACAAGCCAGCCCATAAGAGGAAAGTCTTTTATAGCTTCACATCTAAGAGGTTCAGGATTCATGTTTCCCGTTGCTGGCTTTGACGTCCTTGCTGAGACTCACTTGAAAGGATGAGATTCTGCCCGTTGGGGACTTGGCAGCATCAGAGATTCTGTATTCTTGTCCTCCAGCCCTTCAGCCTCAGACATAAAGCACAGGCATCCCAGTCCCCAGGAACTGTGCTGTTTCGGGATCCTTCTCTGCTGATGTTCCCATCAGGACTCAGAAACAAGGCAAGAGCTGCTTATATGCTTGACAACCTGCTTTACAGTTTTCTCTATAAACTCCATTACAAGAGAGGCAGCTCTGGAAACTACACACAAATCAGTAATCCATACGTGCTTGCCACAGTCATTGCTGTTCCTGTTACACTGGACAGATTGCCTTAGGCAGTAAACTGACCAGCTTTCTTAGTATGGCTGGTGGTAAGTGTCCTTGTGTTCATTCTGGGACCAGTTTCCTACTACAGGTTTTTTCATGGAAGGATATGTACACATATGGCTCCCTCTACTTCTGATGGGAAGTGTAAACTTTCATAAGATATTGAGGTCACGAGCTATTCCAGTTGCCATGCATCCAGTCTAGAAAAGATTATGGCTCCCATTCAAATATGAAAGAAAGAATGATTTCTTAGCTAAGTAATTCTCAGAACAGTCAGAGAGAGGATCCACACCCACATCTTTCCTTCCTCTCTAAATGTGCCAATGTCATTCTGCCATTCCCTCGACACTTAAAGTCTTCAGTGTATGACAGTGATCTTACTGTCCAATGCACTTGCAGCTACTGCACTTCAAGCAGACAGTTTTGTATGGCTGCTTCCTCCTTTGGCATGCATTTCTCCTAGGACAGAGCATTTTCCAGACCAAGTTTGATGCTGGCTAATTCAGGCTGCCCCACTAATAGTGTCCTCTGTCCGTACTTGTTTTGAATGATTGTTTATGGATGTTTCTAGAGAAATAAATTTGTTATCCAGGAAAGAAATGTTTTCATCTTTTTAAGGAGTAAAAGGCTTGTTTGGAGCAAATACAACTGTGCAGTTACATTTGAAACCAAGTTTTTATCTGCCTGCTTCCACAGCAATAGTTGTCCAACCATGCTCTTAATTTATTTTTTTCTCCTTTCTTTCAAAGGCAGCAGAAGATTAACACTTCTAAATCAGGGCTTTAATAGACCAAATTTGAAATTAATGTGAGTGTTGACAACTGAAGATTTGATGTGGAAACAGCGGTTCACAGAGGTAGTATAGGCCAGTTTCCCTCTCAGCAGCGCAGTGTTCTGCCTCAGAAGAAGGTTTGCAATCCTGATTGGACTTTTTGGCTAAAACCTACTTTCTGGCACACATGGAGTATCTGAGTCTGCTGCTTGCTGTGACACAGCAGGAGCACGCAATGTATCAGTACCCCTTACAAGTTCCTAGACCTTCCAAAATCTCCTTGGTATAACATGGCCTGTTCAGAAGGGCTGATGTGATTAACAGAAAGCACCAAATTGGGCTGTATTAATTCACCAAATTTGGCATAAGTTCATTCACAATTCACAATTGCAACCTATAAAACTTTATTGAAGAAAATATGGGTGTGTAGAATCCTTTGATTCCAGGTTGCAATATTTTGATTATAATTTCCGTGGGGTATTTTTTTAGCAACATGTGAGGAAATGGCTTATATTTCCTGGTCTTTCTGTACTCATAGAACTTTACTTTGAGGTCTGTCCTCAGATTGCCTTTGTTCTTTGTCAGAATACCAACCATTGAAGTGAAGGTACTTCAATGGATACACAGAGATAACACATTATTAGTGAGTGGAAAAGTTTAAAGAGAACTAGGTATACTTTTCTAGGTTTCTTAAGAGTTTGGCTGAAAGAAACTGTCAAAAGCAAATCTGTGTGAATTCTTGGAGAAGCTGTCTTTCGTTGACTGAAGTTATATTAACATGAGCAATAATGTTTTGGGACAAAAAAAAATGTTATGTGAAAGCATGTGTGTTTTATGTGTGCTGTTTCATATGTATAAAAAAAGGCAGTGGTTCCACCAGGTTAGTATACAAGCTGTATAAATATAGATGGCACATATTTTCCCTTGCTTGTTCTTAAGTACAAGTGGTGTTCAAATTCCTTGAGTCATTAATCATATATTCATTCCAGCACAGAGTGACCCAATGATGTTAAAAGGATGGTTGGAAAAGTCTCCCTTTCTGTTCATTTCTTTCTTCATTTCCCTTTCTCCATCGTTTTGGCTTCTCCATTCCAACCTACTTCATGACCTGCCGGTTAGAACCACCATAGGTGGCATGTATTGCATTTTCTCAGTCAGAGAGCTCACATTTCCTTGGAGCCTCTTGTGACATTGTGCTGTTATGGATGATGAATGGGGCAGAGTAAAGATGCCCTACTCACTCTTCTTCAGTGCTGTCTTCTCCAACTGCATTTTAAAAGCACAACTAAGCTGCAACTACATTTTGTTGTAGGTTGGGTTCTGTGAACTCTTGGTGGGCTCCTGTGGATATTTCTTATAGACAAGGGAGAGAGTGAATTGCAGGTACTCATCTGCTATGGGACTGCTCTGCCTGCAAGGTGAATGTGTACTAGAGAGGGCTTGCTGTGAACACCGCAGACATAAGCAAGTGTCTCTGCCTCTTGACCCATCTCCAGGTCCTTTCTTCATCCCTGCATCTATAGGAGAGGAACTGGGAGGTTCATCTACTTATCTTCAGACTCCAGAGCAATTGGGCTGGAGCCCAGATGGCCAAGTCACACGTACATGTGTGTGTGACCAAAACTAAAACTAGCACAGCAGTGCTGTAGGAGATAGTGAGCTTAATTTCTGCCAGGGTGAAGTGAGAGACTGCAGAGGTCTGGGACTCTATGTAGATAGCAGACTTCAGATGTAACTGGTAGAGATGCTATGATGTTTTCTAATTAAATATACACCTAATAATACTTTCTTGGCTAATTAACACACTCTTGTTACTGGTAGTATTAATTCGCAATTATATCGCTGCAAGAAACACTGAGCTACAATTCTGTTGCTTATTGTTATTAGTAATATTCATAAACAGTTACACTACTATGAATATCTCTTACAAAGAAACCGTTGCTAATTGATTTTTCCTCATTAATCCTAATTTTGTTTGAATCGAATTCCAAGCTGCTGTTTCTTTCACTTGCTGTAATCTGAGCAATTCTAACACTGCAGATTTCAATTATGTAGATGAGACATGAAGCCTTATATCCAGAGGCTGCCTGTTCTCCCCACTGCCCAAACACACTGTTGTGGCACAACAGATCAAAACAAGCATGTCTCTGTATCACTGTTGGTGTAAAATTCCTAGAAATGTATTTTTCCTTGGGAAATAAACACTTTTATGGTACTTTACAGCTATGTATCCCATGTCTAACTTGTAAACTTGGCTGATATACTTGCATTTTATTTCCCTTTGTCTCAGTTATGCACTCATGTGTAGAGTTCATTTTGTCGAGGTTTTACAAGGATCTTTAAAAGATCTATGTTTAAACTTTAAAAGTCTGAAACTATAAAACTTGATACTATAACTTCCCAGTAATGTCAGACTGAATGAATGTGCCATGGTCTGCTTTTGAGAAATTACATACATGCATAGATAATAAAGCAGAAAATGCTACATGTGACTGAAAGCTCCCAGAGACCTACCACTAGCCATCAGAAGTAGAAACTGAGCAATATGGAGAACCCAAGTATCATTCAGAATAGCGACATTATCACTGATATGAAATGTTTTCCATGTATGTTCCCTATCTTTGAAGAAGTCTTCCTGACATTTCATCATCTTTAGAATATATGTGCACTAAAGGACAGAAAATGAGAAGAAGAAAAAACAAAACCTCCTAAGGTTGTGGAAGCAAACAATTGTGTCCCCATGTTAGCTGCTGGTATTTTTAAAACACTCAGATTTAAAGGTTGGATGATGGTAGTACGCAAACAATAGGTCTTGAACTTCTTCCAGTCAAAATAATATTAGCAGTCTCCAGGTTTTTTTACAAGTGGACAACTGTCTTGCCATAGTTTTCTCCTTAGCAACAGTTTACCAAATTTGGAGTCACTATGCTAATTAAACAAACAAAAAATCCTTATTGTTCTCCTTGCTGTTTTCTCAGCAGGCACAATTGAAGTATCTCGTGATTTAATTACTGCATCTGTCAGTTTGTTACTGCAGTTTGTAAGGCTACAATGTGTTGTTATTTACAGTTTCATTTCTCTAAAATGTTGGGATTAATTCTGATGAGTGACTGCACCACAACTCATTACATTGGTCTCCATGCAGACGTGCATCCTGCAGAGGTGTAGGTTCAAGCAGGCGTTACATTCACATGGCTTCCATAGAAACAAATAGAACTATTCTTCACTTCTGAAAAGGCAGGGGGGAGAAACTCTGAAATTAAAGGTCCTGAGAGAGAGATGTACATTTCATCTGCAAAAAGGAATACAGACATAATAAGCTTGTAACCATCCAGTCATTTAGTTAAAATGGACCAACCTGAACAAGTTGTTAGAGTTTATGAAATGGTCTGGGCTTATTATTTCCTCTAAATAATAGTCTAAACAGAAAGCAGAGTTCAGAACATGACGTAGGGAACTGTTACCTCTGTGAAATCATTTCCTGAATCCAACACCTAACCTCTAAATAGCTCGGGGCATGGTTTCAGTTCTGTGGGCTTGTTTTTGCAGCATGGAATGCCTACTTGTTTCATTAAAAGTAAATACAAAACCGAAACAAAAGTATTTAAATATGTAGAATGAGTTAGAATACAGACAGGAACCCTCTCATGACAAGCGTGTTGGTTTATCTGGGAAACTCTGCATTGCTGTTGCTGTAAGTTTAAGAGCTTGTTGCATAAATACCATCAAAGGAAGGCTTAAGCAATATCTGCCAGATACCTGCTTCATACCTGTTACTTATTTGGCTCTCAGAGTGGAATCTAAAGCCTGGAGCTGTGTTTTGAGGATCTTGATAGTGTAAAGGGAGAAGTGAATACTTGAGAAATCAGCCCCACATGAAGAATGCCAAGCATGGCAGTGCTGGTCCCTCTCTCTGCTTCAGGTCCTTGACCCAGAACTAGAAGCAGGAGTGGCAGTATTACAGCCTTTGTGAGCCACAGCATGGCAGCTCAGAGCACCTGCCTTGTTTTGGAGGCTTCTTTCTACCAGTGGCAGCAGCACTGAATGAGGGATTTTGGCTCCAGAACATCTTTCCTGTATCACCAGACTTCGATCTTTACTTCTTCAAACTCTTCATTAGTGATGGGGAATCATATTTTCCCTTTCTCAGCTTGTTTAAGAAGCTGCTATGGGGCACTTTCAGGGGTTCAAGACTTGTGGTGGGCCACAGGTCTTCTTAGTATTCCTAATCCTTAATAAGTGATTACAGTTTTAAAAGTTACACCACAGCATGCACAGCATCTCTCCTGTTTACATTTCTGAACAAGGGTAACTGTGGCTGCTACTCTTGGTGTGCTAGGTGGAGCTGGGATGCCCTGTGGAGTCCTCCCAGGGGTTGTGCAAATATTGTGATCAGCACATTTGCAGCCCACGACAAGATGGCTATTTGCGAGTAGTACAGATATACCTGCAGCTAACTCTTGGGTTAGGTCTGAATTCTAGGTCACTGTGGTTGGCTACTAGCAAGTTTTGGGTGTCTCTGGAATAGAGAGCCATGAAAAGGAGAGGGCAGAAGCTTGGCTTATGATTTTGAGCATGATATCTATGTCTTCTTTTATGACCACCCATAAATATTGTAAAATATAGCAGGGATTTAGAGCATGCATAGAAGGATGTGCTGCATTGTGACTTAGGACATAGTCCATGTCCCTGAATAATCCAAACAGCTGTTCTTCTGTGACATGATATGTGTTGCACGTGTCAAAGAGATAGGTGAGATATCGCTCAGCATGGAGCTGCAGCATTTTGAAAATGTGGAAGGAAATTAATAGAGTGACATTATATCTCTTGATCCTCATCTCCAAGAAGTGGAAATCCTCTGGCTGCTGCTTCTGAGTGCAGCTTTAAGAGGTCTCACCAGGCAGTCATAGATCCATAGATCATAGTCATCTAATCCAGGTCTTTGGATTGAATCTACTAATTAACATTTATTGTATTGTGCCAGATATTGCAGTTGATACCAACTCATTTTTGTCTTTTGTGTGTTCTGGTTTGCAGGGTGGAAAGAGTTACACAGGACCATGTGGAGGAAGAGACTGCAGTGGAGGATGTCAGTGTTTCCCTGAAAAAGGAGCCCGCGTAAGTAACCCTTTTTCCTATGTAAAGTTTTCCATGCCATCAGCCCAATGCCACTTGCTATAGGTCAATTTGCATCAGAGCGCTGAGAATATTCGATTTGTGGGTTGTGTCTTTTTCAGGAAAAAGTTACTGTTGTTGCATCTTACTTCTTTGAGAGCATGTAGACTTGAAAAAAAGAAATATATATATATATATACTTTGTTATGAAGTATAACAGATTCTTCTTCTAAAACTACAGGTCAAGAGACCTCACAGAGCTAAATGGTTGTAAACAAAATCACTCAGTAATTTTCTTGAAGTCTTACATATGAAATTGTATCGGATGAAAAGATACCTCATACAGGTGGTTTCCATTAAATGGAAAGCAGGTCTGCAAGGCCTGAAATTTCTACTGGAAGGAAACTGCCTGGGACTTCCTGCATTGGGTTGTTTCTGGTACTCTTTTCTTTTAGGGAACAAAGATGAGAGTCGGAGGATGGGAGATGTGGTAAAGGCAATGAGCCACCTGCCCATAAAGCTCTGAGCAGTTGGGCAGTTCTTTTGTGGCTCAGAGCTCTGGCTGGCAGGCTCCTTTTGTACACCATGGTCTTTTGCAGCTGAGACAGTGACTCAGCCTTTTCCATCCACCCATCCCTAAGAATAGGCCAGGCAAGAGATGTGGCAGATCATGTGCTTTCTGCTATCACTCTTACTTTCTTCCATGCAGCAGGCTGTCAGTTCCCATTCCCATCGCATTCCTCAAGCTTGACTCCACGTCTGAGTGGGGGAAGAGATGGTAGCAAAGTCACTGTGTAGGTGGAAAGCAAGGAACACTCTTGTTTACTGCATGTCCTGATGTCTCTGTGGAAGTCAGATGATCCCAGGGTTACCATGTCATGAGCCCTGCAATTGTTATACTCCCTTTCCCTGACCACGGTCTGCTCATGATCTGCTTCCCATTGCAGTAACCTAATGACAAACTGACGACACTGAGGTCAAACAAATCAGTCCCCCGAGGCGCAGCTTCTGCAGGGGCTCTCTCCAGCTGTTATTGCCCTTCCCTGATCATTCATCACATGAAGCTTAGCAGATGCCTCCTGCAACTTCCCTCCAAGGGCACTGAAAGCCAACTGTTGCTGTGTGAAATGGCTTTAAGCATGATACTGCTATGCTTCTCTTCAGCGGGATTTTTGTTGTTGATCTAAGGTAAAGCATGGACCTCCTAGTTCTCCACTAACATTCATGAAAATTATCATCTGTTGAAAAACTACAGACTTCTGTGACGAAAACACTTTTCTCCTTTCTTTTGACTGTGAATAACCCTTAATTTCAAGTTGCTATGTCTGCAGGAAAAGAGAAGTAGCTAAACAAAAGCAATTGCATAGGTTAGAAAAGCCAAAAATGTGAAGCTATCAAAGCAGAGAATCACCCAAGTGCTACAGAAATTTAGTTGCTTCATATCTAGGTTAGGAGACAAAGGCATACTTTGTGTACTCACTCTCTGCTCTCACTCTCACTTATGTCAGGGAAGCAAGTAATCCCACTGACTAAACACACTGATTAAATGGACACTGAAAAGGGGAAAAAGAGGATGTTATAAAACATTGATTACATTTTTCATTGAGTACGTTTTGTGGTTAGTGGTGGAAATTGTGGAGGATTACTGGGGAAAGTGATTTAAAGGCTTCAAAAATTGTATTTAAATTCTCTGCAACTATATACCTCATTCTGAGTCAGCATACTGTGCGTGTATTTTGTGTCTGCTTGTCTCCTCAGATGTCACAGCCTTGGTGAAACATCTGGTTTAAGAAACAAGAGTGGCCTTTAGAGACTAGTCAAATTTGGCATAGCTTCTGGTCTCATGCTCAGTCCTCAATGGGAATATTTATTTTCACAGAACCTCTGTATAATCTGGCACGACACACGTTTTATGTTTGAGGTGACTCATTACATGCACAATAGACATATTGCATGTTTGTACTTGTAAGAGTGCCTGAAGCAGCCTACTGGAGCCTGCTTGTTTGTTGACTCTGTGTCAGGTACAGCACAGCTGTCACTTGCAGGGTGTCTGGAATTCAGGTAGAAGTAGTGTTGCAAGAGCCAGCGGCCAAAGGCAATACCATCACCTTGCCATACAGTGTAAGTAAGTGCACATTCTTCTCATAGCACATCTCTCAAAACCAGGCAAACAAAAGCACTTCCTTCAGCTTTCTGCTGCTGAATGCTTATGAGAAACCGTTGAATGAAGTAAATTTACTGGAGTGGTAAATACTATTGCAAAATATGGCAGTGGAAAAGGTCTGAGGAAAACTCTCTTTTTATTCATATATGGTTCTGCTTCATTTTCTGCCTTTGGTTCAGTTACAATCTTAAGGTACAGCATTTAGATAAAGATGTTTTTCCTTATTGTCTTAATCCAATTGCACTGTTTTTAACTAAGTGCTTTGTTACTGAAATATGCTCAGTGCTATCTTCTTGAGGCTCTGTGCTAGAGGTACAGAGGCACTGTCTTTCCAGATGTGTGAGGATTCAGCCAGACTCTGGTGATGTGTGCCAGGTCTCCAGATGCATGATGGCTGGAAGCCCTATCATCTGCACCAGTTTTGGTTTGAAATTAACAACTCTATATGTGAAGGCACAGAGAAGTTGAATCATGTATCAGGCTGGCATTTTCTAGGGACAAAAGGCCATCTAACACAAGTCAGTGCACCCAACAGTTCTGCCAGAAAAGTTACAATATTCCTGTATATGATTTTTACTATTTCCAGCCTTTTTTGGCTGAGCTTGGCCATGAAGCTTTCTCTGGGCTCCCAGATGGAGCCCGGTGAAATCCATTGGGTATGTGAAAATGAAATGACAGAAGCTTGACCTACTTGCTGCAGTGATTAGGAGCCTCTGCAGCAAGGCAAATGGAGTAGCTAATGTGCAAGCTTCCACCTCTCATATGAGCTGGGAGCTTGGGTATGGCACTTTCTGCCTCATTCCCATGAGGAAAACAGATATGATTCAGACCTTCAGAGAATCACAGAACATCACAAGTGATGGCCACTCTGCAATTCACAGCTCAGAGAAGTCTCTAAAGGCATGTCTTCCCAAGGCCACACATGATTCCCTTGAAGTTGCCGCCTTCTGCTTTGCTTTTGAGTTGATGCCTCCAGAGCAAAAAGAAGAAAGAGAACTTCTTCCATAAGATGTTATTTTTTCTACTGTCTATTGACACCCTAGTCTTTGTTCCTGTTCACAGCAGAAACCTAGTTCAAACCTAGGTGTGTAATTACTGTTAGCTGGATACAAATATCCAGTCTTCAAAGGTCTGATCATACCTTATGGCCAGCTGCACAGTCATCCGGCCATTCTTGCAGCTGGCAAATCCCTCAGCAGAGATGTATTGAGAATCCAACTTCATACGTATATACCTTGTTATATATATATATACCTTGTGCTAAAGGTGTGTATATACACACATTTAAAGTATGTTAAAACATGAATGCACTTAAGTAGGAAATAACTCCTTTCAGTACAATGGTCAACTGTTTGACCTGTTGAAGTTCATAATCACCCTCAGTTCATAATCAGCCTAGAGGGCTTTGTAGAAAGTCAAAATGAATAGCAATATTTTTGATCTTTCTGTAGGGAAAATGCACTCTATAGAAATCTAGCTTTGTGCTTTCAGTCTGAAGCAAGTGTCAAGCACTGAGTGTGCTGTTGGTTTTGCAGGGGATTGGAATAATGGTAACTGAAATGAAAGGAGAGCTTCGTGTTCCCATGAAGGCCACTTTATGGGAATGCCAAAACATTTCTTTTTAATCAGGACTAATTCACTAAATGAAATTTAATTCACTAAAGCTCCTTTATAGATATTTGTTGTATTGCTTTTACTAACGCAATGGCCAAGGTTACGTTATTATTTGTACACATATAATCATTCCTTTCTGCTTTTGAGTGCTGTACAATTGTGAAATCCAGTGTCTGATCTTAACTTACAAGCATTTTCCATACAAGCTTAAATCTTAACACATGGACTACATCAAGCAGATGTTTTCTTCTGTAGTTAAATGAAGTCAACAAAATGCAACACTTAAATATTCTAAACTCACTTCCATTCTTAT
Organism: Coturnix japonica; assembly: GCF_054131305.1. Lineage (NCBI taxonomy): Eukaryota > Metazoa > Chordata > Aves > Galliformes > Phasianidae > Coturnix > Coturnix japonica. The sequence goes on from NC_140663.1 coordinate 127,924,138, forward strand.
ACCCTTAGGGAAACGGTTAAAACCAGTAAAATAATTTTATTAACTGTTAATGTATTTTGAACTTAACAATAAACCATGTTCTCAGGTGGCATAATGGCAGTAGCTCCTTGGTAACTCATGGTTAGTGTAAGTTGATATATCTGATGAAATCTGATATTTTACCCTTTTTTAATAAGAATGTGAGAAGTTTCTTCCCATTGTCTACCCTTAGTACATCTAGCCCATGACTCTGTCCATAACAGTGATGGTAGAATGTTCTATTTAGGGAGAGCTCATCTTTCTGCTGTCCATTCCCTTGTAACCAAAATCATACTGTTAGAGGTGTGACGTATTTCTCTATTTCTTTAGTATTCATGTTTCTCCCTAAATTGATCTAGTCCTTTTCTGGAGCTGCTGTGTGTCTTTATAACCTCCTGTGCCAATTAGTTCACTAATCAAATAAAATGAAATTACTGCCCAGCCTCTTCTAAGCCAGTTTCCCTCTAGTTTCATCAAGCACACCCTAATTCTAGTACTTTAAGTTTGGGAAAGGAACAGTTCTGCATTTACTTTGCTTCCTGCTTCCAGAATTATGTAAACCTCAATAATTTCCCCTCTGCACTTTCTTTTGTCCTAAAAGGAAGAGTCCCAGCCTCCTTAAAAGGCAGCACTCCAACCCCTCATCCCTTTATTCTTTTCTCTCTTGTCTGTGAGAATGTGCAGTGGTATGAGTGCACCAAGGTCTTCCTTAGCAGCAAAATGACACTGTGTTTTCTTTTCCATACACTCCTGAGACTTGCCAGTACTGAAGTTTAACTGCCCCCCCCCCCCAGTTTGGTGAAGTCCTTCTGGATCCCCCCATCACCAGCATGGCATCTGACAACTTGATATCAGCTAGTATCATCTACAGACTTGTATGTTTCACAGTTCAGACCCAGTTGCATCTCCATGTAGAAATGTGACTACCAAGCACTATTCCTTTCTTCTTATCTCTTAGACTATGGTCCATAAAAGCAACTCTCTCCCAAGCCTAGAGGCATTTATTTTAGAATGTGTTGGAGAATAATGTTTTCAGAGCCATATTGAAAATCCAATTACATTATGGTTATTGGGTCCTTCTTTACCATGCATATCCTTGTGCTCAGATACAGTGTTCTTTATGGCCAATGACTGCATAGCCAAGCAAGGAAGTCAGACAACCTGGCCCACAGTTCCCATTCTCTCCTCTTGAGTCTGTTTTTCACATGGAAGTTGAGTGGCACCAACCATGACTGTTTGCTGTGCTGTTTCCACACCTTAGTCAGCAACTCTGCAGTTTCACACTGAGTTTCTTCAAAAGCCTCATGTGAATGTCACCACTCCTGCTCACTTACTAAGGTCTGCCTTATCTATTTTATCTTCTGCTTTGTCTATATTTACGTGAAAGTAATCTGGCTCAAAGAACAGCTTGAATTCCAGACTATCTCAAACGCCTTCAGCATTGAAGACCTTTGCAAAGGTTTCCCTGAGTTCTGCTGTGGTCTTGCTGTCCCCAAGTGCTTCTTTTAGGCCTTTGGCATATTGTGATATCCTTACTTCTGTTTATGGCTTCTTGCTTTGCTTTTTACTATCAGCTTGATGATATTCTGCAAACTGTTGGCATGCTTTTTCAGACATCCCAATTGCCAGTTACGCTTGATCTGTTTTTTATGAGCTTTCTTATTCATTTGAGCAATTTTTAAAACATTAACCTTTTTCCCTGCAAAACCCCCTGTAGCATTTTTACGAGCTGTGCAGGGGTTTTATTGAACTGCTTTATTTTCTTTTTGATATGTGAAACAGTTTACCAGGATTTTTAATACGGTGTTTTTGAAAAGCCTCCAGGTTACTTTAAGCTTCCTGCCTTTTGGATTGCTTTTATAGGTTTTTACTATTTGTCTGATTTTTATGTATTTCCCCTTCTTGAAACTGAATATCTGTGTGATGCATTTGCTTGGCTTGCTCCATCTGACTATGTTATGAAGTTAAAGTTGTGTTGTGAAGCTATTACAGTGCATTCTCCCACTAGTACCTCTTGAACCAGGTCCTGTGCACTCAAGACTAGATCCAGAGAGGCATTGTTTCTTGTGGTTTCCAGGACTCAAGAATGACTGTGTCCAAATATTTTATCTGTTTGTCTCCTCTGAATGAGGTGTTGTGTCTGACTGCATGTGGGTAAGTGAAATAGCCAGTATTACTGACCTAGTTTTCCAACTTCTCTAATTTCTTAGAATACCTCATGATTGTTGTCTTTAACAGGGAGTCCCAAATGTAAACAAAGCACTGGTTTTCTGTTATTTCCCCCTACAGGAATTCCCTCCTTTGTCCCCTGTTATTTTTTCTGTTACACTTCATATTGGCCTTCACATCCTGTGCCATTGCTCTGTCTGTACCTTGTCTCTCGTCATTCTAGTAAAGCTGACAGCCTAGCAACTCAGTATGCCACTGATTATTCACCTCCCACCAGCCTGAGATGCCTCCTGCAACAGAATTGTCATAATTTCCTACTCCTATTTTTTACATCTCTAACATTGCTACAGAATCACAGAATTACAAAACACTTGGGCTGGAAGTAAGGAGCATCCAGTTCCAACCCAATGTGGTAGTCAGGGTTCCACCTAGTCTAGATGAGGCTGCCCAGGGCCCCATCCAACATGGCCTTGAACACCTCCAGGAATGGGGACCCACAGCTTCTCTGAACAACCCAATACCTCTCCAGCCTCCAAGCAATGAATTTTCCCCTATTATCTAATCAAAATCTCCCTTAGTTTGATTTAAAACCTTCCACCTTTGTCCTATCATTGCCTGCCCAAGTAAAAAAAGTCATTCTCCATTTTTTTATAAGCCCCTTTAAGTACCAAGAGGGAAGCACTTAAAGATTTTACCTATTATCTATTCCAGGTGCCAGTCAAGTGGCATTGTGAATAGTGTTATTTACCTTCCCTATTTATTATTTTTATTGTATTTATTTCCTTCCTTTTCAGGAATCTACTGAGCATCAGCTGTGTTTCTCTCTCAAGTTTCTTGAATCCAGGACAGACCATGCCTGTCAGTCTTTCCCCTGTTTCTAGTTTAACTATTTCTCTGTGACATTTCTGACTCTCAGTAACAGCAGCTGTGTTCCATTCTGTCGGAAGGCCAGCTTATTCCCCTTGTGCTTCTTGCTTTTGTTTTAGTTTGCCCATACATCAGTCCTCCACAGAGTAGCCCTGCATTAATCCCATAGGACATCATGACCACCAGTTCTTCCATTTTTACCACCACAAATACCAAACTGGACATCTCATAGGTTCTGCAAACTTAACACAACACACCTTGTTCTTTCTGTGCAACAGATTGAGTGGTCCCTGCTCTGTTGTGCAGCTTTTGCCCTCATCCCAACCTTAAAATATGTTAGCACTTGAAAACTTATATTACTATAACTTCCCATTTGAGTGGTATTACTCTGTTTTTTCTCTGCTCTACTCATATCAAGCTAAGTAACAACATAGAAGATCTGGCCTTGATGAGATGTGTCTAGGAATTGTGAGGAGAAGAAAAGCTGACCTAAGCCTCAGTACACAGCCTGATAGAGATTTCTGAGCCCATGCAAGTTCCACTGCCTTTGGATAAAGGAACCACCTTGCCAGTTCATACACTGCTCAAACATCCTCAGGAAGCCACTTAACAATCATTTAAGGAAGCCACTTAACAATCAATTACCCAAACATGTACCCACCACTAATGGAAGCCCTAGTGATCATGCAATGCATGCGATACTCACCATGCTTACATGCCTTGCAATGGCCTACCCTTGCTTGTCTTTCTCTTTTTTATCTTACTTTCCCTAATTATTTGGAAAGCGTCCTGCTTGCTGTTCAGTTTTTTCGTTCATGCAAAGCATTGGTGAGCTCAGTCATGCATCATCAAAAGTATTGTCAGGTTCTGTGCCTGAGTGATGTGCTACCTTTATGTGGTATCACAAAAACAAAAGATACTTCAAGATATCATATTGCTTCGTAGGCCATGAGCTTTCTATCTATCTCTGACAGCTCTTAGAAAGGGGCGCTGTCTCAAAAAGAAGGTATTTACAGTGGTGGTGGATTTAAGTGCAAAATACTGGTAGTGCTAATAAGCATTATGCATTGACAGGAAGATACCTTTAATTATTCTAACACTTCATTCAAGTCTGGTATGCTGTTTTGGGATTTAATTTTTTTTTTTAGGCTATTCAATACATTAGCGGAGAGCAGCATATCTGTGACTGGGAAAGGAAGGCAAAAGGAGTGCAATCTTAAAAAGGCATTTAATAGCATGAACCTACATTTTGCTTTCAGTTGCAGAAATACAGTTCCCTTTTACATACACGTTTGAGGGTACGGTTTCAAATGCATGCTTTTGTTTATGTTTATACTTGCCAAACACTGCCTTATAAGGTCTTAACGGCATACACAAGTCCTTAAATACTTGACACGGTTCCATAGGCATCTAAACTTTGAGTTTAAGGCTTAATTACAGGAGCTGTTAGCAGTGTATAGGCTCATAATCTTGAGTTAGATAGCAGAGGCAGGCAGGCAGGATACAGGTTTGCTTGATATAGCATCATTTTAGTCAGTCTGAAAGTTAATGCTCGATGACTGCATGTTTTATTTAATGAAAATTGCTTAATCTAGATTACAGTGACTATCAATCAAGCACTGTAGCTAAGTACTCATGTTTGTTGTTATTCACTATTCTTTCGTACATTTGTCCTGACATTTTTTGACAGAAATATGCATGTTCCCTCTTCTTTTTTAACTCTGTTTGTACAAGTTTAATCAACATCAGAGATCTTAGTGAACTGGTGTATGGAGGTTAGGTAACTTTCCCATGAGCAAGAAGCAATGAATCCTCTCTATATGTGTTCTACAAAAATCTACGATTTCAGAAAACTCAGTGAATGGCTTCCTAAATAGCAGTTTCAAACAAACAAGCAAACAAAAAGAAAAGTATAGAAGAAAAAGCAGAGCATTTTCATACATATAGAAAAACAATTAAATCATATCTACATTTGTAAATGTTCAGAATATTTGTTGAAAAGTTAAATAAATCTGAAATCTCCTAAATAAATATATGTGCACATCAACAAAAGATTATTTTTATTTCCATTTTACTCTTTTATTGTGTGGAGCATTCTGGTTCAGCCAGATATGAAACGTCTTTTGCTTCAGCAAAGACAATTCTGAAAGCAGAATCCCCCCAAAACCTTAGTACAAGAGCAGAAGAATGGTACTTGACTGAAATGCTCTCTAAAGTTTGTATCCAGTTTCTTTACTTCCTTGGGCTGCTTCATCTGCTTCCCCATATTCATTGCATTTTCTCCAGCAAAGTACTATAGTACAGATAATGCACTTCTTCTCCAAAACCTGTTGACCTACATTAGTGCAGATACTTCTACAAACTTGTCCTGAAAACCTTTGCAAGTTCAGCTGTTGTGACAAGAGAACAAAGCAGCAGCGTTGGACAAAGCTCAAGAATTAATATCATCAATCAAAGTGAATACCAAGGTTGCAGTTCAAACAAAACTGTGACTAAAGTAAATTGGCTGAATTAACTCTATTTGTAATGCAGGTTGAGCTCTTGTATTTGAAATGACACAACCTGATGCCTTTTGCATTAGCTATATATCCCCTTGATTTGTGGGCTTGTTACAGCCAAGTAAGAAAACAAATCTTACAGTGGTTTGATAAGATATTCCACTGATATTTTAGGAATTTGCTTTGAGGGCAGCATTTTTAAGAGTGAATTTGGCCGTGTGCATATCACAAACTTGAGTGAGAAGTGGAGAACCAAAGCAAGACAAAGCACACTAAAGAATCTAGAAACATTGTCCAGGAGGTAAAACAAAACTTTAGATTTAACTTTAGAATACATAACTGCAGGAATGAAATAATAGAAAGGAAACTTTTAAATGTTAGCTGTCTGGCTGGAGATGTATCGTAGAAAACTAACGCGGTGACAATAGCTGAAACCGGAATGAAAAGCCTTTGGTTGCTATTCACAATAATTTTTATTGATATTTTTGTTTATTTTTCACATAGGAATCACACTTCATTATGGAGGTGAAATGCAGTGTCTGGATTGTGCTGTCCATTTAGTTAGACTTTTAGGCTTCAATTTCTGGTGCACCAAATGCACAAAAAGACTTTTCAACAAGTTCTGGCACTTACTGATAGCAGTAGTTGAAAGAACGTGCAGGCTGTGGATGATAGCCTTGCTCTGCAACGAGGTAGTCCGCATAGTCCTCCAAGGAAGATAATCCAGGCCATTTTGTAGTGCTTAAATTGCACTCTAGAGAGTGTGAATGGTTTCTCATGACATGTATCCAAGGCTTTACAAGTTTCTCAGATAGTGCTCGTTTCTATTTTCTGCATTTTTGTCACAAGGGAGCAAGTACCACTGACCTATTTTCCTTTTGTCTTATTCGGTAAGTACCAAACTATTAATGGAATCCTTTGAGTCTGACCTGGACAGATCAGGAATGTGGGAATAGACAGGCTGTCATCATGTAAAGCTTCTGTCTAGGCTGACAGAGCTCATTCTCAGCATTTCCTTAATGACACTTCAGAGAAGAAATGTTCCTTGTTTACCTCAGTTTGTATGTAAGGATTCTGAAGGCTTTTCAAGTGTCATCACATAATGAGCAGAGCTGTAGAAGTATATGTAAGTGCTCCCATTACATTGATCCGTAAAAGGATGATGAGTATTAAAATACCTTAAAATTAGATACTTTGCTTTTCTCCATCCAGAGTACAGTCTAATATGGATTTGGATACATCCTCATTATTCCCTTTTTATATAAATATTATTTTTTCCCATCTAAACTACCTCTTGCTTTAGGCTGTTTCCCAGTTTCTAGATCCTCTCTATTTCTCTATTATTTTATGGCCTTTCTGTCGTCTGCTCCCAGAACTGTCCCTACCTTACTCTAAATTATCCATAACATCATTTCCTGTGCCATTTCACCACCCTTTTCATATTAAAAGCTTCCCATAAAGCACTTTTATTCTTTGTAGCCCGGAAGAGGAATGAAGTAAGTCAGTTCTATGAGATGAACGCTTCCCTCCAGAACACAGAGTGCAATGGGCAAAAACTCGAACACAGGAAATTCCATGCAAACATGAGAAATAACTTCTTTACTGTGGGAGTTACAGAGCAATGGAGCAGGCTGCCTAGATATGTTGGGGAGTCTCATTCTCTGGAGATATTCAAGACCTACCTGGACACTTTCCTGTGCTACCTGCTCTAGGGAACCTGCCTTAGCAGGGGGGTTGGACTCAATGATCTCCAGAGCTCCTTTCCAACCCTTCTGGTTCTGTGACTGCGTGGTCCTCACTGCTGGCTGTGTTTGCCTTTGGGAGGATGTAAGTTCTTTGGGGCAGGAACTACTTGCATTTATCTCTGTGCACAGTTCCAAGAGCATTGTTAGCACTCTTGTATTAATAAAAGAGGTAGCACACCATGGAGCACTGTGATAGTTTCCTTCAAGTAGATGAGAGCTCCAGCAAAAAAAAGGCCCAACGGCACTGCACCATTTTGTGGCTGTTGGACCCATATATATCTTCATAACTGATATTTAGTGAGGGCATGCGCCTGACATGCTGTTTTATGGTTAGAACACATTCTCCAAAGTAACTACTTCAGCTCCTGGACTGCATTGCTACTGCAGCATTTCTCAGCTCTGTAAGACAGACTTCTTACACACTTACTTCTGGCACACTTGTACAGCTTAACACTGCCTTGCACTATTTTCCACAGCTTTTATTTCATTAGAATCGTAGAATCATTAAAGTTGGAAAAAACCACTAAGATCATCTAGGCCAATTGTCAGCATGTCACCACCATACCCAGTAAACTATGTCCTCGTGTTCGCTTTATATTTGCTGTGGACTTTGCATGGGGAAAAGAAGGACAGGTAAGCAGGCAAGCACTGTGGTGTCCCTTCAAAGGTAAGCAGTGGCTGAAGAGAAGTCCATTTGTTTTCCCTTCTGTCACTAAACCCAATGACAGGGTTTGAACTCTGCTAACTCACACTTGGTCCTTCCAGCATGGTGCATGACACACTGTGTGGCCACAGCTGAATGCAGCCGCTTGGGGTCTGCTGAACCACAGCTCTCTGTGCAAGCCCTCCCTCTCTCTCAGCTGGCTTACTTCTTTCAAACAGTTGCAGAGTTGGTTTTGCTAAATGACATAAGGTTGCAATAAATCAAGCGAGAAGTCTTGTGTTGTGCTTCCTACTGTATGGGAGAGGTCCATGTGGTTTAATTGCTTCCTCAAAGCTTCAGATATATGTGTATAAAATCTCTGAAGTCATGTGCAACTGCCAAGATCCTATGGTGTGGTTTGAAAAATTCATGCAGTGAACTCTCAGACAGTGCAGATGTGCTATGAAATGTAAATGTAAAGTGAAAGAAGCCAGCTTATCCAGTTAAATAATGTTAAAATTAGAGCAGTTGATTCAGAGAAAGAGATTGCTCAGCAGAAAGAAGTGAGAAAGAAAGCTTTCTCAAGTGGGGAGGGATAGAGTCATTTGTCTTCGGAGGGGATGGGAGGAAAACATTAAGATCCATGGGAAGACAGCAGAGCAGCCTGAGGAGAGCAAACACATCTAAGAAAACCACATGGTGAACTGTAAAAGCAATTGAAAAATGTCATCACATTTTCAACATCACACAGTTGCTCTTAGCAGTAAACAGTTAACCACCATAGAAAATTCTGCCAACAAAATGAGCTGTCCCTGTGCTGACAGGCAAAAAATGCAGAGGTGAGCAAACATCTATAGGTGATGGCTGTGTTGGTGTGCAGTGTGAGCGAGGAGCAGATGTCCTGAGCCCACTGCTTCCTCCTCCCTATTCCCTCAGCACCTCAACTGGGGCTGCATCAGGCCTTTCTCTGGGCAACAAGAGAACAAGAGTGGTGGTGGTTCCCAATCTAGTGTTCATGGCCAAGGAGAGTGGGGCTCTCCCTCAGCACCGCTGGGTGCTGCTGGCCACAGAGCTACGTCCTTAGGCCTGGCAGGGACATAGCGGCATATTTTCTATTTGGCACAAGGGCTTGAGCATCTCTTGAGGAGGAGAACAGTATGTGTTGAAGCAGTGTTTTTAAAGATACAAGGTACCTCTGCAAATGCTGGGGCCTGGTCTGCAGCGGTAACCTCAGCCAAATGTGCTGAAGCTCAGGCTCACATTTGCTGCCCAAGCTGACTAGCCCTGTGAGTGGGAACACTGCCCCAGGAGGATAACACACTTCAGTCTGTCTACATACCACCGCTGTGGTGTGCAGTGTGCAGAACAAGAAACATGCAGCAGGGGCTGTGGCCCTCCCACACAGAGGTTGGGATGGTTTCCCTCCATCTTCATCCTTGGTGGGAGCAGTCCTCACTGAAAAGCACGCTAAAAAGCTCTGCTGTGGTGGGAGCTGCACACTTTTATAACCATGAAGGGTGTGTGTTGTTATCACGGTAGTAACTTTATTAAGGCAACAGTTCCTGCAAGGCAATGTTTCTTCTATCACCTTTATATGCAGTCAACGTCTATAGCTTCTGAATAATTTCACTGTGTCCTAATTAAACCTTAAATGCCATTCTCATAAGTAAGCATTAAGAACATCTCTGTATGCTGAAGAATCTTCAGTGCTCTGGTGTGGATATGCACATTGTCCTGCCTGCAGCCTCTACAGCTAGGTGCATTTGCACAGCTGTGGTATAACTAGTTGCTGTTTGCTCTCCCCCTTGCAGACACTTTGTTCTGTGTTTTCCCTGTAAGGATTTTCCTTCTCTCTCTATTCTTAGTCCCTGTGTTGATTTATACATTGTGTAACCTCACCAACTTCAAAGATGTTTTGTGTGCTGTAAATCTGTGCACCAACAAGCTGAATAAAGCCTTGCTCAGTAAGCCATAATTGTAAAGCTGAATGTCTTCCTATGTCTTTGTACTAAATCAACATGATTCCTTTTCACCTTTGCAGGAATATATATGCTTCTCTGACAGGAATACTCTTGCAGGCACGCATGAATCCTTTGCTTCAAGTAATCTTTGATATAGAAATCTTTCATGCTGTAAAATCTTCCTGTTATTCTGATCTAAATCCTGAAGACTATGCATTTAGTGGCTGCATATCTGCTGGTTGTGTCTGATGGAGCACGATCTCTTTTTCATTTCAGTTAAAAGCATTCCAGTAATGAAATTCAACACTTAGGATTAGATTATAATTGTTCATCTATTCTTGCAGTTTGGTTATGCAAACAGATACAGCAATATTCAGAAAGAAAATTAGTCATTTTTTGTTTTCTCAAGTATTTTAAACTTTTCTTAACATGGGTTAAAATTTAACTTAAGCCTAGAGCTTTAGTGGACATTGAGTTCAGGGAGAATTTCACCTGAATTTGTTCATTTGGAAAGCAAGTCAGTCCTCTGGTCCTACAGCAACTGTGAATTGACCAGCTCCTCAAGTGAGTGCATGGTACCATTTCAGCATGTTTTGCAAATTAATCCCCTTAGGTTTAGGCACATGTAAAAACATCCAGGAGGTATTCCACCTGAGTTGTGCATTCTCTGAATAAGATCACAATACTTTTCACAATTCACAGTCTGAAATAATGCAAGAGAAGCATTTCTGGTGTCATAATTTGTTATTGTGGCTGTTGGACTGATTAGTTTTCAAAACTGAAATTTGGGATGAGGTAAGGTTGGGCTTTTTAAGAGCTAAGAAAGTGTCTAAGTGTTCAGGGAAGATGTGAAGCATGTTTTATGAGAAAGCAGAAATATCACAGATGGATTTTACTGTGTTTGACCGAGAGAAGACAGAAGTGTTCCAAATCAAACCTACAGCAGCAATTAGGGCAGTCCAGAGGGTTCAGGAAGGAAATGCTTAAGCTTCTAGGTTACCCTTCTGTGAGAACCTTTCAGTTACTTGTAACAGAAATAGGAAATATTCTTCTTTGCTTACATTTCAAGGAGAATTGACACAGTAATCTACCACTCTCCAAAGCAAAGTAGAAACAGGACTTCCTTCTTGGAAGTGCTTCCTTCCAAGGGTACAGAGCTTTCAGTGTAATTGTAGAACTATTGGAAACTTCCTTTGATATGGCTAGAATGGCCTTGATGGAAGAAAGGATGGTAGTCAGTTAGAAAAATTGTAAAAGTGTACATAGTGATCTGTCAAATCAAGCAGAACACAGTCTTTGGAACAATCCAGTAATGGCTAGACAGTCATAAGGTATGCAGAGAAAATGACAAAGAAAATCTCAACAAAGAAGTGATATTAAGAAGCAATGATTGAAAAATGCACTTTGTCTATTAGCAAGTATTTTTTCTCTGGGAGTGGAAGTATTGCGCAAACTGAGTACAGTCCAGGATACAAGAGCATCAGCCAGCTGATGAATGATTAATTTCATTTACTTCCTATCTAACTTATGAATACTTGGACAGATGAATATGCTAAGAATAATTTCTTATAGGGGCTGTGAAACAATCTCCTGCTTTGTTTATGACCCCAAAACTCAGACTGGTTTAGCCTGTGGCCAGTGCATATGCCTTTGTAAGACACCATGGTGAATGTAATGCTCTATTGGCTCTTGCCAGCTTTAGACTGACATTCATGCTCCTCTGGACTCTCTTAAAGCTACAGTCAGATGTGTCTCTAAAATGACGCAATCTCCTCTGTTGCTAACAGTGTGATATGTATTTTTACTGCTTTCTGGCTGCTGGATATTTTCTCCCAGTAATATGCTGCACATTTGCTTTCTGTTAGCGTGCTACTATGTGTCTTGCTGAAATTGCTGCAGGGCTCCATTACTTTTACTGCTGTTTCTGTGGATTTCTGTGGTTTATCCCTCTCCTTTGAGTTGGAACATTATTTATAATATTTCTATATTTATGATTTCTATATTTATAACATATAAAATAAATAGGTTGCCTAGAGAAGTTGTGGATTCCACACCCCTGGAGGCGCTCAAGGCCAGGTTGGATGGCACCCTGGGCATCCTGAGCTGTGGGGGGCAGCCCTGCCCACACCATGGGATTAGAACCAGATCTTTAAGGTCCCTTCCAACCCAAGCCATTCTGTAATTCTGAGATATCTCAACTATATAAGTTACCTAGGGGTAGCCCCATTGCACTTTTTTGTTCTTGGCTTTAACCTTAGTCTTTAGAATGCTTGCTAAATATTCAAAGTGGCTGAACAACACTTCTTGCTTGGGTGAAAGTTCCACACTGCCTGAATGCTGATTTGGAAGGGTAACTGCAGCAGAAATTCTCCCACATCTCTTCAGTTTTGGAGTGAGCATATACTCAGGTCCCTGTGGGGCTGATGGCATGTCATGTGAATGACTGGTGGTCTGCCCAACAGACCCAGCCACAGAGAATATTCCATCTTCACAAAGCTTCATCCTACCTTAGAGTTGTGAGGGTCTGGATGCTCCACTGCAGTGGGACCATCCCATGTTTCAACGATTGAAAGTAAAAAGCTTTGCTAAGCGTACATAACTTTACATAATTTTACATAATTCTTCCGGCTTGCCCAAGATTCAAACAAATGTCAAAAGTTACTTCCCTGACATAAAATCCTTTTCATAGTAGAGAAACTGAGAGAAAAGAGAGTCATTCACAGAAAGAAGTTCCCAAGGAGACATACCCAGTTGCCAGGGTAGACCTATGTCAGATTATAGAGAGAGCATTTCTCATTTAAAAATGCTGACTGGCTGCACTTAACAGCTCATTGATTATTTTCTGGAAGATGTGTTAAAGAGAAGAGACAGAATAAATGGGACTGACAGATAGCAACAATTTATGTTTTTCAGAGTTTATCGCACACCAAATTCCATGCACCACACCTTCTTGTTCAGATAGCGCCATTCAATACATTCTTTCCACATAAGTTTTGAAAGATGAAAGGCAAGAAATAGCGGGATCCATGTTTTGGATCATACATCCTAGTTTTGTAAATGTGTTCTCTGGAGAAAATGGATGTGAGTCATATGCATTGTCAACAAATGAGCAATCCAAACAGGTGCTGCAGTTGAAAACTATAGACGAAGAAAAAATTCCGCTTCTTTCCATATTTTGTCCTTTTGTGTTTTTAGATAGATGTCACACAAGTGCTTCAGTAAATGAACGCCCTGTTGAAATGTTACACAAAAGTGAGAAATGGAAGGAGAATAAACGTATGCACATTTCCCAGTTGAACTGTGTTTGCCATCCAGTGCGTTGAGAAGTGACTTACAACTCAAAGTAGAATTCCTCTGAGCATTTTAATTATGAGAAGTTCTGTAGAGCTTTACTGTAATAACTATAAAATACAACCATTTTCTTCGTGTCATATTATTTATTTTCAGAGCAAAGTTCAGAAAATTTTGAATGATAATTTATATTTTCCACATGTTGTGGCTCCTTCAAATATAGATGTATATGCTTCATTTTTTCAGAAGTGATAGATTGCCAAGTTGTCTGACCTCTCAAGAGAGGAAGTTGGGAGGACAGTTTAGTAACATTTTCTTTCATTCCCACTGTGGAATGAGATCAAAAAATATGTATTTTAAATTCCATTAATAGCCTTATCTTTTCTAAGCCATAAGGTACTGGCAAAATAACAGTGCAAGTAAACATGGCTCGTGGTGCACCGCATTAAAAAATGGCTTTTGTTTATGAAAACTTTTTTGTTGTAGAAACTTGTGGGAATAATGTTGTATTAATGGTAGGATGTTGACCTTTTCCAGCTATGGAAGATAGTCTCAGAACAGGATCCAGGAAAAACAAACATGGAGACTACTTAACTCCTTAGTTGTGTGCCTGAAACTTTGTAATGAAGCATTATTTAAACTTAGGCTATTGTACTTACAGATTGTGTCATTACATTAAAGTGCCGCATATACAGCCATTTTTGCTAAGCACAGAGTTATCAAGAGGTTTAGGGAACAAATAAATTCTGTGAAGAACATTGCTATAATTTCATATAAAACACTGTAATATATGTAAAAATAGTCATCTGCTATTATCTGTGTTATGTCTACATTCATTTATAGTTTCTGGGGGCAAAAATAGGGCAGATTTTCTCTGGATTTTAGGGTACACAATGTAGTGCTGCTGAATAAGAAAAAGAAAAAAAAAAAAAAGTTAAAACAAGGAAGTCTATGTTACTTATGACTTGAGTTGTGGTTGTCTTCTGCCCTGAAACTGTTTCTATCCAGGATGTTGAAATGAGATTTGAGGAGTTCGTGGCTGAGTATTTGGAGTTTCCGTTTGGACAGGAGAGAATGTAGTGAAAGTTAGTTTAAGGGGTATAAGAAAAACACTCTTATCCATCTGTGCACCATGTCTTTCTCCTTTTGGAACAGTTGTAGTCAGATGCCATGCAGGTAGTTTTATCTTGCATTCCTGTTCCTTTGCCCACATGTTTTTCTTCCATAGCCTCTTTTATATTGAAAGATATTGAGAAAACATATGTTAGATCTTCTTACAGTTACTAAACATCAGCATCAGCTTCAAGAAAGAAATCATAGAACCATTAATATCCCAATTTGGAAGGAACCCACAAGGATCATCAAGTCCAACACGCAGCTTTGCACAGGACCACCCAACATTCAATCTCCGTGTCTGAGAGCACTGTCCAGACCACCCCTGAACTCCGGCATTTGGGGCCACGCTCACCGCCCTGGGCAGCCGGTTCCATGCCCACCTCCCTGTGGTGCAGATCCATTCCCTGACCCCCAGCTGCCCCTCCCCTGACAGCTCCATGCCGTTCCCCTGGGCCCTGTCGCTGTCACACAGAGCAGAGCTCAGCGCTGCCCCTCCGCTCCCTTTGAGGAGCTGCAGCCGCCATCAGGCCTCCCTTCAGCTCCTCTGCTCTGCGCTGAGTGCACCAAGGGCCCTCAGCTGCTCCTCATACATCTTGCTCTCTAGACTGTTCTCCATCTTTGTAGCCCAATTGTTGGACACATAGATTTAATTAGCATCAAGCAGTTACAATGTTTTCAGTAAACTGTGCAACTCAAGAGCATGAATGTTTTAATCAAGCATTACTACAGTGTCCTAATTCTCCTTTTAGACTGACTGTGCCCTGCAAACAAACAAAATCAGAAGGACCATTTTAAAAATACATGTGTTTCCCCAAAGACATTAAACTTCTGTATTGTCTGTAGACAACATGCAAATACTACTATTTAGTTACTAGAAGTGCAAGTTTTTTGCATTCTGGGGCTCTCGGGCATAATGGGACAATGGCACTTTAATACACAGATATGTTTGTCAGCAGAAAACCTGAGTAATGTGGGATTATGAGAAGTAATTTAATAATAATAATAATAATAATAGCAATAGCATTTTCTGCTCAAATATAAGATAGTAAACTGTCTGCTTCTGAGATCAGCTGGCAGCTAGCTCATGATGCAGCAGGTCATCATGTCCTCCTGCAGGGAGTCAACAGTCATTATGACTCCACTTCAGTATGCACTTCTGGTAGTTCAGGAATTACTGTGTGAGCACCTGGGATGTGCCTGCAACCAGCACATCAGCAGAAATGAGGCTGTAGCCGTCAGGAAGGATGTGCTGCATGTGGCCTTGGTAGAAATGTTGCTTCACTCCTTGGCTTAGCTGCAGACTTCTGGTCTGCTGGAAGGAAAGTTGAGAGTTGAGAAAGTTCACTAGATCAGACAGTTGTCATTTCCATATTTTATGTTGTTACCATGACATCCCTTCACATTTTCATTTTATTTTCAACAAATATCTGAACATTACAGTTCCATATTTGATATAACTCCATTTATTGCAAACTCCAGTTAGTGAGAGCTGAGTCATAGGAGGTGGAGAGTTACTGCATGAGCTGTAAGACTGTGTCTGTAACAAGTACTGTGAAAGTTGTCAGTCAATATAATAATTCCCTTGTCATGAGAAGGTTGCTTGTGTCCCACATCAGAGGCTCACATCAGACAGGAGACCCTGAGTATTTCTAGAAAGGTGCAAGAAATTGCAGTCTGTAGTTGGGAAAAGATGAGCGTGAGAAGAATGTGACATTCACCAAGAGTTGTGGAAATCTATATATACCTCTTTGGGTCTTAATATCATTTTCCTTATTAATGTTTGGAGGGTAAATCTTTTTTTTTGATAGCGGGGTAGTAAATTAGAGTAAAGAGACATTAGTGTATATGTGGCACCCTGTAAGTACAGAGCGCTGCATGGAAATGTGATATTGGATATGCCTATGGTATGATACCTCCTCAGCTCCCTTGATTCCAGCAAGCAAGAAGAGCCTATTTAGGGCTGCCTGCTCAAAGCCAGTCAAAACAAAGTGAATAACCGGAATCTAATCAACCATTGCCAATTGGCTGAAGTGACTGGGCATGTTTTGTTGAGGTCAAAGTTTTACTAGAACATATCAGTCAATGAGGAGTTCATTTGCAGTATAACTGTGCCAGTAAATAGCTAAAACTTAACACTTAGAAAACGCAGTAGATGGAACGGCTTATCTGTTCATCAGCAGCACTGGGAAATACAGATGGAGGGTTGTAGGAAGGGTTTGTGGGGTTTTCTTTTTAGGAATAGTTTGAGTACGATGAGGACGATCATATAGCTAATCAGTTGTATGAACAGAATTTTATCTCTACTGGGAGGTGAGCTTATTGTCCTTTATTGACCTCGAATCCATGTTTAGAAGAAAAGAAACAAAGTAGAATGCATTCTCCCTCCTGATAGCTTATTCTCAAAAAACACAGCTCTTTCTTACCACCCAGTGTTTCCTGAAAATTAGCTGTGATTCAGGCTGTGTTGTACTTTCTTCTGCTGAAATAACAACACGAGCCCTCAAATTGGCTACTTGTATTTCTGGCTGGTTTTCAGTGACACATTTTATTGCATCTCACAGCTTGTGAAAATTGTATCAAAGAGCTCCAGGCACTGCCTTCTTTTTCTCTCTTTTAAGACAAGGTATAGAGTGAATCTGAGGTGGGATGTTTTAATCACCTGAAGGTTCCTTTCTGGCTGTCTGTGTTACCTGGCATGGAACATCCCTAGTTTGTGCAACACATTCCTCCCCTGCTTTCACTGCCTATCTGTTTTTGCTTTTTCTCCCCAGCTATCTCCATGCCTGCCCCACCCTTCTCTCTAGCTTTTTTTTTCTCCAGGAATGTGCAGCTGATGAACCTGAAGATGCTCTTCTTGCCAACTGGCTCTTTGGGAAAGAAATTTAGGGAGGGTGTGGGAGTGGACTGTAGAGGAGACAGAAGGAGGAAGGTTGTGATTTGTCTAGGAACCCCTTTGAAAGGTTAAGGTCAGAAGAGGAAAGGAGAGGGAGCTGGGCAGCAGTGGAGAGTGGTCAAAACACAGACTCAGTATTGCACAAGAGGAAGATAAGTTGCTTCTGTGAAAACGTTTACGTGGTGGATGTGATCTTTGATAAGCTGTCACAGAATAAAGTTTGCATTCTTCTCTGTTTTTGAATAAAGTTGTTGGAGATTCACAGAAATGGGGTGCTGTCAGCGTAACATTCTGGTTGTCTGAGGGCTGGTTTGGGCTATGAGGCACACCACCTTCGCTCAGTCCTGTGGATGCCAAGGACACCTCTCTGCTAGTGCTGTGGATGGAGGAGCAGAGGGGCCTTTCTTTCAACCTAGACAGAGTTGGGGCCAAAAGGGGGATTATGAGGTAATCATGTGCCAAGTGAAGCTGCTTAGCAGCAAATAGCCTTTCCTTACGTATTTGATTAAAGTAGATTTCTGATGAGATAAATTCAATATCAATCCCAAGTCAACCTTCGGAAGATTTTCAACAAAACACAAAGGTTTAGCAATATAAATCATACTTTGATAAGTATACCAAATCACAGTGTTCCAATGAATTCTATAACATACCTGGGTGTCACCAAGAGACATGGTGCTGTGCCTGCAGTTTCCCATAGTGGCCTCCCATCATGTTCCCAGCAGCAGGAAAGCTGCCAAGCTGCCAGCAGGGATAGACTGAGGGTGGAAGTGTGTGCTTTTGCCAAGGGGAAAGAGTGATTCATCCATCTACCCTTACGCACTGACTAGGGAGGGTAGCAGAGGGTTTGTGTTTGTCATTGCCAGAGGGGCATTTCTCTCCCACCTGGACTACTGCATTGAGACCTGGGGTGCCCAGTACAGGAAGGACGTGGAGCTCTTGGAGTGGGTCCAGATGAGGGCCACTAAGATGATCAGAGGGCTGCAGCACCTCTCCTATGAGAAAAGGTTGAGGGAACAGGGCTTGTTCAGCTTGGAGAAGAGAAGGCTCTGGGGAGACCTCATTGTGGCCTTCCAATACTTGGAAGGGAGCATAAAAACTGGAGGAGGAATGGCTTTTTATGAAAGTGGACAGTGATAGGACAAGGGGGGATGATTTTAAACTGAGACAGGGGAGGTTTAGGTTAGATGTTAAGAGGAAGTTTTTTACACAGAGGGTGGTAACACACTGGAGCAGGTTGCCCAAGGAGGTTGTGGATGCCCCATCCCTGGAGGCATTCAAGGCCAGGCTGGATGTGGCTCTGGGCAGCCTCGTCTGGTGGCTGGTGACCCTGCACATAGCAGGGGGGTTGAAACCAGATGATCATTGTGGTCCTTTTCAACCCAGGCCATTCTATGATTCTGTGATTTCTGGACAGGAATCAAGACAGAAGGGAAAGGGAGCAGTCTGGGAGGGCTGGGCCCTGCTCACCATTGGTCACAAAGAGTCTGTGTAGATGGGGATGAGACCCACAACTCACTCTGTGGAAATGCTGCCTGTCCTGTCAGCTCCATCAAGCAGTGAAAAGGGGGTTCCATACAGAAGCATTCACAAGCTCTTCCCTTTTGAGCTGGTTGCCTATGGCTCTCCCTGCTGTTGTGCTGCAGGGTCTGATGCAGCACTTGCAGATAAGGCATGAAGGCAATTAGGAGAAAGGTTTCTAAGAGGGTAACTGAATGGGAGATATATTTTGCTGCTGTTTCAGGTCAAACTAGTACATACTGGAAGTGCCAACAAAAGAAGGAAATTCAAAAGTAATGGTAACATTACTCTAGCACTTTGAATTTAATTTTGCTTTTTAATTAGGCAATTGTCATTAAGAGTCTCAAACTTACAATTAAATTGAATCTTGAAAAAAAAAAACCATCACAAAGAAATGCTAAGCCTCCTGAACTTAGGCACATTAAGATAACAATCCCGTTTACTGCAAAGGAGAATAATGAAGGAATTCAGTGAATGAGAATTACACAAACTCTTCATTGGTTTCAAAGGACGTGATCTATAAATTAGTAGATTGAGAGTAAACAGGAAATTCCACAGAACAATTTCAGGATAAAGAAACTATAGCAACAGATGGAAAGATGTTTCTGTTGGAAGATTTTACAAGTTGGATTTGATACCATCTACCTTTTTTAAAAGAAACAAACTCTGTCTCCATGTTCTAGTTGTGAATTCCAGCTGTGCAATACCAGAGCAAGGGTAGTGCCAGCTAGAGCAGAACACTGCACAGCTCATCAGAAGTTCCTGCTCCCATATACAGTTCACACCTTTTTTTACCCTGTTTTTAGTAGTGTTGGCAAATTAGTGAGCACATTATGTTTGAACGGCCCCCTAAATATGTTAGCATATGAAGTGTGTTTGAGTAACAGTTAATGGAAAATAGATTTTGCCCTGAAAAATAATCAAAGCCTTTATGCTTCTTGTATAAGGACAAAAAGATGGGGTGTATTTTCTTCTACTTATTTCAGTTGTATGACTCAGGCCTTAGTAATATCTCCTGACACCAATTACTCACAAAAATATTCTCTTGGTCCTTTTATTTCACCAGCTTTTCAGGCAATCTCACAATATTCTACTTGCTTTCAATGGTGATATTCCCAGAAATATATTGACATCCCTACTCAATAAAAAAGTGGATGCTTTTATACTAAGAAAAAAAGGACAAAATGTTCATATCCAGAAGTTATTCTTATCATAGCAACTACTTGGTGAAACAAAAGTACAAAAAAAAAGAAAAAAACAACAGCCCAACAGAGGAGAGACTAATTAGTAAATAGCTTGAATACTTGAGATAAGGGATCATAATAGCTAGTAGGAAAGAAGAAACCTCACGTTTAAGATGGCTTCTCAGCAAGCTGCTTGATAATGTCCAAACATACTTCCTTTTGGCACATGTAGGTATATGCAAACAAAGAAACAGGAAGAGATGTTTTTAGGTCCCTGTGTCACGAACATACGCTTATGGAGAACTCCACCATAAAGTACTAAAGAGAAAAAAGTCGCTTCTATTTTATGAGAAGTGCTTTATTATAGTTTGAGTAATGTAACACTGAAAAGAATGCTTTGGTGGATCAGGGTCTGGTTTTCATCTGTCCGCTTTCTTGTCTCAGAATTACTGATAGGCTCTATAACTGCAAATAGAGCATAAGCCAGCTTGTGGTTAGTAGAGAAACGTGGCCCTTTGCTATGCAAAGCATGAATTTTCAGGACTGCTGTAGGCATGGCAATAGGCAGAAAAGCCTCTCAGTGCAGCCAGCACTGGGCTTCTCAGTTGTTCTCTGATCTAAATATAGAAAACTGCCCATATCACATTTCTCTCCCCGGAGGTAGACCTCCAGGAAACAGGGCTCAGCAGGCGTGCAGTAAGGGTGAGCCAACGTGAAGGAGCTGTGCCTTCCTCCTGCACAAAGACAGACACCTGCATGACATGGAGAGGTTTCTGAGTGCACGCTTGCATGTGCAAGGCTGCTTACTCATGCTTTTACTGGATAAATTGCTCTGGCAAGTAGTATGAGTTTACTGATGAGAAAAGTTACACAAATAACTTTACTGAAGTTTTCTTTGTAATATGAAATAAACACAAGAATAAAAATGGGTGTCTTTTTATATGAACAGTTCCAAATTGGTATAACAGGCTGAGTTATAGCTATACTACTACCATCATTATTCACACAGCAGTTTGATCCTAATCCTGAAAGGAGGCTTAATACACAAAAGTAGTGTAAACAATAGGCAAAAGATACAGTTTCACCTCTGCATGGTACGCTGCCTGTTGAAACAGAGAAGGCAAACACTTGAAAAAAGGAAATGTTATCTGCCCATATTAAGAAGGAGATCTGTGATGAACCTGAGAGCTAAACTACTTAGGCTCACAGTGTTAATGCAGTCTCTTAGCTGTGAAATCCTACTGCTCTGAATTTCTGTTTCTTGTCTGCATGCAACTGGTTACTGGCTTGTTCATTAGAGTAGTGCTTAACTGAAGTGTTCTGGAGTCCCTCTGCAGCCAGCCCTGCAGTGTGGATATCCCCAAAAGCTTTCTTCATCCTTCTTCATGAGCTTAGGGCCTTTCTGGCATGGGGCAAAAAGGAAAAAAGGAGGTTAAGTGCACCTGTCTGATCCTAATACACAGTCAGGAAATGAGTATCACTATCTGAGAGGTGAGAAGCTGAGCTGGATCCTTGTCTTCAAATGCAGCCAAGGTACCTTGCCAGAACATAAAAAGCAGGAGCCAGGTTCTGTCCTGCATGTGTAAGGATGACTTAGTTTGAAAACTAGCAGCAGTCAAAACTTCTTCACTTCCCCTGTGAAAATTCCAGGATATTATTTGGGAGAAATCTGATTTCTTGCCTTGTTGAGATATGTTTTAAATAGACAGGCTGGATCTCTTAGCAAGGCTGCTGACGCAACTCTTAATAAAACTACGCAAGCTGCCTGGCTGTGATGCCACATTAATCTCAACAAAAATACTCTTCAAGTGCAACTGAATCTTAAACCTATTGCAAGAGCTTATGGACGAGGAGATGCTCATGCAGTAGCAACTTTGTTTAACATTTCTCCACGTCTGTGGCTAACAACAAGTTCTTGAGTGCGCTAGACACTACTAGAAAAGGGAAGGATTCTGAAGCTCCTGGCACTGCATATTATATACCAGCAGAAAAAGCAAAGATTTATTTTTGCTTGCTGAATGAGAGAGAGAATGAAGTGCTGAGAGCTCTGTAATGCTTCGTTCTCTTTTAGACACAAAGAGCCAGATGAATATTGTTGGAAAGAATGTGTTTATACAAGACTCATATTTATCTCAGAAGCTAGGGTCCTAGCGTTATATGGGGCATTGGATGAAAAAGCTGAGCGTGTCATAACTCAGCAAAATTCCTGCTTCTGACATGTATTTGAGTAAGCTTCAATTACTTATTTTTAGGGATTTGCCTTCAGAACAACTCACATAAAATTTGTTTCCAACATTCATATATACAGTGAGTGAAAATAGGGTATGTTTATTAAGGAAAGCATTGTTGTCCAACTTTGCTTCACTTGCTTGAGACAAATGGTCCCAAATGATGCTATTTAAGTGCATGCATCTGGGGGCTTTCAAAAAAATTATCATCCTGCTTTTGGACAAAATATCAGGCTTGGTCTCAACCTTGCACTACATTGCAGGTTTTTGATAGTGCAATCTGGATGGATTCTTCTGGGATCTAAAAGTACATTCCCATGCTCTTTGACTTCATTGCTTTAATGGTAAATGGCACATTCTTGGAATGCTTTCAGAGGAAGGATTCTATATAATATGGATATGAATAAGTCTTTGAAATAGTTTGTATTTTAAGTAGAGCTGTTATTCCCTCTTGTTATACTAGTGTGGTTTCTTTCATTCTCATGTTATTCCTAAAGTTTGTACTTGTGAGAGATTCTGAGCTAGAGTTAAACTAGTTTTTTTTTTTTTTGCCATAAATTGCTTTCTAAGAAAAAAAAGGAGAGACACTGGAAATTTTCCCATTGCACATCTGTTAGAGGTTAGGCCCAAATTTGTTCCCAGTTCAGCTGCACTGGTTTAGTACTGGAAACATTTAATTGAACTCAGTGGAGTTAGAGATGACAAGGCAATGCAGTTTGTTGCAACATACTTACTGTTTAATTAGTGGCAATGGCTGTATCTAAGTAAATACAAATCAGAAATATCTGATCACGAAAGCCAGAGAAATCTAGGAATCAGGAATACCCTGTCAATGCATAGAAACTGCAGACAGACAGAAGTTGGTTCAGGGAGAGCCTTATTCTAGCAGACTTACACCATCAGTCTCTCCTTGCAGTGAAAATCTTTTCTGCATCCACTGCTGCAGTGCAGTGAATTTCCTATTCTGGCACTGTAATCACTCAGTACTACCTGCTGAATATGCTTTCCATTTGGGAAATGAACTCATTGATCCTTACGGTTTCTTCTAACCTGGGATATTCTACAATTCTAGGATAAATTCTAGTTCTGTTTTGTAGGCTGTATACTTGTAGTTCTGTTCACATGCAGATTAGTGAAGATAAAAGTTAGATGGTAATAAACGCCCATTTAATGAAGATGGGACATATGCTGGTACCTCCTTTACTTCAGTTATCAAGGCCACGGTTCCCAGAAGCAGCTCTGTTGGGAAAGAGATGAAAAATAAGAAAGATTAGATTTCTATTAAGTCCTCTTTGCAAAGCTTCTGCAGAGGAAAGGGGAATTAAAGCTGCTCCTCAGAAGCAGCTGAAACGTTTCGTTCCAACACATGGAAATCAGAGGCTGGAATAAAGCCAGGACAGCCAGGCTGGTGACATTAACTCCATTCACAGTGTAGCAGGTGTAAGAGAAGGGAGACAGCATCAACCAAGAATACCGTCTTCTAGCATAAAAGATAGGAAAGTGCTTTTGCTATTGTATGCAGAATGTTAACAGAACTGATTTTGCTGATCTGAAATATTTTAAAGACTTGAGATGTTTAATTTCTAAATAAGGCAAAATTTTTTTTTTTTTTTAATAAAGAAGGATTGAGAGGGAAAACCACAGTTAGAAAAAGGAACATAGACATGGCAATGTGCCATACTCTAGACTTGAACCTGAGCTTTCTATGAACCTGAGCTATTCTCACATCAGAATAGAGTGCTGAAGCAGTACACCAACACGAGGTTTGGCTCCAGCTCTTGTTTTGACCAAGACTTCCATGTTGGAATTGGCAGATCTGTGCCAGCTTCTCCCCCAGCACCATTTTCTAAATCAAGGCAGTAAGAGAATTATTTCTGACAAATTGGTGTTTTCTGATAAAATATTCATTGAAACAGTCCTAAGCAGCTCTGGTTTTAAGGCTCCTGAATTATAGTGCTAAAATCTTCTTGGACTGTCCTAAGAATTGATGGCTGTTGTGCAGCAAGATTGCTTTAGTATTCCCAACCTTGTTTAGCCTTGTAATTCCAGAAATGTTGCAAGTATGCAGTGGTTTAGTTTGAGTTTCACTTTGGTTTTTCACAACAGTAAGAATTATAAGCTCTTATATGGCTCACTTGGGATCTGTTGGACTACCAGCACTTAATTGTGCAGGTCTTTTGGCGTTCATGTACAGCCTTCAAACACAGCACTTCATGAACAGGACTAACTGCAGCTTATTCATTGCTTTACCATCCATGGTCATAACATTTCGCTCCGAGTAGTGCTGCTGAGAGCACACTGTATTCCTGTTAGTATTACACGACAGCTCAAGATTTTTTGGAAACCTCCTCCCTCAGACTGTTTATGCCTCAACACCGATATTTATCTAGAGATATGTCTTACTGTCTATTTAATTACAAAGGTGTCAGAAGACTGTTTACCAATAAAATGTAAATAAAAATAGAGCATGTCAGTTGCCAGTAAGTTTTCTCAGCCACAATTTTATATGTTTAAATGTTTAGAATATATAGAAGTTCAAAAAATGAATACATTTTGATGATAGAAGTATGTCAGTTGCTGAATTATATTCACTCTTTTTCTGCCTGCCCCATAATCAAATTAAGCTGACAAAACCCAATTATTTTTTCCATTTGAACAAGTAGACTGCACTGATAGATGGACTTCATTTCCACAATCCTTTCCCACAGGATTATTGCACTTCTGTCATGCATAGGCAAATCCAAAATAGTTTTAATTACCACTAAAAGTTCTAATTCTTATTTCTCTCCACTTAGAGCTCCAAATATATAACTAGCAATATCATACGCAGATATTATTGTGATTATTTTGGTGTGTTCAGGCACTGGGCAGTACAGATGAATTTTGGAGCAAGTTAATGAGAGTGATTCAAAAATTCTGCCGTGACTGCAACATGTAAGCTATTTTGCAGAAGGCAGACTGGAGCATGTGAATAGTCATGGAAAAGTATCTGAACTAATCAAACTAACTTATCATGAATGAATGGTCTTTCTGTGGAGATAATGAGGAGGGAGTAGACTGGAATGGTGTAGGAGAACTTAAACAAGGAGTTCTATATTTCATGCTTGTGATAGTGGCCTTGGGACAATTTTAATGGTATTTATGTCCATTTTTAGTGTTTTCATCTCCATGCAGGGAATTAAAATGAGTCTTTCCAACTGTTAGGTGAATTTTTTTACCACCCTGTAAAGAAAACAAAGTATTGCACTTGAGTTGTGCTTTTTCTTCATAGAACAAGTTGCATGGAGATGATGGTCGTTCTCGAAGCAGATGGACAGCACTGATGTTTGTGAGGATAGAAATAGTGGGTGCTACCCCATAGTGAAGGAGGATCTGGCAGTGTAAGATAGCACTATATTCTCCCTTGAGCAAGGCAAGATCAACAGCCTCTACAAAGAAACATCTTCTTTGTCTCAAAAATAACTGTTTTCTTTTCTTAGAGTTGAACCCTCATAATGGGCTCCCATGATCCTGAAGGAAGGGAAGCAATGAAAACAGCCATTCTACACAGCACCTGTCTCTACCTAAAAGGAACTGAAAGGCTTAATTTAACCAGAAGTAACTTATATTTGGCATTTTTTAGGCCTTGACCACCTACCACAACAGCTAGATGTAGCCAGTGGCTTCCTGGCTTGTAGAACAGCAGCCCTTGCAGGAATGCATGTTAATGGCCCTTCTCTGATGCACTGCTCTACATTAGAGCTATTTATTGATGTATCAGAGGTACAAGAGTGTCCACAAAGCAAAATTTAATCTTTGGAGAAGGAATCATTATGTATTACTTTTGAAAGTGTTCACAACCATGAATGTATTGCAAAGAACTATTCAATTTTGTACCATTTTAGTGTCCCAAGGGATATATAAGAGCACTTAAAAAGAGGAAGTTTTAAGTATTTGAAATTGCTTTGCAGACTTTCCCATGCATCTCCAACATTCCTCAACCATTGCTTGCAAAAACATAAGTAGGTGTGGCTGCAAAGATACTTGGCCTTGAGTGAGGCTTTGATAGTTGCATTCTATACTGCCTGTAATGAACTATTAAACTTAAATTTTCAGCCTGGAAAGGTAGAAAGGCATATTTTGGGCCATATTTTGAAGGTCATATAGTGCCTGTTTGTCATGTCTCAGTTCATTCGCTGGCCTCTTGTGTACTTGAGAACTGTAGGCTGATGATGATCAACTTTGCTATGAGGACCTGCTGGATAAATTCTCAGATTTTTTTTGTCTCCACTTACAATGGCCTGCAAGGTGCCCTTGTGATGGTCATGTCTAACCAGGGAATCTTGCTTGAGTGCTCCTGTGTAGAAAACAGAAGAGCTTTGTCTTTTCATTAGTGGTTTTTAATTCACTACCTATCATATCACTCCAAATCTGGATGCAGTACTCCAGATGAGACCTCACCAGTGCAGAGCAGCAGGATCACCTCCATTGACCTGCTGACCATGCTTCTTTCGATGCAGCCCAGGGTACTGCTGGCTTTCTGGGCTGTGAGGGCACACTGCTGGTTTACATCCAGCTTCCCATCCATCAATACTCCCAGGGTTGGTTTTTTTTTTGGCAGTACTGAACTCAGTCATTTCATCTCCCACTTAATATTGGTGATAGTGGTTGGCTTGACCCAGGTGCAAGATCTTGCATTTGGATTTGTTGAACCTTGTGAGATTCAGCTGGGCCCACTGCTCAGGTCTGTCTGTGTCCCCCTGGATAGCATTCTGTCCCTGTGGTGTGTCAGCTGCACCCCACAGCTTGGTGTTGTCAGCAAACTTTCTGGGGGTGCACCCAACCCCACTGTCAATGTCAAATTTCTAGTGTTGTGGGTTTTTTTAATTATGAGGGTACAAACATATTTTAGCTAGCAGATGCTTTAACAAGGCTTAATTTAAGTGGTAGTTTGACTTTTAACTTTATATTTCTTGCACTTTTTGTATTATTTTACAAGCATGTATCTTCAGCATTTCTACTACGAAGTTGTTGAATCTGCACAAAAAAAAACCCCACCATCTGTAATATGCTTCCAAGCTTCTTATTATTATTCTTAAATTTGAAGTATTTCCATTTATCTCTGTGGTGTAGGATTGTTGCTGATGCTGAAGGTTATGGACCCGTCTAGTAAAAATAACTGAGAAATACCAAACTGACAGAAGTTCGCCTCAGTGCAGAAGAACTTGTCTGGGACCTGCAGCTCTCTTGAGATGGGATATGGATTATGACACCCACATAGGTGTCTGCAAAGAGTGAATCACATAATCATAAAAAAACCTGAGTTGGGAGGATTGATCATTGAGTGCAATTCCTGGCTCTGCACAAAACCATTCAAAGTCCAAACCCTTTGTCTGAAAGCATTGTCCAGACACTTCTTGAACTTGGCTTGATGCTGTGACCACTGCCCTGGGGAGCCTGTACCAGGGCCAAACCACCCTCTGATGAAGAACCTTTCCCAAGCCCCCATCCTGACCCCCCCCTGACAGAAATCCATGCAGTTCCCTTGAGTCCTGTCACTGTTAACAGTGAGCAGAGCTCAGTGCTGCCTCTCTGCTTCCACTGTGAAGGAGCTGTAGGCTGTCATGAGGCCTCCCCTCAGCTTCTCTGCTCTGGGCTGAGGAAACTAAGGGACCTCAGCCACTTGTCATACATCTTGCCCTCTAGACCTTTCACCATTTTTGTAGTCCACCTTTGGATGCTCTCCAATAGCTTTACGTTCTTACATTTCAGTACCCAAACCCATACCCAGTGCTCAAAACAAGGCCACACAGCACAGAGCACTGTGGTACAACACATTCCCCTGTCTGGTGGCAGTGCTGGGCCTGGTGTACCCCAGGTCACAGTTGGACTTTTTGGTTGCAAGGACACACTGCTTGTTCACATTCAACTTGCTATCAGTCAGAACCTATGGATCCCTTTCTATTGTGCTGCTTAGCAGCCTCTTATCCTCAGTCTATACATAGATCCAAGGCTGGGGCAGCCTTGCTCTTATTGAACTCATGCAATTAGTGTTTTCCAAGCTCTCTAGTCTGTCAATGTCTCTCTACCCTTCAG
Organism: Coturnix japonica; assembly: GCF_054131305.1. Classification (NCBI taxonomy): domain Eukaryota; kingdom Metazoa; phylum Chordata; class Aves; order Galliformes; family Phasianidae; genus Coturnix; species Coturnix japonica. Next base: position 127,952,347 of record NC_140663.1, read on the forward strand.
GGAGTCAACAGCTTCTCCCAGTTTAGTGTCATCTGGAAACTTATTTAGTATATATTCAAGTCCTTTATCCAAGTCATTGATGGATTAAAGAGAACTGGCCCTAAAATGGAGCCCTGAGGAACCCTACTTGTGACGGCTACCAGCCTGATGTAACCCCATCTACTACTATTCTTTTAAGTTTGACCCATCAGCCAATGATTCCCACTATGGTGGTTTTTTTTCTAACAATGTGATAGATTTTTTGTCCATAAGGATATTGTGAAAAACAGTGACAAAAGCTTTGCTGATGTTTGAAAAGGTTACATCAACTGGGTGAAAGAGAACTTCCTCCTAACTCCAGAGTGGTGAGTGTGAGGAAATGCTGGTCATTAACAGGAGGGAATTGTTCTTCTAGAAGCATGCTTCCTATGCTCATTTCATCGTTGAGGAATTACAGTGTTGTTAACTCAGACCAGTTTTAAGATACTGCAGGAAAATAAAAAAAATAAAGAAGGAAGGAAGGAAGGAAGGAAGGAAGGAAGGAAGGAAGGAAGGAAGGAAGGAAGGAAGGAAGGAAGGAAGGAAGGAAGGAAGGAAGGAAGGAAGGAAGGAAGGAAGGAAGGAAGGAAGGAAGGAAGGAAGGAAGGAAGGAAGGAAGGAAGGAAGGAAGGAAGGAAGGAAGGAAGGAAGGAAGGAAGGAAGGAAGGAAGGAAGGAAGGAAGGAAGGAAGGAAGGAAGGAAGGAAGGAAGGAAGGAAGGAAGGAAGGAAGGAAGGAAGGAAGGAAGGAAATAGAAAGAATAAAAAGTTTACCTATATTTTATTTTGTTTCCAATATGTCCCCTATTTTACCCTGCTAACACTCCATCTGAAGTTTGTATTTTTCAAAACCAAAAAATGGTTCAAAGACAGCAGTGTCACTGTGAGAAATAGAGCAGTGTGCTTGAGCAGTGTCATATTCTGGGATCAAGTCTTCTTCCCTGGGGTTTACAGGGAGATTCACCTCTCTTTCTCAACTGCCCTCCAACTCAGATATATCATTTCCAAATAGACCCAATGGCTGGCACGTAGCTGTCAAGGCTTTAGAAATAATGGTGTTCCTAATCACAGCTTCTTGGAGCATCACTTGCCTCAGTTCAGATCCTTTTTCCTAAAACAACTTCTGATTCCTTAGTGTTACTAATTTATTCTTCTGTGGTGAATGAAGTGAATCAAGCTTTACTGATAATTTTTCTTTGTTAAAAACATACTGATTGATAGCTTTATCTTATATAAGGGAAAAAAAATATATGTTCTTCATTAATAGCACAGACCACAAAAGACTAGAAGGAAACAGTTAACCAAACAGATTCATAACACTTGTATTTGAAGGAGAGCATCACAGATACTAGCTTGTGGGAACCAAGGAACCTTCAAGCACCCATGTTTCCCATGCATCAACTGTGACTTCTACATTCCTCGCTTCAGACCTGGTGGAGGGTTGATGGGTTTTTGTAACCTCATGATAACAATTTTCCAAGACTGAATGCAGAGAATTTGAGTGGTGGCTGTTTCCCACTGAGAAGATAATAACAAGAGTATACTGTGCAGATTGCAGAAATTCTCCCTGAGATGGAGGCTTGCCAGTCATAACCCAGCAAGAGGGGTGTGCCCATCACCAAGCTGTGTCAGTCCCTGCCTTCCCCACACTGACATAGCGTGCTCTTCCTCTCCGTGTCTTTCTCAACATTCCTCTACCAGGGTGTCCTCATTCCGATCCAGCTACTTTCAGCTGGTTTATTTTTTCATTTCAATTGTGTTATCAGCAGTGCTTTAAGGCACTGGTGTTCTTGATGCTGTGGAGAAGGCTGCGCCTTGTTCTTAATTAGCTGTTTTCTCAAATCATCACTACTTCCAACTGTCAAGGATTAGATACTCAACTGGGAATTGAAGTCATCAGTTTTCTAGGACAGGAGTTGAAAGAAGTTATAAGTTAAACAGCTGAAAAGTAGCTTCCTATTTCTAGTCTTTTTTCTCAGAACTATTTCATTACCATGGCACTGGAATGGGCTGCCCAGGGAGTTGGTGGAGTCACCAACCCTGGGGGTGTTCAAGAAACAATTGGATGTTGTGTTGAGGGACATGGTTTAGTGAGAACTATTGGTGATGGGTGAATGGTTGGACTGGATGATCTTTTAGGTCTTTTCCAACCTTGGTGATTCTGTGTTTCTATGATTTCTCATGCATTTTCAAAACACGTTTCACCTTTTTCTTTCTTTTTTCTTAATTTGTCAAGGAAAGTTTTGTTTGGGAGGGACTTCTACAGAAATCTCATAACTATTTTTCATAAACTAAGTAAAATACTTCAAAGTTCTGTGATGGTTTCAAATCTAAGATATCCACTTCTCAATGTCTGGACAGCCCTTTATTAATAATCAAAATAGATGGGAAATCACAACAAATGAACTTTCTTTAACAATTACAGTAGTTTTATTGAATGCTGAAAGGAAATAGTTTTGATTTTTTCTTGTCTGTCCACAATGTATCATAGTTAATAATACAAATGCTTTGTCTATGATGCTTCATTAAAATTCTTTTGACTTGCCTAGTCTCCACAGTGTTACTAAACTGTATTCTTTTAGAATTCATTCCATCTTCTCAAGGTATCTGCATGAACTACATAAAATCATCAAGACCAAGAAGAACACGAAAACAGACCATTTTTCTTTGTTGCAGTTGGGTTAATATTTATGGAACTAATGTTGCATTAACTGTCTGGTGTAACTAGAAATAAGTTTTCACTGATCTTGATCTTTAATACAGTACTTGTTACTGTGTATGTACCCCCTGAAAATTCTTTCATCCTTATTAAGACAAATTCATGTCTATTCTCCATTTCAAAGTCTGCTGTGGGCTTCTTGTTATTTCAGAGTTGGCAGGAGAATAGGAAGAAGAGTATGGCCTGAACTCAGAAGTATGCATGAGAGGCTGAAAATCTCTGTCATCGGGCTTTCCCTCACTCTTTATTCAAATCTCTCATTTTAGGTGCACTTCATTTGTTTCTCAAGCCAGAAAAAAATGAAATTATCAGCATGTGTTCAGAAAAATAATCTTTGCTTTTGTTAGAAACACAGAGTCAACTGGAGCAGCATCTTCAGTTAGTCTTGATTGTTATCCAGGTCAATCAGGGTTAGTAATCTACAAGCTGTAGTCACTTGACTGTCCACATTATGTCAGTCTGTACCAAGTTCTGTAGCACTTAGTGATATAGCTCAGTGTTTGTGTGCTTTCATATAACGAGTGTCGTTTGCTTCTTGACAAAAAAAATATACACATATAGATATATAGATGTTAGTTTGCATAGAAGAGCTAGCATTGGCTCTTTTCAGCAGCTAAGTTCTCTAGATGCAGAGGAAGTGAGAAAATAAAAGTAGAAACATTTTACCCGGCACAAAGCAGGGAGGGAAGTCAAAGGTGCGCAGGAGTCACATAAACACAAAGTGTGTTTGTTATTGTCTCTGTCAGAAACACAGAAGATTGATGTTGCCAGTGGCAGTGAGGTCATTTCAGGTACCCCATGGATCGAGGACCTTTAAGTCTAGGACACAGATATTTCAGGGTCAGTTAATTTTTAGGAAAGGAGGGATAGCTTAAAATTTACTTCCTACTTCCTTTCATCCTTGCTTGTAGAAGTCAGGGTAGAGCAGGAGAGGGATCATGGTTTACCTGTGGACTACACCGTTCTGTCCTTTCATCACCAACAAATCAAATCTCCCTGTCAGTAAAGGCAGTTTCTCCCATGAGGCTGATGGAAGCACCTTCGCAAGTAGATACTGACAAGTTCATAAAGACAACCCAGCACTCATTTCTTTGAGATAACTAATAGTGCAAGCACACTGTATTTTTTCTCAAGAAGATGCTGGTTTGACAAAGCTTGGAGTCACTTGAGCATTTGAATCTGAGGTACTGAAAATGAGCTCCTCAAACTGAAGCCTGAAACTAGTCCCCATTGATGAGACTGAGATTAGTAGTCACAACGAATTTTTCAGCAATCAGTTATTCCTGCAGAATGTGAAGGCTTCACTGTTCCTCCACATTAGACACATTTGCTGTTAGAGAACAACCTTAGCTTTCTCCTGAGCCTGCCAAACCAATTGCATCTACTTCAAGGAAAAGTAATTTGGCATTACAGTTCAATAGTACTCTCACTCCCTTAGTATCTGCAGATTAGAAAGGAATAAAGGATCGAAAAGAGTGACTTGCTCTGATTCTCATTCTGATCTTGTGGTGAAACAACTACGTAGCCCACATTGTCTAGAGTGAAAGGTTTAAAAATTTCCAGTTGATTTTGAAATCAGTGTTTGAAATAATAAATAGGCTTTCTGCATGAACAGCTGTAGAACAGTCAGTCTGTTACTGATGTTCTCCAGAAAGTTTCCCATGAGTGATGGGATTTTGGAATCCAGAGGAGATGTGTGGGCACACTTGGATACCTCAAACCAAGTGTAATGGAAAAATTAGATTTCATAATGGATCAGCAGAACTATACCTTCCTATTCAAGTTAACATTCCTATCTTGTCTATCTTCTGGAAAGCACTTACAAGTTACTTTGCACTAAAAAAGTATTTTTTCAACATGATGTAAAACTATTTCCTTCAGTATTCAGTGGAAAATATTTTCACTCTTCTGACTCTGATTTGAAAAATAAAAACAACCTTTCAAAAAAACCTTTTGTGAGACTTCTCCAAGTACAATACAAGTTGCAATACAAGTTGCAATAATAATTTTCCCAGATCAGTTAGCTTCCTTATATCTAGTTGATTCTAGTTCTGGTACTGTCAAACTGTAAGACATAAATCATATGCAGAAGACAGGAAGCTTAATTGTGTTATATAAAAGAAAACAGCTGACAGTTTCAGTATTTCCACTTACTATCTAAGTATGGTAGGACCTCTCATAGACTACTTATTGTTTTGTAGACAAACCCAATGAGAAGCCAGACTCACCATCAAAGTGATTGTGTTAGAGTGTGATGCTAGCAAGCGACATCCACTGGAAGACCTAAGGTTCTTGTAGGTTCAGAGTACACTGTCTGAACAGCCGGCTTCAGCATAATCTCAGTTGACAAAATTTGTAGACTGTCCATGTTGATACTTACATTAATGTTCACAAATCATGTAGAAAAAAACAATTGTTCAAACTCCTTTCAGATGATCTCACAGCACCCCGTTGATCATGAGACCCATCTGGCCAGAATTGTTAGGAGAAAAATAGATGTCACTTATTCTTCATCAATAATGTCTCTTCAGAGTGCTGCACACATTTGGCCCAAACCCCCCAGTCCTTCCTGGTGGTTCAGAGCCAGTCATCTGGCCTTCCTGGGAACTCGGAGACCATCCCAAACTGCACATTCCATGGAGCATGAGGGAGCACTGAGTTCAATGTACAGACTGCCGGAGGCATATTTTGGACTCCTGGGTTGGGAAGGTATCTTAACACAAAGCTTACTAAAACAGTTTCAGCCTCTTTAAGAGATTCATCTTCTTTCTACAACTGAAATAGCCAGTAGTAACTTATATTTGAATGATCAAGATGATCATGATAGCTGTTCCCACCACAAAAATAGTTACAGTTTTGTTTAAACAGAAGAGGAGCACTGAATGGAAAAATTGGCATGCAATAGACTGAGTTCCTGCAGGGCTTTTAATTTTCACATACTCTTAAACTCTTGGAGCCTAATGAGCTTAACATTTTGGCCAGTTGCACAATTTAGAAATTTCAACAGTGAATGGTTTTTGGACAGAAAAAAAATGTTCTCACAAATATGAAGAGTGAACAGATGTTACTATTGGTGCTTCCAACGCCTACTGACAGAAAACATCTGTGTTGAACTTCCTGAATTTTAAGATCTTGAGAACACTCCCACACACCACCAAAAGCCATTTGAAAACAATTGGGCTGGCAGATCGGTTTTCGGGTCTATTACTAAATGTTCCAATAGGAGCAGGTGCTGCTTGTTGTCTCATCTCTAGGAGCCTGGCTGGCCAAACAGCAGCCATACCACTACGCAAAAAGGGACCACCACTCTTTTCTAGACTGTAGGATTTTACATAGGCTGTGGTATGGTAAAAGGCATAAGGAACATCTGATTCTAGTATTGTAATTCTAATTAAACAAGTGGGAAGAATTAGAAAAAAAAATAAAAGATTAAGTATAGATACTAGCAGATTTAGAGAATTAACATGCTTTGCATGTTGCCCTAGAAAGAGTCTGGCTTTTGTAATCCTGTCAAAACTCATGCTGAATGAACAGAATTTTGTTCTGTTTTGAAAACATACTCATTGTGCTAAAAATGTCAGGCATTCGCTGTGCCTCAAAATATTCAGTCAAACATTTGATAGGTACCATAACCAAATTCTGCGCTTTTGTGTAAGCATGATACAGCAGCTGTCACGACGTAACTGGGAGTTCCCTGCTTCCTCCTGCTCCACACCCTTCATCTTAATATTTGCCTGGTTGGAAGAGCAAATTTGGCAAGGTGGTTTTCCTCTCTGGTGAATTTTTTTGTTGACTAAAAGCTTGTCTTCTCCAACTAATTAAATGCTAATGAATGTTTGCAAAAATAAATCAGTGTCACTTTAGTGCTCTGTAAAACATCAGTAGTTCATGATCTCAACTCCACTACATGTGTTTGATTCAAAGTAGCATCTCTAAGTTATTTTAGTTAACTCTTCTTTGAATACAGCTTTTAGTTGGAACTAATATTTGCATGCCAGTAGAAGTATATCTGTTTCTAGTTTTATAGCTGTGTTAGATTGATGCTCTCCATTTTACCTGCATAAAATGACATTAATCACACTTGCAGTCTTCTGCTCATCCAAAGTACCTGACACAGAGCGAGGCCAGATCCAGTTCTGCTCACTCTTCTGATACATGAAGATTTCCTCATGATCTCCCCATGCAAAAACTTTAGCAAAGTCTCTGTAGTTAGAATTTTAGCCTTATTTAAAAAAAGATGATAGAAACTGAGCTGAGAAGCTTTGGAGAAGTGGTGACGTTTAAGTAACTTCTACTAGCCTAAAAGAAACATGTGTCTGAGTAACCAGAAAGGAAGCAAGCAAGGTAGAGGCCAGATGATATAATTGGAATAAATTAATATGTTCTTGAGTACATGTCATTATCGTCATCTGATCACTTTTTTACACTGAATCATTTCGAACTTCCAAGAAAAACCCACTGATTTGCATCACTGCCTGCCAACTTCAGTATTTATATCCAGCTCTTTTTTTCAAGCAGCATGATCGTCATGCTCAAGCTTATTTCTTCATTCTAACTGTCAAATATACAGTTCTGAAGCTTGATATATTGGGATGTTACCTTTTTGCTCAGTCTAGAAAGCGACAATATAGAGGTCCACATTTGCGCTAGTGACCTAAGTTCTTATAGACAGTCAAGAAAAACTGGTACATTGAATGTGTACTCATCTGACCAAGTTTGAACATCTGCATTAGGCTGTATCATGCCAAAAGATGCCACCTTCACTTGAAGGGACTTCTGGGTGACTACACTGAATGTAGATAGATGAATGTGTTCATTAAATACAATCCTCTTATAAAAAAAATATATATATATAAGCATATCCCTTTATATATACATATATATAATATATATACATATCCCTTTCAAGACCTTACAAATCCTACTACATAATTCATATCTCCAGATAGTATATTTGCTAATACATCTCAATTGTGATTCTATATAGCCAAGCCAGTAAATTACCAGGAAATTAGGATGTTTATTTACAGCTAGCATTGACATACATGCTGACCCTACTACAGCTGATTCCTCAGTGGTGCTATGGTGGTAGGAGACTTCATACGTACTGCACAGCAAGATGAAAGTAGGCAGGCTTTCCAGGTATCTGGTGCATTGCAGGCCTAAACCCAAGATTGCTGTCCACCTTATAGTATTTTTGTGTATCCACACTTCAGCAGAGATGCCAATCTGGACTTCAGAGCTATCATCTCCTCACTGACTCTACAGATAAAAAAGCCCCTTCTTTCTTGCCTATTGCTTCCTACTCTTGTCTTCTCCCCCTTCTTCTTTCCTCCACACAATGACCTTTTGAAGACTTGGCATGGAAACACTAGAGAAGTTTTGTCTAGACTTGCCCTTACTGATGTTTCCCTAAAGCAGATGGTGGTTCCAGTGTCATTCTTTCTGCAGCAGCTTTGCAAAACACAGAAAGCATTTCTGACATGTGCTTGTATGTGTTTTGTGACATGAAGAAACTTTTAACTGGTTCTTTTTGAGTGTTTGACCGACATTCCAATGCATGTTTTCGTTTATGCTTGTTTTATCTTTTTGGGTGACATAGAGACTTTCTGGAAGATCACAAATTCATCAAAGTGTGGGAACAGAAAACAGAACAAAATTATTTCATTTACCGACTACAAAAAAGGACTTTTACCGACTACAAAAAAGGACTGTGGTTCTGGTGAAGAGAATCCTTTCATAGTTCTTTTTTTAAAGAAGACTTAATGTTTATCCCTTAACAAAGGAAAGAAAAAAAAGAAAGAAAAAAAAAAAAGCCAAAAAAACAAGAACCTTCTGCAAGCTGAATCACTACTTTGGAATTAACATTAATGTCATTCGGTCACTGCTGTCCTGAGAGAAAATGTCACAGGTCCAGACAATACAGCTGAAAGAACAGCAAATTTTACCATGCCAAACTAGCTTCATTTTTTTTTTTAGTTATTTTTAACTTAAAGTGAACTTTATAATTTTTTGTTTACTTTTAGATATAAATAAAATGGCTTTTTAACAAATGAGAAGAAAGGCTTTTTTCTGAGAAAATGAGCTGGAATGTGAAACTCAGCGAAATACCCTTCTGTAAAGAAGGGAAAGATAAATTAAAACTAGAAATAACCATTGGCTGTGGCCTTGTTTCCAAAGCCTGCTGTCGCTGCCACTCCGTGTTTTATCACTGGATACTGTGCAGTCTGAAGCACGTGAGAAAGATTTGTCCATGCTCAGGAAAGCTTTCTTGTGCCTCTGAGAGGACTGGGCCCTTCTGTTACATGAAATAAAGTGTGAGCATAGGCCCTTCAGGAAGCCATGCTGCTCTGTCTGGTGATACAGGAAACCTGCCTCTTCTGTTGCCTTCTCCCCTACCTGCAGGCCTGGCTTGCTGCCCGCTACAGGAAAGGGACACTGTCACGGCCTTGAGGAGTTAGAAATCAAACAGTTGCACTAATATGTCTGCTAACCAGCTTGTACACTGGAAAGCTTTGAAGGCGAAGTGTTTTAAGCTCTGTTTATTTCAGTAATCGCTGAAAAATGTGGCTAAAAGAAACATTATTTTATTAGAGCAGGATATTCCGTGCAGTATCTCTTCCTCTCAGCCTAAAGCTGTGCAGCCCCATGGCTAAAGTATTCCTGGCACAGCACTCTAATGTGTTCAGTCCAGAAATTCCTGGATTCACACTTGAGGAGAAATATCATATGATATGCCCATCTCGTCCTCTGTACCACAACTGGGTTTATGAGCTTATTCCTTTGAGTTGAGAGGAGCACTACGGCCATCCATTCCCAGTCAGACTCAATGACTGTTTTAATGTGCCCACTTCCATGAAAGCTGACTCAGTGAACTGCAGATTCCCTAAAGTTATACCCCATGCTCTTCATTTTACTAGCAAAAAAACCCCTTTTCTATTTCTTTCCTTTGTGACTTTTCTGAGAATCACACATTTAATCAGCTGAAATTTTGCCCATTTTCCCTAAAACTGATTTTATTCCCTGGTGAGTTTCTTTCTGTTCTGCTAGTTTTAGTCTCTGGCTAGTGGGACTGCATCTAGGTTCTTGCTGTCATTTCCTTTACCCATCCATTCTCTGTGTTCGCTGTGCCAGAGTGAGCTCTCTTACGAAAGCTCCAGCTCCCTCTTGTCCATCACAGTCAGATCTCCCTTCCTGCAGGAAGTGAACTTGTCCTTTCACAGATGACCTTTCTAAAATGTCAGGGAATTAACCTCCTTTCTTCTTGTCCACTGCTAAATAAATTATGTCCTTTCAAGGGTCATTTTCGTATGGGGAATACTGAATCATCACATTCCATATACCAGAAGCAGTTACAAAATAAAAGTCCATAATATAGTGATGTGGGCTCAATGACCGTGAAGCTCCACCGTGATTCTGGTTTTGTCCATTTCTTCATTCCTGCAAATGACTCCTTTTCTCCTTTCTTTATATCTAAACACTGGCAAGTGAGTTTATCAGCAATTCGTGATGATCAATCTTGCATTTTAAAACCTTTGGAACGGGATCTGTCGTTCATTGTGCCTTAATTTCTATAGCACCCCATAAAATTGATTGCTCTCAAAATTAGCACACCTTCCTTTGAGCATGTAAATTCAGCAGTAAAATGGAAGGAAGAAAGTATTGCAACATGACATCTCTTTCATTTGGCTGGTCCTTAAAAGAACTGGAAATTAAAGTTCAAGCTGCAATACACGAACATTCAGTACAGATCTAAAAGTCTGTTCAGGATCTTCTTAAGTCCACTGGGACTGAATTGCAAAATACAGTTATTAAATTCAATGACAACCCTGACAGCATTTTCTTTCATGCACGTCAGTGGACAAGGGACGATGTATATACAACACTGCAAATATTTTCTGGGAAGATTTCCTCCAGGCTTCCTAAATTTCTGACCTTTGCTCCTCCCTGTAAATAGCTTTTGCACATGGCTGTGCTGGCCGCAGGGACTGTATGAGACCTCTTCCAGTCAGCTGGAGTCTCAGGAGGAGCAAGGCAGGGACTGTCTTTTTGGGAGTATGTCCTGATACTGGCAGCTTTGTAAATTCATCTGAATGTTAGAGGAAGTTTTATAACAAGAGCAAAGAGGAATGTAAGACTCTTTGTTCATAAGGATGAATATCTTATAGACCATCCATCCACTTTTTGCTTTTCTTCTTGCGTGCTCCTTCTGATATTCTTTGCCAGGGAATACCGTAAACCTCACAGTCCTGGCCTGTAAGTCCTGTGGCAGTAAATGGCAATGACACCATGCTCTGGATACTTGAAGAGTTCTGGTTTCCCATAGCAACATGCAAAGTCTACTGCTGGAGAGTCATTTGGGCCAGAACATATCTCTGCATTGTTTTATCATGTAAGAAAAGAGAGCACCAGAGGAAGTGCTTTGTGAGTTATCTGAAATATGACATCCAGGGTCATCACGTTCTCCTATGCATGCCATTTTCTTTTTTTAACCTGATAATTTATTCCAAAATCATTTTGTGACCTTGGAGAATATTCTAGGATTTCTGATTTCCAGTAATCCAACCAGAGCACTAACATGCATGGCATGTTTCACACAGGGGAATTCCAGACTCTAATAATTGAGTCATGCTTTATTTGACTAAACCTTTCAAATTGATTGTCTTTGCTTAAATCTCCTTAATGACCCTTGCAAAAGAGAGCATGTTCAAAGGTCATTTGCTAATGAAAAAGGGACACACTTATTCAACAAAAGATTTAACATAAAGAGAGCAGAGGAGAAACTGACATATCTGAGTTAGCTAAGGTTAATAAAGCTAATTCAGTTAACAAGCCGGGATACTAACTGACTGAAGAACTACACAAACTGTCATGATATTAACTAATTCTTCAGCTCCGACTCTAGCCTCATGGTAGTTCCAGAAGGATCAATTATCATCTCTTTATTGCAAATAATGTTAAATAATCCATCCACATCAATCCTAGTTCCTCAACTATAACCAAGGAAGGCTTGGGGGGGAGGGCAGTGGCTGGCATTGCTCAGCTCTCCTGGTTTCCCATTCCTTGTTTACTAATTTCTTCCTACCAGATGAGGGTGCCAGTGGAAGTGATATTTGATGCACAGTTCAGAGAGGCAGCTGTGTCCCACATAATGCCACCTGTTCAGTATGCAGAATCCATGATTTCTTTCTTTGTGGAAGGAAATTGAATGTTTACTTTCAGAACTTCTCAAAATCAAGTTGAACTCAGATATCTAAAATTGAATTTGAATAATGTATATCTCTTATTTGCAAGTATGCAGGATATGTTTTCATCATATTCATGTTAAGTGTTCCTTTCCAGATCTGGGTGTAAGGGAAGGACAAACTATCTTATGTTATTTCAGTTTTACATCTTCATAGGCATGATGGAATATTTTAACTGGATATTTGCATAAGGATAGATATGCTGCAAAAAAATCTGCATTTTTTAAAATGAATTAGATACCTATTATTTCCCTTAAAAAGGCATTTCCATGGTATATACTCATCTGTACTCTCTCAAGCCCATTATACTTAAAGGTAGATGAGAAAAAGTGGCTTCAGGAAAGGCTTCTTTTTCCCAATCTTGTAGCTTACACATTCTGGTGCTTCTAATCAACAGCTTTCTATTTCAGGCAAGTAGCTAAGAAAAGTTTAGCTGTTCTAGACATGGGTCTGCACCTCCATGGGGTAACTTCTAGAGATTAACTGATTTTAAAAGACCAAAAATTGCTAAGATAGAGAAATGTGCATCTGCAGTTGCCAGCTGTGACTGGCGTAAGGAAATGAGCTGCCACTTACTCAGATGTGTATGTCTCCTGCCAACAGGATTAACACATTTTGTGTGTGTCTTTATTTCTTTTCTATTTATTAAACTGATGAATGGAAAGACATTGGCCCGCTGAACATCCGTAATCCCCATGAGCAGGCTTACTTTAGGTGTCGGGAACTTGTATTAAGTTGTGCTTGGTTGTAAGCACAGGAGAGATTATCTTTCATGCTGACAGCTCAAACACTGAAATCCATGGTGTCCTTTGGCAATGCTCCTAAACAATCAGTTCTGTCAAATCAATTGCAACAGTATAGCAAAGGATCCACTATGTCAGAGATCCATACTGGTGGCTCGACCCTCAAGAACTACATGTATTTCATTCTTTATACTGGCTCAGTCCTAGACTTTTTTTAAGAAAAAAAGAAAATTCACTGAGTTTTGTACAGAATTCGGTTGTCTCATCTCCTTAGGGTGGACTTGTTTGGCGTAATTCAGTGGGCCTTGAAATATAAAAACCTACTCAAACTGTAGTTACAGCATTTTTTCACAAAACAGGTGTGGAAAATAGGTTGTTTTTCTGTTGTTTTTTTAACTAGGAGTACACTGTGCTTAAGTCATGGTATTTATTTTGGACTTTCTGATAAGTCAACTATAGCATATATAAAATGTAGCTATAAAGATATTGTTGAAAATGAAATCTTTAAATTGTGTCCCATGTGGGGCTACCCCTCATTAGGAGCATAAAAGTTTGCATAAAATCAGAAAGTAGTGTACATTGACTTGACTGCTACTTTCTGAATACAAATAAAATCGATATCTTCAGGTTCATTTCTTTCAGTCTTCGCACTGTCCTCTTTTATTCCTCTCATCTCAAAAGCATTAAATGGAATTGGACATAGAACATCCAAATGGTGCACCTTTTAGATCTTTCTTTCCAGGCATGGATGTGAGTGAAAAAAAAAAAAAAAAAGTAAGTTATTCTAGGAAGGTGGGGTATGATAGATTTTGCACTATTTTTATGCAACTGTGCTATATATCTTATCCCAAAATGTTACATTTGTATCAGTTCATTTGTATAAATGCATATCTGTACTTATCACTTTGTGAGTTACTGACACTGTTGCAGAATGGCCTGTGAAAATCTAATCTCATTTTTAAAATAGTTTAATTAGAATCTGTTTAATTAGAGTGTTTTGGTAAATGATGCTATTTAAGCACCTCTCTTCAGAAAAGACTGTGGCAATTTACTGTTAGTGTCATTAGTGCAGTGAGTACCCCAGAGCATAAAAACATATGTGCCTTTGGTGATCCTACATTTGGAACAGTTTTCAGTTACATTAGTTCACAGATCTCAGACGTACTGTCACAGACCCATTACTTAAACCACCATTGTATTATTTCAGAGTGATTTTTCTCCCCGTGATGAGCCTTCTGATGTTGGCAATCAACAGAGGATCATTTTTTAACAATGTTTGAAGTGGCCTTAAGAGTGTCATTAAGGCCATTCTACCAACCCAATGCTGGAAGGAAGCCTTTAATGACAGGGAGCCCTCAACTTGTGTGAGTGCCCTAATGGCATATGTGTCAAATTACTTTCAAGCTCCAGGGTTAAACAGAAGCATTGTCCCAGACAGGCTAAAATTCATGCCATTAAATATCAGTCTCCATTCGTAAGAAATATCACAATAAACAGAATTCACGGTTAAGTGTATTTTAACTGTTCAGAGCATAACTGGTTATGTTGTATATCAGTGAGAATCACTCTTGAGCAGTCATTCTCCTTATTCCAGAAAAAAACACTTTTTTTTATATTGTAGCAATGAATGTTCAAGTAGTGAATATTGATCCGATAGTTCATTTCCACATGTTGGTTTTGTCATGATCAATGTAGTCACTTTGTTGGAGTTTCTTTGTGTGGTGTCTCCAGATACATTCATCAAAGCATTTGGTCTACTGGAATGAAGAGATTCCATGTTTCATTTCCTCTGAAGAGGTTGGATCCACCGCAGGAGCAGTGGAAGCTGAGCTGCAGCCCAGCTTCATGCATCTCAACTGTTCCTAAATAAATGCTTTTTTATTACTTTTATCAGGGCCAGCCAGGACTCCTTGGATCACAGGGATTCCCTGGACCACCAGGATTGATGGGGATCCCAGGACTGCAAGGTCCTAAAGGTCACAAAGGTGAAAGAGGACATCCAGGAATAAGTGGACCCAAAGGAGAAACGGTAACTTTTGAATATCAGATGTTTTAGCTAATGAGCAAAGTACTGGAAGGAACATGGTTCTAATTGTGCTGTTTTACTCTAGGGGCAAAGAGGAGTCACTGGTTTCCCAGGGGCAGATGGCGTTCCTGTAAGTAGCCGGTTACTTCCTGTGTAGGAAACCACCAACTGCAATATGGCTGACTGCATTAATGCCATTGTACTTTAATGTGTCTGGTCTGAATTCTGTATCAGCCACGTACACACTGCTAAGCTAAGGGCATTTGCTGAAGTAAGTGGAAATGCAGATGGTCAGCAACAGGATAAAATCTGTGCTCCTGCTCATTCCCTCTGATAACCAAGGTCCGGTTTGCTTTGTCTTATGGAGAAATCCCCTTGTTAAAGAAAGGACAAAAAAGGAAGGAAATTCCCTGTGTCCCTAGAGGTTACCCAGAAAAGTATGTTCTTTTATAGGAACAACGTGTGAGATAAGTACTTTGCATCTCAGGCTTGTGAGCGAAGGACACCCCTGAGTTGTGCCTTAATTATTTCAGAGCTGTAAAGCATGTAGAAAAACCAATAATTGTAACTATTGTTATGCAGCATGCATGAGATGGTCTTAAAAAAACTGTTTAGTACCTAACTTTGAACAAATTGTCCAGGTCCGTGAATCTGAAACATTCAAAGAGGAAAACCGGGTAAAGTTCACAGAACAGTATTTTCCCAGCTTACACTTCTTTACATCTTGTGTCATAAAATAACAAAGAAATCTGAGTCATTGGAATCCCTGGACAGAGTTCCCAGGCTTGGGTTTCCTTTGTAGTGCTCCCTGACACCAGGGCCTTGCTCTGCAACCCACACATCCACATCCACTCGGCTTTCACCCTTTTTTGTTTCCTGAAAAACTCTGTATTGAGTTTCAGCGCTTTCTCCTCTCTCCTCTCTCTCCTTATCACTCTTAAAAGAAAATCAGAAGACCCTCTTTCCCATTCCTGTACACACTTCTGTAGCCTATAATTTCATTTACATCACCACATTGTACTGAGTTGTTTTTATATCACCCTCCTGAAAAGCTCTGTGTTACTATGTCTGAACAACTTCTGCTACCTGAGAAAGTTTTCTGCCTTAGTCCTGCTTTCACAACCTCTTCAATTGTATTGTTGGGAGTAAATACCTTCAGATATTATTTGAACCTGCACACTCTGCCCTCAAGCCCCTTGTCCTTCCTATTTGGTTATGGTCACCAACCATTTTTCCTAGGCCAAGACATAACACTGACCATCAGAAGGCAGATAGGAACCTATATGAACTGTAACAGCAGAGTACTAGGGTATGGGGCTAGAGACCAAGGGAAGATGGTGAGAAGCCCAAGTCTGTTCTTTAGTGAGGAATGCAGAATACAGAAGCAAAGATAAAACCTGCTCTAGGCAGCGAAGAAGAAATAAATATATTCTGTTTATGTTAGTTTCTGTTTTTCCTGACTGAACCCCCTGGAAGAAAGCTGATCAAGGGCAGAATTGCTTCTCATCAATCCCAATGCAAACCATTAGTAACTGCAACTAAGATGAACATCAGTACTGCAGTGGAAACCCGTTATAAGGCTGGATTAACTTTTCCCTGCTTTCCTGTATCTCAGAGGTTCAATGTGGATCTTCTGCAGTGCCCTCAGCACCCTTGGTTTGAGTCTCTCCCATCTCTGTACTTACAGCTTCATCATGGCACTCAACCAAGCTCCAAAGGCATCACTGATTTTTTTCCTAGCTTGGAAGCAATTCAAAGCCGGTAATGAACCTTTCTTCCCACTCCTCCAGTGTGAAGCACTGAAATTCTGAACAAATCCATTTCTTGGTGACTCCCTGCACAGCAGTTTCATCTGGCTTAGTTCTCTGCTTAACAGAGACTGTATTGAACATAGCTTTCTTACCCTTTCTGAAAGGTCCTTCACTACTCATGCTGTCTGGGGCATATGGTTCAAGCTGCAGCTATATTAAAAAAAGGCACTGTCTGTTTCTTTCTTTGAAAATCATAGTTTCCCATGGATCCAAGCCTTGGGCTTAATGTGAGAATGTCTAAATACTGTGTGACTACAGGAAAAGGAAAACTAGAAACAGATGGATAGATAAACACTTTTTTTTTCCTCAACAGGGTCATCCAGGGCAGCCGGGATCAAGGGGGAAGCCAGGTCATGATGGCTGTAATGGGACAGTAGGTGACCCAGGTGACCCAGGAACACCAGGACACTCTGGTTTCCCTGGTACCATTGTAAGTAGCTGACAGCAAATAAATATCTGAAGCGAAGATCATTACTGAAATGAATTTCGTACAAGTATGTGTTGGAAACAAATGGAACAGGAGATCCCTTTTGGCCCAGCAGAGCATCAAGCATCCTTGTGGACCTACCATAGACATGCCCCATAATATTTAGGGCTGATGGGTCTGCTCAGAGTTATACTTGTCACATAAGTCCTACAGGGAGATTACTTCAGGAAAACCTGTACGTTTCCCTATGAAAGTAACTTTTTTTCTCCCCTACTTCATACCCAATATACTGGCTTTCTGTGGAGCAGTAGGTAGGATCGTGCTAAGGTGAGCACTGGAGCTCCTGTATTTACTAGCCCATATGTCAGTGCTGATGAGCTGCTGCTCTAGATGTGATGTGATCCTATAATATCACTGTAACAGGGAGTTCTTCCCCATGTATCTTAAATCCATTTTCTTATAGACCATGAAGGTTCCTACTTGTTTATAAATTACAATTTTCCAGAGTTAAACATAGTCTCTACCTTTAAACAGTAACACATACGTACTCATGAAAAGCCTTACAAATATTTTTTATTACTCTTAACTGATGATGTGTTCACAGACAATATGAGATTTTACCCTCTTTTTGCTCACAACCAGGGAGTTCAAGGACCAAAGGGCCAGAAGGGGGAGCCCTATGTGCTACCGCCAGATATCGCCAGCCGACATCGGGTATGTGTGCAGTCCCTGTGAACTGATGAATTATCAGTGCATGCAAGTTTTTAAAAACAGGTGGAGAGTAAGTTTTCCTCACATTCTGGAATGTGAGTTGAGAATGAGAATGAATGAGAATGTGAGTTTTCCTCACATTCTGGATGCAGTGTTCCCAGAGACCCACTTAGGTTTCGTGTAGGTTCTTCCTGGTAGCTTCTGCTTTCTGATTTCAGCAAAGCCTATCTGATATTCATGGAAGTAACGTCCATACACTTGCAAGGACATCTAGTCTTTCTGGATGGACTGTGAATACAGTTGGGCAAACACAAAGACCTGTCAATTTAAAAATGTTTTAAGATTGTTCTTTTAAATACAAGTTCAAGTGTTGTGATTCAGGTATTATCTTCTTCATTCAATGGCTACCTCTATATCATTTGTGACAAAGTCATTCTTGTGTCCAAGTTTTGTCCAATAAATGATTCTATTTTAACACCCTTTTGTTATAACTTCCATGAAGGAGTCTGGTTGACTTGTGATCAAACATGCCTCCATGTGTTATTTAGTTACACTAAAAACTCCAACTATTCTTATGGATGCTTTTACATTATCTAATCCATAAAACTCTTTTTTTATTGTTTCTTTTCTCATATGTATAGTTTTCTATAATTTGAAAATATCTGATAGTAATAAGTGCTTACATTTACTGTTAGAGTAAAAATTGTGACAGATTTATTACAAAACCTACACCTGAACTGTTCTGTGCACTTAATAGATCTGCTAAGTTCATTTGTACATATGTTGTGCCAGTGATGAGTGCCAAAATATATCTATCTGTTGACATGCTTGTAGCAGCCTATGTTTTTTCTAATGGAATCTTTTATTTTCAGAAACATCTTAGGTTCTGATACTTGATAGCGCTTGCAGAACTGCTCAAGCATTTTGCAGTCAATGACAGAAACTTGCACCTGTATCATTTCATAAAGGAAATGGTTCCACAGATTATTCCATTAACTAAGCTCAAGTTAACTAGATATATGAAAAAGTTAAGATGATATTCAAAATGATTGAAAGTGTCTGGGCTGAAGACTGCATTATTTATGGACGTTGGAAAGTCTTTGCAGTAGAACATTTTTGGATCCAATTTCCAAAAACATTTCAACATGTACTGCAGTCAAAATATGTGGTCACTGAAAACAGTATGTTCTAAGTGCTTTTCAGTGACTCAGAAGAGAATCAAAATGATTTGGTAATTCCCATGCAACTCGTGAAAAATGAGCTTGTGCATTTCAGCTAAGGTTGTATGTCTGATTATGCTACTGGTTAGGTCTTTCAGAATGAACTGAACATAGTCCATTGTCCATCTTAGCCTTACAGCTAAGTTCCCTCACTTCCCTAGTCAATTTGGTACTCTCAAAATATATTGTATGCAACTGTATTATATGTAGAAAGTGTAAAATCAATCTACAATAAAACACATTAAATTATATCAAAATATTCATTGAATGTGCCTGTGTTTAAAGATTTGTATAGATTATATGTTATGATTATTTAAAATATCTTTTCAAATGAGAAAATTTAATGAGAAAATATTTCATTTTGTATATCTTGCTTACTGCATTTTTTACTTCTTTGCTTTCTTTAGGGGGAGCCTGGGGATCCAGGATTCATTGGTTTTCCGGTAAGTAGTATTGTAGCAAATTGCAATAAATTGTCAGTAGTAGCTGTCATCAGAACAGCATTAATTGGTATTTGTGTGTTTGTTTTTCTATTTAAAGGGAGCTCCGGGTACACTGGGTATTCAAGGACCTATTGGTCCAAGAGGACTGCCAGGAAGACCTGTAAGTATGTTTAAAATACTTTCTGTAGGAAATTATCCTAATGGAAGAATCATGTCAGCAAGATTGTAAAGTAGCAAATGAAGTGAAAAAAAAAAAGGGGGGGGTTTTAAAAATAGCATGTACGTGTAGTTGGATACAAAACCTTGGAAAAAGCACTGAGACACTGATTCTACGATGATGAGTATTGCACAAAGAAGTGTACAATACTAAATTTGTAATCTAAGATGCTAATGGTAGTTCAGCAGCCTTTGCTCACCGATGCTGTATCAAGACACCAGTCTAGTGTGTTGTGTCTATTTTAAGTACAAACATAAAACATTAACAAATCAGGATCCAAAAGCATACGTTCTTATTGCTTGAAATAAAAATGGAATTTAATTATGTCTTAACTGGAAGATGTTGTTAGGAGAGATTATTGTATGGCTTAGAAGGGTATTTTTCAGAGCAGTAATACAGTTCATGTAGTGATGTTAGTACATTAAGTGCTAAGGAATACACTGCCTTCCAAACACAGATTTTTATTTCCAGCACAGAGTAACTGAGCTACTGTATGCATTGATTACCAAGCAACAAGTAACTTTGTCCCCTCTGTTGTGTTTCTCTAGGGACCACCAGGGCCCCCAGGACCACAAGGACCACAAGTAAGTCTTTGTTTCTAAGTCATTCCTGTTGATTTTGTGTCACTAAGGTTTATCCAAGACTCACTTGAAGGCAGTAAAATAAAGAACTACTGGCCACTCCAAAGGCTGCGGAGCACAAGACTTTTTGTGTTGGTGGAATACCACAAGAAGTTAATCTTATGCTGGATCAGCTGCCCTGAAACAATTAAACCGGTTCTGAAGCCAGATTTTATTTGCTACTGTAGTCACAGTAGCTTCCCACGAGTAGAGAAACCTGGCCATTTGTACAATATTCAACTATATCTCAGCCAAAAAAAAAAAAACCATTTGAGTTACTTTTTCCTGACTCACCTATATATTTTTATTTAACATCTACCAAAAAACTTGCAAAAGAAGTGTTTGATCTTTACTCAGTGAATGAATCAAAGTCTGTTAACACTGCTACCATGAGATTTCAATTAAAGTCATCTTTCTAAATGTTTAGGTCTATGAAAATACTTTTCAGTTCTCTAGAATTCCTGTAAGTTAAAGCTTGACTATTTCTTGCTTACATTTCTTTGGTGGCATCTGACACTGAAAAGCCCTTTCAGAATGTTTAAATTTAAACTTTACATTAGAAAACAGAGCTGTACTTTTTGTAACCCTTGACCTATTGTTTCTGCAGGGCAACAGAGGTCTTGGCTTCTATGGAGAAAAAGGTGAACAGGTAAATGGAAACTAATGAATTAGTATCACTACAGAAGGACTGGTTGATATTGGTTACTATTTATTAAGGAATCTATTTTGAATACTCTGTTAATTTGTGATTTTATTACATAACTTTAGTAGAAAAGCAAACAAGTATAGCTTTGAAATTAACAGTAATCTGCATAACAAATGTCATAGCTAAACTACCTTCTGCATGTCCTGGCCTAACTGTGCCCTATTTATACCAAGACAAGACAGAGGTAACATTTCTGAAATGTATGGAGCCAGACTTCCTTGTATAAAACAATAACCTTGTATAAAACAATAACACTTATTCTGGAAACATACATGGCAAGAGCACATATCTCTTTAAGTTTGTTTATCCCAGCACAAATAAATTTGTTTCTTGCCATCAATTTACTTAGAGATTTAGAACTTTATTCCTATCAGAGTGTCTCACTCCAATTTGTAGGAGGGAGGCAAGGTTCTTTGATATGTGTATACCCGGCATGAGATTAAGAAGCAACGGTTCAAATGTTGGTCCAACCAGTTTATTATTAAAGTCCTAGCCATTTTTAGGGAGATGGGGAAGGGAAGGTAGGCGATAGGGAAAGTAGGAAATATAAGCAAGGAGTCTTTGCAGAGAGCAAAAGAGATAGTCACCACCGTGGGTCCAGCGAGGTACACAGTAGGTCCATTGATCTCAGGAACTCGTCTGATCACCGCAGAGGATGGGAGACAGCCAGGGAGTTCCGCAGCAAGCCGGTCCCGGGCTTCTTCCGACGAGGTTTTCCCCTCAGGGAATTCTCCGTCAAAGGTGTCTCTGGGAGTTTGTCTCCAAAGTCCCCAGTTTAGCGAGGGCCTTTTATCCCCCATTTCGGTGGGGGTTCTTCTTCTTTGAAGTTTGACTCAGCATTTTCAGGAACGTATCTCGAGCAAACACTGAACTTCCAAACAAGCAGGTAAACACACTTTGTAATAGGGTTTTAAACCAGCTTTTGTGACATTCCTGGCCCACAGATAAGCCAGCAAGGAGAGGGGGGGGGCTCTGTTGCCAGACACAAGCATTATCGCCTTCTGCAGTGGTCAGCTCCTTCGAGCAGCACCCCTGAAGAAGACTGCTTGTCCTGCTTCTGCTTATCTTTGCAATCATAAGCAGAGTTACTGTGGCACAACAACACCCACCATTCACCCTCCTAGATAGTTAGCAGTCGCCAGTCAGAGTCTTATCATCAGAAAGGCCTCACGAAGCAAGTTCTGAGACAATAAAAGAAAAACAGTTCAGTCCTTTACACAGAGTAATATCTGTATCACTCTTTTTCCATTCATCTTCCATTCCACTCATCACCCTGTGCAGATCAACAAATTGACAGAGTATTGTAACTGTTAGTAGATGTACCTTTATGTTTTTCCTGCAGGGCTCCCCAGGTCCTCCAGGTCCACCTGGTCTTCCCACAAGAGAACTGATTGGTGTCCCCACTGACAAACACAAAGTAAGTACAGAATACTTTGCCAAAATGCAAGAAGAATTGAGAGCCCAGCACTATCAAAACTAAAATATCATAGAAATGTGCTTTTACATACAGTGCTTAGAAGACATGATTAGTACTTCAAGACAAAATTGCTGCTTTCCTATAGCTTGAATCCTAAAGTATTTATTGCAGCTATGGTGGCTATTCAGAAAGCACTTCTCACAAACAATGACTAGAGATGCCTTAGCAAACATGTTCTTTCCATTTAAATAAACCCTAGTATGCAACTGCTGGCAGTCACTGACATCTGGTTCTACAAGCAGAAATACCAGCTGAGAAATTGTTTAGTATCTAATTCTCTGTAATGATGAATGAAATTATCATGCTGTAAGAAACATATCCTTAGGGAAGCAACCTCAGCTGTTGTGTATGTTTATGTAAGGTGTCCCTGAGATGTAGATGCCCATATATCTACAGTTAAGGCTTGTCCATACAAGAAATCCTCTATGGAAAGATACAGCTTATTTTCATCTGTTATTTCTGTTGGAAACAGAAATTCTCATGCTCTACATAAACATTTTCTGTGTTGAACACCAGTCTAGACCAGTAAGTAGTCCTTAGTCCCGAATTTGAAGCTATAAAGTTCACATGGCTCATTGTATTTCTGCAGACAGATAAATAAACTGGTATGATACTTACAGATCTAAAAATGTCTTTGATGCCAATCTGGAGTTTCCTTGACTGAGGAGAGGTCTGCATATGAGCTACTTCTCTGGACGGCCTTTATAGTCAATGGAGAGATAGATACAGTGAGTTGATTTTAGGTTGTGATTTATCTTGTCCTAGAGGAATTGCTACATCTAATCAAATAATTCACAGATAAGCGGTAAGTAAATCCGAGATAAGGTGCACGCCTCACACAAGCATCTTACTAACAGGTCTGGAAATATCCAAAGGTATGTTCAAATTCCTAGAGACATTTTCAGAAATATTATCAAATTTTAGATAAAACAGACCTTCCATATGACAAATATACCAATAGAGAGCACAAGGGAGGTGGTTTTTCTCTTGATGAACATTTTTCACTTTGTATTTAAATTTTAAAAAAAAAAAAAAGTTATTAAAAGCTATTTTAGAAGTTATTAAAATGTGAATGCCTAAAATATCTGAACACTTTTCTTCATTTCCAGGGTGAAAGAGGAGAGCCTGGGCAAAAAGGGGAAGCTGGATTTCCAGTAAGTAAAGTGGAGAACACCAAAATCAAAAAACAAATCAGAAGTAACATTAATGCAGTCTTCACTGACACAATGGAATACAATCATGGAGCAACATTACTGGGAGCGCTAGTTCTGCTGCTTCAGAAAACCTAAACAATATGATGTCTAAGAATTCCACAACACAATCCATCATTCTTTTACTGGTTAACCAAAGTAAGATTTTCCCTCACCCATTTTTTGATTTTAGCTTTAACTATCTATACATCTCTCTACTACTGCTGGCCTTCTACATTTAAAAACTGTTAAATTCCAGTAAGTAATAATGTATGGAAATTTTGTCAGAATCCTCTCCAACACATGCAGACTTTTGGCCTCATAGGTCTGCTGACTGAAAGTAATCCCTTGTGTTTCTGTATCATTTAGAGCCGTCAACCAAGCTTGACTGAATGTGGTTTAGTTAATTCACACGCAATCTCTATTCTGTCTAAATAGCTTTGTTATTGAGCGGTTCCTTTTGACTTCCCAGAGTGGTTTAAAATACAGCCTTCACCAATTAGGGATGCCTCAGTGGGCATTTTGCAGACCTTTATTTTCTTAGATGGTCTAGTCAACTTCCCAGTGAGGTTATGAGAGAAGGCTGCAGTCTGAATCCTGAATCCTGCTGCAGTTCCTATTCAGTTCTTCTGCTCTTGGAATTTTGCCATGACTCTATTAAGAAAACTGCTGATTTCGGTCATGATGTAACAGAGTGGGTTGTTTCTCCCTTTTTTTCTGATAGTACCATGTTTATGTTTGCCAAAAAGCTCTCTCGAGTTATAGTTAGGGCATAAGCTGGACTGCGTACTTTTGGTCATATAGCTGAACAATTGAATTGGCTTATGTTTAAAGTCACAGCTGCAAAAGAAATACAGAAGGAGATGATAAGAAGGAAAACCTGTCCACTCCCTAATGTCCTGGTCATGTTATTGTAATGAAGAAAGCACATTAGTCTACTCTAAGGATGTTAGTTCTCTTACATGCAGACATAATAAAATCATACATGTGTTGAGATGTTACTTTCTTCTGTTTAGCTTCCATGAAGTGTTTTTTTGTTTTATTTTGGGGTTTTTTTTTTGCACATCATGTAAAAATATATTGAACTGACTGTAATATTTCCTAGGGTGTGCTTCTCTTTGCTCCTGAAAAAGGTGAAGAAGGGGTGATGGGCTTCCCAGGACAAAGGGTGAGTTGCTCATTGAAGGTAAAATTCATGCTGCTGAATATACAAGTCCAAGCTGAGACTTTGTCTTTTGGTGCAAAACACAGAGAAATAAGCCACAGAAATGAGAGCAGTTCTGCCCATGTCTTCCAAGTCGTGGCCATCTTTGAATTCCCTGATATGAGAAGGGAAAAATGAAATTTTCAAATGGTAACAGGAGATGGGCCCCACGTGACTCGTCACCCTCCATCCTCAATGGGAAGCATCCCGCATCATTCACCCAAAGTTATGCTTATCTACCACTTCTCCTCCTCTGGTCTGCAACATGGACTTCATTTCACTGTTTCCACCTCAACCCTCTTTAGTCTGTGGTTAACAAACTCAAGTATGACTTCACTGTTACCTGTAATATGTATGAATGCTTTCTGGGGGCATTGTTTCTAAAATGCTTAAACATTTTTTGAACATATCAGGCACTTTTAAAAGCTTAACATCTTCATGGTCTATTTACAGTCGATTGATTAAGAAGAAGATAAAAATTAAATACCAGATTAGATTTCAGATCTTTTCTGTTTGTGTCATACATTAGCTATATCGAAAAAGCACCTGAATTCTGAGTGTAAGTTTTACAGCGTCAAAATAATTGTCACATTTATTTTACCTAAGAAATTGAGAATTTGTTATTATGTCATTTCTTGTTTTACTAACTTTAATGTGCTTTCATAGGGACTGCCTGGTAATGATGGTTTTCCAGGACTCAGTGGAGAAAGAGTAAGTATTTCATACAACTGTTGTTTCCAACACACATGTAGGCAATCTGTCTGAAAAGAAGACTGCAGAGGACTAATTCTGCATGCAATTACACCAACTGTAGCAAGCATCATCTGGATTGAAATATCATTGTAATTTTGGGTCAGTTCATTTCCTCATGAGTGTGAAAAAAAACAGTTCTCCAATTAAAGTCTGGTTTACCATTTCAACATGACCATGTTTTAAAAACATCATGAGCTGTCATTTTCATTGTTCCCATTATTACTGCCATGATTTCTGTAATTTTCTTCCTATGTGCAGAAAGTTCTTATGTTGAAAAGCTTTCTGCAAACATGGTTAAGATCTGGTTAAGTGTCTGTGCTGCATTTTGGATATCAAGTAAGAAAAAAAAAAAAAGAAAGAAAAAGAAAAATAAGAAGGAAAGTGGTAAATACACCAGTTAAATCTCTGTCCCCATGGAAACACACCCAAATATTTAAAATTGCATTTTGTCAGACCAGGAAGAGCTTGTACTTTATGCTCAGAAAAGGGCCTTTTCAATTAGCATTAGAAATTAGTTCCATGAGATATTGAGATAAATGTGGGATGTATGACTTTTCCATGCTCCACCATCTTTAACTGGTTTACAGATTTGACTTTCCACCAAGGCACGGCAGTAATGACATGAAACACAGGGGATTTAAAGCACAAGAGGCATGAAAAGTACACACTTGTGCAGCTCTTGAATTGATGACAAAACCTGGTGGTGTGGAAGGGAATCCGCTATCCAAAATACATACATGGAGAGAGTGATGCAAAGTCCATTAAAGCCAGACAATTGACCTCAACTTAGGTTCATGCTCTGGTGAGAAATGTTCAATGGCTTCCATTTATTGAAAGCAAGTTTTGGCAACAGCTTTAGTGAAATGGGTATTGAATTGGACAAGTATGAAGGGGAATAAGCTGCTCGATTTGCTGCTATTCACAATTTAATCATTTCTATAGTTTTTTCAACTATTTGATTCTTAAGAAGGAGTGGATAGTTGCCCTGTCTGCCTGCGTTGGATAAGTAGTTCTTAATCAGAAAGATGCTGGCTTCACTTCTAGACCACCAGCTCCACCTAGTGTAAAGAGGTTTCACACTTGGTACTTAACACTTTTTCTCAGGCTTTGTCATGTAGGTGCCACTGATGCACGCAGTTCAGACTGTGGTATCTTGCTGAGAGCTGTGGAATTTCGAGGGCTTTAGAACTGTGTAAATGTCTTCTAGAGCCCACTGTGAAAATACACACTCCGTGTAGGAGTTGCTCTTACTGTGAAATTCAGGAGGTGCTGTTTTAAATCCAACTAGTGTGAATTCTACAAATCTTCTGGTATTGCCTGAATTGCTACACACCAGGGAAACAAACTGCTCATCGCTATTACACACTTCTCACTGTTATACCAGAGGAAGCTGGCTGCTGCAGACAATGAATTTTATTGTCTCTCTACTAAAGGAAACATCAACCATTTTTATGTGTATTACAGGGTTTTCCAGGATTTGATGGTCAACCAGGTCAATATGGTCCTAGAGGAGGCAAGGTATTGCTTTACTTCCATTTGCTAGAAGTGATAATCCAGGTGTAATTTTTCTTTTTCTTCTCCATGATGTAGTCGCAAAGTGTTTCTTGTTACTGTAGAACTAGATATGTTGTTTATTAACTGAAATTGTTCACGTTTCTTGAAATTAGTTTCAGTGCTTTTGGAATTTTGTTTCTTCGTGTTTCATGAGCTTTTGCTTCCATTCTAAAAGAAATTCTGCAGAATAATATGCCTAGATATGATGCTTCAACTTCTGTTAACAGGGGGAGCAGGGTGAGATGGGTCCTCCAGGACCACCTGCCTACGTTCCTTACCGAATTCCAAGAAAAGGTATGTCTCCTTTGCTTAGATTGCATATCTTAGCCAGGTTTTTTATCACCTGCTACGGATGATAAAAAGTAAAGAAAAGAATAAGATGGAAAAAATAAAAAATAAAAAAATAAAAATAAAAATAAAAAAAGAAAAGTGTCCAGTGAAAAGAAGAAAGGGAGAGTCTGTGTGTCCTGGGCCTTATTTCATAGTCTCTGGATAAAATGCAGAGACCATTTGTAGTTGCCCTGCATGGCTGTGGTGGATCACACCACACAAAAACACACAAAAAGTGATAAAAGTTTGCAAAGGCCAAAATTTCCAAGGAAAGCACTAGTGGGAAGGATGATCACTTGCTGTTGCTCCATGCTGTATCCTTACACCTTTGAGTTTTCTAGTCTTATTGAATACAAGAGCATCTGGCAATAGTGAATAGTTCTCTTCCTCCTGGAGAAAATGGATAAACATGTAAAGATTGTTTAAGTCACTGAGAATACCTGCCAAGCCTTTAGGAGCAGGAGAGGCTCTGTGGAGAGAAGAGGAAGCAGACAGGCTGATGGAATGTCCTGTGCATTTGACAAAAGGACAGTACGGTCCTTAATGCAATAGTTGGGCCAAGGTAGATGCTTCTGGTACTGTAAAGCAGAGCAAAGCTCTTATGTCACACATTGTTATAATGCCAAATTCTGCTAGGGGAAAAGAAGGGGTTCTCTTCAGAAAGCTCATCAGAAGTGTAGTTCAAGGAGCATACTGGAAAGAGGTGAGAGATCTTCCTAGGCTCAGTGGCTCTACACCATTCCTGTTCCAGGGTATGTTCAGCTTCCAGATATTAGGACTTTACAGAAATCTCTCTGATACACTTGTTTATTCACACTAAAGACAGCATGAAGTACCACATTTCTGTATTTCTAAAAGTGCCTTTAAGAAATAATGGTGAATTGTAATATTCCAAAGCAGGGGAAGTTCCTAATTTAAGCATTTTAGGAGTTATGCAATCTGCAGAATACCACAGGTCATCACTTATGGGTCACAAACAGTATCATACCAACATGTTTTGTGGTATTGGGGTTGTCTTTCAGGTCTCAGAGGTGACCCAGGCTTTCCAGGTGCTTCTGGACCACGGGGAGAACCAGGAGAGCAGGGTGATCGTGGGCCACCTGGTATTCCAGGATTCTCTGATGGTAATATTCCAGTAACACTCATTCCAGCAGTTTAACAAGTTTTAACTGATATGAGATGGAGATGGAGAAAATGCAGTTGGTGAAATATGCAGTGCACTGTAGTAAATAACTAACTGCTGTAGCAAAAACTGAAAGGTGCATTTTATCTGCCTGCTTTGGCCCCTGTGAGTCTTTGCAAAACAACTAAGGTGGAGATGACAGCAGATCCTTCCTTCAGGACCAACTGTTGATTTGCTCAAGTGAAAAGTGCAGTTACACTTTTTGTTATACACTAAAATGTCTCCATTCTTCCCTGCTTGCGACATGCAATTATAGGAACAGGCCCTTCTGTTACCTTACAGCTCTTTGTGCAGTACTGATAAGAAATTGTTCTGAGTTTCTTCTCTGGTTCTGTTTCAGGTGATGCAGATAAGCCAGGCTTACCTGGAGAAATAGGACCAAAAGGTGAAAAAGGTGAAGAAGGATCTCCTGCTTATCAAGCAGGTCCTCCTGGGTTTCCAGGAAAACATGGCGAACCAGGACTCCGTGGTCCACCTGGTCCCCCTGGAGCTCCAGGTAAGTGCAAGAAGAGATGGTGAGAACTCAAGAACATTGTTGCTTATTTTAAACTAACAGTTGGCAAGACAAAGTGAAAAAGTAGACTGATGTAATGAAACAGAGTGGATGGTGGAAAGGCACGTTGGATAGAAGTAATGGATACTCATGAGTGAAAGAAGCGCTTGCATGACTTTCAGACATTGCTGGCAAAATCTGAAAAAGAAGTCTGTTTTGGGTTGGTGGAGAGATATGGGCATTCTCATTCTGTTCTTATACCTGCATTCTGCTCTGGTAAAAATAATTCTCACTGCTTGAGTTTCAAATGAATTATATGTACTATGGGAAGAGTGTCCTGGTAAGTGTGCTAGACTGAGAAGGGTCTGGCATGAAGGATGCTGACTGTATATGTTGAATGTAAAAAACAGAAATTAAATGGTAAGTTGTGGAAAAATTTATTTTTCTGTCTCCCCAGTTCAAAAACACTAGCATTCTAAAAGAAGTCTTACCAAGGGTCATCCAGATGGTTAGGGAACTGAAGCACAAGTCATAGATAGAATGGGTGGTTGTGAGAGCTGGGTTTCTTCTTTAGCCTGAAGAAGAAAAAGGCTAAGAGGAATCTTATTGCTCTCTATCTTCATGTACCTCTCGCTCAGGAAGTCCTGAAACAAAACCAGACACACTGGCTTAGGAGTACAAGTGGCAGGGGAAGAAGGAATGTTCATAAGTTGCAACAAGAGAAATTCTGCTCAGATGATAGGAAAAGCCTTTTCACTCTGAAGGTGGTGAGATGCTGGGCCAGTTTGCTCAGACTGATTGTGAACTTTTCATCTGTGGGGATACTCAGTACTCAGCTGAACAAGGCCCTCCGCGCCTGGTGTAATTTTGAGGTTAACCCTGTTTGGAGAAGAACATCAGACTAGGTGCTTTCCAGAGGCCACTTCTAAGACCGTGCTTTATCTCTGAAATGCACCACACAACATGGCAAAAGCAGGAGTGGAGAAAAGGACTACAGGAAGTAATCCAGAGCAGGTGGTCTGTAGTATTGCAAATTGTGTTGTGCTGAGAGTTAAAAACAAAGGAATTCAGGGTGAAAGAGACCAAAGAATGGATAGAATCATCTACCACAGCAGGAAGAGAAGGAATGAGGGGGAGGCTGTAACCAGGAGTTTCAAAGGTCATGTCCTTGGTAGCAGACTTAGGTTCTGGGGTTGTATGTGTGTCAAGGCCATGTCCTGTAACCATACCAAAATAAGACATGAGACATTCCCTCATGCTGGTTTCCAGACAAGTAAATCCACATGCTCCAGCCAGTCGCTGGTCACTGGAGTTCTGCAGTCATGGCCAGAGGAAGCAACAATCCAGGCAAGCTGGTCTGGGGGGACCTTCAATGCTGAGAAATAGAAAAGATAAATTCTTCGCTAGCAGACAAAAGCAAGTAAGGCTTGGGAATGCAGAGACAAACAAATGGACCTTCTGGAATAGGTGGCTGTACCAGTAAAAAGAGAGAGGAAGATGAAGTATAGGTAACTAAGATAGTAGAGGGACTGTTAACACACAAATGGGAATTACTGAGAATGGGTTTGGAAGCTGTGAGGAAGGGAAGCAACAAGAAAAGATGATTTAATAACAGCTGAGTTAGACAGCGGGTGACTTTAGGAGAAACAGAAAAGGGCAGATATAGTCCAAATTGAATAGGGTAGAAAGAGAAGAAGACAATCTACAGCACATTAATTTATCTTCTTACTCTATTACATTTCTAGGTTCTCTCTTTGGACTAAAAGGACAGGAAGGGACACCAGGTAGACCTGGTGCACAAGGTTTTCCTGGGCCAAGAGGACAAAGAGGACCTAAAGGTAGGTTATAATAAATAACTCAAAAGATGATCTGCTGTTACGCATTGTGTAAAACTTCCACTGTTTTAAGTTTTATTGAAGTCTAATTATGATATACTGAGGGACCAGTGAATTTGATCTGAGGCTAACACAACAAGTAAACACCAATTTAGTTTCTTAAAAGGACAAAAAGTGATTCTGTCAAATACTTGAGGTATATATGTGTGTATAAAGGGTACATTTGGAAGTGTTTGTTGTAACAGTTTTCTATCCACTTCCTTAGGCGAAGAAGGTGACTGCAGTAAATGCCTGCTGAGTGATGAACTCAGAAGGGGCTCTACCGGCCCCCGTGGTCCTCCTGGTTTTCCAGGAACCCCTGGCCAGCCAGGGAGAAAAGGAGAACCTGGTGATCAAGGTCCACATGGTATTCCTGGCTACGCTGGAGCAAAAGTAAGATACTTACTTCTTTAATGCATGGTTTTGTACATCTACTACAAATAAAAACCAGCTATTCTCCATGAGAAAAAAAAATAATGAAAAGTACAGTACAGTTTATTTTCTTCTGTGCCACTTCCGTAGTTTTGAGATGAATCTTTAATGTCGAGCCCTTAGCATCTCCCTTGCATTCAGTCCGGTGACTCATAGCTCTTGTGGAAGCTAGTAGTTCCATTTTCAGCTGGGCTGTTGAGGAGAACTGTGCACTATACCAAGGAATGCCAAAGTCTTATCCTTAGCTTCATCACAACTTACCTCAGCAAGAGAGGAAATCTTCCTCCTTGGAGACTTTAAATCTTCACCAGACAAGGCCCTGAGCAACCTGCTGTAGCTCTGAGCAGCAGGTTGGAGTGGAGACCTCCAGCTGTCCCTTTCAGCCAAAACCTCTCCTATGGGACTGTGGTTTGGGTAGTTCACTGTGGTAGTTCACTTAATCACTCTGAGCCTAAGTCCCTTCCTCTCATAAATGAAGAAAATGCTGCTTTTCAATCTTACAATGGTGCTGTAAATCACAATCCATTGCCAGCCATGCAGCTGTCATCTCTTTTAGACTGGGAAGGAGAAAATGCAGGTAAACATAACCCAGAGTTTTGTTACCATGGTGCCAAAGTGTTGCTTACGACAATTTACTTACTGGCAAATAGTAAGCAATTTACTACATCTTCACTGATGCAGTTCTCCAGGAGTAGTCATCTACAAGACTTGATCTTATGATAAGTCCTGCATCTCCCAATGCTGTCCTTGTCTAGAAGCACCCCTACCACGCCATATGGGCACTGTCCTAGTTAGAGCAAGTTAATAAGGACACAAATAATAATTATTTAATATTTTTATTAATTGATAATTAATGGATAATTATTTAACTGTTTTTATTTTGTGTTCTTGTTTTTGGTTCTGCGTTTTGTTTGTTTGTTTGTTTTTTCTGATTTGTATAATGCCAGGGACAATCGGGCCAAGAAGGATTTCCTGGACCAAAAGGAGAAAAGGGAGATTCTATATACATAACTACTAAAGGTAGAGTAAAAATTCATGTCATGTGTATTTTGCTATTATTTATACCGTTTGTGAGAGAGTAGTTTCCCAATGAAAGGTCTACTTTAGGCACCAAAGGAATCCGAGGAGATCCCGGACTTCCTGGTATCAGAGGGGAAGATGGTTTCCCAGGCAGAGATGGATTAGATGGTTTACCAGGACTGCCCGGCCTTCCGGTAAGTAGCACATCTTAAGAAGGGATGAAAGGACGACCCAGGGAACTACCAACCAGTCAGCCCTACTTCTGTGCCGGGGAAGATCATGGAACAGATCCTCCTGGAAGCTTTTCTAAGGCACATGGAATACAAGCAGGTGATACAAGACAACAAGCATGGCTTCACCGAGGGCAGGTCCTGTCTGAACAGCCTAGCGGCCTTGTATGATGGCATGACTCCATCAGTGCACAAGGGAAGAGCCATTGGCATCACAACTGGACATCTGTAAGGCCTTTGACACAGACCCCTACAACATCCAACATCCTTCTGTCCAAGTTGGAAATACAGCTAAATAATTTCCACCACACTCAGTTACTAATGTATTTAATTCTGAGGATTAATGATCATCAGGCTGTCCTTCACACACAGATGGTGATGCACAACTAAACTGGCCTTGCTAATTATTGATATATCAAATATCAATCTTACCCTCAGATTTTTTAGAACCACCTTACACTTTTATTTCAGTTTTCTTTAAATGAATCAGTAGTAGTGTATAACCCATTTAAGCCAATTTTATATAAGTGGATTAGTTGTGATAATTAGTGGTTTATTATCTAGCCTTGTGTAAGACCCCCTTGTGTATTATCCTCCCTTGTGTATAGGGGAGTTAACAGTTTCCACCCCCAAAATGTGGGTCACATCATTATTTATGTGCTTGATAATATCTCATCACTCATCATAAATGCTGTTTTGCACCACTGGGTTGCTCTTGCATCATATATGAGGATGGACAAGAGCTTTGTCATGAAGTGTGGACCACAAGGGGTTTTACTACCAGTAAAAATGGTACTTCTTATTAAATCTGAGGATGGGAACGTTTTCTGGAGATGTTCGAAAGATGTTGATTTAATATTGCAGTAACATCACCAGAGTAAGAGACCAAGAAAAATCTGCCCACTTGGACACCATTTTATGTCAGCTTCTGTCAAGATCTAAGGACTAAATGCCACACCAGAACTAACTTTCACACACCTCTAGTGATGTGTATTCTTTCCCCCATATCCACTCACAGCATTTCAGAAAGGGTAGGAAGGCAGTGCTACAGCAGTGATTCATATTTCCCATATGCTCTTCATTGGCCAGCCTTTTTAGGGGAATGCTCCCTCTACGAGCATTTCTCTCATGACTTTTCTGCTGTGGGGGTCTAAGTTAATGTCTGATTATTCCAAATATATCATATTTGCAATTTTGCCTTAAAAAGTTGGGATGCATTACATGAGGAATAGCTGCCTATAAGATGTTACTCATGAAAGTAGTTGAACCCTTTGAGTTTTGTTTCTTTCACAGCAAAGGCAGAAGTATATTCATTTCCCAATTCCCACAGGGTGATGGTATCAGAGGTCTCCCTGGGGATCCTGGTTATCCAGGAGAATTGGGCCCAAAGGGCTTTCCAGGAGAAATAGGCCTGCCAGGTGGAGGATTTCCTGGCCCAAAAGGATACCGGGGTCCTCCAGGTGACCATGGAACAGATGGAATCCCTGGGTCTCCAGGTCTGCCTGGTCCACCAGGAGAGCCTGGCCAACTAGGTAAGAACAATTTCTCTGTCTTACATCAAATCTCTGGGAGATCATTACTGAACTGTGCATACAGCATCTGTTCAGAAGCAGTGTTGAAAAGGTAGCATTTGGTGGAGGATTATATGAGTAAAAGGGATTCTCTTCACTAAATGTCCAGAAATCTTTTTTAAAAAGTATTTTCATTTAAGGTATTGAAATAGCATCAGGGAATGTCTTGGTGTCAGCAGTTAAAATCTTTTGTATTTCAAGCAGCTGCAAGGAATGGAGCAATGTTCTGCCTTTAGATTACTTACAGGTGGTTTTCTCTGTTCTTCTCCATCCAACTTCTTTTTGTTGAGCAGCGAAAATCCTTTATCTGCCCTTTAGAGTTCCTCGTGGTATCTTTGCAGCTGAGCCCCTTCTTGCATAAGATCGCCAGGACTGTGCTCACAAAAACTCACTCAGAGGATTTTGCTTGCATTCAGGATGCCTAGCAGAATACATAAGCCAAAACAGGCACCTGTCAAACCCACGCAGTACATATGACACATAGGCTCCTAGTGCAGACATAATTACACTGCAGGCTGTAATTAATATATGGATAGGTTTCAAGTGTTTTTGATGTATATAGTTTCTCCAATGCATAATGCATAAGATAACATATATCTGATAGTGTCATAGATGTTTTGTTGAGAAATGAAAGCTTTTTAGATTTTTCTCTTAAATGATAACTACCTTTTCCTGTTCTTTGCTCACAGACTGTGGGCAGGTGATTGAAGATTTTCCTAGGGGAGATGCAACTGATCCAATATGGTCAGGTACTGAACATACAAATGGCTTGAACGTATTTTAACATTAAGTCTTACATGGCTGTTATGACTTCGCACTTCATCTCTTTCTGATGACTGTTTTGAATGCTGTTAATTGTAAACTATTTAAACTTCAGGTCCCAAATAACCATGCATATACATTACATAGCTCTGAAGTGATTCAATTGAACTGAATGTTTTCTAAAATTCTTTGAGTTTTACCTCTGCAATCCAGAAATTCTTTGTTTAATCACTCCTGAGTGTTTATTGTGATAAAAGAATTATTACCATGCAAACAATAGCAACAGAGCCAGAAATGAAGTTCCAAAGAGAATGTAAGAAACTTTTGGAAGAACTCTGAGTGAAGAGTTTCAATGCAATCTGACACGTAAAAAATAAGGACCTTCAATTGTACCAAAATTTGACTTTATTTTGATTTGATTTATTTGGTGGTGTAAATTGCCTGTGGGAAAACAGAGTATCTCTCTAATTCTGATAATACAGCTGACCGTGATTTTGAAATAGCCTTCCCACACCAGCCTAGCTAAAGAAACCACCACTATGTAAAATAGGCAGAGGAATGGCTCTTGATTAATTAATTGGGGTAGAGCTCTACATGAGTGGTGCATGGAGAATGCCACCCATAATCAGTGTTTCCTTGTTGTTGGTTCTTTCAATGAAGAATAAAACTTGTAAAATTGGGATTTCTCCTGTTGATTCCATTCACCTGCTTTGACAGTGTTATCTTAGCTGCAGGCACAGAGCTGATGAATGGCAGCACGTAAGCACATACGTTGTGACTAAACATCTTTCTTGGCAGGTGGAGGCTGCGTGAGGCCACCAAAGGGATCTCAAGGCAAGCCAGGGCTGCCAGGAGCCACAGGTAATGTTTTGCTTTCACCTTTTTTTTCACACATACGCTATGTTTTGAGAGATCTTGCCAATTCTAATATAGTTGCAACTTAGTAGACTGTGTGTTGTAGGAAGACAGTGGAGAGTTGACTTGAAACATGCAGAGTTCTAAGCAGCATGCAGCCTTGGTGGCTGCACTGCTTCTGAATCAAAGAATCAGAATATCCTGAGTTGGAAGGGACCTACAAACATCATCAAGTTTAACTCGCGGCTCCATATCCAAAAATCAAATGCTGTGTCTGAGCATTGTCCAAATGCTTTCTGAACTCTGCAGGACCTGTATAGCTCCTGTTGAATAAGATGCTTGTTTTCTGTAGAAAACATACAAATAAAATGCTTGCAAAACTAACACTAATATAAAATAAAACCTTTTTCTTACTACTGTTTGGCACAGTGTGTTAACGCCAACTAGCATCATGTAATGAGTTACTGAAATATGTAGTAAGCACTGGCTACATTCTCCATCTGCTCCGTTCTTTCTCTAACATGGCTTTTTAATTAGAAAGAGAATGAGCAGAATGAATGAAAGTCAGTTATTACAGGTGGGAAACAAAACAAAGGTGCCATTTAGGTAAGAGTAGTGTTAGAATTTGTTGTTGAGTCTTAAAAACCTAGGATTTTTCCTTTTAATTGCTTTCTGAGAAGTCATTGTTCATATAAGGGAGAGAACAATAGTCCTGTACTGCACTCAGAAAATGCTTCTCATGCTGTGCAGGCTTTTTATGTGCTTTTTAATTCTGGCCTTTGAAAGATTTCTGTACCAAAAAACAAACAAACAAAATGTCCAGCAGCTACAATGGCAAAAATTGATGGCTAAACAATAGAAATTCTGAAAACTAAAGTGTCAAAATTCAAGTGATATTTTCTTTTTTGTTATAATTAGAAGTGGTGAGAAACTTACTTTCAGTCTAATAAATTGAATTGTAATTCACGATGATGCTAAGCAACAGCACTTGAAATTTTAAAGCATGTTGCTGACCTTCAGGACTGAGTTGGGAACTGAAAGAGTGCAGGGAGCTGGGGAGTAGAGAAATACAAAGCATTGTGTGAGGGTTGTTTTAAAGGAACTTCAACCAAAAATCTGGATCTTGGAATGCAATGAATTGATGAGACTCGTGTAATAAAGGTATTGCATGAAAATATATGTAAATAATACAGTTTTATAAACATAAAAGGAAAGAATCCTGAAAGATGCTTGCAATTTTGGGGATGCTGAGAAACAGTTATATGAGCTCAGTGCCAGAGGAACACATTTTTAAGGCACAACCCTTATTTTACTACCTAAGCTATAAAACTCCGCTATTACAAAAATAGTATGTAGGCTATTTAATTTATATTCAGTTTCCTGAATGATTAGGTCTAACCTTTAACCTTGTGTTTCTTTTTTTGGTTATCCAAACCAGTCAGCTCTTGTCCTGTGATCAGTTTATCAGGGAAGATTTGTTTCTCCTACAGTATCTCATTTGTGCCCATAACTACTGAGCACATTTCCTTTGACTCTGCCTTTTGACCTTAAGGCAAATTCCAGCTGTCCAAGGAGTTAGTCAACAAAACCCCCTTGGGAAACTGTCCTCCAGGACAAGGAAGCAGAGCAGAGCTGAAAGATATTTAGAGAAGCTTTCCTTAATACACAAAAATTGTCCATGCCAAGGTGTAGGAAGGCAGGAGACCAGCAAGGCTGAACTGGGACCTGCTGGTCAAACTGAAGAGCAAGAAGAAAACACACAGGCAGTGGAAGCAGGGAGTATAGGGATGCTGCTAGGCTGTGTAGGTATGGGATCAGGAAGACCAAGACCCAGTGGGAATTGGAACAGGTTGTTCAGGGAGATGATGGATGCCCTGTCCCTGGAGACATTCAAAGTCAGGCTGAACAGGGCTCCGAGCACCCTGATCTCACTGCAGATGTCTCTTTCATTGCAAGGGAGTAGATGACCTTTAAAAGTCCCTTCCAATTCAAACGATTCTGTGATTCTAAAAAGCTTAATTTCAAAATATTCTTCAAAAAAACTCTCCAGAAGTCTATCGGACAGGTGATTTTCACCCTCACCATTTACATATTGTTAATCTTAAAATCAGGAGCAGTCTTCAATCCATGTTTGTAAAAGCACTTAGCCTAGAGTCTGGGGCCATTCTTGGGATCTTGAGTACAGTGTCACCCCATAAAGTCCATCTCTGTAACTGGAAACAGATATTAAAGTATTCGCCACTACCTTTGCTACATTATATGCAAATTTCTGTTTTCATTGTTTAGATCACACTTTCTCAATTTCTTTTACATAATTTAGGTACTAAAGGTGCAAGAGGATTCCCAGGTGATCCAGGCCCAGTGGGATTCCCAGGTCTAAATGGTACACGAGGTGATCCAGGTCGGGAAGGATTCCCAGGCCCTCCAGGTACCTTGAATTAATTATTCTTTATATATTTATGACCTTGGCTACAGTCATGGCAGGACAATCACCTTACTCCAGATCCATCTTCACTTATCTCATTTTCCATCTTCAAGCAATAAGCTGTTGTAAAAGAAGTGCTCTTTTTTTGAAGCCAAAAGAATGTTCTGCAACTTCCTATAGTGACAAAAAGTAACACAGACTCCAGCCTTTTAAAATCTACTTTATAGTGCAAAATTACAAGTGCCAAGAGTTCATGAAGATGATGTAGAAATAAGGAAATTCAGTAATAAGATGTTTTGGATTCCACATGGAATGATAATTGCAGAAAGGAAGAAAACAGTAGTGTTATTGATTCAATTTAAGTCTTTATAGCACTGATTTAAATAATAATCAACATAGCAAATGCCATGTACCAGCTATACACCTTGCCCACAGTTGGCTGTGTTTCCAGTGTTTCCAAACACTCAGTGCTAGTCACATTTTATCCTGATCTGTATTAGGTGAATGCAAGGTTGATACATGTTTTGTTCAACAGACAAGGAGTGTGAACAAAAAATTCATTCTGGGCAGGAACATGAATCTGTATTTCCCTTTCCAAGCTCTGCAGAATGCACTAAATGCAAAATCAGGGCTCCTGTACTGTATGGCTGCCAGGCCACAGAGTAGTTAGGACTCAGACTCAGACTGATTTTCAGCTTCCATACTGTCTCTCAAACATGCTTGGGTTTAACTTCCAGTCCAGGTCCAGTTTACCAGTCTTCCCTGTCTCCCATGTGAGAGTCCTTTCCAGACATTCACCAATAGGACAGTAGACAAGGCATGGTGGCACTGGTATATGCAGAGTGTGAAGTGATTGTCATTGGCCCCATGAGATGTACAGGGAACAGCAGAGGCAGCGACCCCTCTGGACAACTCATTCACTCTTCATTTATTTGTTCAAATTTGACTCCTGTCTTTCCCCTGCTGCATATCAAACCTCAATTTGATATACAGGAAGTGTTTTTTCACCCTTAGGTTGTAAGAAGTTTGTAAGTAACTGTGTATGAAGCTGTGGACCTTTTGCACCTAGATACTAAGTATCTTGAAGGGACATTTGTAAATTTTGTCAATTTCCAGACTTGGTCAACAATTCTGAATGTTATGTGTTTTTAAAACCATTATATCACTTTGTTTAATTTTACATGTTTCTGCTGAGAACTAAGGGAAGTTACAGTAATACAGCAGATGTTATGGTGATGTATCTAAGATTTGCACTGCAGATTCTGTAGTGGATGCTGTGATGCCTAACCCCTGGTTGTTTGCTATTTTTCGTAGGTTTTACTGGGCCCCGAGGAGACAGAGGCCCAAATGGCCTACCTGGGCTACAGGGACATCCAGGTCTTATGGGAAAGTCTGGTGCTCCAGGACTGGCTGGACAGAAGGGTGCTCCTGGTGACGTTTTGGGAGCAGCAGCAGGTCCTCGAGGGGATGCTGGGCTGCCTGGCTTGCCAGGCTTGAAAGGTGCACCAGGAGATCAAGGAATACCAGGAATTAGAGGTACTTCAAATAAAGAAATGCTTGAGATTGGGGTATAAAAGTAGCCAAACAATGGCTATGTGAGAGAAGTGAAAGACCAGTAGAACTCGCACCAAGTGCTCGTAACCCCAGAGCCTGGTTCTTCCAAATGCTTCCTGGAGATTCACTGATTATGACCAGTGCTCTCTCACACTGCACCACATAGCATCAGCTGGAACAGGACATCAAAGAACAAGATTTTTCCCATCTTTGTTGCGTCAGATATATCTTTTAGTTTTTCCCATAGTTAATTATCTTGAATTTTCACTTATGCACTGCATAATATTCAGCTTAATTTCCAACCCACAAAATGTCTGGATAATATGTGGCTTTGCAGTATAGCATATTGTTTCACCAAAGAATTTGTAAATATTAGCAGAGAAGACACAGCTTTTAGTAGCGCATTAATAAGCCCTCTTACCTGAAGGGTCTTTGAGCACTCAGGAACAAGAAAAAGGGAGCATTATGTATGTATTCATAGAGTGCTCACATTATATTGTTATTTTACAGAACTGTTCTACTTACAGTAGACATAGAAAACCATAACATCTTTATAAAAACTGTCTGGGTCACTCTTTGAGTACAGTGGGGGACACAAGCATCTGTAGGAATTAAGCATTCTCCTGCTATACTGTTTCAGCAACAGCTGGACACTTAAGATGGCAGATTACCCCCCTTGCCCTGTTGTGGAAGTGAGGAAGGAGGAGAAATTGTGGGACTAGCTCAAAGCAAAGAGGAATTTGAGAGAAACTTATTTTGGGGACTCATGATTTTCAATGCAAATGGATAAAGACAAGATAAGCATGTCATTTTACAAGACTTATTTGAAGTGAGGAGATCTGTTTTCATCTTCTGTACAGCCACAGAGTGAACAAATGGAATAAAGGCAGCTCTGTAGCACTGTGGTAACATTTGACATGTCTGAGAAAACAATACCGCTAATGCCCCTAGGTCTGTTTTTCCGTCCAACATGCAACTGCATTCAAGCCTCTGGACCTGTAGTGACGTAAAACCCAAATAAAGAGAAGCAGAGCCACCTCCCCTGGATTTTAAGTATGATGTGCTTTGGAGACCTTGTACACTATTGCTTCTCCAATGTGAATGCAAAGCGTGTATTACCATTTAAATCTGGAAGGACTTGACATTCCCTTTGCTATTATTTTGTAGAGATGTAAATTTTCACTCAGTATATTAAGGGCATTAAGAATCAGGGCATTTCACTGAGGAATTTGTAGGAATCTCATAGCAATATCTCACTTTAAAAGTTCTGAAAGAGAACACGAAGTCAGAACCCACTGTTGCCTTGTTGTTTGTTTTGTTTTGTTTGTTTGTTTGTTTGTTTGTTTCCATTTCTGCCTTTCACATTTTAGAAAAGATATAGGGCATTATTTCTGTGTTTTGGTCAACTCAGTTCAGTTCTTACAAGGACTTATGTAACAAAGGGAAAGGTCAGAAATTACAGAACTATTGGAGTTAGAAGTGGAAGAGACTTGCTCTGTTTAGATCTACCTGGTACTAAATTACTTCCATTCATTTGAAAGAGCTCATCAAACAATTTCCAGTGCAAATATTGAGACTAGTACCAATAACATCAAGAATTTAAGAACTAATGAGCAGTCTTTTAATTTGCTTTTCCTGTTCCCACTAATTTTCAGAGGAAAAATATATCCTGAAAGAACAGTACATATTCACCCACTTTGAGAAGTGATATGTAATAATCAGCTCCCTCAATATTTATGATCTCTAATGCATGATTGTGGT
The DNA here is from genome assembly GCF_054131305.1 of Coturnix japonica. Classification (NCBI taxonomy): domain Eukaryota; kingdom Metazoa; phylum Chordata; class Aves; order Galliformes; family Phasianidae; genus Coturnix; species Coturnix japonica. Next base: position 127,993,919 of record NC_140663.1, read on the forward strand.
ATTTTAGGAGCGGACGGTAACCCAGGATTGCCGGGCGCCAAAGGTGAACCAGGGCTGCAAGGTCTCCCTGGTTTGATGGGTTTACCAGGAACACCAGGAACTCATGGATTCCCAGGGCCAACAGGAAACCCTGGCCCTGACGGTGGACCTGGCTCTCAAGGACCCCTTGGTGAGTAGTATTGCTGTCCTCCTGTTGCTTCTCCTCCCTGTTTTCTGAAGCAGGGAGCCTGTATAATTTCCCCAGGGCAAAGTTAACTTTGGGAATGTGGCACTTGGCTGGGCTGTAATTCTCAGTCAAGGAAATGACATGGATATTGCAGGTGCTGTGAATGCAAATCATGCTGGCATCTCAGTTGGGGTGTTGGGGTGATCCTCGAAGGCAGAGATGCTCTTTTCCTTCTAGTGCCACATGTCACACCAGAAAAGAGCTCACTGCAGTCAGTCTGGGAGCAACTAAATGGGGGTAATCTTGTATAAAAGAGGCTTAATTCTTAAATAAAAGAGGAGAGGGAGATCATGTTGGGAGTGAGTATAGAACAAAGATGTTAGCAAAAGTGGTTTGTGTTGAGAAGCTGCTTTGTCTTTGTAATAATTTCTGAAGTTATTTGATGAAAAAAGAACTGTTTTTTCCCCTTCAACTTGAAGCCAGTATGATAGCAGTTTTTTCCTTCTTGGGCTACCTTATATGTAATCATTGTGTATATCCAAACACTTTATAATCTCCCTCTTCACACATTCATGTGGCAGGTCCACCAGGTGCAAGGGGAGAAGATGGAGAGCAAGGCTTTCCTGGTCCAGTGGGCATGAAAGGTCTGTCTGGCGACAAAGGTGAAACAGGTCTCCCAGGATTACAAGGTATCCCTGGAGTGATTGGTCCCCCTGGCATTAGTGGAATGGATGGCTTTCCAGGAGACAAAGGTAAGCTGCAGTGGAAGGAATAACGTTGCTTGAAGCTGTTCAACGCTGAGATAAATAGGACACATTTTCTGCTGGGCTACCTCTTTAAAACAGAAAAGTTCTACTTCTAGGCTTAATATATTCCAAAATGTCCATTTTCTCTTAAGTGTTGTGCTTGCTGCAAAGCTAACTTGTGACGTGCAGCCTTACTTTTGAATAGCAATGGCGGTTTACAGTATTTACTATTTGTTCTTTCCAAAAATCTTTCCCTTGGCCCAGTCCCACCATCTCTCAGTTGAATTTGAGAGATGTTTCCCCAAACCTTTGAAGTTTCTGAAAGTTGACAGCTGTGTGCTGAGCAGTGCCGGACACCAGACCTTGATGCTGAATTTAAACAGGATACTGATCTTTTGTATAGACAAGGAAAGACCCTCCTGCCTGCCACAAAAGCACTATATATGATGCAAGTTGTTTGTGTCACAAAAGGAGTTTCACCAGAGTTCAGCTCTGCTTAAACAGAAGAAGAGTGCCTAAAAATTCATACAGAATGATGAAATTATCAGTTGAAAAGACAGTTAAGATTTCTTTCTTTCCCCAGGATTTATTTGGTATACCTATCAGCTCCTCATTAGAGGAATGAAGATCTGTTTGTTAACATGACCCATGTAAAATAGGATCCTCTTGCTTAGAAGAGAGAAGTGCCATAATTTTTGGTCTGTAGGATCAGGGTTGATGACACTAAGGTCTGGCCATCTCCACATCTTCTTTTGGCCAGATTAAGCAACTCATTGGAGCCCTGATCTCGTTTAGATGCCCACCTCCCAGAGAGCTTAGGTGCCTAATATAGAATGGCACATTGTCCTAGGCATTCAGGCGGTGCAGCTTTCAGACAGCTTTAGTCATGCATTATCAGTTCATATTTACTTATTCTGCAGAAACAAGAACAAGATAACAGTTCTCTTCCGCTTCTCTTTAAAGGCTCAAGAGGTTCACCTGGCATTGATGGTTTCAAAGGCATGCCAGGCCTGAAAGGAAGACCAGGAATCAAAGGAATCAAAGGAGAATTTGGTTTAATTGGGACTCGGGGTGATAAAGGCGCACAGGGCGCACGAGGCTTTAAAGGTATTTGCTCATGAGTGGTACAATGTTTGCTTTTCACATGTGGGGAACTATTTTGCAAGGGTGCACAGACAAAGATGACACATTTTAGACATAGTTTAGCTCAGACATCCCTCCACCTACTTCACACATGGGCCTCTCGCTGAGAGGCTTGGATTTGAGGCTCAGGGGAAGGCTGTTTCTTTGTGAATCTTGAGCATGGTCAGAATGGAGACAGACACTCCACTGAGTTTGAATGTACCTCCAGGCACATGCAGAACTCAACAGACTTTTTTCCTGGGAGCTGTGAGTCGTTTGGGGGAAAAGATTCAGATTTTGCCTCAGGATAAAGGCAACAGAATATTCAGAAAACTATGCGGTTAACTCAGAAACGTATCAGTTGATATCACCGTCGGTGAAAGGAACTCTGTAATTCTTTCCTCCAAAGGGAAACTGGAACAAAATAGCTGGTAACAAATCCAAACGCTTTCTTTCACCCAAGCCTTTTTAAGTCCTCTTTGACTGAGGGCTTCCCTATCATTGGAATTTACCCACTTGTCTCCGCTTTCTGTGATTTTATTTTTCATAAACACTTGGTAACTGATCTACTGAGGGGTAAACTCCTCTATCACAAACGAGCCCGTCCAGCTCCACAGAATAGCATATGGAAGTCTAGCTCAGTTTTCATATTTTCTTATGCTTAATTGTTCTGCAGGTAAGTTGTATTAATATGGGCAATTTTCCATGCAAACAGGTTTTCCGTGGCTTCTGTGTGGTTTTCCATTAATCCCTTCTCACTAGTTTCACTGTTCTGTTGTCTCTTTTTCCAGCACAGTGCAGCTTTTTAAAATATGGGTGTTTCTTTACCCTTTAGGTGACCGTGGAGAGCAAGGTCCGCCAGGAGAGCCCCCGAAGCTGAAGCCTAGCATGATGATGGAAGTAAAAGGTGAAAAGGGAGATGCTGGAGAAACTGGCACCAAGGGATTCTTTGGCATAAAAGGTAAGTGCTCATGGCAAATCAAAGCAAGCACGTTAAGGGTTATTAATTGGTGTCTAAGTATATTCTCACATACTGTATAAAACACTTTCAGCTCAGTGCACCCCCATGCTGCAGCCCACCCAGCAAAGCCTCCATCAAACAAAGCTGAGCTCTCAGAGAGAAAACCCAAGGAAAACTAACTGTTCGTGCCACTTGTGTGTGCTGCTCTGTTATGCCAGCATGTTGTGGTGCGGTGTTGCAGGAAGGCTGTTAGCATGAGATTTTTTTCCACATGGGCAAACTGTGTATTAACCTTCTCTGGTCTGATGTTTTAAGTCTTCTTTGTCTTCTTCCCCTCCTGCAGGTAGCAAGGGAATGCCAGGCCTCCCCGGTAAGACAGGAATTCCTGGGTCCCCAGGGCACCCCAGTTATGTGGCTGGTGTGAAGGGGGACATCGGTGCAAAAGGGCTGACAGGTGTGAAAGGATATCCTGGTCCAACTGGCTCTCCTGGCATCAGAGGCTTCCCTGGCAGCACAGGAGGCAGGGTGAGTCCATACCAGGACCAGCAAAACAGCGTCCTTCTGCTTCAACTTCTCTAGGGAGTGGCATTCACCCCTTGAAATTATACTGAACAGCTGAAGAACAAAGATTAAAATGCAATTAGAATGGAAATAGACCAAATTCTTTTGCTTGATCTCGCTAATGTTCATTAAGGAGAATTTCTTCTCATTGGGAGACATCAGATTTCAGGTGCCAGTGTTCTACCTATGAGGACCCAGATTGTTCCCTCAAGGTCCTTGGTTACTGTAGCTGTTGGTAAAACTTATTTTCAGCAGTATGTTTACTCTTTCTTAACAGATTGATGGTGCCTCTGCCAATAATTACTCACTGTCACTTCCCTAATAGTAAAAAGCCTAGGAATCTGAGCTCCTTGAGGGCAATTCACTTTGGCAGCAAAATAAGTTATACTGAAGTCTTGCAAAAGGCCTGGCAGTAGATTCGTATGCGTAATTTATTTAATAGAGGCAAGTTAGAAATGTTCTTCCACTTCAGTAGAACTTTTCCCTGACCAAGAACAGAAAGACTGTCTGCCATATATGTACAGTATGATGTTTTCAATTCCAAACTTAGCAAACAGAGCTTGATGTTTGGTTTGCACTGGTTTGGTTTAACTGATTTTGGCCAAAAGAATCAAAGTACAATGGAAACAAGCGAAAAAAACCCAAACAAACCAATAAACGCCCAAAACACACAGAGGAAAACAGAAGGTGAATTTAATGGCCTTTATTCAAAAATCAAGCTCTGCTTGGAAGATTGACTAAATCCTCATTCTTATTAACTGATACTTGTTTTCTATTATATGACAGGGAGATAAGGGTGCCCCAGGAGTTTCGGGCCATTTTGGTACTCCTGGCTCCCATGGTGAAAGTGGTAAGTTTGTTCTCTTATCTGAGCTTTCTTTGTATTCATCAACAATCGAGTGATGTGAAATTCTGTGGGATCCAAGAGGGTCTTCAGACTTAATGAGTCCTTCTACAGTCTTAGAGTATCGTGTTGCAAACATAGGAGGCTTTGAAAAGTTTAATGCTGTTAATTTCATGCCAGATACAAAAATCCATGGCAGGGTGTCAGTAGAGGGGCTGTTCTACATTCTATGTTTTTCTTCCTTGAACTTATTTCTGTTTTTATCTACAAAGATAATAATCACAGAATTTTGTCTTGGACGTTACAGTCCTTCAAAAGAACAGGAAATACTGCTGCTTTTGGTTAAAGCTTTGCCGCTCACTTCTTGTTTTTACCTTGAAATAGGTGAGCCAGGCGATACTATAGACTTACCAGGAATGCCAGGCCTTAAAGGGGAAGCTGGTGTGCCAGGTCTTACAGGTAATGTCACTGTTACTCTGGATTTCTCATGCTTCACAATTTAAATTCCACAGAGGAAAGGCGGGAGAGCTTAGTGTGTGCTTTTGATGGCTATTCAGCCTGTGGTGACAAAAGGAGCAAAATCAGGCCAAAAATTATGTAAGGGGGGATAGCAGAATTAGGTTGGTTTTTTATTGGGTTGGTTACATCTATGCACATTCTGCATACTTTAACATCAGAGTCGTAATCCACATAATGTGAGGATTACTGTTAAAAGAACAAATTCAATGACACAATGACAGACTGGCCAAGGTGCGGTAGAAGACCATTCATTCATTCTTTCTCTCACACTATGAAAGCACGCTGACTTGAAGAATGTCTTTATGCAGCTAGACCAGGACTCAACAAGTAGCCAGCTTCACATAAGCAAGTTAGTTTAGGATTATATAAAGATTACTGAGAGAATTTACTGTTTTTGTCATTTTTTTTTTTTTTTTTTGCAGGCTTAAGAGGAGGCCCTGGACAAAAAGGCGAAGGAGGTGATCCTGGTTTACCTGGCATTGAAGGCGTCAAGGGTATACAGGGTGTACCTGGCTCCTTGGGGCAGCAAGGTAAAATATTCCTCCCTTTTAACACTCCAAGGAATAAAACAGGATGAGAAGAGAAAGGAAAAAACTCTGTTCAATCAAGAGAATGCCCTTAAGATTTTAAAATATTAATTGTTCTGTAAGTTGGTAAAGAGCAATAAAAAGAATGTGGAACTCCCAGGAGAACTTGTTAGGAGGGAATTTCAAAAGATTAACTCTGGTTCACAGCAGTGTTCCTTTTCTTATGACTATCATGTGTCTGGTCAAACTATTGCATTGCTGGCATACTTAGGTATTCTCATGGCGACAAGGAGGTGGGCATTTCAGCACTCTTTTCTGCCATAAATGCAATAAATATCCCACAGGACCCAGTTGGGGAGCCTTTGTGCCAGTTTCCCTGGCTGAACATACAAGAATACAGGAAAAGCAAAGTCAGGCCTGGTTCAGTTTGGATCTTGTGGCTCAAGAGCATGTCTCATTCCAGGGGGATCATGAAAGTGCTCCTTCAGAGCAGTTGCTCTTACATAATTGTAGGGCATATAAATTCTATCCAAACTGGAGCTGTGCTAGTAGGTACTTCACTGGGAAACAGCACTATTCTGATCAGTGTTCCAGTCAGGGAGCCAAAACAGAGGGGGCAATAGGGGCAACTAAGGTGCACATAAGTGAAATTACCTATTGTAACTGCTAATTGAAGTCAGACAACCATTTTAGTAGGAGGAGTCCATTATGTTCCTGAGTTTGTCATAAGCCTGAAATTTGCAATTAATGGTTCTGTTACATCTTGTCTGTCTTACCTTTTCTCTCATTTGTCATCCAATTGAATGAAGGGTGCAGTGTCATATAATGATGCTGAGGATGTTAGCTTTTATTTTGCTACCTAGGAGAATAAAGGTAGCAAAAGCCAGTGTTCTTGGGCTGTTGGCTTTTAAGGACACTCATGATGATATACCATTGTCATTTAGGTTTGCCTGGACTGGTCGGCCCCCCAGGGCAGCAAGGAAGCCCTGGAACACCTGGATTCCAAGGAGAAAAAGGAGCTTCCGGCTGGCCTGGCTTACCAGGACAAGCAGGTATAAATACAGCTTTGGCTATTCAGTCATATCAGTGTGAGCACTCACTGTTATTCTTTTGGGATGAAGAAGAAAGAGGGCTTTTTGCAGTTCACAGTGGCAGAGCTTCTGCTGGTAAATGTGCATTCCACAAAAGGCCCAGATGCATTGATGAGGACCTGTGTGGTTGCTTTCTAATTCCTTGGTTCTGAAGGACTGTTATCTGCTGAGCTCCCTTGAAGTTGCACTGGGTGAGATTCAGGTTGGACATGAGGAAAAACTCATTCTCAGAAGGAGTGGTGAGGCAGTGGCACAGGCTGGTAGAGTCACCGTCTCTGGAGGTGACAATGGTGGGTATGTCTGTGGGACATGGTTAGTGGGCATAGTGGGAACGGGCTGACAGTTAGACTAGATGATCTTGGAGGTCTTCTCCAACCTTAATGATTCTATGACTGTAACCACCCTCTCAACCAGGAGAGCAGTTTCCGAGAAATGTTTTCTTTCATGATGAAGCTGAGAAGAGTTGTGATATACAGTGTCAGAATATTAATAAGTGGCATTAGATGGCAAACAATAAACTTGTCTTCCATCATCATCAAAACCCACTTACTGATCTGACACGTGCTTTTATGGATTTGGGTGGCTTACGTCAAACTTGAGGCTCAGATAGAATTCTGCTGTCAAAATACAGTCAATAGTTTAAAATGAAACTGTATCACAGGAAACAGGATCTCATTGTCTGCCACCTGACTCCTTCATATATGAAGTGAGCAGATTTTTCTCTACAAGTACAGCAGGAAATTGCCCTGATTTCAGTGAGATTCATCTATCTGAATCTGTGTCAAATCAAAGCTAATAGAGTTATGGAGGCTGTCTTTATAAGCAATGAAGAGAGAGGCAGACAGTTATTTTTGTGAAGGTTTAATTGTCCTTCAGAGCTCTGACAATTGATTAAAGGCACCCATCTAACTTTAACATTGTGCTTAACTTTTTGATAGACACAAATAAATGGGATAAATTTTACCTATAACAGCTGTAGCAGCTATTAGACTTTTTGTTAACTGTTGTTTGTGTTTTTTAAATGACCTGGAGTGAATTTCTCCTGAAGAGGGCTTCATTATAATTACATTTAGGTTGTACAATTATCCCATAATTGTCTTGGTTTGAGGACTTTTGAAAACATTAAATGGTTATTAGAAAGTTGTGGTCTCAAGACTGGAACTAACGGCTTTCTACCAGATAGATTAGAGAGATTTTAAGTATCTCACTGAAAGCTTATTGGATATTAATTAGATTTGCTAATTAAAAAAGACAAGAATAACATATTACATAGTAAGCTCATTATAATTAATTAATTTGCATATAATACACAAGAGTTTAACACAGAATCATATTTATTTAAGCACTTCCATTTTTTCATGAGGAATATATATGGTCTAGTAGAAACCATTAAGGTAATGAGTATAATTTTAATACAGGCTTGCCTGGCTTAAGAGGAATCGGTGGACTGCACGGTTTACCGGGCACTAAGGGCTTACCAGGATCACCAGGTCAGTGAGACTTTCATTCTGCCTGTTGACAGGTACTGCATTGGGTTACCTGCAAGTGTTGTCTGTTGAATTAGAATACAACTTCAAAACATAATTTCTTTCCTTGTGTAAAGTTAAATCCTCGCTATTTTCCTTTTCCGCTACGAGCCATTTTTTCAACGAGCCACTGTATTTAGTAAATCCACACGCTCTGTACAAATATGTGAGCATGGTGATTCGTTACTACATGAGGAAACATTTCTTCTCACTTGTGAACAACTCCACAACAGGTCCAGATGGCTATGGCTCTGCAGGCTTCCCAGGTCCTGTGGGTGACAAAGGAGAAGCAGGAGAGCCAAGCAGAGTGGAGGGCAGCCAAGGACCGCCGGGTCAGAAGGGAGACAGAGGTGTTCCAGGTCAGTATACTGGAGAATGAGATCCACTTTTTATTTGTTCCACTTGTGTGTGTTATAAATGTCATGGAGTGCAATACAGGGTAGGCAGCTGAATAGGAGAGTTACAAAAGCACTGCCCAATGTGGGGAAAGTCATTATTTGTAGTTACTGCTTCTGCTTACCCAGACCTTGCTCAGAAACAAAGCACTGCCCAATGCAGGACAAGCTAACCCCTTCTGGATGCCTGTATCCTTCCCCCTAGCAGCATCCCCCTGTACACCCCTCCAGAGCTCAGCATGCTACAGGCTGCTCTCAACCAACAACTCCCAGAATATTTTTAAAGAGGCTCCATTTACACCAACACTATGGCTCTTCTTTCTTTCTTTTCATTGAAAAACCTTCAATGTTTACCTTTCTTCTGAAAGCCTCACAGTCCGTTAATGTGTGATTTTCCTTCTGCTCCCTCCTGGGCTCTATTTGCACTCACCATGTTTCACTTATACCATCATCAGCCTCATGCGAGGTGAATGTATGGCTTTCCAGCTCTGACCCACTTTGCTATAGCAGGCAGCAGTTACCTCAGCACAGTGCACCACCAGTTCTTCTTCCATCAGGGAACCTCCAGACCAATGCTATGGATGAAACAACTAACTACTACAGTTCTTAATAAGTTTTCCAACACTCTAAAAGCACCAAGGACTGGTAGATAGATAAAATCTTACTCCCTCTACCTGAACTGTTCAGTGGATGTTCTTTTGTATTCTGCTGTGTCCTTACTAACAGGATGCATATTCTCTAAGACCATTCAGACATTTCATATCAAGCCCTGAAAGAAATAATCATTTAGCTTATTTTGTTTGTGTTTATCAGAATTAAGTATTATTAGGTTTCTTACAAGACTAAATGAAGGGGGTTTTGTGGCTTCCTGACAAGGAAGGATAATTTTGAGCAAAAAGGTGAGGCAAATTTTTGGCCATTTAGCTTCTTTTAAGGCCGTTTATCTTCTTTTGGGCCATTTAACATCTTCCATCTATAGAGAATTTCTTTGTACTCAAACTTCTGGTTTCATTTGCCCCTCCAGAAAAACAAAGAGGTGCCCGTGATCCCTATTCAATAGGACACAGAGGAACAAAGCTGCTTTCTTGTCTGCAGCAATATACTTAGGATATCTCAAGTACTCTCTGTTTCAAAGTAATATTTAACCTGGCAGACACAATATGATTAGCATTCCACACAGCATGTTGTAATTAACTATCAAGAGAGCTTTGAAACACAACTAATATTTAGGTTTTCTTTGTAAAACACCTCCACAGCATCATGGTGTGGGGAAAAAAAAAGAGAAAAAATAAAGATCAGTGGGAACTGCAGGTATTTCCACTTTGAAAATACCATTCTTTGCACTTAGTAAAAAGTCACTCCTTCTCATTGAAAGCGTCCATTTTCCTTGCAGTGCTGATTATTTCTTCTCTCTTTTTCAGGAGTCCAAGGACCCTTAGGCATTCCAGGGCAGGATGGACTTCCAGGGCCTCCTGGGATTTCCAATATATCGGGATATCCAGGCGATACAGGTTCCCCAGGTTTAGATGGAGTGCCAGGTAATCCATGCCTTGTATCCCTCAGATAACAAGAGATTAAGTAAAAAATTAGCAACAGTGGTTTGTTTCAGTCTTTATGCAGTAAAGTATCTCTATGAAATGGAACACCGAATTGTATTTCTCAATGCTCCTTGAAGACAGAATGCTGTGATGCTCCCAGTTAGACAAAAACAGGGGGCAGAACTGTATGCAAAAGGCTGTTATTGCAGGATGTCCTGATGGAAGGGCTTGTTTTTCATGCAAATAGCACTAAAATAGCTTTAAAATCTTAGATCTGCGGTGGACTTGCAGATCTGCAGAATATTTTCTTAATCATTCCCAATCTTTTTCCTATGTGAAATTACATAAGAAAGCATTATCTTTTCTCATCTCTAGAAGTCCATGATGTGAGCTTGCCCTTTTCACACATGAAAGAGCCAACCTGTGACTGTACATTCAGAAGCAGACAGTCCTGTTGCTTGTTGATCTGCAGTCATTTCAAACTTCACTGCGAAGCACTTGTAGCAGAAGTTGCAGGTGTATCCGTACACATCCATGTGCTGTGTGGAAACTGAAATGTGAACTCTGCAAAAACTTAGAGCTGGCAAACTATCTGTGAAACTCACAAAATACCTGGGTTTCCAAGTGTGAAGAGTATGTTAGTTGGCCTGACTCTGCATGCTGCTTCCCACTCCCCAAGCAGTCATTTCATTAAAAAATCAGTAGAAGTAGTGAAGAGAGTGGGATAGGAACAGGAAGACCACCTGCCAGCTGATATGGAATAGCGTGGCTCTTTTACTTTGCCATAAGCATCTTGCATTTATATCCACACATAATCCAACAACATCAACAGGCAGCATGAGAGAAGCCCCACTGAAAACCATTGTTATTAAATCGTTTTTTCCCTGGAAACAGAGTCCATTTCTTCTCTTCTCATGCAGCAGAGGTAACTAACAGAAACCTGCCAAGTTTAGCTTCAGGCAATAGGTACTTCTGGAAAAAGCAGCTGTTGCCGTAACTGCCAAGAGAGTGAAGCAGTTATTTGTATCCAGGTGTTCAGCTGAAGCACCAAAGTACATGGAACACTGAGTCCTTGGCATATTTACCACCTGGCACCAATCACGTATTCGCTGCTGATTTCTCTTTATTTACTTGGAAAATTTAGGACAAAGCAGGGAGGCACCTGGTGAACTGGGGCATTTGCTGGGCAGAGGTAGCCCATCAAAGGCTGTGACAACACCATGAGCTGTGGGAACGCTATGCTCTAATTCCTCTGCCACTAACAGGCTGAGAGCAGGATGCAGATTGAGTTTAGATAACTGAGCATGAACTCCCTGCTTAAATTAAAGAAATAAAGCCTGATGTGACATAATTAGTGCTGCTACTTTCATCTGTGTGCAGGTATTAAGGCAGTATGAACAGATTACAACTTGAATGTGCTCTAAACAGGTTATCCAGGACTACACGGGCAGCCTGGAATACCAGCTCCACCGGGAAGCAAGGGAGAAAGTGGGCGAGCAGGTGTGAGCGGACAAGCTGGCCCCAAAGGGGCAAGAGGTGATCCTGGATTACCAGGGAGACCTGGGATTCCTGGTTATCCCGGACCAAAAGGTGAGGATGGGAGATGCTGATCATCTGTATAGGGGAACCCTCTATGCTATGACAGTTTGAGTACCATGACTTCAGAATTCATATGATCCATGTCAAAGTACAATAACGCCATATATCTTTTTGCATTAAAGGTCGTAAGGGTGAACAAGGTGTCATTGGCTTTATTGGCACAGTAGGATTTCCGGGTGATTTGGGACCCATTGGACCCAAGGGGGATAGAGGACTTACTGGTGAGTAATTGCAGTCAGATGCATGACTTCCTTCTAAAGTTTCTGCGTCCACACGGAACTAACATAGGTGGTCCTGCCTGTAGCGGGAGGTTAGACTAGAAGGCCTCCAAAGTCCTCCAGCCCTGCATGACTCTGTGTGACCCATGGCAAATTCCAGTGTCTAAATTCAGTGTAGATCATCAACTTTCTGCCCTAACGAATCTATTTCATACCAGGTACTGACTCCAAAATCAGAGCCACTTTCAAGGGGAGAAAAAGAGATTTCCTTGTACAAACTAATTCTTCAGAGTATACATACTGGCTCTTTAGAATTCTATACCATCACTTATCTGTGTTTCCAGAAGCCCATAAAAAGATGATGCTCCACCTCAGAGAGCTGTTGGCTTTTTGGGGGAAACTTCCCAGCCTCCTACGTCATAACTGAGGGGAGCAGTAGCACCATTCATTTCCTTCATCTTATCTTTATGCTGTCCAATAAAAAACAATCCCCACCCTCATATATGTTCTCCTAATATAAAAAATCTTTTTTTAGCCAGGGAATTGTACTGCAGACGCTTCAGAACAGTCCCTCTCTTGCACATCTCTTACCACAGGCTTTCAGGGCCCTCCAGGCTCTCCTGGGTTGCCACCAATTCCTCCAAGGCTGGTTGCTGAGCAAGGTTCACCAGGTCCCCGTGGAAATGTAGGACCTCAGGGAAGTCCGGGTGATACAGGACCTCAAGGTCCACCAGGAGATCCAGGTAGGAACTGCACACTTAGAACAAAAGCTCAGTTGCTGTGAACAGTGAGGCCACCAGTGCACTGCTTTGGCTCTCTTCAACTCAAAATGATATGAGTCAGAAAGGAGAGTCAAGCTTTTCAAAGCTAGAGGCCTGCCTTTCTTCTGCCTCCTAATGTTAAGAACTTAAGTAAAACAGGAGAGAACTGTTGATGAAATCTGCACAGCCAAAGCAACATCAGATATGGATGCAGTCACTTAAATCAAGAGCAAAAGTCACTGAAAAACTCATCTTTGTGGGTGTGCTTTTGATGCAGGAAATGTAGTGACACATAGACCAGATACAGCGCACCTCTTGCCACTGGTCTCATTAGAAACACGTGTTGGTAGCAAGAGTGAAAGATTAAGGTGGTGGATGTCATGTAGTCTTGATCCCATTAATTTTCCAATGAATTCAGTGCTTTCTGTTTGAGCAGTTAGAACTTGCTCTCAAGTGTCAATTGGTAAACCTGGCAGATTGGACCTAACATATTCACATAGAGTACATGTTAACGGAGTAAGTCACTGTGCTCATCACTGTTGTTGGTGCAAGGTCTCAGAGGCTTACCTGGAGAACCAGGACTCCAGGGCAGAGGTGGCATTCCAGCTCCTCCTGGATCCAGAGGTGAACAAGGAGCAATGGGGTTTCAAGGTCCGGTGGGATTTGAAGGTAAGAGATTCACACAGCATTTCTTCCCTCTTTCCAATTTCACTGCTTTAAATTGTTCTGTAATTATTATCACTGGATGGGGTGGCTGGAGAAAGCTTGTGTCTTCACATACTCTTCAAGGGACACCTCTAACTTTTAAAGAGGATGCACTGTTTTCAAATTGAGTTTTGATAGGTGTAGATGGCAGTCAACTCATGAGAGAAAGTTTTTGATCTGAGTGTATTTTCATATCGGTTTATTTCAGCACAGTGTTTTGCTACCACTTAAGCAATGCTTGAGTAGGTGATATTTGGATAGATGATGTTTAAGGGATTGTATTTGTGAAAAAAATACCTGTGTCTTTATCCAGTTTAAGAGCAGCAAGTTTGCCATCTTAATAAGCCAAGTACAAAGAGAAAAATGTATTTGCAGAGCATAATCATAACCATATGAAGCAAATGCAAGCAATTGAAGTGCTATTGGTTAATCTTAAACTAAGAAAATGTTGTAAAGGAAACAGATCCTCATCTGTATTGCACAAATCCTGCTACAGAACTTTATTCATCAGAACTTTATCTGTGACTTTCCCTGGCTCTGATAGTGAAATACACCATGTTAGGAAACAAGGAGCCTGTTACAGCACCAATCTGCTTCAAAATCAATTGTTCTAATTCTATAGCTACAGCTTTTTACAATAACTTACCGTAAGAATTATCTTGCAATTAATCTTTGCTCGTGGGCAGTTTAACTGGAATATCAGTGACCATTCATGGGAGCACAAACTGAATTGTATTATTCTTCTCTCTTTCATTCAAGGCCAGCCAGGCCGCCCTGGTAGCCCCGGGCTGCCAGGTATGCCAGGTCGCAGCGTTAGTATTGGCTACCTGCTGGTGAAGCACAGCCAGTCTGACCAAGAGCCAATGTGCCCGATTGGCATGAACAAACTCTGGAGTGGCTACAGCCTCCTGTACTTCGAGGGGCAAGAGAAAGCACACAACCAGGACCTAGGTATGTGTGGGTGTTGCTAGCAGCAGCCTCAAATCCGTGCCGCTGACAGAAAAGAAGAAAAGGAAATGGAACTTAGAGAAAGCTTGGATTACAGTATGCAAGCTTAGGAAGCACCAAAAAGAGAAGATAAAAACTGTATGTCTCCATAGAGTGTCCCTGAGAGAGATCTTGCAATTGTAAAGCCAGTGACACATTATGGACTGTAAGGTTTTATTGACACTCACTTAGGAAGGAGCAGCAAACTGAACACAGGCATTGTCTTCTGCAAGAATGATTGCCATAATTTCTTTTTTTTTTCTCTCTTTTTTAACAGGGCTGGCTGGCTCATGCTTGGCTCGTTTCAGTACGATGCCATTCCTCTACTGTAACCCTGGGGATATTTGTTATTATGCAAATCGAAATGACAAATCCTACTGGCTCTCAACTACAGCACCCCTTCCAATGATGCCTGTGGCAGAAGAAGAAATTAGGCCATATATCAGCCGCTGCTCTGTTTGTGAGGCCCCAGCTGTGGCAATTGCTGTCCATAGCCAAGAAGCTTCTATTCCTCGCTGCCCCGAAGGCTGGCGCAGTTTGTGGATTGGATATTCCTTCCTTATGGTATTTGTTCTCCAGTGTCGCGTTTTGTATAGCACTAGATTTCAATATGAGTCTTAGATACTAGGAAGGCTGCTCTGTCTTAGATTCAGTAACATCGAAATGATGCTTCATCCTGGGGTCCTGGGGAACAACAAAAGTCATTCCTAGGAAGCAGAAATAAGAAGCAAAATTTCTGTGAATTGCAGAGAAAATGGCCAGAATAGCAATTTGGAGTCCTTTGTTGGAATAGCACCTGGAGTCTTTATGTAGAAAAAGTGTTTGAGAGCAGAACACAGGGACAGCTGTGGCTTAGAAAGTAAAACTGTCCTGAGGTGCAACCACAGCCCACAAAGCATTTTCACAGATAGAAAAAGTGACAGGGATGTATGTCACTATTAAGAAGCTGACCTGGAGTAAAAGAATATACATACAGATCTGTATATATATCCCCTTCTTTTGGACAATGAAAAAAATTGCTCTTTAGATTTAGACACAAAAATGTTTCACTTAGTCTGGAGAGTCTCCTGTTGCTTTCAAAGTTAATCTTCAGTGTATGCTCCCTACGCAGCTGCAGCCCCTCAGCGTACTCAGTGCATAGCAGACGAGCTGAGGAGAGGCCTGATGGCGGCTGCAGCTCCTCACAGGGAGTGGAGGGGCAGCACTGAGCTCTGCTCTGTGTGACCAGCCTTATGTTTGACCTTTCTTCTCTTGCTTCTTTGGAAAGCCCCTGCTGGCAATCTCACAGTTCCTTCCCAGGAATGCCAAGGATTAATTGTTTGTGAAGGTAAACATTCAGCACTGTTAAGGGCAAAGCTGTCACCTCAGCAAGAAGCTTTTGCCAGGACAAAGTCTGCCAGCACCTCAGAACATACAATGAGAAGTGTTTTAGAAGATTCAGACCTGCAGTTTCCCGTCTAACATTCCAAGTGACTGAAGTGTTTGACATACACATTTTTTTTGCTTCTCATGCCACTGCTGAAAGAGAAGTAAAACATGCTTGTTGTTATTTCAGGCTACATATTGTTTTACTTCCTTGGCTGAAATTTGTCACCTCCTTCCCTTGGGTAAGGCACAATCATGAAGGAGTCACCATGGACTCCTGCCCAAACAGCCTTGCAGATTGGTAAGATTTCACATGGAAAGGGCACACAGCTGTAGCGCTTCCTAGAAAGGTGTTGCTCTTGCAGAGGGATGAGAAGCTCTGGCCAGCAAAAAGGAAGCTTTTAGAGATATAGAGTAGGTGTACACAGAGCATAAGAATATGTGTCAGTACTTGAGATAGTTCCTTGGTGTAAAGCATAGCCAGACCCTTCAGTCTTACAGAGATGCAGGATCAGCCACTCTGGATTTAAGAATTAGGAGCACTTCTAGCACTTTTCCTGTCTTCCCATACATAATTTGTGATGGCATTGCCTGAGGTTGTGCTCTGAACGCTGCTCTCCTTGTCTCCTTTAGCACACTGCGGCCGGTGATGAAGGTGGAGGACAGTCGCTGGTATCTCCTGGAAGCTGCCTGGAAGATTTCAGGGCTACTCCTTTCATCGAGTGCAATGGGGCACGTGGAACCTGTCATTACTTTGCCAATAAGTACAGCTTCTGGCTCACTACGATCGACCAGTCCTTCCAAAGCAAGCCCTCAGCAGATACACTCAAGGCAGGACTCATCCGAAGCCACATCAGCAGATGTCAAGTCTGCATGAAGAATTTATAGAAGCCTTTTATAGCGTAAGGAACCTGCTTACCATCTAGTACTTGTACAGTGAAACCTTCTAGGATGTTTAAACATTTGAATAAATCATGTTGGTGCTTATTTTTTTTTAACTTATTACCTCAAAAGCGGAACGGAAAGTTAATTTTTAAAAGCGTATAAAAGCAAACTAAGCATAACACAAGTTAAGTTGAATACACAGACCTGGTGCTGTGTTCTCCTGCTATACAGTACGTACATATATGTTGTGCTACTCTAACAGATGTTGCAAATACTCACGCCTTTGAAACACAAGAAACTTGAGAAATAAAAGCTTACCGTGGTTGGATACCCACTGCATTTACCTTAAGATAATATATACATGTCTTCTATCATGGTATTTGTCACAACACTAAACACTAACAGCTACAGCTCCAACAACTGACACACTGATCACACTGAGCATTAAAGCCTTGCGTAATTCTGACGTGGAAGGTGCTTACATCCAGCATTAAAACCTGACTTCTGTGACTGTTTTATGATCGGGCATCTCCAACACACTCAGAGCAATCAGCTTTTTACTGTATTTGTGGGGGGGTATTAAGCCTCACAATTTCCTAGCACTTCATCACTAGAAACAGAGAAGCCCACAGTTGAGTGACCACAAAATGCAGTCTCTTCCTGTGTTATTTAGGAGACTATACGATAATCATCAGCATATTGTTTTGTAAGTCTGGCCATTTTTTTTCTAGATGTGCTCTCAGACTTTGGGTTTGAATGTTGGGTGCTCCACAGTGGAACCAGGAGTTGGGCTTGGAGATACTTATGGGTCCCTCCCAACTCTGGCTGTTCCATGGTTCTGTGATTACAAAGGTCCGCCGTGTTGTGGGCATTCACCTGTGTGATGCTATTCACAGCACTGAGTGGTTTTGCACTGCAGCGCTTCCCCTCTGAAAGCAGCCCACTCACCACAGGTAGTGACTGTGTGCTGCTGCAACTCCTCCAAAGCCGGAGTCCCTCCTTGTGAAAGCAAAGGGGAAGGAAGCAGGGCATTATTTGGCACCATCTCTTCCCATAAAGAACTGTGTCATTGCACGCCAGGCTTGGGAAATGCCCCAGATAACCAGCTCTTCCCTTCTAGAGAAGGAAGCAATTGAATCCAAAGTTGCCTGTCACTGCTGCAGGAGAGGGCTGGGAAGAATTATTCTCTTCCTCCTGGCAAAGTCTGGTTATATATTCCCAAACACCAAAAACTGAAATCAAAGAGAAATATCATTGCTGATATCAATGTCACCGGTTCTCTCTTGCTTCGGGTGCTTATTGGCTTTTGTAATTACATTCCATCCTCACTGTGTCATAAATAAATGGGTTTTTTATACACCTCTATTTGTTGATCATTCCAATTTTTTTATAGGTTTTGGTTCTGGTCTCCTATAAAATGTGTATTGGACAGCTCTTCTGAATTGCAAACACTGCCCTCCGCATCAGCCAAATCTATTCCACATTTACCCATCCTTTCAGATCGCACACAGGTTGCATTGACAAACACCTGAGAGTCACCAGTTTGCCTCTTCCAGATCATGCTAGACAGCCACAGTTGCGGGGCAGATGAGCATTACATCACTGGGGATTTTTACAGCTTGCAATGCCTGCAATGCAGCAGCTGAAATGTTCTAAGAGAATTTGAGTTGAGGTTATGCAAACCCATAAAAAAACTAGTGTGTCAGCAGCAACAGCTACGCATTCAAGACTCCAGTGGCTGACACCTTGCCTCATCTTCTTTTGCAGCTCATTCGTTTAGCAGAATTCAGCAGATGGGTCCTTCTCCAGAAGTTGCATTTCCTCTCTCATTTCTGACTCTTGCAAGCTGTTTGCTCAGCACCATACACCAGAATAGTATGAGTCAAAACAAAGGCACGGGTCAAGAAATGAGGAGGGGGGGGAAAAAAATATCATGCCACGCGTGTGTGAAGCATCATATTTAGTTAGTGTACGTCATGTGCTCCGGATCCATGCGCTTACCCCTTATAAACATAGGGTTCTAAACATAGTGCTGTTGTTTCCCAAGCTTCTGCTGTTTGAAAATACCCCAAAGTGTGACATACTGCTGAGTCTGGAGAAAGGTCAGCAGGGATACATCCCCCTCCACAGGCAGGGGTGCACTGCTGCACCAGCACAGCCCTAGTGAAATCAGTGCAACTCAGCCAGGTGACACCAATGTTTTTCACACTGTATCAACCAACTCTGTCAACTACACGCTGCATGACTGGGCTTGTCCAAGGCAGCTGGAAATAGAACAGCAGCAGTAGGCATGCCCCTGTAACAGGCGGTATCCAATTGCTGCCAGCAGACAGGGTGCACAATCACCCCATTAAGGGTTTGGCTGCATCTTATCCGGGCAGCAGACTGCAGCTCTGCCCTCTGCTTCACTACAGCACCACTTTCAAGACACTCACTAGCTCTGCTTTCAGTCTGAATAGTGTTGGGCTTTCCCTATGATATGGAGAAGGGCACAGCCCAGCCTTGGCTGCAGACCCTCC
This sequence comes from Coturnix japonica, assembly GCF_054131305.1. Lineage (NCBI taxonomy): Eukaryota > Metazoa > Chordata > Aves > Galliformes > Phasianidae > Coturnix > Coturnix japonica. The sequence continues at coordinate 128,012,954 of NC_140663.1, forward strand.
CTTGCCTGCACCATCCAGCCCTACCCTTCAGGTCGCAGCCCAGCACAGCTGGTACAGGCAGGCCCACGGCTCATGGTCACCTGGTGTCACCAAAAACAGTGTCTGCTTTGCTTTCTGCACTCTCCATATAACCTGGACAAACATAATAAGGCAAAGAGGGAACAATAATTACTTGGAAAATGAGTTTCCTCATCCCCAGCAGGGCAGGCAGAGCTTCATACAACACTGCCAACCCACATGAAGAGGCATCCCCATGTACAGCCATGAAAGGCTCGAGTCAAGGCCATGCAGTGGAATTGTTAATGAGAAAAGCAGCCTTGGGAGGGCAGGGTAATACACCACACTTGGCAGAACATGGAAGAGCTGGCATTAAGGAGGGACATTGCCAAGACGTGCCCAAAGGGCACAGCCACATACTGCCTCAGTGCTCAGGGGATTGGAATTTTGACTGTCTGGGGAGCTCAGCCACTACTTGCCTGGTGTCAAAAATTCCACTATACAGCCTCCTCCCATCACCACAGGTGATGGCACTCACTGCAGCCTCTGTGCTGGTGGCACCCCCGGGCTCACTGAAACTGCAGAACCCCAAACCATATCAGGATAGCAGCTCTCCTGCACCATTTTACCTTCCTGAAGCAGCTGCTCTTTTCTGCAGTGATCCACCTGACCACACATTAGCTGGGGAAGGTTATTAAGACATGAAAACTAGGATACGTGCGCATCAACACTGTGCTGTCAAATGGAGCTCAGCTGTTTGGGAATGTACCAAACAACCATGAACTGGGTAGGACAAAGAAAGACAACAACCTGTATGAACAGCTAACCTTCTAGCTTTGAGAAATGATGCCAGAAGCGTCTGTAGGGAGATGAAGGAGACCCTGCAGAAGAACCTGCAGAACAGGAAACATATAGTATTCAGTGGGACACCGGTTGGGAAGCTCTAGGAGCAGTATGAAGCCCTTCCTCTTTACTGCAGGCAGAAGAGATGCCACAGACCTCATTAGCGCTCCTTGGTGTGCTTTCTATTGTACAAAGGGAGTTTCTTTTCCTACTTGTCCTGCTTTAGCCATGAAAAAGAACTACAGGAGACAAACAAAGGAGAAAACTTCCTCCTGAAGCCCCTAGATAGAGCAGTAAGGTTTGTGATGCTGCTTGAGAGTACGCGAATGCCCACATCAGAATTCACAGTAACAAAGCCTCCATATTAACAGTACACATCCACAGTGATTTTAATAGCACAGCTTCTGAATCTTACAATGTCGGACCTGACATGAGATGACAGTAATTTCTTTATTAGCTAAAAATATAAATTATACCTGGATTTTCTTTTCTTTTTTTTCTTTTTTTAAGAATAAAAAAAGTATCACACATTCCATCTTCCAAAGTCAGAATCACAAGGGAAAAGATGATAACCATTTGGAAGCTGCATAGATCATACAAACAGATCGTTTACATGTAACATGAAGTGGTGAGTCATTAAAAAATAAGACTTCTTCTAAGCTGCTCAGATGATTGTCACTACCAAATGGACCCACACAAGTTGCCTACAGAGCCCTTGGAAACTGGTACATCCTCCATCATTTCACTCTCATTCTCATATGCAGAGTTCCCCATTTAATGCTCAGGAGACTCTGTGGTGGTTTTTTTTTTCCTGTTTTGTTTTGGGGTTGTGGCTTTTTTTCTTCCACATAAGCCATTACAGTCTATTTATTCTTTGCTTTTTCCTCTCTGGTGTGCTGCAAACACTCCTCTGTTTGCCCCAGCAGTCCCCCCCGCTTTTTCTGCCGCGTAACCATTTCAGGCACAACAGCTGGATTTTGTCCTTTTGGCCGGTTTGTAGTCAGTAATGTCTACAGTCTGCGGTGGCCCCTCAGCTTTCTGCCGTACAATTATTGGTACAACCATGTCAAACACCGTTTCAAAGAGGTAGTCCACCTTATATCCTGTTTTTGCGCTGGTCTCAAAGCACATTTTCTCAGCTGCCGGCACATCCTTCTCATCCAGCATTTTGTATTTCAGTATCTTCTTATAGAGCGCAATCGCATCCTCCACACGGACTTGTTTTCGCACCTTTGAGCTGCAGCCGGCAACGGCCTTCTCAGGTCTGTTTTCATCAGGTGACGAAGTACAGTCATCGCTGAGGTCCACTTTATTCCCAACGATAGCAAAGATGCAGTCAGCACTGGCGCTATCTGTCAGTGCCAGGAACCTGTCCTCCAGCTCCACCAGGCTCTGCAGGCTGTTCACGTCATATGTCAGGATGACAGCGGCTGCTCCTCTGCAGTACATGGATCCCAGGCCATGAAACTGCTCCCGGCCTGGCAAAGGTTTAAATGCAACATAAGTTAGTGTGCTGGAAGCTGCATTAGCAACCAACTTAACTCAGACCAATTAGACACAATGGTAAGGCTTTTTTCCCCCCTTCTTTCTTTCCCTTAAGAGTGCAACAGTGACACAGAGCAGCTCAGCTCAATGCACGCTGATTCAGAGCAGGGAATCTGTAAAGATGAGCAACCATGCAAGAGTGGCAAAGCAAACACAACTGCAAGAAGAAAAACAAGCAAACAAACAAAATGGCATATTTCTTTATGCCCCATGAATGACCGACCTTCTCACATAAACATATGGCCCATTGCACCTATACAGTCATTTATAGATGCAAAATACGTTCTACACTGTTGAATTCTGCTACAACTCATAACTAGACTTGATAAACTTGGATCAAAATTAGCAATTCACTTCTCAGATTCTGAGAGTTGGTGGCAGCCTTGGCTGCAGCAATGATGAGTAGCAGGGTTCAGGATCCTGCGGTCTTGTTTAACATCTTCATCAATGACCTGTATAAAGGGATAGAGCATACCCTCAGCAAGTTTGCTGATGATAAAATGCCAGGAGGCATGGCTGAATGGCAGCACAGCTTTCTTGTGTGTCAGCAAGACCTGGACAGACTAGATAGCTGGACAAAGAGGAACCTGAAGAGGTTCCAGAAAGGCAAGTGTTGGGGGTTGATCTGCTGGAAAGCATCTCTGCAGAGAACAACCTGAGTGCACCTGGTGGATGACAGGTTGGCCATGAGCCAGCAGCGTGCCCTTGAGATCAAGGACAATGGCATCCTGGGGTGCATTAAAAAGAGCATGGCCAGCAGGTCAAGGGATGCGATCGTTCCCCTCTGCTCTGCCCTGGTGAGGCCACATCTGAAGTACTGTGTCCAGTTCTAGGCTCCCTGGTTCAAGAAAGACGGGGAACTTCTAGAGTCCAGTGGAGATCAGTAAGGATGATTAGGGGCCTGGAACACCTCTTGTATGAGGAAAGGCTGAGAGACCTGAGGCTAGTCAGCCCAGAGAAGACAGAGGCAATCTTCTCAACTCTTATGAATATGTAAAATGCAGTAGTCAAGAGGATGGGGCCAGGCTCTCTTCAGTGGTGTCCAGTGACAGGACTAGGGGTGGTGGGCACAAACTGGATCACAGGAAGTTCCATCTGAACATGACAGGGAACTTAAATGAGACAGAGCACTGGAGCAGGCTGTCACAGAGAGGCTGTGGAGTTTCCTTCTCTGGAAATATACAAAATCCACTTGGACGCTTTCCTGTGTGACCTGCTCTAGGGAACCTGCTTTAGCAGGAGGCTAGACTAGATGGATCTCCAGAGGTTCCTCCCAGGTCCTACACTCCTGCAACTGAAAGCAGTTTAGTCGCACGTTACCTATCCCCAGATCTTACATATACTGGCTTTACAGGAAGAGACTCCTGATCTTTAGTATATGGCGCAGTATACACCCATCCCACTTTTTTCCTTTCCTACAGGGAACTGCAGCTTTCCCTACGCATCTACAGCATATGGAATTTTGCTCCCGCACCTTCACTTTTATTCCCAGAACTGGATGGAGAAAAAGATCAAATGCACCACATTTCAAATGCCATCGGGACCAACGTTCGGTCACTACCAAACAAAACCGTGACTGAACAAAGAAAAGGAGACAGCCAAGAAGGTGACTCCGACTACAGTCTTTCAAACATCATAACTGATTGACTCTTTTCATACAGCCTTTTCACACAGGCCCTCCATTTACAGAAGGTCTGGAAATTATCTGATTACCTTTGAGGGGTCTTTTTTGCAGGAAGCTACTGATCACTAAGAGTAACAGTGTCATGAAATCATTGCAAATGACTAATGAATGGGAAAGGCAGAAACTCGTACTTTAAAAACACAGGTCAGTGTACATTAGGAAAACATGAAGAGATGCAAAGGAAGATGCAAAAGATGCTCGGAAATACAAAAACCTTTGCGTGAGTAAAAACAGTGGTATCTTTGTGGCGAATAACTGAAAAGGAGTATAAATGGATGACCATACACAGATTCATGTGTAGTCTCCATTCCTTTCTTGTGACATAAAAAAATGAGGATCTCTCATCAAAAAAGCATGCACGTAGTTAGAATACTTTAAAATACTTCCTTACACAGTGAATAATAGGAAATTACTGTCATATGATATTTCAGCGGTCAAAAGTTCAATGAATGGCATTCAGAAAACAGTTGGACTGGATGATCTTTTAGGTCTTTTCCAACCTTGGTGATTCTATGATTCTATGAAAGCATTAGGCAAAGTTTATAGAGAACTGCATCTGGGCAATTTTGTGTAACTTCTGATTTGCTTCCCTCCAGCAAAAAGAAGTTCTTTAACCAGGAACGTGGAAAGAAGAAAAGAAAGAAAAAAAGAAAAGAGATGCTCTTGCTTGGTAAGGGTGAGGAAGATGGGGGTGTAGGGGCGGTCACTGCTTTCCCACTTTTCACTCTAATCCCACATCCACATTTGTGCTTTCAGTCACACTATAGCTGAGTCTTTAGAAGCCTGTCATTTTTCAGCAGAAGTTTGTGCCATGACCTACTTTGTTTCCCTCAAAATCCCGACTACACTGTGGTCTGGAAGCCACAATGGAACATATATACTCCCCATTCTCCCACTTGAGATGCCTAAGCTATAAAACCCAGCCCCCGGAATCATTTGCTGCAGCAACTGAATAGTAGAACAATACTACTGCTTGTTTTATAGAATTTGTATGCTAATCTAATCTTGTACAATATAATATAAACTATGACACAATTACATTTTAGCTACAAACTGACTGTTACTACAACTAGCATATTGTTGAAAAGGGGGAAAAAAAGCAAAAGGAAGAATTTGCTTTGCATAAGGGATTAATTATATCAGAGGAATTACGGGCAGTCTTTCTCACTCACCCACGCAACACAATCTACTTAAACATGCAGGAAAAATACATAACTCACTTCTGCTTTAATCTCCTTGTACACATCACTTGCAGCACTCAAGGGCTGGAATGCCCCCCTGTAGGCAGAACGTCCCCAGAATTACCCAAAGCATTTAAATTTGTGTTTTGGCTATTCCTGGAGGTGTCAGCCAATGTAATAAAAGCCAAAACTGTATCAGACATTAATGAGAAAAACCTTATCGCACAGTCATAGAATCGTCAGGGTTGGAAGGGACCTCTGGGGATCATGGAGTCCAACCCCCCTGCTAAAGCAGTCAGCCACCCCCTTTGTTGGGTCAGTTATTTCTTGGTCTGGAACCAATGGGTCCCACTCCAACAAGATGTCTTTTTACACAGTCAGCTCACTTAAACAGTAAAAGCCAACTCCAATATTTAAGCAATTTCACTACCACAGAATAAGAAAAGCAACAGAAAAGAGAGGACTTATATCAAATAATTTACAGTCAAAGGAATTGCAAGTACAACCAAATCAACATCAGAGGAATACTAAGGAAACTTTTAAAGATGAGCAACTAAAATTAACTTCCATTTTTCTTTTTTATTTTCAAATTTTTGCCTTATTTTTATCAGTTTAACAACTCCAATGGGCATGTAATTATCTGCAGCACCATTTGTATTACAGAGGCTCTTCCAGAAAGCACATGCGATAGAGGCATCGCACACCCAGAAGCAGCACAGCCGATGAGCTCAAAATCCAAACTGACTTCAGCACCACAAAGTTCATAAGGATTCCACGGGAGAAAGAAGGGAAAAACAGACCTTGAAAGAGGCAGGGATGAGAAATGAGCAAGGCTCAATTTGAAGATGGCTAAGAGCAGAGGTGGATGGCTTGGCCAGCGAGCCTCCTACAGCACCCTGCTTGCCGTTCCTTGGGTGAGAGCCCAAGCAGCCTCTGAAGTGTTGCTGATGTTTGGGAGGGTAGAATATATCCTCCAGACAGATCTGAACCCGTTTCTCACCTACCACCTCTTCAAAGGTTTTCACTGCACTTTCTAAAGCAACTCAACTTCCCACACATAGTTCCAAGAAATCCTGCACTGGAAGAACAAGTTTTAAACCCCTCAGTGTTGAGCACACAGAAGAATGCAAAGCAGCCTTTTACCTTAGGTCTTGAGGGAATAAAACACCACAAATACTAAGGAGCTAAAAATGTCTTCCAGAAAGCGCTGAAAAACAGCAATGTTGTTATTCTGATGCCAAAGTCTGAAAGGAGTCTGAGTTTCTGAATTAAATATGTAGAGTGAAAAAGTAGGCAAAGGTGAGTGGTACTGCATCTAAAATTAACAAGAGGGCAAAATTCTCAAGGCAGTTTTGGAGACAGCCCGTAGGACCAGATCTCTTCCAAGGCTTTTCATTGTAGTTTAAGCAGGATTATAATCCAAGCAGAAGTCAAGAGGAAATAACAGAAACATAACATATCTGCTACATTTTCCCTTTTGATTTCTAAATCTCTTTTTCTTTTTTTTTCAAGGAGGGTCTGAATCCAAGCACGTACAAAGTGAGACAGAAACTGTGCCTGAAGGGGATAGCCAAGACAGGAAAAAAATAAAATAAAATAAAGAAAAAAGAGAGAGAAATATGACATCCACAAGACAGCACAGAGAACAGCACCAGAAAGAAATGAGGGTTCAGCTGCAGTGAGAAGAAGGTTTAAAGGGTGATCCTGACTCTATTGAGTTGCTTCAGCGGGACCATCCGTGTGATCACAAGTCTAGACAAAGAAGATCCTTCTCAAGAAACACATTTCCTTCTGTTTGCAGATAGAGCAGTAAAGTTATGACCCTTTACATGACATCCAGGGCAACAATTTGGCTAGAAACCAAGCTGCCTGTGTATGTACACCAGGCTATATGGAGACTATCAAAGAACAAGCAATAATGCCCTTGCAGGCTTCAGGAAAATTCCCCTGCCCACAAGTGACCCGGGCTGCAGGGTTCTAACACTTGATGAAGTCAAAGTTCTTCACTTCTCGTTCAAATACTGAAATTTATTCCTTCTAGGCAGCTTTATCATGTTTCCCTGAAAGTCCGGAACTTTATTAAGATGAACTGGACTGTGCTTGTGGTTACCTGGGGATAAAAGTAAAGCCCTCCATCACAAAGGATTAACATGGAGGACGTAAGTAGGAATTAGTGGAAACAAATGAGTCTGAAAACACCAGATAGCTCAATTTTTTACATACCCAGAAGCTGTCTGAATACCCAATTTCCCAATCCATTTGAAATGCCAACATTTGGGTTTGCTCCCAGACAAAATTCCCTACAGAATAAAAGTCTTTGGGGAAGGAAAAACAAACAAGCAAACAAACAAAACAAAAACAAACAAACAAAAATATATATATATATGAAGCCACTGAATGTTGAGTAACCAGAAGGTTCATTTAAGCTCCACCTTTACCTAGCAGAATACATTCACACCGTTATAGAATGTAATTGTGCCTATGGAAGCTTCAGAACACACAGACCTCAAGCTCAACTGAAAATCAAGACGCATCGATTTTGTTAGTTCTTGCTGCTCAGAAATTAATCAATGCTCAAGGCGTGAACTGCACTTTACTTCAGGAGCTACTATTTAAGTTATCAAGCTACGGATATCTTGGCCAAAAAAGAACATAATTCAAACACGGGAAAGTACAGATCTTAATACCCAAAGGGTTTCACTTTCATCTTGTAAAGTAGAAAGAGTTCTGTGGGGAAGAAGAAAATAACAGCTGTGTTGGTTATGTGAACAAAGAACAAAGGAAAACAATTCAATACGTTTATGAAGAAAATCCACCAAAGCCAAACTGCCAAGGAAGAGATCTCAACATAGTATATGACTGGGTTTGTGCAGCCCTTTGGAGCTTACGGATGTAGTGTTCCTTAACTCAGCATCACGGACACACCAAAAATAACTGTGTGAAAATGATGGGTGTACAACTGCATTCCGTTCTTCTGTTGTTTACTTACAGATTACACTTTCATTATCCTGCAGAGTTTAGGAGTTGAGAAGTAGCGACTGCTTGCATCTGTTACTAACAAGGAGACAGAATAATTGAATGAGTGTTATTTATTGCTACAGTAATGGTAACCCAAATGATTCAAGGGATAAAACACCTCACCTATGAGGACAAGCTGAGAGAGCTGGGGCCATTCAGTACATCCTACAACTAAAGAATATTGATTCATTTAATGACAAACAGCAAAAACCCGATTTCTTTGCCTACTCCTTCCTCCTCCCCTTTAAATATAATAACTGAGCTAAAAATAACTGGTACACCATAAATAAGTTCTGCTGCCCGTGTTTCACAGGAAGTGGCCAAATACAAAACAGGTAAAAGATTTTGCCCCAAAATTGTAGTCATGTCACCTATCTTCTAAAATAGGAACCTTCTCATAAGAGGATTAATTTTCTAATATTAGCACTTCTTATATTCCTTTAGATATTCAAGCTTATTCCTAGCCTTTTAAACAGGAGAGTCACATTACAAACAAGCTAAAACAAACAATAGCAGAAACTGTGCTTTATTTGTTTCTCTTCTTATGGTTTCCATCAGGAAAAAAATGCTTATAACTGTATTTTGGCTTTGTTTCCTTTTTTTTTTACTACGTGCACACAGAGTGATAACAGCACCGCCCCTCCCATGGCAGCTTTCACCAGCTGGGGAACTGTCACCATCCTTCTCCATCCTTCTGAGAACAGCACTTCCTCCTCAAGACTGGAATGTACCAACTCGTCAAGCAGTTTCAACTGATTGCTTAATGGCTATTAAAGCATCCCTTTGATTAGCGTTTCAGAAGTGATACACTGTGGCACAATTCACATCCAGCAATTCTTCCAAAGAAGTTAGCTTAAATGGGCCTGTTATTGTTAGGGCAAATAGCGCAGTGGAAAGTTACTCAAGTCCGCATAGTGCACTCTGAGTCACATGCCAAGGGCCCTAAGGAGTCAGTTAATGATCTACAAGATCATCTGAGTTTTGGCTGAAGATGACGTCTCGTTGCGACAAAAGGGCACGCACAAAAATCCATTTAATGAAAATATCAGAAAAAAGAAAGAAAAATGGTAACATTTGCTACAGGGTTAGTTCTATTTAGCAGCCTCTGAGGTTATCTTTCTGGATAGCAGAAGCCCCAAAATGAAAGCCTAGTCAACACTTTTACACTGAAGAAATGACTCAAAAGACGTGAGCTTAACTCACAGCATGCCTTTGAAGAATCCACAACTAAACATAATGGGGGTTGTTGGTAGGTTTTGTGGGGTTTTCTGTTTTGGTTTGCTGGTTGGGTTGGCTTTTTTTTATGCTTTTTTTGGACAGTTAGTTAACAGTAAGACAGGTTGGAGGAAATGTGATTTTAAGTAAAAGCTTCTTAATCTAAAGGCAGTTAAAGCGGGTGCCTAGCAGCTGACATCTGTACAGCTCAGTCCACCATTATGTCCCTCAAAGTACAATAAGTCACAGAAGTGACTCATCCACACCTCAGATACAACAATCACTCGGTCACCTTTTCAGTTCTCATATTAATCATACTACTCAGTTTCAGCCAGGCACTCTTCCAATCCAGCCTTGAAAATTTTCACTCCATAACTGGCAATAAAGACTTCCATTTACTGGTTCCCAAAAACAGACCTGCTGCACACATTTATAGGAGGAAGGAGACGGAGCTAACAAAGAAGAGAGGAAAGAAGAGGATTCACAGAGTAAAATCAGAGATAAGCAAATGTAATCGTCATTTGAGTCTCACCTCCTGCATAACAATGATGATAGATTTCACTTAGCCCTCACCTTGTGATGGAGGAAGAATTTGTGTTTCATAAACCAGCCAGAGCAGTTAATATCCCACAAATCTGCTATATTTCAGCTTTCAGACTGATTTTTTATAAGCTCTGAAAATACCCTCTTCCAAAAAAGAGGGTATTACTTCCTGTATTACTCTACAACCAAGACCACAGAACAGCGTCACTATGTAGTCACTTGAATCCTTCACAGCTTTCATCACCCTCCACACTTCATACACTTCTCAGAACAGCTTTTGGGCTCCAGGACAGCACAAAATACCAAGGGTTCAGTTTGCCATCTGCTACCAGGTCACTGGACCTTGTAACAAATACAGACTGTTGCCTGAACAAAATCTAGCTTGGCAGTCAGTCTACCTTCACTTGCAACAGTATGCATTTGTTTAGCCTGCCTATTTTTATACAGAGGCTTACAAGCTGAGTGTCTTTGGACTAAGTGCACGTTCGTGATATCAAATCAGGAATGCCTTCACCAGCCAAAGGAACTGCACAGCTCCTATAAAACGAAGGATGAACACTATCAGAGAAGATCTCTATTCCATACAAGATTTAGACCAGGAACTAACTTAAACTTTTCTGGGGCACAATGGAATCTGTTCTGTTGCATACACATTTTAATCATATGTTATTATAGCACAAAACATTACATAGAAGAATGTTCTTAACCATGGTATACAGCATGTTTTGTGCCAAAAATTTTTGTCCCTGGTATTTCTCTATTTTCAGATGAGAGAAAAAAAAAAAGCCCAACACACTTCGAATTTACTTTGGAAGAGCTCTGTGGGAAGCAATAGCATAGAGTCCTTAGCTGCTTCACAGGCAGCTATTGCTCAGTGAAGGAAATAAGGCTTGTTACACAGAGGGGCATGGAACCACCCCAGTCATGCAAGACTCAACCCTGGGTTGCGCAAGAAGCCCTTTCCCCATAATATCCTCTGGAGCGCCACTTCATCACCTCAAAGAAACGTGACTCCTACAGAACAGCAATTCATTTGCCACAATACTAACTCTAAAAGCAGCTTGTTTTCCTTTCCAGTATCTGAAAACTGATACTTTTTCCTTACAACTCCTTCCCACAGAGGAACAGTCACTACAGATGTTCCCACCTCTATGTGCAGAGCTTGGTTCCAACTCCTTTTCTGCAGACAGGAGATCTTCAGAACCCACAACCCCTCTCAATGTTTGCTCTCCAAAAGGAGAGCTGGTCCTTAGCTCAGGCAGGAATGCATGGCTGGGTTTGTTTTAGCACAGCTCAGGGCCCTGGAGATCACTCCACGCACGCTGGGTATTTCATATTGCTCAACAAGTTGCTGGCAAGTCAACTTGGCTTCCAATTCACTCAAGCAAACATTGATACAGGTGTGATATTTAAAACAAAAATCAGAGATGGGTGGGGTTAATTGAGATCACCCTCCCTAAATTACACCAAAAAGCCCTCTGAACCCCTATTAGCTCTCAGGGAAGACAGTTAGCAAGTCAATGTCTGCCTATACCCACACAGATGAGAAATGCTTCCTGTTTTTCTTCATTTTTATTCCTGTTTTAAAGTTTACTTGGGTTATTCAGCCTCGTCATTAGATATTTTGCTTTTCCCTTAGTCCTTTTTACAACATACTTTTTAATCTTCTAAATTCCCCTTAATGTTCTTTGATTGTTGTTTTGGGTGTTTTTGTTTTGGTTTGGTTTTTGGAGAGCAATTACGTACACTCCAAGTCACTACAATATGATACATCACACCATTCTTTGAGTGAGGAAATACCATCAACTTAATAAACACATATTAATTAGGGACAGCATGGCTTTGTTTGGGACAGACACTGGTACCCTGGAGCATTTGGAAAGGGCTGCTTTTGCCCTGAATACATTGGCCACGGTTCCTTTTGGAGATGAAATTACTTACTAAGTCATACCTGGACAGAACCTCAAGCATTACTTCCACAGGTTACTTCCATAAACCTAGATCTGGTTGAAGTCTTTTCCAACCCAAGCCATTCTATGATGTACATCATATTAGTAACAAGGGACATAAGCCTAGTCTCACTCAATAGTCATGTTTTTAATTATTAGTTCCAATATCAATTCATTCATAGGCAGATTCTCAATGAAGACCATACACGACTCAATCATGCAGAATTTATCCTCAAGAAAACTATAACTGCTCCTACCCATCACAAATCACAACCAGCTTAAGTTCAGCTGCAGTCTTCCTCACCAGCTGTCTCTGGATAGCTGCTGCTCAGCAGAAGTCCCACTGACCCAAAAGGCTGTCCTCAGCAAGCACCAAAAGCAGAGCTGTACCAAACAGCTGCCTCCTGGCTCTTATGAGAAAGGCTCACCACATTCAAATAATCTTTATCGCATGGTAGAGGACTTCTGCTCTCAGAACACATGCTGGCCAAGGTGAAGATGTAGCTTTGCATTTCCAGCACTTCTTCCTTTCAGTTCCACTTCAGGCTTCTCTGCCTGCACTTTAAGAGCATATTTAGTACTCACTGCATGGATACATTTAATTAAAGAAACCAAAAGCATAAAACAGGCACAGTAAACATCAATTTTGACTTATAAATATTATCCAGCCTGGCACAATGGGAGTAACTGTGACACTAAAATCTTTTTTTCACTTTAAAGAAGATGGGGAAGCTTCTCTAGGTCAAAGAGAGGAGGCAGCATCTGCCACTGGGCCTCCAATGTTTAACAGAAACCAAGAAGATGAGCAGGATGACATGGAAAGGGCACAGAATGCTACAAGAGGAAAGGAGATAAGGGGAACAATAGGAGCATGACACATGGAGCTGTCTGCTGTGGGAGGGAAAGCTGACGGCCTACAGAAAGTCTGATAGAGTGCTTTTTCCTCCTCATAAAAATAAGAAGTAATTATACGGGCAGGGGCCAGAGAAGGGTGAGTGGTCTAAGGCATTTTCAGTATCACTAAAGATTTATTTTAAGTAAGCAACAGCCTGAAACAGCTTCTCGGGGAAGATTAAGGAAAAAATCCTCATTTTATCAGTTATTTCTTACAATGTGTCCCACTTGCAGCCACCCAAGAGATTTGATGATCCCTTCTACAAAGCTTAGAAGGTGATGACTCAACTGCATAGAGCTCTTTCTTTGCTTGTTTTGAGGTAGTTGTTGTTTTTTATTACTCTATAAACCACTATGGATTCATTCATGTCAGGATCCAAAATGTTTGCTCTCTTTGAGAGCAAAAGGCAGCAGAAGAAACGGGAACAAATAAACTAAAAACCCTAAAATATAACCATAATATTACTTCTTTCATTCTAGGTTCAGCAGTTAATAGTTGCGAGAGTAACAACAGATTTGTACACGTAGATGACAGACATCACTTTGAAGAACAGAAAGTGAACTTTGAGAACTTCCACAGCATAAAGTGTTGCAAGGAGCAGCCAGACAGGGAAGTCGGGCAGCCGAAACCCCTGGGGACACGGGAGGAGAGCTCCATGAAGGTCAGCTCAACAAGGGCACAACACCAGGTGTGCACCTTTTTACATTGCTGTCCTTTAGCGGACTGAGAACGTGACTGTAAGCAGGTTGACCACATAAAGGAATAAATACGCATTTTAGACATTTCTTTGCTAACCATTTCAATGCACATAACTTTTTATTCACGTCCTTCGGGGGGTATACTGCACTTCATTTACTTGCCTCTCCTAGTAAGCCATTGAGATGCCTAGTTAACATTTTTACAGGAACATTTGCCTGAAAGCCTAAGTCATCCTTTGCTTTACAAATATAAGTAAGAGAAGAATAAAATCTCAAATATTTAACCATCTACAGATGAATAATTTATATGACTGAAAGTTCTTAAGCAGTCATCAGCTGCAAATGCTAAAACAAACACGTCCTTGCTATTTCAGCAGTAATGAAAACCATTACTTTTAAACCAAGTACACAGGAGCAGCTGGATGGCTGGAAAACACCTCTTCTCTGTATTCTGTTCTTCAGTACAAAATCCATGGTTAGGAATATTAAATCACATAATGAGTTACAGAAAGAAATGCCATTAGATCAGCTGAGGACAGGAGAGGCTGAGAGAACAGGCAGAAGTATTTATACCACATACTTAACTGCTAATGAACAAAATTATTCCAATCTTAAACCCATTAAACTGAAGGCCAGAAAAAGAAGAAAAATTGTATTCTCTGTAGTTGAGGTATGGTGAGTTACTTTCATGATAGAAAAAAGAAGAATTTGAAAGAGCTGAAACAGGGAGGAGAAGTGGGCTCTCACTGCTAGCAAACAGAAAGACAGGTGTTTAGGCTGGCAGCAGAGTCCTTCCATGACTGGCTTCTGGATGGCCCATGCAAAGCCCGCTTCAACTCCATTTGGTTTCCTAAGAGATGGGACAGATACAGCTGAATATTCATTCACATCTAACAATCTATCTCCCCTTAAAAACAGTATTAGGAGGTTCTTCTCTGGATTTGTTTTTTTTTCCATACAAAGATAGCCTAGTAACATTAGAAAATCTTGCACATGCTTTTTGAGTTGGCTGTCCTAAGAGATACTGTCCTCAGTCTCCTGTTCTGAAGCCTGGCAATTTACTTGCATTGACAGTTTGGTCACATTCGGAGGGGAACCCTCTAATCCTTTGACCACCTCTGCTCTCAGTGGTACCACCTGGGTAAACTAAGCTTAATCACCAAGTTCGAGTCTCCTTCTCTAAAACCCTACATCTGCATGTGAAGTTACACAGTGTAACACGAGCAAAGCAGAGAAAGTAATTTATCACAAGTTGGACACCTGATGATCTAATCTCAGGATGTTCTACACAATGTTCTGATCTAATCAGTCGGACTTGGGAGACAAAAATGACTCTTTATATTCCCTAACTTGTAACAGCCCCAGAAGTATCCACCACAGACCCAGTAACTTTCCTTAGAGAGACACAAAGGTTACTTGTTCAGACGTTTTGCAACACTACAGCATGACCCAGACAAGGAATGACCAAGTTCACCTTCAGTTCAGTAGTGAAACAATGCCATAGGAAAAAATCTCCTGGAAGCTCACGTGCCTACAGGCTTCAACACAAGACTGTACCAAACAACTGCTGTGCACCAGACAACTAAACTATGATACGTAATTGCAGTGTGAAGTAAAAATACACAAATTAGCTCAACTACCAGGAGCAGCTTGGCCAAAGCAGCGTGGAACTGACTGAGAGTCTCCCTAGGTTTGAGATTTGTGCACCATAACGTGTACCTAAGCATAGGTGAATCAAGAAGAGCACTCAACGTACACAAACACTCAAATTGGAAAGCTACAGAACAAACTACTGGTTGCCTATCCTGTACCATGCTCGAAGTAATTGGAAAGCTATGGAAGTAACAAGTTGTCTACCCGTATTTTAAGCACCCACTGTCTCCTTCCTTCTGAAGGAAAAAATAGAAGCCTACACAGTCAACAGAAGATGACATGAATACATACTTGTTCTTTAACACTCAGGCCTCGCTTAAGCACAAATTAGCAAAAAAAGACAAGGCCTTCTATTACAGAAGCTGACATGGTACCAAGGACTCCAACACTGCAAACCTCAGCTATGGCTTGATGAACATGAACAATGTCATGGCAAAACACCACACAGCTTTAGCCAGGAACAAAGCTCAGGTTACTGATATGATTTGAAGAGTCTCCTTGAAGCATAAAGTCATTTCCCACTTTGGCTAGACCAGTGGAGTCACACTGCCTGATATTATTAAATACCACATGCAAAGCATGGATTTAACGTGGGAGTCTGAATACAGAAGTTACCACAGAGGTTCATACATGGCATTCATCTTGGCCTGTATCAAACACAATAAACAAAACAAATGGTTTAGCCTCCCCAACAACTTGCCACTCAAGAGACAGTACTAAAAATAAACGAGAAGCAAAATTCCTCCTTCAATAAAGCGAGATAGCCATATCTGAGTAAACAACATCTGCAAACTTATCTCCCACTATAGCTCTCCATTTCCAAAAGCAAGAAACAGCAGAATATTGAACAGAGTGGCTACTATTGATCTCCTTCCTTGTAAAGAAAGGACATGTTTTAATTCTACTCTCCTGTTTCATCATGACAGAGGACCACGTTTCCTTCTCACCTACAGGCAATTTTCCAGTTGTTCGCACCAAGTAACTTTAGCCTCTGGGGCAGCAGAGAGACCAAACTATCTGAGCTAACCCTGTACTCCAAAGAAGTGAGTCACACGCCAACCTACGTTCCTCCTGAGAACTTCACCAGTCACCTGCTCCCTGGGAGAAAAACGTGCTGAAGGAAGCGTACATCTACACCTAAAGAAAAACCAAAGTCAAGAAGCACAAAGACTGAGGGAGGGAGGAACCAGAACACTACAGTTCAACTCTGCCTCTTCAATAGCTGAATACTGACAGAAGAAAAGTCAAATCAATTCTCCCATTCAGACAGCTAGCTTAAAACAAGAGGAAGGAAATAAGGGAAGTTTGTCTTTCAAGTTAACTTTTATGTTTCCTCATTATCACGCTGCATGACTCTCTGCTGGTAAATTCAAAAGGCAACTTCTGTCTTAAAATGCAATAATTTCGATCACAAAGTGAATTTTATGGCACACTTGTGATTGAATTACTGGTCTGCTGCTTTGTTCCAAGGCACCAAAGCAGGAGACACTGACTACTACCAGTTAAGAAACCTTGCCTCCGGGAGCATTGCTAATACGTCAGATGAACAAGTGTCAAGTCAAAGAGACTGAAAACTAACACACACACAAGTTCTTCTTTTTCATATATTAAGGCATCAGAAAACAGACCTGAAAATCCCAAACACTCTCATAGAGTTGTTATTCATATATTCCACATACTTTTAAAAGAGGAGCAGGGCTGAGACCACCAGAACTTCAGGATGTGCTTGCAGTACCAGAGATAAAAGGCTACATACTGGCTCAGTGCTGCATGCCACTGATGCCCAGCAGGAAGTTTTGGGTTACTACGTAGCTGCTGTCAACACCGTCTAGAAAATTTTATAGCTATACGTAAACACATATAAATACACATACACACGCATATCCTTTGACATCCTTGAGTCTCCATCCTCCAGTTCTTTCACAGGAGGACGTTATTCTGCTCCAAGAAAACAGCAGCAACCAGGCTGGGTGAGACACAAGGCCATCTAGCCAAGCCTCTGACAATGGAGAAAACAGCCAAGATCAGATGGCTAGAAAGAGTGTCAAGAACAAAGCAAACAACGCTTCTCTCAGGTATTCTTCCCCGTCTGGCTTATTTGCCTCCTTGAGGTGGATGCAATATCCAAATGACTTTTCTTAATCATCTGATCAGAAAACTGGGAATGTCAAATTACTTGCTGCTATGATTTACATTTATATATATATATTTATGCAGAAGTTGTTAGACTTGATTATGTATATATATAAATATATATATATATATATATATATATATATATATATATATATAAAATCAAGTCTAACAACTTCTGCACACCCATTTTACAAGGCTTGCGGATAAGAATATGAAAGATTCAGATAAGACTAAGAAGCTGATCTTTCCAGGATAAGGATGGGTGTGAACTTAGAGCCAAGAGAAGTCTCCCACCTAGAATAGCTCATTTGCTTTTCAGACTTAAGTTGGCAGAGCATGCACATTTCCATGTAACAATGCAGCAACGTGCACTCTAAACCTTTTAGCACACAGTTTTAATCATTTCTGGAAAAAATGAAAGATATTTCTGAATAACAGATTGAGAAATAATACAAGATCAACAGTGATGAGTAAAACTGACACATATGTTAAATAACTCAGATCAGCACTGGAACTGTTGTAGTACTAATATCCACATATTACTTAACCCACAATCCACCACTGCTACCATAAATAAACTCACCTAACACTCAAACCTTTGCATTAAGGTTTACTTTGTTGCAGCCAAACGCCTAATCCATGTCAGAATAACAACCATCCAAACAGAACATAAAATACATATGACTTCCACGGAGGTGACAGTGCTTAAAATAACACTGATAAGAGAAAACTAAACAAAAGACAACCACGACATTCACATCCAGAATACAACATGGACTATAAACATTAGCCCATGCACTCATAGAATCACCAAGGTTGGAAAACACCTCCAAGATCATCCAGCCCAACTGCCCACCTACCACCTACTTCCCCACTAAACCATGTCCCTTAGTACAAGGAACATACTACAAGCATGTAAAAGTACAGTTAACCTTGTATAACTGCATTTTGCTGGAGCACCCCCTCATTTCCTACTCCTAATGTTCTCAATTGATGTGTGTACAAGTAAGTGTAAGGGACTTAGTGAGGCAGGACTTTGGTGGAACTACTGACAGAGCCTTCATCGCAGTTATAGACTAAGAAATGCAAAAAGTAAAGCCAAAGTAGCCAGATCTCCTACACGTCTCCTCCTCACCCTCCAAGAAGTCTCCACGCAAACCCTTCGGCAGTTTCGCTCCCCCCCCCCCCCCCCTCCTCCTTCTCAATTCCTGGCACAGGAAAAGCCATGTTGGACTAGATGGTGACACCAAGTGACACAGCAAGAGAACTTCCCTCCCCAGCCTCCCCATAGAGGTACATAGAACACGGCGGGGCTACAGGACGCATCAGCTGCCGCTGAGGAACCGTCCCGTGCGGGCAGCGGGGCTCAGCCCCCACCCGTGCAGCCTCGGCAAGCCGAAGTCTCGCACAAGAGAAAGCCCAACCCACCCGTACAACCCCTCAGCCCACCTGCCGTGTCCCAGATGGAGATGTTGTAAGGCCCCCACTGCTTCAGGTAGAAGGCGCCGCCGACCGTGCTGACGGTGTCCTGGAAGCGCCGCTCCATGTAGCGGTGCAGCAGCGAAGTCTTACCCACGTTCATGTCCCCCAGCAGCACCACCTTCCCGTCCGGCTTCTTCATCGCGCCGCCGGGCTCCGGAAGCGGCGGGACGAAGGCGGCCCCGCCGCGGGCAGCACCAACTCGGCGCTCCGCCGGAGCCGGAGCCGCCGCCGCCGCGATCCGGCCCCACTGCGCGGCCGCCCCCGCTGCTCCTCCCCACTCCTCCCACTCCCCCCGGCCCGGCCCGGCCCGGCCCCGCTCCTCCCCCGGCCGGCGCCAGGGGGAGGGACTCAGGCGGGAGTTGCGTGGCCCCGGGCCTCAGGCTCGGCCCGGGGGGAGGAGATGGAGCTGTCCCGCCAGGCCTTCGGGCAGGTTCCCTAACTCAGCCCCACTCCAGCTTAGGGGCACAGCTGCAGCCGCCCCTATCCCCTCTATCCCCACAGAGCCAGGCAGCCCCTGTTGAACCGGCCCTCCGCCTACCAGCAGCTCGGGAAAACTTCCTGAGAGGACGTGGTGGGTCTGGGGAGCGGGTAGAGCGGCCGGAGGGGAAGCAGCTGTTAGAGCACGTCGCAGAGTTACTACTAATCGATCAGCTGATGATCTCTTTTACCTACCGCTCTTTCGAATGGCAGGCACCAGCGCAGAAAAAGCCCATACCAGCAGAGGGATCTTTGCTGTACACACTCCTACTTCATGCATTGATTTACTATCCACATCATAAAAAAAAAAAGACCTAAAAACTCAAGTATCATTATTGATTTACAGCATTGCTTGCACTACTAAGTCATGGCGCTTGCAGCACTTAAAGCAATCATCTCTGTGTCTTAGCAAGGTTTTGCCGTGTTTGAGTTGCTACTGATGCACTGCTGAAATGTAGCTCTTTCTGGTGTTGAGAACTGATATCAGTAGCCTGGCACCTCAGCATATGACTGACTGAGGGATGCACCTTACCATGCTGCTTTAAGGTTCATCTCCGTTTCATAGGAATTTGCCCCAAATCATAGGTTGCAACAGGCTCAGAGAGCACTGCACGTTGTTTCAGATCCCTAGGAGGATTTAGGAGAATAATGTGGGCATGTTCCCAGTATGCAGAAGGTCAGGTCCTGAGTCCTGAGCAGTCCGAGCTTCTGCCAGCCTGGGGAGCACAGCTTCACCAGGTCCAGCACAGTGCTCTGTACGAATGACAGGAAATCACGTGTAACACGTTCCTGTTTGGATAGCAGCTCACCTAGGCAGGCTGTGGGCGTTGTCTGGGGCTTTGTTTTGTTTTGGTTTTGGTTTAGAGCACCTGAGGACACCGTGTAATTACTGTGAGGTTGTTCATTATCCTTCCTGGCAGTGTGGAGACATGGCCACCATGCTTGGCCTCCAGATGGTTTGGAATTCAGATACTTGGGACAGCTTATGAAGGTGGGCAGCACACTGTGTTCTCTGTGCGATTTCTGTGCTACAGTAAAATCCCTTTGAGAGCTGGAAGGTCAGCCTGTGTGCCAAAAAAACCTGAGCCAAGAGTCACTGTAGTGGCAGCAGAGCAGCTCAGCCTTTCTAGTATCCTGCAGTATGAAAGCTGCCTAATTTTGCTGGAGAAAATTAGAGCCTGTTTATTTGCTCCCTTGCTACATCTCCCTAAGTATGTTCATATATCCCTGAGTATGTTCCTGTGGCAGGACATTGTCCTTCCCACAGGCCCCATTTGTTCTCAGGGTGACAGGTGTTTTGTAAGTTCACGTGGGGTGAAATGTTTGTCACAAAACAGGCTTGTTTTTTGCTGAGCTGACCTTCTTTTAGGGACAAATTGAGCAAGTGGTGGAAGGTATTTGCTGTGCCAGCTACAGCTCAGGCACCCCAGCACATCACGAGTGTGCTGGGGCCTTGCTATTAAGCACCTGTTTCTATCTGTGTTTTCCTTCCCTATTTCCTGCCTCTGTCCCCTGGAATGTTGAATCCCACCAGCAGCATGGAAATATTGCAGGGGAGCTGAATGGGACTGTTTGTAATGATAAAGGTGGTGCTGACAGAAACACACTGCTCTTTAAACACAGACAAATCCATACAGCAGGACCATGTGCCTCAGTTGCACAACAAATGCTAGGCCAGGCTTTATGAATACAAGAGGGGAGCAACAAAGAAGGCCCAGTCCCCAATGTCAGATGGTGGTGGCATACTCTGCTTTGTGAGCTGCTTCTTGGTAAGGTATGAGGTCACTGCATGACCTGGGAACAGCTGGAAGTTTTTGGAGCATGGCAATAGCTGGCTTTGTTTGTGCTTAATGCTTTCCTTTATGACTTCTTTATTTGAAATGAGCAAATAAGTGTTCATGCTCACTAAACACAGGCATTCCCACTCGTCATCCCCTGAGCAGCCCTAAATACAGCTCTCTCTCAAAACACTCTCTTTTAAGCTGCAAAGCCTAAGAGAACCATCCATTGCATTGCACTGCCCCATGTTTTTATCCTTAAATAGACTAGATTCATGCTCTTCACCCAATGGATGCAGTCCACAGCCTACCTTCCTTCATCAAGGGAAATAACTTCATAAGAATAGTTAGCCTGCTTTCTCTATGTTTACAGTTCCCTCTTTTCTCCCTCACCTTTTCCCTCCCCTTTCCTTCTTTTGAGGCCACCGAGCTCCATGTGGACACCACAGATCTCCTCAGCTGCAGGGCTGCTTTCTGCCAGAGGTGGAAGGAGAGTGTGTCTGTGTTACTGCTGCCTGGTGGTGTCTGAATCACAACACACTGGAATAAGACCTGTGAGTCAACAAGCTTGTCATGGAAGATCCTGACTGAATGATTAGAATTTGTCTGTGCTAACTAAAAAGAAAGCCTTGTATGAGAAGCATGAGGCCACTTCAGCTGTACGGTCACTGAGATGTAAACTCTGCCCTGGGACTCAGGTGATAGAGATGCAGACAAGGCCAGAGACTTGGAAGGAACTCCCTACTCCATTGCCTCAGTCAGAAAGTAATCAGTTGTGGTTCAAAGTGATCACACTGCCATGGATTTCAATTTATTTCTTATAAAACCTTCATGAATCTTGTATCTTGTTCATGACAAACATGTCCACAGCTACATAGAATCATAGAATCTTTAAAGTTGGGAGGGATCTTTAAAGGCCATCTGGTCCAGCTCCCCTGCAATGACCAGGGACACCACAGCTAGGTCAGGTTGCCTAGGGCCTAATCCAGCCGGGTCTTGAAAATCTCCAGGGATGGAGCAACAACCAAATTTCTGGGCAGCCTGTTCCACTGATTCACCACTGTCACTGTAAAATACTTTATATTTAACCTTCTCTGCTCTCTTTAAGCTTGAAAGATCTACACAAAGATCTACAGACCTCAGCAGTATGTCCCACCAGCACTTATGCTTCCTCCAACCCTTATTCATGTTGCTTCATGTTTTTTCTCTGGGCTGGATGAACTGTGATTGCTTTTTCCCTTGCCCTTTGAACTCCTGCCTACTCAGAGTGTGGAGTGAGTGTAACTTCTCCCTTGGGCTCCTCCTAAAGATAAAGGAATTGGATTGAATTTGGCAGTAAAGAGAAACTGTCCTCTCTTTACATAGAAAGATAACATTGTAACCTTTGAAGTGTGAAGTGATCATGTGAAATGACATCTACAGCAATGACTGGATAGGTTGGATGTCAGTAAACACTTATTTACAGAAAGGGTTATGAAGCGCTGAAATAGGCTCCCCAGGGAGGTGGGTGAGTCACCATCCCTGGAGGTGTTTAAAAACCATTGGATGTGGTGCACAGGGACATGATTTAGTGGAGGGTTGTTAGATAGTGTAGTATGTATGGGTAGGTTATGGTTGGACTCAGTGATCTTTAAGGTCTTTTCCAACCTGAGCTATTTTATGATTTTATCATTTCTCCTAAAAATGTGAAAGCCAGTCATGGGTTCTCACTTCATCCACCCAAGCTTGGCCCTTGGGTCTGGCACTCACCTTATATAGATAAATGATAAGATTAATGTAGAAGGGGTACACTGACGTAGTGGGAAGGATAAAGAAATGAACAATTCATTTGTATGCGTGGAGGTGGGATCTGGAGATTAGCAAAAGGAAGGATGATCAAAGCAAGATTTCAGATATGCAAATGTCATTCTCTTTTGGGAGGGGAGGGAGGAAAGTAGTACTGGAAACTTTTGCTTGGGTCTGTGGTCTTCAAATCAGAAACTCTGTGTGTAAAATATTTGGTATTCCTCTTCAAGTCACAGTTTACAAACAGAAAAAAGTGTTATGGTAGTTTTCTTTGTAGCAACTATTTCTGTAGCAGAAAATAACACAGTGGGGAAGAGGACTTCCTGGCTGGCTTCCTCTGACCTGTGTAAAGAGACAAAAGCTAACGAATAAACAAAAACCCACTTTACTAGATACTGTCTATATGGGCACTAAGGCCTATTAGAACAACCCTGCGTTTTATTTATTTATGCATAACATCGCTACCTTTGAAAGACTGCAGTACTATAGCAACCTGTAGAGAAGACATACAAAATGCTGCATTTAGAATTTCCTATTGTTTTCTGTGTTTTTAACCACGTATGCATATATTCACCCCTTTACCTTGCAGTGCTTCAAGGAATTTCTTTGTATGTCAGTTCTTAGATCAGCTTTGATTTCAGCACGTAGGAGTTTGCTGTTGATGAATCCTATAAAACTATGACGTTTGGCTTTTCTGTTTTCTTTTCAATAACTAAATTTTCCACTGTTACCTTGGAAATCTTGTTGGAGTCAGCAGAACTTCTATGAACTTCTCATAGCAAAGATATAAATAAGCATGATGGGATTTGACCTTCCGCCACCTCAAAAGAAATATCTTCCCCTCTAATTACACAGACTTAATCCTGCTCTAAATTCAAGAGCTCAGAAAGTTTTAAAATCTCTTCTGACAGACAATGTCTACTGTTTGAAGCTGAAGTCCAAGCTTTTTTTTCTCTGTCTCTAGTACAATTATCCCTCTATGTCACACCGCTATGGGAAAATGTGACACAAATAGCAATCGCTCGCACTCTGTATTTTTTGGCACTTTGCTTCTGAGTTGCTGTGAATTGCGTGCTACTGTTTGACATCTTTCCAGACTGTAGATGCTGCCGTGTTTCTTGGGAGCCTGGGAAATTACCTAGAAATGAAACTCATTGCTGCTGATTTCCTCTATAAAAGCAAGTTGCTGAAGTAATTGCTTTGGTACTTCCTGTTCTGGCTTCAGCTCTGAAAGTCTTATTTGAAAAATTGCCTGCTTGCTTTTTTTCCCTTTGAAATGCCAACCAGGAGGTGAGCATAGCTGCAGTTTGCTTTTCTTTGGCTCTTTAGTTATCAGTAATATTCAGTATTTTCATGATGTTTTCATTTTCTGAGCGTTGCAGAAGTGTAACCCTCTGTTCTGTGCTGATTTACACCTCTGCAAACTTCACTGCAGCTCTGCATAAATTGCTCATGGGAGTAAATCAGTTGCATATTCAGCCTGACATCACTGATCAGTAGCAGCAGCTTGGAGCGCAATGTATTCCAACCTTCCTTAACACCCAGAATGAGCAACTCTTAAATCAGAAAAGTTGGGTCCATAAGGGATGGGAGAAGGAAAGCAGTGGGGAGAACAAGAAGCAAAATGCCTGAGGAAAACGTTCCACTCTATTAGGAGGTATCCTTTTATATATATATAATGGATCCTTTTAACATACTGAGAAAACAGCTTCCCTTCAAAAAGGGAAAAGAAGTTACAGAAATCACCAATGCTTGTTGAAATTTAATCTAAATTCCCAATTTAAGCAGAAGTTCTGGGTGAAACTCAATCCAGATTTAATATGATGTAATCTAATTGACTTCAAACACTTGGTTGTGTCTAAACTAGCCTGTTTAAAGAGCAAAAATAACAAAGAGTGAAGAACACTTCTAGAACATACTGGAGATGTTAACGTAAGATATTATTATTGGGATGAGCCCATTCCTATTAAGCTTGTAATTCTCTAAAGCTATAAAATAACTTATCAAATTTGCTATTCTCAAATCAGAAAAAACAGTTAACAGTTAAAAACGAATCTAATATACAAAACATTTACATACCAACATTGAAATCTTATGCTAAAGTTATTCAGTGAAGAAGGAGTTCCTTGATTTTTACACCCTGGGGTTTTTACTAGGGTTATCCATTAGCTAACTTCTGTGCATGCAGACAATGAGTAGTAACAAAAGGAAATCAAAAACAATGGCACACAAGTGGAGAAATCGCAAAGAACACTTGGCTGTATTCTTCAGGGCGGGTGAGAAAAAATCCATCAATTTCAAGCAAGTGTTAGATCAAAAGCTGGGTTTGGATGGATGACACGAGCAACTACACAATGTGTTTTTTTTGATTCTAAGCACATTTTGTGGTGGTGAATGACAAAATATTTGTTAGAAACCTTTCTTGTCAATGAAACGAGAAAACTTAAAACTCAAGACCATATTGACTGGAAAAAATGAGGCAGTCCAGGGAATGGAAGTGAATTTGTTCTCTAGGTAAAATCACAGAATCATAGAATCAAAGAATGGCTTGGGACACTTGGAAGGGACACTAATGATTATTGAGCACCAACTCCAATCATGGGCAGGGCTGCCCCCCACCAGCTCAGCTACCCAGTGCCCCATCCAACCTGGCCTTGAGCGCCTCCATGGATGGGGCACCACAGCTTCTCTGGGCAGCTGTGCCAGTGAATATTTACATCACTGCCTCTGTTCTCAAATTGCCAATATGAAAAACTACTTAGGAGCTGGTACTAACGAGGGCAGAAAATAAAGTGTTGTGGGAGAAGGTTTAAAAGAGAAGGATATGGTTCATTTTTCTCAGTTCTGCAAGGTAACCCTATGCCCTGTGGAACTCAGAAGTGTTTTTAGAACAGGTTATATAAAGTAATGGGAATCAGACAGTCCCCAAGCCACTTGCAGCCACTTGCAGCGTGTACTAGGCAAGAGAGTCCATTTGCTTGCTGCTTTCCTACACATGCTTGAACTTGAAGTGGTTTTAAGAAGCATTCCCTAAGCCTCTATGGTTACACATAAACACAAACTGAACTTTGGGTTGACTTGTCTTAAAGCACCGGTCTAAAAGCTGTGGCATTTCAGGAGATGGAAATTAGTACTTACTGCCCATATCAATCAGGAAAACATTCTTCACCAGAGGGTTGTTGGGCCCTCAAACAGGTTCCCCAGGGCAGTGGTGATGGCCCCAAGCTGCTGAAATTCAAGAGATGTCTGGACAATGCACTTAGACGCAGAGTTTGAATTTTGAGTGATCCTGTGTGGAGACAGGAGTTGGATTTCAAGGCCAGGTTGGACGGGGCCCTGGGCAACTTGATCTAGTAAATGTGGATGTTTGGTGGCCCTGCCAGGCAGGGGGGTTGGAACTTCATGATCCTTGAGGTCTCTTCCAACCCAGGTCATTCTGAGATTCTGTGATTAATTGCTCCTTATGGATCCTTTGTTACTTGAAATATTCTGTGACTTATGAGACACTGAGATTTAATAGTGCAGTCAGGGCAGGAGGTGACTGTAGAAGGGAGCTGCAAAGGTCTCCTAGATTCTGGGCTGACTCATCTCTAATATAAACTAGTGCAACATGGCTGCTAACAGCTGGGCAAGGCTTTATTTTTCACGTTTTTAAATAGCAAGATGTTAAGTGCCCTCTTGCTTCCTTATTATCAGCTGTAAGGGTCATAAAACTTGTGACAACATGACACAACTAGTTGAAAGGAAGGAAGAAATTGAGCAGTGTTGATTTTAGGAAGTAGTATATTATGCAGCGAAATTAAGCAAAGAAAGGTAGAGATCATATTTAAAATTAAAGAATTGAGAAGATCCTTCAAAAACTATGTAGCTTGATCAAAGCTTGTATGAGGGTAGGGTTTGACCACTTCCTCTGAGTTGAACAAGTAACTGTCTTTCATCAGGAAGGCCAGTAAGTGAATAAGTGGAGTGTAATTCCAGTTTGGATAGACCTTAAGCTCTTATAAATCTCCTTTAAAAGCAGAAATTAAAAATAACAACAGCAAAAGCAGTGGGGGCCAATCCTAGAGTGGTGGAGTTTGAGTTAATGCTGTAAGTCTGATGTATCTTAAACTATCTGAAAGAAGTGGTGACTTATTGTTTGGGTCCTTGCAGCTTCCTCCCATTCAGTCTTCTATTTCTGAGAGGTTTTTCTTTCAAGCTTTTTCTCAGTTTCCCTGGTAAGGCAGATGGCTGCTTGTGCCTCACATCAAATCAAATTACAAGAGGCTACAGATATAGGTGGCACATGTTTTCATTCTGTTAAAATGAACATTAAGTCCGAGCCCTCAGATGTTTTCAGGTTTTCTGACCCAGAGTTTATCAAGCTCTTGAAATAAACTGTTAATTATTAACCAGTAAATGGAGGTTGGGATGGTCATATTCTGAGATCAGCTATTGCCTAGGGGTAAAATGGCTCACGTCCTTGACAAGCTATGTTTCTGATTGTAGGGAAAAAAGAAAATCAACATCTTCATTAGTCATCAACTGCTTGTGCATGTTAAGTACATTAATACAATATGGTAACGAATGCAGTGGTGGAAGTAACTGCTCACCAGCATGTACTGGTGGGCCTTTGGTTTTCACAAAGTTTATCTGAATTAGCAGAATTATTTTCTAACTTCCCTTGGATGGTTTCTGAGGAGCTCAGCCCACTGCGGAAAGCATCCTGAAACTGGAAGTTGTTCTTTCTACAACACAAAGGTTATGATCTACCTGTACCCCAGGTGCAAAGTAGATACCATACCAGCAGCTTCATGAATCAGGCTGCCTAAACGTATCACCTCCATTCTCCACAACTGCATCTGAACTGAGCCATGGATACGTGCCATACATGCACTTTTTCCTTTGAGACTTCTTGTTTCCCATCTGAAATTCCAGTCGCTTTTGTTTAAACACACACAGCAAGGCAGTAAATGGTTCGTTTGGGATGAATTAAAAACTCACACACGATACTGCAGTTTCATGGTTGAGTGCTCCAGGTCCTTTCCTTGATACACTTTCCAGTAAATAAGATGAAAGAAAAGAAAAAAAAAAAAAAAAAAAAAAGAAGAAGAAGAAGAAGAAGCTTTCCATGTGACTCAAATTATGACAGAGAGAGGAAAGCTGAGTCAATATATCTTTGCCCCATACTATCATTAGCAGAAGCCTGTGGGTGGTAATTATGATAGTCTGAGCTACTTGGAGCTGTACTCGTGCATTTGGCTGCAGTGTAGACATACCCACTGGGGTGTTTCTATTTTGGCTAAGAAAGTGGGGATTTTAATGTGTTGCATCAACTTCCTCTCTCTGACTAAGAACATTTTTCACCAGAAGCTGAAAGTGGGAGCTCTCTGCTCCCATGTGCCACCCCATGTAGGTGCTTGACAGTTTTCAGGGTCGCATCTAAAGTCAGAGGAGCCTGGTGACCGTGACCCTCACCTCCTCTGTCATGATGCGAAAGGACATAATGATGAACTTACGGTCATATATGACCTACACATCTAAGGGATTTGCAGCGATGGGTCTTTGCATTAATCTGCAGTGTGAGCTGGCTGCAGTATGTGAAGGTTTTGAGAATTTATGTTGCCGGGCCTTTTGCTGTTCTTTTTTTCCAAGTAGAATAAAACTTGATGTTCGAACAGGAGGGAATCACAGCAAACTTTATCTGGATAAAGTAGGGAAATCAAGGCAGCGGGCAACACGGCGCAGCATCCCAGCGCTGGAGGAATTACTTCTGGAACAGACTCGGATACCGCAGATACCCAGCGGTGCAGCTCCAGCCCCTCACCGCCAGGTGGCAGCCGTCCTTCTCCTATCGGCTGTTGGCCGTGTCTTCGGGTTTTTTCTTCGTTATCGGCAGTCGTTAATTAAAAATGAGCTCCGACTTCTCTGCCGATGTTCCCTCGCTGAACCTCCATCCTCTCAGCAGCAGCTTTCGCAAGTGCTTCACCGGAACAGAAGAGACTCTGGAAGATGAAAGAGACCTTCCTGCTGAAAATCCCATAACCGCAAACCAGCCTAAAAGGAAAGGTGGTACCGTGGACATCCCTCAATGAACTACAGAATCGTGGAACTGCAGGAACGCTGTGACAGGTAGGGACCTGCATTTATCCTATTTGGATACGGCTCTGCTACCACCGCTCTGAATACGAGTGATCCCATCCGCAAATCAAACGGAATGCTTATCACAGCACAAAGCACCTGATGAAGACTAATGATGCGAATATCGGAGACTGCCCGCGTAGCTTACCCTGTGGGAAAGCTCTGCCGATAAGAGCTTTGAAGGTACCGTGGTGGGGGCGGAGAATGTCTTCCCCTGGATGGTCACAGCAGGAGCCCACAAGTCATTTGTATTGCTGTCACACAACGCTGAGATGTCGACATGCATGGGGTATCGTTGTGAGCATCCCTTGTAACACGTTAGAGTCTGACACTGTAATAATAATCTAGAATGGCCGTGAACCTAGAAAGAAAAGATTTAGGGGACAGTGCTAAAATGAAAGAGATGAAAGGGGGTATAACGTTTTATACAACACTGATAAGATCATCACTTGATTTGTTATTTCCCAGAATAATCTGATATTGTTCATCGGAAAAGTACCACTCAAGCAGTAATGTGGCTGTCCAGCCCAGCAGAAATTATTTCTCTGTCTCCACCAGGAAAGAGCCTGTCAACTGCCTGCTTGTATGAAGGCTGCTCTGAAAGTAATGCCTCCTAAGTTATTATGTTGGCCCACAACATAAGCGGCAGTTGGTGGTGGTGTGGCAGTAGAGGCTGATTATTCCACCAGTATTCCATGACATCTTCTTGCTGTGTGACAGATGGTAGCAGAGAGGCAGTCTGACAGAATGGCTTCTGACACAGAAGTTTGTATAAACCAAAGATGTGGAACTGAATTCCTCCATACAGGAGAAATGACACCCACTGACATTTGTTGATGCTTGCTGAATGCTTCTGAATACCAGACAGTGGATATGAGTACACTGAAGTGGTGGGTAGTGCATTTCAGCTGTGGAGACGGTAACAGTGGGGCACCTCTGCTGGTGCATGTTTTTATGAGCGCAGCACGCAAGCTCTTGTTCAGTGCTGGCGAAACGCAGAGCTAAATGTGGTCGCTGTGCTGAAAAACAGTGTTTTGTAGCTGAAAATGTGCTCTATCAAATCATGTCATTGGATGTGGTGCTCAGGGACATGATTTCGCAGAGGGCTGTTAGAGTTAGGGTACCATGGTTAGGTCATGGTTGGACCAACTGGGGACTCACAAGCCAACATGAGACCCCTCCTCACACCCACTGTAAATGGATGCCACCTGAAGAGTGCTGAGAGTTAAGACTCCTTGGGTTTCTCATAGGATGCAAAGAACCACCTCCATGGTAAACATGGACAGCATTGAAACTGTAAGATTTTCACCCTTCAGTCATTTTGTTCTTTGATTTTACAGAAAATTTTCTGTTATGGAGTACTCTTCCTAAAGATACTTTACATAAAAAAACCAGAAGAAATGTAATTGCATTCAGAAAATGTTCTCGTGTGGTCAGATGCTGTTAAGATCACAGTAATTTTTGTGGAAAACTTGTTCACTATTTGTTTCTGATGAGCGCAGGGACTGACAGTATCCCTTAAAGACATGAAAACAACCTGGATGTGTTTAAGAGCCGTTTGGATGTAGTGCTCAGGGATATGATTTAGTGGAGGGTTTTTAGAGTTAGGGTATATGGTTAGGCTGCGGTTGGACTTGATGATCTTCAAGGTCTTTTCCAACCTGGGTAATTCTATGATTTTATGATTCTAACTCCCTTTCAAGCACACTCAGTAGTCCTTGCACTGTGCTGGCATAAGCCCTCACCTTGCTCAGAATACCTGAGGGTAACTTCTGGACTGGTTTATGGCTTTAGGTTGAGGAATTCAGCCCTCGTCACTGCACATAGCCTGCAGGAGTGAACAGGCATATGGAATTAGGCTGCTGGGAGCAGAAGGCACCAAGTGAGCATTCAAATACTTCCATCAGCAGTCAAACAGCATTTTTCACCTCTACATCCCTTACTACTCAAATCGTGGTTTACATTCATGCACGTTATCTGTGTATCTGTAGTAACAACATGACTACGCATTTTGTTTCCTCACCTACCTTGTGAATTACCTTCTGAATGGACTAAGTACTCTGAAAACAAGAAGAAACACTGCCGTCAGTATGTTAAGGAAGAATATAACTACATCCGAGTGAGCCATGGTTGAAATATCCTTAATCCAAATCTGCTTAGGTTTTTGTTCGTTTGTTTGCATTGCAAAAGTCAGAATGAGGAAGGAGCAACTGGGAGCAAAAAAAAACTCCCTATGTCCTTTGATGCCAGCTGTTTTTCTTTGGTTTTTTCCCCCTCATCTTTAATTAAGCTTAATGATAATGTGTGGTTTCTCAAATGTATTTTAATGGTGTAGGTTGCTCCAGGTGAATAAAGAATTTAGCACAGCTGCTACAGGGCTCTGCCATCCCTGGGCATGGGAGCAGCACTGCCCTGTAAGTGTTACTGCACTTAACTGTTAGAAATGCTGTTCCAAGCAGCAATGCCTTCTTCCCAATTGATCAGTGATGCTGCGTGTCAATGGGTCATTCAAAAGAAGTGCCGCTTTCTGTTCTTCTGAACTCAAATGCGGGTGACAGGATAAATCCGTGCTTTCCAAACTGAAACAGAATACCTTTGGTTCCTGCTTGCTGGGCATCGTGAGCCTGTTTGCGCCACACCAGGACCCAAGTGAGCAGAACCTGATTAAACACAACTAACAGGATGTGTTATTTTCAGGTTCATGAACAAGAACTATCGGTTCATTCTTCTTCCTTTATCGTTTTTTCTCTCTTGTTCTCTCTTCAGCTGCTGGTTCATTTTCAACTTTAGATCATCCTGGCTGGAAATTCTGTGTAAGCAATTAGAAATAAAGACAAAAAATAACCAGCTGAAAAGCCAAGAGGCTGTAGTTTGACACCATTTTCAATGCTGTAAATGCCAATACAACCTGAACAACTTCAGTGCAACAACTACTGCTCTTCTGAAAAAATTAAGCAACTTTTTAATGGGGCATTTTGAAGCCAGTAGACACATATCTGTTTGACAACTGAAACATCTCTGCAGCACAGGTGACATTAAATTTCGCACGAGCTACTGGGAAATTACCAAAGTTATTTTTCCTTACAAGCTGTAGAACAAAACCTCAGAGGGAAAAGAAGAAAAAAGAAAAGTGTATGTAAGAGAGTTCTGATGATACCAGGATAGATATCAGGATAGACAATCTCCAAGACAGATCATCTCTTTTTTTACGTAATCATGAGAGTGGGCAGAAAAAAATGCCCCCGATGTAAACCATGTACATTAATCAAACTGTGTGCAACCTGAGCTGCTGAAGAAGTAACAGAGTTGCATCATTGTAATTCATATTGATCAAATGAGACTGTAGTATGTCTGTTTGGCCAGGTCACACGGGTCACTTTCTGAGGGCAAAATGAAGTCATAATACTGTAACTAACATTAGTTTGTTTTTCATTTCTCCGGTGGTCACCAGTCTTTCAAACCGTTCACTGAATCTCTCAAAGCTGCATATACAACAAATTTCTGATAGCTGAGGTAACAGGTTGCTCGTTCATCTGGGCAGAGGATCCAGAATCACAGAATTACAGAATTGTAGGGGTTGGAAGGGACCTCTAGAGATCATTCAGTCCAACCCCCCTGCCAAAGCAGGCTCCCTACACCACGTTGCACAGGTAGGCGTCCAGTCGTGTCTTGAATATCTACAGAGAAGGAGACTCCACCAATGCCTCTATTAATTTTAGCAGGAGCAGTTCTCTGCTCTATTCCTTGCTCTGTTGAATGCTCCTAACTTTGATTCATTTACTTGGCATTTTAAGCTGAAGGCAAAAATACATATATATATATATACACAAAAGGGTTACTGAAAAGTCTTCATTAACCTTTTAGGAATGTGCCTGCCTGTCCAAAACCTTGGGAGCAACCTTCTTTTTTTGTTATTATTCACATTCTTTCCCTACTGCATCTCTCAGTTCTCTCCTCCAGTTAATAGGATAATTCAGTCCTGGTCTTCACATTTTTATTTCACATTCTAAGATGCACTCGTGCTTCTTCTCCAAACCATTTTGGAGAACCAGTCTGTGGCTGCTGCTGCTTGTTCTGGCACTGAACATCTCTGAAAAGAGCCTGGCTCCGTGCTTTTGCCAACCTTCCCTCAGGTATTTGTATACATTGATGAGATCCCCCTGAACCTCCTCTTTTTCAGGCTGAGCAGTCCCAGCCCTCTCAGCCTCTCCTCAAAGGAGAAGTCATCCAGTCCCAAATCATCTTGGTGGCCCTCCATTGGACTCTCTCCAGTATGTTTGTGTTTCTCTTGCTCTGGGCACCCAGTACCAGATGCAGTGTTCCAGTTGTGTTCTCGCCAGTACTGGACAGAGGGGAAGGATCACTTTCCTCCACTTTCTGACAATACCTTTTCTAATGCAGCCCAGGACATCCTCAGGTTGCAAGGGCACTCAGCTAACTCCTGTCCAACGTGGTGTCCATGAGGAACCCCATGTCCTTTCCTGCAGAGCTGCTTTCCTTCTAGGTGGCCCCAATGTGTCCTGGAGTCTGGGCTTGTTCTTCCTCACAAGAGATCTCTGCACTACTCCTTCTTGAACTAACTCAACCATGAACATTGTTTCCTGGTGCTGAAAAACTGAAGCATGAAAGAAGAACACATAAAATGAAGACGCTGTCTGTAACACAGTTTGAATGAGGCTTTATAGGTGTCAAAACCAAGTTAGATCTTCCTTGGAAGCAATGTAACTGTTCTACTACATGTTGGCCCACACTGAGACCTTCTTCACACTTTACCAGTAGTCTGATAGGTAAAAAATAACCTGCCTTTGCAGGGTCTGGAAGGATTACTGGTGACAGATTCTTTAGCTCCCTCATCTTTTTGATAGCACAAAGTATAGAAGACAGCAGTAAAAAACCCTGGTCTGTCTGCATCCCCATTATAAGAGCATTGCAACCCCATCCTTCTGATGGCGCAAACCTGCATTTTCTGTGCTTGTCTGGTCAGACATGCTTCTTCTCCAAACCATTTTAGGAGTGTATTCTGAAAAACCCAAAGCATATATTCCATACTACCTCAGCTTTCCAAGGAATGAAGAACAGATTTTGTTCCCGGCTCACTTCATTGCATCCGGACACTTCGTAGAAAGTGTAAAATGAAGCATCTGTGTCCCCAGCCAACCTCACTGCACCACCTGGCCAGTGCAACTGTTCACTGAATAGGATAGCCTGTGCAGTTCTGCTCAGCTCCTGTTACCATGAGTCCATTAAAAAAAAAGAAGTGAAGAAACTATATAAAAGTTAAAAAAAAAAATAAAATCTGGATTAAGAATTTTACACAGTGTTATCTAGCAGGTTACTTTCCCTCTGTGTCAGTACTGCAGTACTTTGAATTTGTGTTTTATATGGTGTAGTTGGGCATTGGGGTTTATGTTTTGTATGCCGTTGTCCAAGTGTTCAAGCCAACATACTCATGATGGCATGCTCATAGAGTCTCTTATATGTCAAGTGGTATAAAGCATGAGCAACTGTGACCAGCTGCACTCCCATCCTACACCGTGGACACCAAAAAATGCAGGACCTGCAACTTTGCAAATGGATGTATTCCAAGGATTTCAAAGAAGAAACAGGATCCTTTACTTCATGAGATAGATGAACTGAATAATACTGTCAAAAGACGTTAAGGCATCGTTGAGTAAAATATAATAATGATTTTTAAAATGCTCATCTTCAACTTAATTTTTTTTTTCAGATCAATAATATTTTGCTGAATAACTGTATGTGCATTTTATGACAGTTAGATGACGTAATTAACTCTAGCTGGTGATAGTACACTTGGATCTTTTCCGTGTGCTGGTCACTGGAGCAATTCAAGTTTAAACTCATTCTAGACTGATAGTACTATCTCTTGCTTCCTTTCACCTGCAGGTTTAGATTAACGACAGTACAGTTCCTCCCACCTGCTGGTTGTCAAGTTTCTTTCACAGTTTATTGTGTGAAAGTTCAGCCAGTAAACAGTTATTCTGTTTTTCTCTATTCCTTTCTTTAGTAATTGGTCAGAAAGCTGTTAATTTGTCCTCAAGTTATAAGCATCTCAAGATTTTATCATTCTTAGTATTAACCGTGACATTCAGTAATTAAGACTGGTCAATATATCTTGGAATTTCTTTAGCACAAATACAGCTTGTATTATTCAAGATAATGCAAAAATGAAGTATCTATAGCTTAACTGGTATGTCAATGGCTAGAGTTAGTCAGGGTTAAGGTTTCATGTCAGTATTGCCTAATAAATGTGAGAAGATCACTTGTAGATATTTAACAAGTCAGCTGTTCCATTCTTTACCATTCCTGGATGTGAGCCATCCAGTCCTGTTGGTTACTGTAAATGTCTGTCTCAGGTCTTTCCAACATTCATTAGTGTGATCTCATTCTATTTTTGTTACCTGCAAAAGGGATATCCAATCATTGAATTATGGGTTGCCTAACTTTTTATGGGCATACCTTCTGTTTAGGATGACACTTACCATCTTTTATGGTGCATTTGCTTGGTAGTTGATTATAAAAGGAGCCTACAATGAAGATCTGAGACGTGGTGGACCTGGGGGTACTGGTGGATGACAGATTGGTCATGAGCCAGTGGTGTAACCTTGCAGCTAAGAAGGCCAATGGGATCCTGGTGTGCATTAAAAAGATCATGGCCAGCAGGTCAAGGGGGGCAAACCTCACCGTCTTCTCTGCCCTGGTGAGGCCACATCTGGAGTACTGTGTCCAGTTCTGGTCTGCCTGGTTCAAGAAAGACAGGGAACTTCTAGAGTCCAGTGGAGATCTACAAGGATGATGAGGGGCCTGGAACATCTCCTGTATGAGGAAAGGCTGAGAGACCTGAGGCTAGTCAGCCCAGAGAAGACAGAGGCAATCTTCTCAACTCTTACAAATATCTAAAAGGCAGTAGTCAAGAGGATGGGGCCAGGCTCTTTTCAGTGGTGCCCAGTGACAGGACGAGGGGTGGTGGGCACAAACTGGAACACAGGAAGTTCCATCTGAACATGACAGGGAACTTATTTCCTATAAGAGTGACAGAGCACTGGAGCAGGCTGCCACAGAGAGGCTGTGGAGTTTCCTTCTTCAGAGATGTTCAAAATTCTCCTGTATGCTTTCCTAAGTAGCTTACTCCAGGGAACCTGTTTTAACAAGGGGAACTGGACTAGATGATCCCCAGAGGTCTCTTCTAACCCCTTTGAATCTGTGACTCTGTGTTTTTAAATAGTTTACTTTCTGACACCTAAATCAAAGCATATAAATTCTACTCTTACCTTTAACCTTCGTAGGAAATATACCTGCCAAGAGGTTTTGAGCATGTGCAGAAGTAAATGCACACAAACCTTTTCAGTCAATGGTGTAACTTCAGACCTAATTATGTCTGCAGTCAAAAAGAGGTTATTGTCTCCCTACACCCTCACAAGACATTAGTGTAGAAGGAACATGACAAAGGCACTACAGTCACCAAAGACATTTCTAAGTCCACCCACACTCCTGCAGAATAATAACAGCATGATCAAGCACATACTTTTACCCAGCTGTTCCAGTTCAGACTGCGTTTACCTTCACGACCTCATGACTACAGTAAGCCAGGACAAAAGAAGGCATTCTCTTTTCTTTGGCAGAGTGAAGGTGCAGTCAGCTGCTGAACGGGTGTAGGTTAAATCACCACAGCTATTTGATCCAGTGCAGGTGAGTCAGAGAACTATACAGGCCAACACTTCTTGGCACAATTTTTTCTTGGAAGGAACTTTGGCAATGACCCAGTGAATGTAGTTAAGTGAGAGGTCAAAATGTAGAGCCTCAACAAAGACCAAAAAGCTCACCTGAACAAATCTTTGAAATCCTAAATAGGAATTTCCCTCTTTCTTTAAAAATCATCAGATCTTCTAACATCTTGACAAAGCTGGAAAAAGATATTACTTCTATAGCAATACTATCTACAGGTTCAGAGCAAGACCCAGAGCCCTGGCTGCACTGAACACTGGACCGCACCTGGTACTTATTCCATTAATCTCCTTCACCTTCATTTAAGGGAGATAACGTCAATCTAGAATGCGTGTAGACATGTGAATGAAGTATTATCTTGGCTAGCAAGCATGATGAAGAGAAAAAGGGCCTGTCCACCTGAGAACATAGGAATGTTTTCAGGGTGTGTAGGGGTGCAACAAGGAAGGATAAAGCCCTCTCGAAATTAAAGCTTGCAAAGGAGGTAAAGGAAGACAAGAAAGGTTTTATTACATATGTCAGCAGTGAAAGAAATACTAGGAAAAATGTGGGTCCCCTACTAAATGAGGTGTGTGCCTTGGTAAAAGGGGATGCTAAGAAGACAGATTCTGAATGCCTTCTTTGCTTCAGCTTTTAATGCTAAGATTAGCCCTCAGCAGCCTCAGACTCTGGAGATAAGAGAAAGAGTCTGGGTAAAGAAAGGCTTTCTGTGGGTCAAAGTGGATCTGGACAGAGAGCATCTAGCCAAAATCAATGCACACAAAACCAAGGGCCCTGGTGGGATGCACCCATATGCACTGAAAGAACTGGCAGAGGTTATTGCTGAACCACCCTCTATCATCTTTGAAATGTCCTAACAAATGTGAGAGGTACCTGAAGACTGGATTCACCAAGGGGAAATCATGCTTGACCAACACGATAGCCTTCTGTGATGTCATAACTGTCTGCATAGATGGGGGGAGAACAGAGGACATTGTGTACCTTGACTTCAGCAAGGCATTTGACACCCTCTCCTAAAACATCCTTGCTATGAAACTTAGGTAGTGTGGGATAGATGAGTGGACTGTGAAGTGGATTGAGAACAGGATGACTAGCATGGGGTGCATTAAAAAGAGTGTGGCCAGCAGGTTAAGGGAGGCGATCCTCCCCCTCTGCTCTGCCCTGATGAGACTCTATCTGGAATACTGTGTCCATTTCTGGGCTCCCTACTTCAAAAAAGACAAGGATCTCCTAGACTGAGTCCAATGGAGGACCACAAAGATGATTAAGTGTCTGGACTGTCTCCCATATGAGAAAAGGCTGAGTGACCTGGGCCTTCTGTTCAGTCTGGGGAGAAGAAGACTGAGAGGGGACCTGATGAATGTTTATAAATATCTAACTGAAGGTAGGAGGCAAATGGACGAGGCCAGGCTCTTCTTGGTGGTGTGTTGTGATAGGACAAGGAGTAATGGCCTAAAACTTGATCACAGAGGTCAATGGTTTACAAGCAGGTTCCACGCTAACATGTAGAAGAACTTCTTTGCAGTGAGGGTGATGGAGCACTGGAGCAGATTGCCCAGAGAGGCTGTGAAGTCTCCTCCTAAAGAGATATTCAAGACCCAGCTTGATGCCTACTTGTGTGACCTATTGTAGGACACCTGCTTTAGCAGGACGGTTGGTCTCCATTATCTCTTAAGGTCTCTTTCAACCCCTGTGATTCTGTGATTCTGTGATCCTGTCTATATCCAGCTGCCTAGGAGGACAGCTTTGGGTCTGCAAGTTCTTAACCCTGGGCACAACTCTGAGCTTATCAACGTCTTCTCTCCCACCATGGTAACTGGTTTGCACACTTGATGTTAGACAGATCACAGAATCACAGAATATCCTTAAATGGAAGAGACCCATAAAGATGATTGAGTCCAACTCCTGCTCCACACAAGACCACCCCAAAATCAAACCCTATATCTGAGAGCATTGTCCAGATGCTTCTTGAAATCCAGCAGCTTGGGGCCATGACCACAGCCCTTGGGATCCTGTTCCAGGGTCCAACCTCACTCTGGTGAATGCATATGTTTGTGCAGGTCTTACTATGATGAAGTGACCAAGGTTAAGTAAAGAGGCAATGAAACAGAACACCAACTACTTTTGTGTTGATGGCAAATAGAGTTCCTGAATTCCCACTTGTCCCACTGTTGTAAATGATGATTTTAGCAAACTGCCTAAGCACATTCACACTAGCACAGAATGACATGCATGG
The DNA here is from genome assembly GCF_054131305.1 of Coturnix japonica. Lineage (NCBI taxonomy): Eukaryota > Metazoa > Chordata > Aves > Galliformes > Phasianidae > Coturnix > Coturnix japonica. Next base: position 128,051,932 of record NC_140663.1, read on the forward strand.
ATTACATGTTGGAAAGAAAGCATTTACAGAATTAGAAAGCCACCATCTGCACATTTGCATTTTCAGTACTATGTAAACTGTCCTATGGCTTTCTGCTTAAAGTTTCCAGAAAGACAGGTACTATTCTTAGTGCTGGTTAAAGCCCTGGCAAATTTTCTCCTTGCAGGCTGCTAGCTTAACTACAACTACAGACCTAGACGCTCTTTAAATTTATCAAGAGTGGATCCCAGTGTCGATATTTTAATGCATCTCCCTGACACACTTACTAGTCACAGGCTTTCCCTTATTAATGATTTGAGACTTCGTAGTTCAGCTGCTCAGAACCAGAGACTCTTCACCCCTACATAGATTCTTTAGCAGCTGCCTTCCTGTAGCTCCAAGCTTGTGAGCATTTAGATGCTTTGTTTTCTCGCTTCTGCCACCTGTGAGACAAAGAGTCTCACAGACTTCCAGGCACTCCAAAAATGATGTATTTTTATTCTAACTAGAAGAAATGTTAGAAAAAAAAATGCATAAAAGCTAAAAAAACAAGTGCTATCCTTCAATCTTTTATTTTCAGATGGCATGGCACTGGTTCAAAAACGGATAAAGAAGGGATGAGGAGATGTGCTATGATGAATAAAGATACCAAATCAGCTCACAAACACAAAACTGGAGCATTTTCAAAAAAGTCAGGTGCATGGTGAGTGGAAGCTGTTCCAAGTCTCGTGCTCATACAGCAGCTCACAGATGTTGTACATCCACGTCTGAGCAACCAGCTGTCTTCTCCTCAGTATTAAGTGTTCAGCTGACATTAAAGGGACAGACAGCACTGAAACTGAGAGCTCGGAAACTCAAATGGCTTTTCTGAAGTTTGCTGTGCCAATGAATTATTGTGCACGCTTTTTTCTCAAACAATGTTACTACTGAGCATTAAAAATAAGAGAGAGAAAAATCGTGAGACTTGCCACAGAGCCATAAACAACTCAATAGTAATAAAATATTCCCTAGCAGTAAGAGGGAAAAAGACACATAAAAGCAACATCATAAAATTTCAAGAGATTAGTATTAGATACAGAAACTAGACAGAAGTGGCAGCCAAAGGCCTTTGAGTATCATCATATTTATTAACTTTTTTCCCCTCCTGGATTTTCTGACCTGCTTCATAAAATAGTTTCAGTTTTGCGTATCATATCTGACAGCTCAAAAAACTCAACTACTCCTACACAAGAAATATAAAAAGAGGTTATTTGATATGATATGCCATACATTAAGTACTTGGTGTAATGTGTCAAAGAGTATCTGGGTCCAGGTATCCGCTCTGACTCTACCTTAACTGAATAGGGAAAGCCAAATGTTTGTGCTCCATTACCTCCCTGGAGACTCTTTTCCACCCAAAGAAAAGCTAGATACGTGAGAGTGAAGCAGCAGTGATACACTCCAACTGGTTCCCCAGTGTGGGAAATCAGAGTCTAGAAACCCAGGATACACCTTGCAGGGCGTCTAACCCAGAGTTATGATATCAAGGTCAAGAAAAATTGAAGTCCTATAGTAAATGAATTAGAATCTGATCTTAGAAAATGTAAAGCACATTTATTTTTAAGGGATGCAATGAACCACTCACAGTATTCACTCATCCAGAGCTGAGTTGGTGGACATTTAGATGAAGAGACTAACTTTTAAATGACAAGGACTAGGTGAAAAGGATTTTGCTGTAAGTGACGTTTGGTTCAAAAGTTCTTTAATTTTGTATGAAGGGAGGGAAAGGTTGCAACTGGAAACACATCCACAAAATGACCCATAACAATTGTCTTCAGTATTTGCTTTAGATTTCAAACCCCAGGTTTTATTCTATTTCAAAACAGAAGAAGTTCCAAACATGCAAAAATACCAAGAACTCGGCAACTCCCTTTCTAACTTGTGATAAGGATAGCAAACGATTCTATGATGCTGTGGTACTCCAATGAGAGCACAAAAGGGATTGAGATGAGGTGAGCAGCTGTGAAGGCAGAGGTGTTCTAGGGATGAAGGATTGTATTGCAAAAGGTGGAAGTGCTTTGAGGGAAAACTCACGAAAAAAAATAATAGGAGACAATTTTTATCTTGGGAATAATCTAATGTGAACTGACAAAGCACAACAGTTCTTCCCGTCTTTCTGGTACTGAGGTGTCTCTGTCCAACAAGCTTTATGCTGTATGAGTAGACAGGAAGAATCGCTTTCAGCCGTGGGCAAAAATAACCTGCAAGATTTAAGCACAGTACAAATGCAAGGAACTCAATACAAGTTCCAACCTGAAAGTGATGCCTAGGTTATAAGTCAACCAGAAGAGTTGTGTTGTCAGTAATGACACAAAGGGCATAGGAGAGAGCAAATCTTTTGTCAGGTGCTGCACAGTGATATACACGGGCTACAGGAGATGAATCACTTCTCTTTCCAGCTTTCTTGCCTAAAAAGAAAATCAAGAAAAAGGAATGGATTCACAGTACAGACTGGGCTGTTCTACGTCCTATGCATTAGCAGGGAGTTGTATGGCAGCATCTTCTCCATTTGGAGAAGTGGACCAGAAGTCCAGGCTCAGAAAATTCACTTCCAGGAGGGGCCTAATAGAAAGCAATTGAAAGCTGTGCTGTTGTGAGCTGAAGGTGATCCTGCAGTCCCTGTAATCCAGCTAGCGCTTTTGTAAAGAAACGTTTCTATGGCACACTGCCAAAGGACAATGAGAGTCTTTCAGAAGCAGAATTTTGCCCAGAACAGATGGATATAACAGCCTTTAGTTGCAAACAGAAGCCTAACAGCAGCAAAAGGGACATGACTGTGTATATAAACAGTGGCACAGACAAAGCTGATAATGCTTTTAAAGCGGACGTGCACCAGCAACACCTTGTGAAGAGAACGTGCAATGAGCAGTGAGGGACCAGATGCTTCCTTGTGAAGGGCAAGTGAATTATCTGCACTCACACTCTCATCTGTTAGCTGATCACATCTACTCTTAGTCACTGTTGTTAAGGATTTGTGTGTGCATTTTCTGTTGATCTGCACCATCATACTTTATTTCCAGAAATGCTCTGTACTCATGTTCAACTATAAGATTTAAACAGTGGATGAGAGATTCTGAACAGAGGAAGGTTCCAGGGGCTGCTGAAGCCATGTCTATTCCTCCTTGTGTCTACCACATAAAACAAGCAAGCAAATGAGCAGCTCTGGGGACATGCCCTTTCGGGACATTCAAGAAGACTTGCACTGAAGGATGCATTACACTCAGCTGTCCCAACCATCTGGCATGTTTCTGCGTGGGCAAAAGGGTACATAATTTCCCCTTGCCAAAAAAAAAAAGTTACCACAGAGATGAGTGTGGCTCCTCTGTCTTCGGGGAACCCAGAGTATCCTCAGGTTCCCTAGATGTCTGGATATGTGCCATACAGACTTGCCAAAGTTTAAGAAGTAGCTTAGTGGCAGCAGGGTGGACCTTTGACTGACTGCCCTGGTATATACCTAATTTAAGATAAGGATAGTAGCTCTCCAGGCCCCAGTAACTCTAAGGACTTGATCTCCATTCCTTGAAATGGAAGTTGAGGTACGTGGCTTGTAGGCAGTTACCTACATTTAACAGCTAAATTTAGATGTCTACAATCTGGAGCTGAGTTACACTCCATATTTCCCGTCACAGCTCACGACCTGGCAAAAATACTCAGCCAGAAGCATCTTCTGAAACTATTTGACTTCCTTTATTCCCCACTTTTTTCCACTAGTCTGAAAGAGCCTTCATACACCTCCACAATTAGGTCATCCTTGTCACTCTGACCTCTAATTCTGAGTCTTTTCCCTCACACTGAATAGGCTAAGAGCCTATTAGTAACAGACATGGTTCTTCGGAAGCCAAGAAAAAAAGACTATCTCCAAACTGTGCGCACATGAGGCATTTGTAGATTAATGCATCAGTAGGTATCCTTTGGGTCTTTGTGATCATAGAATCATTTAAGAGCAGTTAACATTAATCTTATGGCTGATAAAAGAGTCTGAGAAGCCTTCTGCCCTCAAGAAAATGACTATACCAGTGAATCCTGGCTCATCAGGACAAAACAACAACGACAACAAAACAGAGGGAGAAGGGCACAGACAGGGCACCCCTGAAGAGGGTCAAGGAAACTTATAGAAACACACACTTGGCAGAACAACTAATGAAACACCTGTTAAACCTGATAAACCATTCATTTTCCATCAACTGTTATCCATAATTGAGGCCAAGCTCTTTTCAGTGTTGTCCAGTGACAGGATAAGAGGCACTTTGACATGAACAGAAGCACAAGGAGTTCCATAGGAATATGAGGAAAAACTTCACTGCGTGGGTGACAGAGCACAGGCACAGGCTGCCCAGAGGCTGTCAGGTCTCCTTGGTGATCTCCAGCAGCTGCTTGGACACAGGCATGGGCACCCTGCTCTGGGTGGCCCTGCTGGAGAAGAGGTGGGCCAGATGAACACAGAGGGCCCTGCCAGCCTTAGCAGATCTCTGTGTTTGTGTATAATGGTATTCTTTAATGTTTTTATCTTGAAATGACATGATACTTTCAAAAGGTGTCCGTTACTTGCCTCACCATAATGAATTGCAACAGGTCAGCAGCTTTAATAAGCTCAGGGAGGGAAGGAAGACCTGAGGTCTCCGATTTGCCCTACAGGTATCAGAAGTACAGTTAAGCCCAGACTCGCAGCACTTCTTTCTCCTCATTGAATTTGATAAAACTGCTTCTGAGCTTGATAAACACAGGGTGGATTAACACTGTGTGTGAACAGCTGCAAATGAAAGGCATCAAATTTTATCTCAGAAGAATGGCATCCCATTTGGTCATTTTCCTAACCAGCCCATCTGCACTGAAGCATTACATAAGAGCACTCCCAGACTAAAACCAAAGGTGATTAAATTTTCTTTCCAATGATTTCTCTCCTTTCTAAGGAAGTGAGTGTGGGGCTGGAGAGGTGTGTGAACATAGTACGAGTTCACCTGACACTGCAAACCAAAGAGAACGCTTTTATATGGGATTGCTGTCCACTTATTCCAGCTCTGCATCCCTATCAGAGTTCTTCAACTCATTATCATTCCAGATGTGACGAGCTTCTCTGTGGAAAACCATTGGTCAAATGAAGTAACTTAAAACTGCCATAGGTTATTTGGGGTTTGTCAGTCAGAAACAGGTACCATTTTAATTATCCTTATAGGACTAAAGTAATAAAATTCCCCTGCCATCTCAACTTCTTAATATGCCCATTGTTACAGTTACATAAAGGTGCTTCATACTACGATAGCTATTCCGTTACTGAGAGGAAAATCATCATTCCGATGTCTCATCTTCATAATGGCATAGTTACATGCACCACATGAACCACATGAACTCTTACCCTATTTTGGCTTTTATTCTTAAATGACACTCCCCTCTCCAAGTAGGATTAATTACAGCAGTAAAATTTGTAGGGCTGGCTTTAGCATTGAGAAAATGAATTGTTGCTACTCATGCATTTATACAGCTGAAGTAACAACAGAAATAATATATATGCTTATACGCTGACTTTCCAGTGGAGGATACTGTAATGAAACTCAGGTATGTGTGCTAAATTACACCTGTATACTGGAGAGCAAGCACATTAAGGACTAGAGTGTATTATCCATGTATGAGATCTCAGGAAAAAAAAAAAAAAAGAGGAAAAAATAGTAACATAAACAGCTTTCAGAGGGAGAAAAGAGAACTTCAGCTTTCCCCTTTGGGCAACAAAATTATGCAGAACTCTAGAAGCAGCTGGAGGCAAAGACATCACCCATGGCACGAAGCAATCGGAGACTGACAACAAATGCTAGGTTTAGAAGGTTATGGGGAAAGCTACTACTACAAAGTCTCTAAAAACACCTGGGGACACAACCAAAACACTTGATATGATGGATCTGCACAATATATTACAGGAAAAGAAAGAAAGCAAAGTGTTTGAGCAAGGCATTTTTCAATGTTCAAATCCATTTGTGGATATAGCATGTAGTGTTCTTCTGGCTGTCATGTCCAATACATACTGTGTTTCTCCTGACATGAAATGCGTTGGTTATGGTAAAAACCAATGTATATTTTACAAATCTGTCCATGGTTTTGAGTGTGTCTATCTTTCTTACAAGCACAGAAAGTTGTGTTTTGTGCAAAGGGGCTGACTTTTGTGTATCTACAATTGATAAGATGAGGCAAAGCTCCCACACTCAGCTGTAACACAACTGAAATGAAATGAAACATCACACACAGCTATTGATCATAAAAGGAGTGATATATGTGATTTAATTGGGTGTGGGTGTACTTGTTACCATTTACCATTTCCTTTCCCTTCTTCAGACCATTTGACATTCCTATTCAGTAAATATCATAGGGAAGCCAAGGCATACTGATGTTTTGGGTTTTTTTTTTTTTGTACCTGCTTGTCGTTAATTTATTACCGCTGTCCTCTCCATCGAATATAATAATGCACAGAAGTGTCATAAGAAGAATTAATCTCAGCCATCTACTACTAAGTCAAGCCTCTGACTGTTTGCCTACCTTGACAGCAGCAGGAGACTCTCAGGTAAACCACTGATGGGCAGCCTTTCTTTGCAGTCATTATTCCATTAATGAGGCTCTGCTGCGTTGACAGTGTGCTAGAAAAGGGGTTAAATGCTAGAACTGAAAGCTGACATCAACAGCTAGGGAAGAAGGCACCAACACTCAACAACAGGTAGGGACCAGAGATGAAACATGCAGAAACAGCAGAGCAGTGATTAGAAGGCAGAAATTAAAACTGTTCTGAGCCTTCAGATGTCTCATGCACGTAATCCCATCTGTTTTACTTGTGTTTTGATTTACTGTGTAGATAAAGCAGGTGCTGCAGGACCAGCGATGAACGCTAGCTGGCATTCCCACCGCCTTTGGTGTGCTTTAAAGAAAATAGTACAAGAATACTGCCTAAAAGTGATGCATTTGAGACATAAATAGCACCTCAGAAACTAATCACGCTCGTAAATCAAAGGTTTGCTCCAAAAAGCCCGGTGAGACGAGGGGTGCAAAGCGCTTTTAAACGCTGGGAGCAATAAATACAAATGGTAATATCTAAACCTTTCAAATTCAATGACAAGGGCTGTGGAGGCAACCCGAAGGCCGCCAGGCTGTGTGCATCGTCTCCCCTTGGGAAGGCTTGGGGGAAGCAGCCCTGAAAGAAGCGGCGGGCTCAGGCCGCAGGCGGTGCGGGGAGCTCCGTCCCTCAGCGCGGCCGCCATTGGCTGCCGCCGGGGGGGGAGCATGGCCGCGGGGCGCCGCGGGGAGGCGCGGAGCGGAGCCGGGCTGCCGCGCCCGCGTAGGCCGGCCCCGCGCTGCCCTGCCCGGCCCGGCCCGGCCCCGCCGCGGCGCGGAGCCGGAAGCCGCTCCGATGAGCTGGGGGCGGCGTTGGGCTGCGCGGAGCCTCGCGCTGCGGCCAGGTAAGCGATAGAGGCCTCCCGCGGCGGGATGTGCGGACGGGCCGCGATCGGCTCGGTGGCCGCGCTGGCCTTGGCCGCAATTGCGGCCCTCTGGCTGCGGTGTGACGAAGGTACAGACATCTCCTTGGCGGAGCTGTGGCGACGAGGGGGTGGGACCTGCCCGTGAGGCGGGGGCCGGGGCCTGAGAGAGCTCGGGGGGAGCGCAGCGTTGCGCCGGTGTGTGTTGTGGGCAGCGGGCGAAAAGGGCACAGCCGGCCCCGCCTGGCCTCGGGCTCGCACCTGCCCCGAGGGGCTGTGTGGATCCGCGGGGTCCGTCCGGCCGCCGTGCGCCGAGCTGCAGCGGCCTGTGTGTGTGTCTGTGTGTGTCTGTGTGTGTGTCTGTGTGTGTGCATCCACTGCGGCGGGAGGGAGGGGAGGAGGAGGGGGAGGAAGGAGGGAAGGAGGAGGGCGCTGCCATGAGCCGGGCCTCCGCGTGCCGCCCGCACCGCCGTCCTGCCGCCCCCGGAGCCGCCCGCGGCGGGGGAGCGGCCGCACGGGGCTGAGCGCCGAACGGGGCGCTGTGACCTGCCCGGGGGTAGCGAGTCGCGCCCGTATCTGTGTGTTGTTCTCGGCAGGGCAGGGCGAGCTGCGGGGGGGCTTTGTGCGTGTCGGGCTCGGTTGGTGGGCCGTTGTTTGTTTTTTTTTTGTCGCTCCCTTTCTGCAGGTGCCCGCTGGAAAGTTTGCCGTGCGGGCGGCCCGCGCTGCGATGCGGGGCCCGGGGCCCGGCTCCCCGCCGCCTCCCGCCGCACCGCGGCCGGGGCTGCCGTAGGCGCCCCCTGGGAGCGCGGAGCGCGGGTATTAACCTCCCCCCCCGCTCCCTCCCGCCGCCCCCCCGGCACCTCCTCTCTCCGTCCCTCCCTCCTCCTCCTCCTCTCCCGGTGCGCGGCCATTGCAGTGACCCCGGCCGGCCGAGGATGATCACGAACACGCGGGGCTTCTTGTGGTCGGACCTGGAGACGCGGGCGCTGCTGGAGATCTGGGGCGAGGCGGACGTGCAGTCGGCTCTGGACGGCAACTTTCGGAACAGCCATGTGTACCGGGACGTGGCGTGCCGCTTGGCCGAGCTGGGCTTCGAGCGCACCCCGGAGCAGTGCCGCATCCGCATCAAGGGCCTTAAGCGGCAGTACTACCAGGCTCGGGACGGGCTGAAGAAGAACGGGCACGCCCGCAAGATCTGCAAGTACTACGACGAGATGGACCGAATCCTCAGCTGCCGGGGGGGGCCCGACGGAGCCCCCGAGCCGCCTCCCCCGCTGCCCGACGGTCCGCAGCCCCTCGGAGTGCCGCCCAGCCCGGGCGTGCTGCACAACGGCCGCGAGAACGACCCCGAGGCGGACGAGGACGCCGGGCTCGAGTCCCCCCGCGACAACTTCGCCGAGGACTCCGGGGAGTGCTCCTCGTACGCCGAGCGCCCCATCAAGGTGGAGTGCCCCCCCTTCGCCATCCCGGTGCCGCCCGGAGACGGTGAGTAGCCGGCGCCCCCCCCCCCCTCTCAGCACTGCCCGTGCGGCCCCGGCCCTGCACCTTGCGCGTCCTCGGCAGCCTCGGCCCCGCGGGAGGGGAGGGGAGGGAGGCAGAGCCGGGAGGTTCTATTGGTGTTCAGCGGAGGGGAACCGAGGGAACGCTGGCGCAGAGCTGAGGACGCTGCTGGTAGCGCTGTGCGAGGACGCGGGTGTCCTTCTCACCCGCGGGTTTTCCCGTTCCCTTTGATGGGTTATGGTGATGATGGAGATCGTAATGAAAAATCTGCTTATTGTTGCAGATGGGGCAGAAAGCGAGGGGGGAGCTTTTACGTAACGAATTGCTTGAGTTCTTCCATCAGCTCTGCTCCAACTTCAGCAGGCACGCAGACATCAGCCTTCACGCAGTGGCTGCCCCTTCCTCCTTGTCCTTTCCCCGCAGCTCCGTGTGAGGGGGATAGAGAAAGGGGGGGGGGGGGAGGGGGGGGCAGCGCTGTTTGTTTTAAATCTAGATTAACGCTGGGCTTTAATGCAAACATGAACCTGTCTTCAGCGGTTGACATCACTGAGGCATCAGCCAATTGGTTGACGTTTAACCAACCTTCTTTTTACACATAAACCCCATCAAAGAGTTGTTTACACTCGTGTGCTTTTGAAATGCAAATCCGGAATGCCAACAGACTGAAACTCAATTTAGATTAATGTAATTACCTGCAATACACAAACGAGCCCGTACTATTTAATAGCCTTCACTTAAACCTTTTTAGAAGATCAAAAAGGCTCCTATTGTCCAAGTTTAGTACTACAACAATTAAAAGATGTCTGCGTGATTCTTGTGCTGCCTTTGTAACTTTATAGAAGGCCATGAGTATTTTTGCTTAGGTGTTCTGAAATAAAAATGTCTGAGATAACTGCACTTTGCACTAAAACAGTAACAACATTGTGATGTGTTTGATCCACGTTTCATAGGAGGATTTTTTTGCTGCTTTCTTGTTAGTCCTTCAGAAATAAAACCCTCTCTCCTCTTGTTTTAGGCTTTAAAGAAATGAGCGCTCCCACGGTTACCCCGCCTCTCAGTCAGCCCAAAAGATCAAAGAAGCGCCACGCGAATTTAACGTTGGATAAAATGATGGAGAAATTCTTGCAGCAGAGCGTGGATACGGAAGAGAAATTTTATAGATACGAAGAGCAGAGGCTCAAAATTGAGGACAAACGGCGCGAAGCTGAACACGCTCGAGAGCTCCAGATGCTGCAGATGTTGGGACAGATGTTGTCAGGAATTTCTTCTACGGTATCACAAAGGGCACAGTCTATACCAACGAGTCCACCTCAGAGAGCAAACCATCGTTCATATGGGGATAACTTTAATTATAATGCTATGACAGCAGCACTTTCGCCACCGATAGGTACTTCCTTCTATAGCATAAATAAAAGCGAGTCTTTTTTAAAGTTCTGTGTGAAAGCCCTGTTAGTAAGTAGCTTTTGCAAATAAAAGGTAGTTGGAATTATTTAATGTTGTGGTGAAGGCGTCTGTCTGATGTAAAACGGAATTAAAACGTCGTTCATACCATTGTACTGCTTATTTAACATAGATATGTTAGTTACAACAAATTTCCTTGACTGAATTAACGCTTTTCAAACTTGATCAATGCTGGGCACTTCTTTCAACATTCACATCTCCGTAAAATGAAGTTAAGGAAGTTTTATATATATATAGATAAAAGGCAGGTGGGAAGGGGAAGTGTGTTATAGCAGAAGTTCTGCTGTAGCTGAGGCTATCAGCACTGACTCAGTGTGTGAAGTTAAGGGTGTGCATATGTTTTGTCCACGTTGGGAAGGGAGTGACGTTTTGCCTGTGCTCCAGAAAAGTCAAATGTTAAAATCCAGCTTCTTGAAAACTAATCCCATTAAATAAAAATTGCTGCCTCTTCAGTAAATAACATGCTACTGCAGCAGATATGGTACAACGTGGGAAAGCTGGCATTGCTTTTTATTCTCTACTGGGTCGTTTATAAATTCTTTGGGGGCCTGAATTTGATTTTACAGAGAAAGACAAAGCAAACGCTCTTGAATAACAGGCTGCCCAGGGAGGTTGTGGATGCCCCGTCCTTGGAGGTGTTCAAGACCAGGTTGGACGGGGCCCTGGGCAACCTGATCTAGTAAATGTGTATGTTTGGTGGCCCTGCCAGGCAGGGGGGTTGGAACTACATGATCCTTGAGGTCACTTCCAACCCGGGTCATTCTGTGATTCTGTGAATTACTTGCACAGACCTTTTCTTCTGTGACACATGTGGGCCAGAAGTTGACGATCAGATCCTAGCTTTTATTACTAGACTTTCTAGAGCTGCGGTTCCATGTCATGTATGTAGTCTCTTTATGTAGAGGTGTGTTGTGTAGGCAGGAGGAAGGTTGGTTTTAGCTGGTACTGAAACCAGAGTGAGCCTTGGGATTGATGATCGTGGCCTGCTGTGTGGAAACGAGTCTCTTTGGGTTTAATTCTGAGCTTTGCACTGCTGGAAAGAGAAATTCTGGCTTGAAAAGGAAAAAAACCCAACACCCAAACTCGTGGCATTGAATAATAACCCCACACTTTGGATCCTAAGAGGTGCATGCTGGTTCCTGAGAGGATCTTGGAACCTTTACCGTTCTGTGTGTCCCTGTAGGTGTGTTGGGAATTGGATGTTCAGGTGTGCTGGAGGCTTAGGGTTGGTGACCGTGTTGTTTTCTGACCAGTTGTTTTCTGATTGGATAGTTGGTCTGCAGAATTCCTCAATGTCCAGAGGCTTTTCTAGGTAAATTACAGCAAGTATATGGATTCTGTGTATAAATGGCTTCTGTGAAAGGAAACCTGAAGTGCTTAGCAAATCTCTAAGGAAATCATTGGACGTTCTACACTGGTGTGACAGTACCAGCAGGGATTTACCACTGCTTGTAACAAATCTTCTTTTTGCTAGAAGTTGGAAGGGTTTTATTATCTGTAAAGGCTTGAAACTACAATTCACTTTCTTTTACATGGGTGTACAGTTATACGGCGCTGTGCAAGAAGACATTGCATATATCTGACTTTACTAAGAGAAACTTGAGTTTGAATCTTTTGAATGTTGAGGGTGTAACAAAGCATTTGCGGTGAAGTGCTAAAAACAAAGCGCTTCAGGCAGCATATCTTTTAAGGAATTAGGATGTCAGTTGTTTATAGCTAAATGTGCCCCGGTGTGTACATAGGTAAGCAGGACTCTGCTGTGAATTCCTTTCTGCGCAGTTCTGTTTTCTTTCTGTTTGTTACGTAATTGCTTATACTTACAATAACGAGCAGCAAACGAACAGAGGGCTTTGTGAAGTCCTCCTGAGGTGGAAGATAGGTATGTTTGTCGTGTGGTTGAAAGCCAGATAATGTATGAAGTGTGATTCAAAGGAAATAATCTGCCCTATTTCTGGAGGAGATGAGTGTTTTGTTTTACTCTGGGTCGCTGCAGTGCTATTTTGGCCATAGTCCAAAGCAGGGTGGATTTAATTTTATTTATTTATTTTTATCTCAATAGGAGTGGAATGCCTGTATTATAGAAGGATTTTAGAAGCAAAAGATCAGCCAGGAGTATTTATCGTTATGGAACACTAACGCATTCTGTTACTGAAGATTAGCGTGTCTGGTGTAGCTTTAGATTCTCGGGAGGATGGAGCAAAAGATGCTTTCTGCTGATAGTGCGCAGATGCAATTTTTCTTGCTTAGTATGTTTTTCTTTCATTTTGTGGCACAGGTTTTTCTCCTCCATTTTTTAGGGCTATGTTATGCAGCTAGAAGCTAGGACTACAGTGCGAGTTATTTTTACTTATGTACTCTGTTAGTATTTAGCACTTCCTTGAAAGCTACTTAGAAGTTGTGTGAGAAAAGAAATGTGACTAAAGCGTAGGAGTCACCTTCCAATCACACAGAGCTCTCTTCTGACCAGGCTTTGTGCAGATATGGGGAGTTGTGTCGAAACACAAGAATGTGATTTGTTTAGTTTATGGCTACTATATTGTCCATTGAAGTACTGATCCTCACATTTGTCCTGCCTTGGGTACACTGCTTAATACTCTTTAGTTGTGCAGTATAGTTGTTGAAATATGTTTTTCTTCTATGTTTTCATAGTCTTTTGAAACAGCAGGTTGAACACGTGGCCTTCTGCATGTATGGTTGGTTTAATTTATAGTTTCAAACATAATTTTGCATCAGGGATCAGTAGTCGCATTCTAGCTAAAAACTGTTGTTTCTGTAATGCTTGCGGCTAGTGCAATTGAATTAGAGCTTTGCAGAATGACTCCTGTTATGCTCTGTATCCACCTGCCAAAATAAAGCAGTGAGATAGGCCCTGAGTCTGCTAAGAGGTGGAAGTCTGTGAGGGGAAATGGAAATAAGGTAGGGTGTCAATATGGGATGTGGGTTTGGCTGTTGACTACTCATTTCATGTCCAGGTGTATTTAGTGCTCACCAAGTTGTACCTATTTCAGTAGAGCAGAATTACAGAAGCGATTTAAGACCAAACTAAGAAGATAGCCTTGTGTGTGTGTTGCAACTTATCTATTCTGGGGGGTTGTTTCTTTCTGTACTTGAGCCCTAAGACTGTGAGCAGTGGGAATACTCACTGCATCAGACTTGAAATGTATGTATAAAAAATGATCACTTTCCTCAGTTACTTGGTGTTTTAAAGGTCTTTAGGTGGTAAATCTTTGGGTTTTTACAAGGATGTCAGTTTGTGTATCTTTGAGTAATTTTGTTACTGTTTGACTACTTAAATGCTGATGTTTAAGAAAGAGCATTTTTTAAAGTAACACTTCTTTTTTCAGTTATAGAGAGATCTTTTTCACTGCACCGAAATCACACTCTAAAGGATATGGAGAATATTTTTCAACTGGTGCGCAACGTTATCCCTCCTCTAACCGGGAAAAGGCATAAAGGTCAAGATGGACGTATAGGCATTGTTGGAGGATGTCGAGAGTAAGTTAATCAGAAATTTGAGTGTCGTTTCCAAGAGGTTGCAGTTGTCATTCCTACTTGTAGAAGCCATTTAAGCTTGCCCTACATTTAGAACTTGAGTATTTTTTGGAGTGCTTTACTAGTCTCATCATAATCTTTCTTACGAATGGCCATATTGCCCTAGTGTCATGACACAAGCTTTCAGTTGTGAATGTGACTGAAGCTTAGAGTGCAGTTTGTGCCTGTTTCCACCTTCTGAGTAATTTCTGACCACGGTAACTTTCTTCATTCAATGTTGATGTCTTTTCCCATTGCATGATGATGTTATAGAAGTAAATGGACTAGAATAAGGCAGTTGATCTTTGTTGTATTTTGCTATCTTGGGAACTAGATATCTTAAGTCAGGAATAGAAGGTTGCTGAGATCATCTTACTGTATGCTTATTATTTTGATGAATTATGTTGTTTACTAGATTTTATTAATAACCTGATTCATGTTCTTGAGCAATAGAAATAGCGTGCTTTAGAAAAAAAATAAAAAAGAAATACAATATAAATCAGTTATATTGGTCTAGATATAAAACCACTGTTCTGTTTCTTGGCCACTTTCAGTAACGTGCACAATACTTCAAACAAGCTATTGTACCTTCCTGCTGTTAATTTTCCCCTTTCTACATAGAGGTGGCATCTTTCTCCTGTGAAAGAGGTCTGCCATTACATAAAGAGCAAAATGTGCTGTATTTGTTAGACTGGAATTAGTTTTCCTCTTGGTCTGCTAGGCCTGGGTTCTTAGCTCTTGGCCCAAGCAGACACCTCTTTGGGTGATTCTGCCTCTACTTTGCTCTTCAGACTTCATAAAGAGAATTCAGGGCAACTGGGATCCCGGTTTAGGCAATTTGGTTAAGCATCTGAAACCAGATGGGAGTGAACTAGGTCATGGATCTCAGACTTGGCTTGCAAACAGTGCTCAATTATTGTTCTTTGTTATTTGTCGGTTTTCAAACTTTTAAAGTTGATTGTCTGTAAAGAGTTTGCTTTTTTACATCGTGATCTTTATAAATATTTCTGTGATGAGATCAGGTGACTAAAGTAGCTCCTTTAAAATTAAAGCGAAGTTTGAGATTGGCTTCAGTGTAGCAGGATTTTTATCTGTCTTTGACAGCAAACGTAAGAGAAAGCTTTTTAATTTGCTCTTGAATTTTAGTCTTCTTTAAGGCAGACTGATTTCCAGATTGTCTAACCTCATGAATGTGTTTCCTAATCTAAATTGTTTTTCATTTCATTCTAGATACACAGGAGCACCGTATTTTGCTGCAATTACAGCTCTCAAAGTGGTATGTGTTCTTCTATATCAATCTGAAATGAACTTTTCATCATTTATGTTGGCTTAGTGCCATTTTATAAAAGCATTCGGTCTGTGCTGTAGTTCAAATTGAAGTTCTAAAAGGTCTTGTATCTAACAAAGAAAATCCTCAGCTTTTGATTTGTAAAAGTACTTTGTATGGATGTGTCACTTACTGTTTCCTGCAAATATTTTCTCTGTATAATGTACAGGTAGAGATATGGCAGAAAACTGAAGGTTTTGTAGAGAAAACTGTTTTATCAGAGGCTTGGATAGCAAATTTAAAACCTTGCTGAAGCAGTTTCTGACATAACCTTTAGGTTAGTGTTTGAAGTCGTGTTTTCAGTGTTTCAGTCAGAATTCTTGGTAAGCACTGAAAGAAATAACTTTCTTTTGAAATCATAGAATGGCCTGGGATGAAAAGGATCACAGTGGTCATTTAATTTCAAGCCCTCTGCTGTGTGTAGGATCACCAACCACTAGGCCAAGCTGCCCAGAGCCACATCCAGCCTGGTCTTGGATGCCTCCAGGAATGGGACAATGTAGAGCTTTAGGCTTGTAAAATACTTAGGTGCTGTAAGTCTAAACATTGTTGGTTGAATTCAACGTATCTTTTCAATAGCACCCTTAATTTACATTATAATCTTTAGCAGAAGTATTTTCCAGGCTTTTTTCCCCGTAGAAGTGTGAACTCCCTTATTTTAGTGACAAATTAAACGGCTAAAGATAAACTTACTGCGCACTGCACGAATACTGTGGTGATTATTCAGATGTACCCCAAACATGCTTACATAATACGTATATTTTTCAGAACTCTGTGATCAGTGCTTCCCATTCATTGTGCTCCTTTTGTAGGTCTGTTTGGATAAGAACCAACTCAGTGCTTATTCAGTATTTCCTCCCACCAATCTCTCAAGGATTTTAACTGAAATTATATCATTTAATAATCTTCTATAAACATTAGAAACTACTCAGCCTTCTATTCACTATGTGCAAATACAGAAGTGTATTATGGGAGTCCCCTCTTTGAGTTACTTGGTCTCAGCTCATTGCAGCTTCACATAAGGAATCATAGGATCATATTTATGAACTACTTAGTAGCTTGAAATGTTAAATGTATAAGTAGTAAAGCAGAGGGGACGCTCTATTAACCTTGAGAAATTTCAACAGGGAAGACAGGTAGCAGATCAGGTTTCCTGCGTATTACGTGTTTTTAAAGTGTATTTGTGATTTTTTGAGTTGTTAGTAGAAGCTTGAGACTAAACCCCTTGGCTTCATTTAGCTGAAGGGAAGTTGTTGAAATTGTGCTGGGCTTTATCTGGTATATGGATATCTGGTATGGATTTGGCCCATTGAGTGAAAGCGATAGGGCTGGAATAGTACTCAGAGATTGCCATAGCTGTATTTTGCAATCATAGTACCTTATTATTTTCCTTAGTACAGCTTGTCTCTTGCTCAACTCAGTTCTCTTGCCTTATTTTCTTACTGTGTGTGTGATGTTTTAATCTTTACTAATCTGCAAATGAGAACCACTGTTCAGGTGAGCAAAGATAAAGTCAAAATAGAAGAGTGAGAAAAGTTCCCTTTAACTACTGAGAAATAGGAAAAGAGGTGAATTATTTGCTGCTGTCTAAGCTTTGGAATTCTGAAGTTGTTGCTGTATAATTGATGCTTATTTTTGCAATTTTTCTTTTTAGGGTGCAGATTTATCCCATGTGTTTTGTACCAAAGATGCAGCAACAGTAATCAAATCATATAGTCCCGAGCTGATTGTTCATCCAGTTCTGTAAGTCATTTCTGTTTTGTTTAAATGAGCGACTCAGGCGTAGTGGTTTGAACATTGCAGTCTGAGACTTGATTAGCTTACATTACATACACTTGCTCTCACTTTTCTTCATAAGTGTCTTGCTTTATTACATATGCAGCTGCTGCTGGGAATAGAAGGAAAAGAGTTATTAACAAGGTGAAAAGTTTGATAACCAACTGTCTTTATAAGGAAGATCCTTATTCCCTGAATTTGAGTTCTGAAATGCATCAGGGATGAATGAACTTGAAGTGGAGAAATTGTTTCAGTGGGGTGTTACAGTGGTTACAGTAACATATGTATTCCTGTAGATGTACAAGGTGTGACCTTACTGCTCTCTATAACTTCCTGAAGTGAGGTTGTAGTGAGCTGGGGGTTGGCCTCTTCTCTCATGTAATTGATGATAGAACTAGAGGGAATGGGTTTAAGCTGCGCCAGGGGAGATTCAGTCTGGACATTAGGAAGTATTACTTCTCAGAAAGGGTAGTCAGGCATTGGAATGCACTGCCCAGGGAGGTGGTGGAGTCACCGACCATGGGAGTGTTCAAGAAACGTTTGGATGTTGTGTTGATGAATATGATTTAGCTGGGAAGTATTGGTAATGGTTGGACTAGATGATCTTCTAGGTCTTTTCCAACCTTGATAATTCTGTGATTCTGTGATGAATCTGGCAGTTTTCATATCCATATTGTGTTAAGACTGAAAATCAGTGATAATGTAGTAATAAGTAGTAGTACTTTTCTTACAGCTCTGATTAATTCCACGCAGGCAGCTGGCTAATTGTGTGAATCTGTGGCTCTGTAAACATTGCTTATACGACATGAAAAATGAAAAAGACGTGCAAATATCAGAATGTTCAGAATTTATTTGTTCAAACATCTCTTTTTAACCTCTTCCTGAAGCAGTTTGAGTCCTGCTAGGGTTGCTGGCCGCTCTTGATTCAGAGCTTAATCAAGTCTTTGTACTTTCTCCTGAGCCAGGCTTCATGCATGGGAGAAACTGGCTAAAAACCACTGGGCTATGACATTGTTTTCTTTTGTGTCCTTCCCTAAAACTTCGCTTTGTTATCATTTCTCTGTGACCCTTCAGAGTAACTAGGTAGCTGTTGTACCACTCTCTTATTATGCTAATCATAATTATGGCCCTGTGTACTTCTCAATTCACTATTTGAACAGCTTGGCGTTTTGCCAGGGTTCAACTGCCATTTTGTACAGCCAGAAGTCTGACATTTTATCATCTCCTCGGCAACTCGGCTGCCGCTACCTTTCTGTACAGCCCTCACTTCAAGGGGGATCACCTTAAAGAAGAAACGTCTTTTTGCTGCTGCCCTCTGAACGTAGAGGCTCTTCCGGCTCATTATTGCTGCTGCAGCTGATCTTTGGTGGCAGGACTAGCAGAAGTGTTTGAGAACTGTTTCAGTCTGTTTCAGGTCCTTGGCAAATGCCTGTTGCTTCAAGAATGTCAAGAACATTATGTGTGAAGGATTGAGTAGGAGAGTTATGAAAATAACCATCCCTCTTGCAGAATTACCAGGGTAATTCCCTGTGGCCACAGCTGCAGATCATCCCGGATTCATTTAAAGTGTAACGTCTTGTGCTAGAGACACCCTATAATACAAGTTTCTCTTGTGATTTATCTTGTGACTTCCATTCAGTGTTCTCATGTGGGAAGGTAAAAGAGCCAGAACTGCACATTGCAGCCTGGGATTTGAGAAGATAAAGCTTTAATACCTGGCTCTGTGTGTCCCTACTGCCTGAGTTGAATACTGTTCACTGTGTTTCTAGGAGCAATGAATTGTCAGTATTATCTATAGTGATTTTTCCTTCTTAGGGATTCTATCAAAGGCATCATCGATGCCTTTGTGGTAATAAAAGTAGTACTAATAGTTTAACCATCTTTCCAATATTTTTGCTGTCTGACTTTTTGCTTCTCTGTGGAGAACTAAAAATTACAGAAGTCAAGGTCCTTTGGAGAATGGACTGCACTGTGTTTTAGTCACATCTACCTCACTCTTCCTACCATCACTCATGTTTTGAGCTACGTTTTTCTGTGGGCTTTTTTTTTGTCAGTTAGTTAATTTGTTTTTGTTATCACACTCCTACTGTGAACTTTACACAAATAGAGACAAGATGATAATACTGAAATGTGAAAGCCGGGTTTTACTGCAGGCATGTCCATTCTTCGGCTTTGGTCACGTCGAAAAGTCTTTGATACCCGTCTTGAGTTACCTTACCCTCTCTTGATAGGCCAGCAATCATAGAGTTGAATGAGCTATTTGAACCCAGTTGGCTATATTTTAGAAGAAGACAAAATAAATCTGTTCTGTTGTGGAAGGAGGCTCATAGCTTTTAGTTTTGTTAGTTAAGAATAGCTATTAAATTGTGTGAGATTAAATTCTATTTTGAGTAATCTGCTGGAAGAAGTAAGAAGTGAAAGAAATTCTGTCACTGAAGCAAGTCAGAGAGAAAGCTCAGGTTGCTCTGATTACCAGAAAGAAACCTCCTGAATGTTTTGGTTGCTGGATTTTTACATACCTACAGCATATACATGTATAAATTGTGTGATCTTTATCTGAAACCACATTTAGACAGCAGCCTGGTTAGGAATCACATGAGAAAGTAGTGTTTGTTTGTTGTTTTTCTTTCTGAATTACTTAGGGTGAGATAAAGGTCAGTTTGCATGTGTGCTGACTCGGAGGAGTATACTTAAGCTGTTTCTAATCATGTCATGCAGCCCCATGGACAAAACTTGTTTACAGACCTGTGTTCTCTGTCCAGTGTTCTTGGGAAGAAAAGCTGCTGCTTCTTTGCTTTACGCTGCCAAGTGAATAGAAGAAAGGAGATGCGCTCACCTCATGCTGTGTCTCTTGTTTCCCCATTGTTGCAAGGGTTCTCATCCCAGGTGAAATCTTACAGATAGAGATGTAGCAAAAGATTTGTGGTGTCACTGTGGTGAGCGAGGCTGGTCTTGCTGCTTTTTGATACATAAAGAGAAGCATACACATGTAGACCCATTATATTCCAGTTAGGTCCTAGAATATAATCATCCTTCTGAATGCTTACTATACTGCTGTGGTTTGACATCAGCATTAGATTTCTTTGGTGTTTAATCTTCCTTGAGTTTGAATGAAGAAAGGCATCCCGGGTATTCTCTTTATTTATTATTGGAAGCTTTTAGGGTCTCATTCCTTTTTGTAGCTGACAGTTACCAAAACATGTTTTAACTGAGACTTGTTCTGTGTGTCCACAGCTGATTTGAAGTACTTTAGCCTTCTAGGTATTGGTTCAACTATAATCTGCACATTAGGATTCAACTGTAAACTGAAGAGCGATATCAAAACAATAGAAACTTGTCACTTCATCAGCCAATATTAATAAAGAAAAAAAGAAAGTTTGTTTTTCTAGGGGCAGTGCTGTTTCATTCTGAGGGTGGTTACCCTGTCAACTCAGCTTCACACAGAATCATAGAATCACAGAATGACCCGGGTTGGAAGGGACCTCAAGGATCACGTAGTTCCAACCCCCCTGCCTGGCAGGGCCACCAAACATACACATTTACTAGATCAGGTTGCCCAGGGCCCCGTCCAACCTGGTCTTGAACACCTCAAAGGACGGGGCATCCACAGCCTCCCTGGGCAGCCTGTTCCAGGGCCTAACCACTCTCCTAGTGAAGAACTTCCCCCTAACATCCAACCTAAATCTTCCCTCTTTTAACTTAAAACCATTTCCCCATGTCCTGCTATCGTCAGCCCTTTCAAAGAGTTTACTCCTCTCCTGGGTGTAAGTTCCCTTCAGGTATTGAAAGGCTGCAATGAGGTCAATTCACAGAGCTTCATTCTGTGGCCTATAAAATCACAGATTTGGTTTGGTTGCAGTTGTGCCATTTGGGAGAGATTTTGATAGGTTCTACTTTCAAAGGCAGTTACAGGAAGCATTAATAGGTCAGGACTTCTTCTGTGAACTCTAAAATGGGAAAACAGCTGAGTCGGGACATTTGGTTGTTATTTTACCTTTGAGGGTGATTGCTTTAACACATTGGTAATGTGATCTAGATCAGAATGTACTGTAAATGCTCTGAAGATTAGGATACATCTAAAAGAAGACTGTAAAATAATTGTGGTATCTTTACAAGGCTGGAGGGGTTGCCCTTGAGTGCTGTTGCCATGTCTGTGTGAGAAATCTCCAAAAGCAGATTTAAGTGATAGCTTCTTCTCCTTTGGGGCTTTTTCTCGTGGGATATGAGATGCTCTGAGTGAGAGCAGGTCAAAGAGAGGAGACCCTATTTGTGTAGTGCGTTGAGGTTCATAAGGAGGCTGTGGTTAGGTCTGTTGCCTATAGTGCACTGGTAGTGTAGTATACCTACCCAGTGCCTGGTGAAATGGAAGATCGCATGCCTCTATGAGAGTCTTTGGTGTCTGAGTAGCAGCTGTGGATTATGTTTGGGGTTTTATCACTAAGATAAATAAGGCATTTTTTGCAAATATGTACATCAGTAGGTCATTCACACTCTCTCTACCTTGAAGGTGGAACATGGAGCGAGGCTGTGGAATATGCAGATTGAGAGCAGCCCTTTGCCATGAATTGGGGGGGTACCACTGCTCCTTCCACCTGCTGGATTGTTGTTCATGCCACTGTGTTGTTGATGTGGAATAATCTCTGTCCCTGTCTTATTTGCCCATTTTCCAATAATGAGCTCACACAAAGTTCACCACAGTAGTTAATAATAGTTAATAATTGGCTTTCTGAGAGATCTACCTACACTCCAGAGCTATACATCATGTCCCGTATTTTGATGTACTGTATAACATGACAGGATCTAACTGTCTGCAGGTCTATTGTTTGATTCACATTAATATAATTACTTGCAGTGCTTGGACAAACAAAACCAATACTCTTTCATCCTCAGGTCAGAGACTTTTTCTCATCTTTGAAGATAAGATTCTAGACTTCAAGACTTAAAATGTCTTTGTCTCAGTTTGCCTAACTGACTTTTGCAGTGATACATTTTAATGCATTTGGAGTTGGCCTCACAGAATCACAGAATTGTAGGGGTTGGAAGGGACCTCTAGAGATCATTGAGTCCAACCCACCTGCCAAAGCAGGTTCCCTACACCTATAGCCTCAACCGCTATACCTGTGCACTCATAAGAAGGTTTTTAAGAGCATATTCTCCAGTAAGCAGTAAGGTGCTGTGTTGATGACTTTGCAGAAATTTTGCTTGTGTCCCATGACCTTCTCTAGGAGGAGATCCTGCTGATGGTGTTTTTATGAATTCCAAACCAGATCTGTGATTAACGAGGTGGTTCCACCTGCCTGAAACAAAAGTGAAGAGCTGTGTTCCTGCTGTTTCCTGTCTGTGCAGTCATTCCTGGTTATCTACTGTTTCAATAGCTCCCACTTACACCTGTGATGAATTTGCTTCACAGTTTCTTGTTTCTGTGTAAAATCTGACAAAGCTGCAGCTTTTCACATTGTTCCTTTTCCCATTTCTAGAAAGCAGTGACAGTAACTGTCATTCTTGCTGGATAGGAAAAGCTGCTGTGTTTAGAGCTTTCTGTGATAATTTAAAGTTAT
This sequence comes from Coturnix japonica, assembly GCF_054131305.1. NCBI lineage: Eukaryota > Metazoa > Chordata > Aves > Galliformes > Phasianidae > Coturnix > Coturnix japonica. The sequence continues at coordinate 128,074,554 of NC_140663.1, forward strand.
TGCCTTGATGGCTTTTGATCATTTGGTGAAAGCCGCTCTTTGAGTAAAATATGTCATACAGCAGAATTTTGTTTGTTTTGACAGCTGGAGAACAGAGGTGTGTCCTCACCAGTGGGGTTACAGAGGGAAGATCACTTCCCTGCTCCTGCTGGCAACACTAATTCTGATACCAGCCAGTTTGCTGTTAGCCTTCTTGGCTACCTGGGCACACTGCTGGCTCATGTTTAGCCAAGCATCAACCAATCCCCACAGGTCCATTTCTTGCATACAGTCTTCACATTGCTCTGCCCCAAGCCTGTAGTGTTGCCTCGGGTTGTTGTGGCCAAAATGCAGGTGCCAGCACTTGGTCTTGTTGAACTTCATCCCATCGGCCTCAGCCCATTGATGCAGCCTGTTCATATCACCCTGTAGGGCCATCCTGTCCTCAGGAAGGTCAGCGCTTTCAGCCAACATGGTATCATCTGCAGACTTAATGAGTGTGCGCTTGTTTCCCTCGTCCATGTCATCAGTAAAGGTATCAAAGAGGACAGGACTTGACATTAACTTTAGTCTCTTTCTTACCTAGTAGATTTCTCAGGTTTTGGATGGCTTAAGCAAGATCTTTTTATTTTCCTGAAAAGTAGTAATTTTATTGTGTTACAGTTGTTATTTACTTGTTTGTTCAATGGTTGTTCTTCTCTGTATGCAGGCAAAGCTCTATTAGTTGCTCTCCATGCAAGCTAAAACTTTGAGGAAGCTTAATGGGTTTTGGGAGGTGTTGGTTAGTTTCTTGGTTGAGCAACACTGAGCTGTCATCATCTAGATTTCCTGTAAAATGGTGCCTGATCATATTTCACTTAACAGTGGTTAACTGCAGATTTAAGTAATTCTTATAGACGTAGTCATTGCCATAACTGTGGTCTCTCACCATAATCTTTATTGCACACATCTACACAATGGTACTGTAGTTTGCTTTTCTTGTTTACAAGTGTTATTGCTTGCATTCAGCTTCACAAATTATTCCCATTGTGTATATCCATGGTGTGAGAGTATATTTTTAAATCCTGGGAAAGCCAGATTGTTTCCCACTCTCCAACCCCATCTCCTTCCAAAAAAGAAGCTTAATTTACTTTAGAAAATAAAAGGCAAGAAAAAATTGGAAAATAAACAGAACAGGAGGTGGTGGGCACAAACTGGAACACAAGTGGTTCTGTGTGAACACCAGGAAAGTCTTCTGTGCTGTGTGAGTGACTGGAATAGGTTGCTCAGAGAGTTTGTGGAGTCTCCTAAGGTGGGATCCTTAGCAATCTCTGGAAAGTCCCTGGTTATGGACATGGGCATCCTGTTCTGGTTGGTCCTTCTGGAGCAGTGGGGTGGACTAAATGACTTCCTGTGAAGTCTCTTCCCACTTCTACCATTCTGTGATTAAAGAAATCCCTAACTTCTACTCAGTCAGAGCCTTGATCTGGGAAGGTAACATCTCTTTTTCCAAGTGTTTTACACCCTTCAGAAATGCAAATACTATTTTCTTGTGGCTTTGCAAAATATCTTCTGACTCCATTTTATATTCGTATTAGCTTTATTTTTCAAAGTAGAGGTATTGTGTTTGTGATTCCTGTTTTGTAACAAAGATGGGTTGCTTTATCTTACGGCTCTGTGGTTCTGAAGACAACTCTGATTCTTTTTTTCTGGATCTTGGTCTACCCAAGCTTGAAGATCACATCTCTTTTGATCAAGAGGACATCACCTTCATACCTTACACTTTTTAGATACTTTAAAAAAATACAGTGCTAATTTAAGTCGTGTGTGCACATTTTTGACAGTAGAGGCAATAATTAAATAGAGCAGTTTGAAATCAGGTTAGTAATCAGGTGGAGAAATTGGCATGAAGGGAAAAAGGAAGCAAACAGTTATTTGTGTGAGCACAGTACGCAGAGAACAGCTGAGGACCTGACTTGTGTTCTGTGCTGCTATCTCTGAAATATTTTGGTGCCTTTATTTTGTTGTCGTTGAAAAGTACATGTTGGCTTTGTCTGTAGTAGTAAACTCAACAGAGCCAAGGCATATGTATTCCCAGAGACCTAAAAGTTGTTATCTGTACTGTCAAATTATCTGAACAATGTTGGGCAAGATTGTGCCCCATGCCAAGCATCCTCTCCTAAACAACTTCTTTCACTGCTGAGGAATTACTACAGTCCAAGGACAAGGGCAGCTTGGGTGTTCACACTGCTCTGAAGCCTTGCAGTACAGAGGCCAGTTGACTTCTGTATCAGAAAACCAACTGGGGCGTTTGAATTTTGTATGTAGACTGTAGCTGTTAAGAGCAAAAAGAGTTTTTCTTTGTGCTAAATCCCATGGTCAGGAGAGACCATGTAGAGGATACTCATTATCTTCCCGAAGAAAAATGATCAAGAACGCTGATCATTTTTACTGTATCAGCTTGAAAATGTTGCTGCTTTGATGTCTGTGTGTAGGAACAAGCAGTTCCTACAAGCTGGCGTGATAAGCCCCTCTGCTTTGAGAAAAGCCATAGAGGCAGGATAGTGTACATGGTGTCCTTAGCTGCATAATTGCAGCTATTGTGAATATCCTGGATCTTAAAGTGAAGTTAGAGTGATGCTACTAAGAGGCAGTTTTTGTTCTGCTTTCTTTTATAAAGAATAGAAATCCATCAGCTATTTTTCAGTATGTTTTTATAGCCGATTTTGCAATGTAATAGTAATTATCGCCATTTTAAATCTTTGGGCCCTTTGTATGCTGTGGGTTGCCTCTTGATGTGAAATTGCAAAGGAGTTATGTGAAACGTAATGTTTGTAAAATGCTTTGAAGATGAAAAGCTCTACAGTAGGTTTTTATTATTACCAGAGGCAAAGTGAGCAGGAGTGGCTTAATGTTGGGCTGTTCATTTCCCAAGAGATGGCTTTGTTTTGAAGAGTGTATGTAATCCACCAGGCTGGAGACAGAATGAGCTTATTTCAAGTTTGATTATAAATAGATTAGCAAACTTTCTACCTCGAGATTATTTGCATGAGAGGTCTGTGAAAGTGCAGAGAAAGTTTTGGTACAATCTCAGCCTTGTTTGAAATAACATTTGTTCAGTGTGTTTGGCTTCTGCTGCCCAAACGTATTTCGAATCCAATCCTTTCAAATATCCTTGTCAGTGAAGCAGAGTTTTGCCACAGATCAGCTCTCTTTTTCTACAGCTACGATCATTTTCTGTATTTAATATGTGAATAATTGTGTCTGCATTCAGAAGTGGCGATGCTTTATTAGAATTGGGTTTAATTTGGTTTTAATGCTTTGACATATAAAGAAAAACATCATTTCCAGCCCGTATCAAGGTTATAAGTTGATAGGTGGCTGTAGGAAAGAGGTTTCTAGAAATGAGCTATTGGGAAATCCTTGTATTACTGCAGTTTCCTCAACCCTTAGAGAAGGAGGAGCTGCTCGGCTCCATCAGAAATCCAGCTTCAGCTCCCATAGCAGAGAAGCTGCTTCAGGGATAACGTGCTGTCATCACGTGCCTCACCGTCCCCATCGCCCCTGCAGTGGGCCATCACTTCCAGCCAGCAGCGTTGTTTTGACAGAGCTGTTCTGTGGTGTCAGCACCGGGTGCCTCTGGGGAGCCAGCACGGCCGGGATTTCTGAGGCGGCTATTGTTGGTGGAGGGGCTGCTGGGCCACAGCCAGGCATGAGGCACCACGGCCCCACGGCCTCCAGCGGCTGCTTTGCCTGCCCCTCAGCTGCAGCCGCTCTGGGCTCCTGCCTGGCACTTGCAGAAATCGCTGTGGAATTTGCTGATTCTGCCAGAGCGGAGCTAAACACTTGTTCCCAAGTGGTATGGCCCATTGGTACAGCTGCCGGATACAAAAAACATGCCAGGGCTTTTATCCCTAATAATCGAGCTTTGTCGGAGTATTGCAAGCTCAACGTGGTTGGAGTCATGCTATCATGGAGTACCTCCTTGCTTAGCTTTCACGGAGCTTTTGCCCCTCATGCTTCAGTTAAAATGTTCATCTCTTATTGGCTGCATAGCCAGAGGTGGAGGCTAAACTTTGCCGATAAGAGTTAACTGGCATTGCCCAGCTGTGCTTTTAAAATGTTTTGATCTATTTACACAACAGAACCGATCAGAACAAAATAAACAGTTCTGGTGAAATACTGAATGCTTTATTGTAGCAATTAGTTTTGGCAGTGAGTATTCTCTTCATTATTTCATACATAGACAAAACCAAAATGCTGCAGAACCCTTAAGTATCAGCCATCAGTGAGTAGCTTGTTTCTTCTGGGGGAAGGGGATGGTTTGGCTGTCATTCAGTTGGAACAAATGCTCCTAAAGAAGCTGACAAAAAGAGCTTGTAAGTGGCTTCATCGGTTTGCCATGCAGAATAATCAATAGTTGCATAACTTCCAGCAGCTTACAAAATATATCTGCAGATATGGTGAATCTTCTGTCCAAGGTGTAATCTCCTTGAAGAAGCATTAAGTAGGAAGCATGACACTGTGACAGACTGTAGGAAATGTTGGTTTCCTGCCTTATTATTTTCTAATGGCTATAGGGGACACTTGTAATTATCTACTCATTTTTATGTGGTATCCCTTAGGGAATGAACTGAGAAGGAACTAATGTTTCATTTTAGCTATTTGGACGATCATTCCATATATCCCGAGCAGTGTTTGGTAATTGGAGGATATATTTGCTTGATGCTCAAGACAAGAGACCTCTCTTTCTATCTCGCACCTGAAATGTGGATTCTGAGAATGCTAAGATGGAGCTTTTTTTTTTTTTTTAACATGCCTTTTTTTCCCCCCCCAATTCTGTTTAGTGATAGTCCCAATGCTGTCCATGAGGTGGATAAGTGGTTACCAAGACTGCACTCAGTTGTCATAGGACCTGGCTTAGGCAGAGACGAAGCACTACTTGAGAACGCTAAGGTAATATGTTTTCTGAGGTTTTATTCACTGTCTTAGTGTTGAATTTTATTAACCAATTTCATATCTTTTGCATGATTACGCCGATGTTTCTGATTAAGGATACTAACTCACAGATTAAATAAAACTGTTGCAGTATATTTCCATAATTGAAAGGAATCTCTGCAATATTTTCCACAGTTCATTCTCACCCACTTTCTGAAGAAATCTACATAAAATTGGTTCTTTTTGCTTGATTTTTATTTTTGTGCTGTTGGTTTTTGTTTGTTTGTTAATGAATGGTTAGTATTTATTATAGCAATTATAATTTAAAGGGAAGAGTTGAACTGGGTGTTGCTGACAGAAAATTGCAGCTGTTAATTATGGTCTCCATTATTAAAATTCAGAGGGATGTTTTAAATTTAGAGATCCACGTAGTTGTTTTGATTTGCTTTTGTTTTTGTTGTTAAAGTTGCTAATTAGAAATAGATATTGGCATCTCCAGACTAAGGGCTCTATGTTTTCTTAGGTGCTGAGCACCTGCTACTGTAAGAACCTCAATATGAATTTGAGTTCCTAGTTTTAGGAGCTGTATTTGGCAGCATGTGCCAGGAGGGGTACCAAAGAACAGAGATTGTGTCCCCTTGCAATAAGAAATAGTAGTCTTAATCATAAAATGTTGCAAAATTCTACCCTGGATAAAGAAATAATCCTATTTTCTCTCATGTCTTAGTGTTGAACTGAAAACAGGAGCTTAGATAGCTCTGTATGTTAAGCTGTAGGCACCCACACAGCCTTTCAGATATCCTGTGTTACTCCCAACACATCTTGGCGTGTTCAGAGTGTATGTTTCCACTGAAACAAAATTAGGTTGATATTAATCTTACAAAGTCTGAGAAGTTACACTGAATCAATCAGTTGTACTAACAAGTGGAATTAATGGAATTTACAGGAATGTTGGAAGTTAAACAGTGGATTTACAAAGCAGAAGAAGCAAGAGATTAAAACCACCCTATCCAAGACATGTAGAATGTACCTTGATAGTAGTAGAGGTCATTTTTCCTAAACTTTTGTTAGAGAAAGTTGCCTTTGAAAGTTCTTCATTCCTCTGAATCTTCTCCTTTCTAAAAGTGATTCTTTTATGACACACAGGTACAAAACTAATAAAAAAGATGGATTCAGAGTGGCGATCGTTTAATTGAATACAGCTGATAATAAAGCAAATTTGATCCCAAATGAAAATTTTCATCAAAGATTTTTATATCTATATTAAGAATTCTTTCTGCAGCAAAAAAGATTTGGGTGATGTTTTTTCATTGTTTATTTTCACTTTTATTTCTAGAGAAAAGTGACTTTAAACAAAAGAAAATAACACTTTGTTTAGAGTCTCTAAAATACTTAAGCTTCTTCAGTATAGAAATTCCATCCAGCTTTTAGAGATATCTGTCATGTTCTTATCTGCATTACACAAGTATCTGGAGGATTCCTTTTCTTTCTTAAAGATGGTCTTCTCTATTGCTAAAAACAGCTTTTACTTTCTTAGTAAGTTGTAATCATGCTTTTACTTCAACTTTGAGTATCCTTGTTGAGTTTACCTGCAGTTAATGAAACAAATACAGCCAATGAAGACCAGCCGTTTGGAAGTTCCTTCATGTTTACGTGAGCTGTAGATCTGACCTTGTTGAATTCAAGCCACATTAAAGCTCCAGTTCTTTGTCTTTGCTATAATTATGGAAACGTTTGTTAGTTATCCAGTTACATCTGGGTTTTTAGCTTGTTCGAATCCTACAAATATTACCCCCTAAATTCTTTGTTCAACCAAAATAAGTGCATATAACCAAGGGCAAGTGAACGCTGGTTGCGTGCTTAAGAAAGGCTGCTGTTTCTCTGTGCTGAGCTGTCTCCCTCTTGTTTCAGCAGTGGATTTCAAGCTTTGTATCACTTTTCACCTTCCAAAAACCAAGCAAGTGATGATAGCACTGCTATATTAAACTTTTCTAAGGCTCTGGCTGAGTGTGTAATTCTCTCTCTTCCCTTTAAGCTAACTTCAACATGCTGTCATTTGAATGCATTGCTGAGATGTAGATTAGTGTCTGCTTTTGTTTCAGGGTTTTGCATCAGGGTGTCAGTGACAGTAAGAGGTTTCCTCTGTTTCTCTTTCCTCATTGAAGTGATGAGGCTTAGTGGTCCATCACCTCTGATGCTATTTATATCTGGGTCTTGTCAGAACTGTACAGAGGCACACTGCCAGCAAATGTATTTGTCCAAACAGGCATGTGTTTGCTTTTTTTTCTCTCTTATGAGCTTTGAGAAATCAAGATATCAATACAATATCCTGCAGTTTCTCGTACTACTACTGAACGGGGTAGAGGGGGAGCCCTTGACAAACTCAGCCTCCCCGCTGTGGACAGAGCTGCCCCCCACCAGCTCAGCTGCCCAGGGCTCCATCCAGCTTGTCCTTGAGTGCCTCCAGGGATGGGGCACCACAGCTTCTCTGGGCAGCTGTGCCAGCACCTCACCACCCTCTGAGTAAAGATTTTTCCACCTAATAGCTAACCTATTTTTCCCCTCTTTTAGTTTAAAGCCATTCCCCCTTGTTTTGTTGCTATTAGACTGTATAAAATGTTGCTCCCCTTCCTGCTCATAAGCTCCCTCCAAGTACTGGCAGGCTGCAGTGAGGTCTCACTAGAGCATTCTCTTCTCCAAGCTAAACAAACCCAACTGCCATAACCTTTCATTGTAAGAGAGCCCTTTGATCACCTTAGTGGCCCTTCTCTGGACCTGCTCCAACAGTTATGCATCTTTCTTTTTCTTGTCCCCAGACTTGGACACAAGTGTCTTTATGATACACCTACTTCCTTCTCACTTACAGAATCATGGAATTGTTTGAGATGAAAGGGACCTTTAAAGGTCTTTTAGTTCAAATCCCCTGCAGTGAACAGAGACACCTACAGCTCGATCACATTGCTCAGGGCCTGATCCAGCCTGACCTTGCAGGTCTCTGAGGGGAGTGCATTTACCATGTCTCTGGGCAACCTGTTCCAATGCTTCACTACATTTGTTGTAAAAAATTCCTTCCTTATATCCAGTCTGAGTTTCCCCTGCTTTAGTGTGAAACTGTTTCATCTTATCACAAGAGACTATACTAACAAGTCTGTCCCCTTCTTTCTCATAGCCTCCCTTCAGGCACAGAAAGGCTACTGTATAAATGTCTTCAATCGCATGGCATTTCAGGTCCTTTCAACAGGCTGTTGGAAAAGAAGCATTTAATGATCAGTTTCCTTTTATGCTTGGTGGAAAAGAAGAATTTAATGATCAGTTTCCTTTTATGCTTGTCTTGAGTGTAATGATGCTCTTTGAAGAAGTGCTCTTAGGTTTCCTATGGTTGATTTTGGCTGTAGTTCCATTTACAAGACCTGCTACAAGAAGTTACTCAATAAGTTATATCCCCCTCTCTTGTGTGAGCCTGTGCCAAAACCTTTACATACTACTCCTCAGCTGCCTAGGTGAGATTTGATGTTTCATAGGTATGGGTTTGCAGAATCAGGGTCTGCAGTTTCACAGAAAATGTACTAAAGAAGGTTTTTATTGGGTCCTAATACTTGTCAAGATGGATTCCATGCAGATATAGAAGCTCTAGACTTGGCCTCTGACTCCTGGAGCAAATAAGCAGTCCAAGCTATTCCCCTGAAAGAGAAAGGAACAAAGGATCATTTCTCCTCCACTTCTCAGCTCTGGAGCATACAGATTGAATTGTCTTTGTTCCCTGTTCTGCTTTGGTCTTCCAGAGTGCCATTGCCACATTCTTCATGGAGCTTATCTTCCACAACCAGCTTCCTTGTAGGTAACATCAGGCTATCTCTTTTTCCCCCTCACTGTCTCTGATATTGGCTGGAGCCAAAAGTACCGCTGCTTCCTTGTGTTCACTGCACTTGGTATGCAGCTGGTGCTGGTTTAGACTCTGTTGAGACAGAGTTTAGCTGTCATGCAAGCAAGGCCAAGGTCGCTCATACTGTTGTCTGTCAGTGCTTAAAAGCAGCGTGTTTCCAGATTTATTGGCTATTTTCCTTTTCACAGAATCACAGAATTGTAGGGGTTGGAAGGGACCTCTAGAGATCATCGAGTCCAACCCCCCTGCCAAAGCAGGTTACCTACACCATGTCACACAGGTAGGCGTCCAGGCAGGTCTTGAATATCTCCAGAGAAGGAGACTCCACCAACTCCCTGGGCAGCCTGTTCCAGTGCTTTTATTTCACATGGAAGAATTGCACCCCTGTTATATGTCCCCACGGCAAGGACTTTCATTCAGCCATTTCAGAGATGTTTGCACTTCTGGTCTTATGGTGATCTAATTTGTCTTGAAGCATGAGTCTTGAACCAGGGCAGTTCCCATCTGAATAGCAGCTCCTCAGGTGAAAGGACCAAGTTCCTATCCTGCAGGATGATGAATGCAGCTCCTAAGAAGGACTTTGGAAAGGAGTATTGTCTTCCTTGTGTAGTCCTTGGGAAGAGCAAACAATGATCCCTCATGGTTTTGGATGTTGTGCATTCTGCCTGCTGCCCGGCAGTTACACGTTTATGGGCTTAGCTATGTTCTGTATCACTTTCCAGCCTCTTTTCATATGTTCCCCTTTCTCATCCTGTCATGAGTATGATATTCCTGACAAATTTTCTGCTTCAGAGTTTGGTGAATCTCTTACTGGGTACATTACTGGCTCTGTGCTCAAGTGGAGTGATAGAGAATTGCTGTTGGATAGCAGTTACTATTGGTACAGGTAGAGAAAAGCATTCATCCATTCATCCTTGTGAAGAGTCTTATCCTAATTGAAGCATGTCTGATGTTGAAATCCTTCTCTGTTGCCTTTGGGCTCGTTGCTTCTTTCCCTGAACCAGTAGCACTGAATCCTGGACTCGGCCTTTCTGTGTTTCATCTTGCAGCAGCAAAGCTAAATTGCTGTTCTCAGCAGAGCAGGCTTACATTCATTCTGTATGAGAGGTAATGATTGATAGCAAAATGACTCTGTGTAACTCACGTGTTAATATCGGCTGGGTTCTCAAACTGCACACTCATTCCTCTTACTCAATTCCCAAGCTTTGTTTTAGCTCCAATAAAATTTGTGGAATACCAGATGGGGTTCTTCTGAGTGAGGCCCTTCCTGGCTACCATTTCTGCCTGTTGATGTTGGTAGATAACACCAGCATTCTCACCTTCCCCAATGCTACCCTCCTGACGCTCCCACACCAGTTGTTCAAAGAGCATTTTCTACTAAATATCTCTATCTGCTGGGATATGCACTTCAGAAAACTCATTTTCTCTTGAATCTCTAGTTAAGGTTGTATGGAATTTTCTTGCCATTAAATACCTTTTGCTGGCAGTAACCAGAAGTTTGGGCCATTGTGGATCACCTCCATAGAGTCCATTTGAAGTTTTCTCTTTTAAGGTTATTCCCGGTCCCACCTCAAATGAAGTGTCAGCCTTTCTGCCTTTGTGTTTTGTTGGTGGGATTCATTTCCCATCTTCAGGCCCCACGTCTTCAGAATTTAGGCTGAGGAGATCTTCGCTTAGGAGGAAACAGGTGCAGAGATATGATAGGAGTTGTACTGGTGCAGGAACAGTTTGGGAGCACCAGCCCTGAGCAGATAAATGCTGTTGGTTAGGCTAAGCAGTATTGCTGCTTATGCTCAGAACTATTAGTATTCAGCAGCTTCCTCACAGATGTCTTGATTAGAAGAACAGTGTTTGAAAATATGCTAACAGGACCTTAAATACAGGTTTACGCAGCTTGCAAGCAGAATTTGTTCTCTAATATATGTAATGGGTCTTGATGAAAGTCATTCACAGTTAAGTTGGATGTTTATTTGCTTTCCATGTGCAGGCTTATATTGTTGCTTAACTAGATTTTGAAACTTAAAGTGTTTGTAAGGAAAACGTTGGTGTTGAATGCCTTCTCAACTCTTTCTGAGCAGTATTCAGCTAGAAACTAAAAAGAAACGGGTGCTGATAACTTATGGAGTTCAACTCAAGTTTATTTGTTTCATTTTAAGGCAAAATGCCAGCAGTTCACCAGGAATATCTGAAGCCAAATTTAACATTAACATAACCAACCATAAGTTGGAAACCTTAAGGAGTTTGCTTTCTGACTGTCAGTGTTCAGTGAATGAGACAGCGTGTGAAAACTTAGTGCATCTGTTCATTCCGATTCAGAATTCTTGCTTTGGATTGAAGTAAGCACGGTTCTTGTTTAAGCAGGATTTGTATGAGTTTAGGTACGGGAACATTTAAATATAGTATCCCAGGTGGTTTCTAGATGTGCATGAGTTTGGTGGGGGGGAGGTAACTAAAAAGGATCCACTATATCATGTCCCTGAGCACCACATCCAAATGGATGGTGACTCAACCACCTCCCTAGGGAGCCTATTCCAGTGCTTAACCTTCCTTTCTGTAAAGATTTTCCTGATATCCAACCTAAACTTACCCTGGTGCAACTTGAGACCATTTCCCCTTGTCCTGTCACCAGTGAGAAGAGACCAACCCTGATCTGTGAGCACCTTTCAGGTATTGGAAGAGAACAATCAGGTCTCCCCTCAGTCTCCTTTTCCTCAGACTAAACAGCCCCAGTTCCTTCAGTCTCTCCTCATATTTTAGTTTTAGGAGGCGTTTGGAGGCTTTTGCTGCGCTTTGTGTTTCTTCTATTCAGGTATTACTTTCAATTACATCGCTTTTAAAATGTAGCATATGGCTGAGGCATACGTTAAGCTGCAGTTCCTCTGCCAAGTCAGCAAATGATCTGCTATGAATTCAAACAAGGAATCTAAAGTAGATCATTCTTTCTCTTTTTTCTCTCTCTCTTTATGTAGAACAGAACTGTTTTGATAACTGCCATCTACAGCACTTTCAGTCCTGTTAGTTTAAGCAACAGCTTTTAACATTTCCCAAAGCACTTGATGAGGTAGCAGGGTACTCTTTAGGAAAGTTGTTTTCACCATCTGCCTGGCTTCAATGGAATATTTTTCTTCTGCACCTGAAGTTTTGGATAAAAGGGCCCAGTGTGTGGTACTAGAGTTAAAAGACAAAAGACCCAGTTACATTGAATGCCACATAAAGCATGAGATAAAGATGCTATTTGTGTCAGGGAGGGGATATTTGTCTCTGTTAAATGTTTCTTTCCTTCTGGTAGTATGAGTGGCAGTCAGTAGTTAATCATTTCATGTGTAAGGTTTGAGAGCTTGGAGTGATCAATGAGCTACTGATAGTAACACATACAGGAATATATAAAGTAAAACTGAGGCAGTCGGGCAGGTGATTTATATAAATCTTGCCCACAAAGCACGACTTTGACTGACACTGCTGAATTTTGAAAGGAAGGTGAGTTCTTGGATTACTCTGTGGGAAACTAACAGAGGCTGGAGCAGCACCTTTTGAAGTTAACTGCATGTTTCCACCAGTAGCTTAAAAAAGCAGTTAACTGAGAAGATGGTTCTAACGTGAAGAATCTCAAGCAGTGGAACTCCAGTTTTCACATCTTTTTAAACCCTGCTGTATCAAAGCTCTGCTGTTTAGGGATGTTCCTTTCCCTGCCCACCACACCATCCCCAGCACCTGTGGTTGTAGCCTTGAACACAGCCTGGATGTGGAATGTTTGCCTGCCTTGAGCTGTGCAAGATGACAAACTTGTGCTTGCTAAGCCCATTTTCCAAGCATCTCTGCCACAGAGCTGCCTCCTGACCTCTGTGAAGCTGAGTCTGTGCTAACTCTGCGTTTTTCCAGGCTTGAAGCAAGGAGCACAGAAACTTCCTAAGGGTTTTAGTGCCCATCTGTAGGAGCTGGTTTGCACCTGGGCACATTGAGGTGGGGAAGGGGTGCAGAGGCATTTCCAGCTGCAGCATTTACAGGGAAAATTCTGAATATTTCTTCATTTTTATCTCTTTGCTCCAGACAAAACTATGGATTCAGGCATGCTGGAAATACAAGCAAATGTAGAAGTCTTCAACAGCAGTTTCTGAAGGCATTAGCAGCTTTCAGTAACATTGTTTTGGTTTTGTGGTGGTGATTTTTTCTTTTGTAAAGAGGGCTGCCATTCCTTTTTGATCATTTAAGGTTGTACTAGGCATAACCAGTGCCAGGTTATGCACGTTGGCATGTCTTTGCCACTGAGAGCTAGGGACTATTGCTGCCTCGAGTCTGGCTACTCTTGCTTAGTCAGGCAAGAGCCCAGGTCAGTCCAGTGTTTTCAGGTCAGTAGCACATGCCGAACAGTGGAGCTAAACTGTAATATCAGTCACCTAGGTGTTGTCAATATTTCTGAACTAGTATCTGTGCTTTTAGAGAACAATCCTGACAGCCTCTTTGATTACCCTGCCAGAGGACAACAGGGTAGGATAACTGACCCTGGGGTCAGTACTGGGACCAGTGCTCTTTAATATCTTCATCAATGACATTGACAGTGAGAACTGACTACAGCTAGTTCCCTGGTAACACCAAGCTGTGTGGTACAGTCAACATCATGCCTGAGGGATGGGATGCCATCCAGAGAGACCTAGACAGGCTTGCGCTGTAGGCCCAAGAGAATTTTGTGAGGTTCAACAAATCCAAGTGCATTTCAGATTGCAGTAGAATGCACTTTTTAATAGAGATTATAGCAAGAGTATGCTGTTTACTGAGGTGCTGGGATGACTTTGTGGTCAGTGCTATCCAGTATTATGGCATGCTGAGTTTTGAACTGTCTTCAAACACACAGGTTAAGGAATTTTGCCAAGAGTGGTCCGGGACATGGATCTTTTAAAGGGACCTAGGAAATGCACTGTTTATTGCTGGTGTCAGTAAAGGAAACCTTGCCCACAGTATCTTTCCTTTGCAAGGTAAAACAACGAGAGTGTGATGTATCTTTTAGAGAAAATTAATTACTATTGTGAGATAAATGTTGCTGCTTCATATGCTGGTACAGTGGTTTTCCATTTGTTTCATTAAGCGTCAATCTTTTATTGAAACCATTGGCTCCACTTTCCTTATTTTTCCCTTTCAAATACTGAATGCCAAGGTTATTATGTAGCTAAACCAGTTAATCAGGAAAACCACAAGTTTGCTACTACTAATGTTTCAAATATCACTGCAGGTATTCTTTCTGCCTGTGCACATCTAATAAAATAAGCTGAAAAGTACACTTAAGTCGGATGCAGGCAAAACTGTACATAATGGTCTTTCCTCAGGTGCCATGGAAGGCCAGGTTATGTACTGTTAAACACAGGCGGAGTAAGTAGGGTACTTGTACTATTGCTAATCCATGGACTTGATGGGAGGAGTCCTGACTGATTGTAAGAAGCTGTGGATGTTCCCTTGGAACATACTACCTGGTGTCTGCTCCTTGTGCCGTAGGATTCATGCTTTATGCTCTGTGAAGACTTCCTTGGCTGACTGATCCTCCAGTTGTACCTGGGAGCTCCACAGCAATTTACTCCTTCCTGAAATGTTCTCTCCATCTCCCTCCTAGTTAGAATGGTGAATCTGTGTGAGAGTCCTGCATGTCTCTGTTACTGAGGCATTGGTTACCATCATGTTTCAAGGCAAGGTCGCAGGCTGTAGTCTGGATAAACCATTTAGTGGGGTGGGTTTTTTGTATTATTTTACCTTCTTTCAGTAGCAGACTACTAGACAATATTAGACAGATTTTGGTGTGAAAGTGAAGCTATCATGAGCTGTATTTATTATACAATCACAATGAAGGTTCTTCTAAATACTTTAAGTATTAACACAGGAAGGCCCATGCTGAACATGGAGATGCATTCTCAGATGAAAATTCATTTTATTCTTCCAGAAATAAATCCCCATAGAGGATGTAGCCATTGTTGCTGTAAGCTCCTCTTATTAAAATAACTCCTGTATGCTGTATTTGCAGTAATAGAGTGTTTCAAAGGGGAAGGGGGGTTTATCTCACCTAATTCGTGACGTCTGAAAATACAGCAGTAAGTTTTCTCTGCTCCCTCTATGAGAACTGAGGAGGGACAGGTACATCTACTGATGATCCACACCTCCCTAAATGCAGTGCCTAAGCCAGATGCATTCTTGTACTGAGCCTTTTGACCTTTAAATGGCAGCAGGTGAGATAAACCCTGTCCACAATCTATAAGAAGCAGAGCTTCTCCAATGCACGTTGTGCCCTTCAAGAGGTGGTTATGTTATGAGGGCTCTCTTATCTCTGTGTTTTATGGTTACCACATTATCCCTTTTCTCCCCACAACTTCCTCTGTGAGATTTTGTGACTGTCAACAAGCAGCTTCTGTCTGGATTTATGGAACAGGAAGAAAGGAAAATAATTGCTTTTGGATTTTTGTTTTTGGAATTAAAAAAAAGCTTTCTAAATAAGGGAATGGACTTTGTATCCCCTGGTTGTTTTATAAAGGAAGAAAGAGAAAACAAATATTGCTTCAGTGTTAGATTAGAAATGGATACCTCAGAGACTCAATACACAATGAAAGTTGGTTGGCCAGTGTATTTTACTTAACAAGGTGGAATTTTTCTTCAGAGCAGAGGTCAGATGCCTCACTTAGATTGTGGAGAGCGTGTTAGAGAAGTGGGAGTTTAAAATGTTACCAGGAAGAAATGTCTTATTTCTCTGGGGTGTGCCAGTGACCTAGCCTTCCAGAAACTATTTACCTGTACATATCCCTCTGTGCTTGTAAAGTCCACCTTTTTTTCTTTTTTTCCCTTAAGCATAAATTCTTGAGGTGAACAGTAGACCTTCAGAATTCATTGATTTAATCTGTTATTACGTGTGTGTGTAAAGAGAAATCCTAGCTAGTAGTCAGGGGGCCAAAGAGTAACAGCAACAGCCAAACCTTAGTTGTTTCAGAAACAGAAAACACTTTGGCAAAGTTAATTCACTGGATTAATGAAAATAATGGTACTGAAGGTGCACTCAATGCCCTCATCCAGGTCATCAGTAAAGATACTGAAGAGGACAGGCTCCAGCACCGACCCTTGGGGAACACCACTTGTGACTCATGACATTGCTGGCTCATGTTGAATGTTTCATCAGTTGACACCCTCATATCCTTCTCCGGGCTTCTTTCAAGCCGCTCTCTGCACAGCCTGTATCTGTGCTTGTGATTTCCCCGACCCAGGTGCAGGACCTTGCCCTTGGCCTTGTTGAACTTCATAAGGTCGGTATGGACCCACCTCTCAAGCCTGACCAAGTCCCTCTGGATAGTATCCCTTCCCTCTGGTGTGTCAGCTTCTGCCTTATCAAGTTTGCAGATGACACCAAGCTAAGCAGTGTGGTTGATACATTGGAGGGAAGGGAAGCCATCCAGAGGGATCTGTACAGGCTGGAGAAGTGGGCCCCTGAGAATGGAGTTAACAAGGCCAAGTGCAGGGCACTGTACTTGGGCCAGGGCAGTCCCAGGTATTTGTACAAACTGGGGGAAGATCTCCTTGGGAGCAGCCCTGCAGAGGAGGACTTGGGGGTCCTGGTGGGAGCTGGACATGAGCCAGCAGTGTGTGCTTGCAGCCTGGAAGGCCAACTGTGTTCTGGGCTGCATTAAAAGAGAAGTGGCCAGTGGGGAAAGGGAGGTGATTGTCCCCTTCTACTCGGCTCTTGTGAGACTCCATTTGGAGTACTGTGTCCAGGCCAGTGCTTTTGGGTGCCCAGTAAAAGAAAGAGCTCTTAGAATGAGTTCAGAGGAGGGCCACTAAGATGTCCAGAGGGCTGGAGCACCTCTCCTAGGAAGAAAAGTTGAGGGAACTGGGCTTTTTTAGCTTAGAGAAAGGAAGGCTCCGGGGAGACCTCATTGTGGCCTTCCAGTACTTGAAGAGAGCATATAAACACGGCTGTTTACAAGGGTGGATA